>NC_141689.1:1338627773-1339827773 GCF_964263255.1 Lissotriton vulgaris | reverse complement strand
GGAACACCTTCACTTCAAGATACTGGCCAGCCCCACTGCCGCCCTCCGAGGAACCCTCATCTACCGACCCCCTGGACCCCGCGGACCCTTCGCCAACTCCATCACGGACATTATCTTCCACCTCGACCCCAACACCACATGCCTTCTGGACAACCTCCACAACTCTGCCAGATCGTGACCGAGCCCATGCACTCATCAGGACACACCCTCGACCCCCTCTTCACTACAGGAAACTCCATCACCTTCAGCCACACCACCGAACTCCCATGGACTGACCATTGTTGCGTCCACTTCACCTTCTGAACACCCACCATCCACAGACACCAGCACCTGCTTCCATAAAGAAACTGGACCAAAATCACAGACGACCAGCTCATCTCCTCACTCAACAACTCCACCCCAACCATTGCGGAAAACGACGACCCCAACACCGCAGCCCGAACCCTTCATAGATGGATCTCGGGCAGCACCAACACCATAGCCCCCCTCAAGAAAAACAACAATACCCGTGCCAAGAAAGCCAGATGGTTTACCACCGAACTTCGTGAGTCCAGGAGCACATGCCGCCGCCTCGAGAAGGCCTGGAGAAACACCAAATCCACAGAAGCCCACAACAACTTCAGAGCCGCCACCAACGCTCACCATCAACTCCATTGAAGACAGAATCACCACCCACGTACACAACAGCAAGGAACTCTTCAGCATCATCAAGGAGTTCGCCCAACCCACCAGCGAGTCTACCGACATCCCTCCCTCACAAGACCTCTGCGACAAACTCAGCACCTTTTTCCACCACAAAATCAAGAGCATCTACGACAACTTCGACAAAGACAACCAACACACTGAACCCTCACCAACCACCCCGACACCCGGAAACCAGCGATTGATGACTGGACAGCCCTCACCACCAAAGACACACTGAAGACAATGAAGTCAATCCACTCAGGTGCCCCCACAGACCCCTGCCCCCACCACATCTTCAACAGAGCCGCTGACACCATCGCACCCATGCTCTGCCACACCATCAACCGCTCCCACTCGACCGCCTCGTTCCCCGACGACTGGAAACACGCCGAGGTCAACCCCCTCCTGAAGAAACCCTCAGCGGACCCCACCGACCTCAAAAACTACAGACCCATCTCCCTGCTCCTTTTCCCAGCGAAAGTCATCGAGAAAGCCATCAACAGCCAACTCGCCACATTCATTGAAGAACACAACATCCTCGACTCCTCCCAATCCGGCTTCAGAAAAAACCACAGTACGGAAACCGCCCTCCTCGCGCGCAACAGACGACATCCGCACCCTACTGGACAAAGGAGAAACTGTAGCCCTCATCCTCCTAGACCTATCAGCGGCGTTCGACACAGTCTCCCACCGCACCCTAATACGCAGACTCTACGACGCAGGAATCAAGGACAAGGCCCTCGACTGGATCTGCTCCTTCCTCTCCGGCAGGACGGAACGGGTCAGACTCCCCCCTTTCCTCTCAGACCCCACACCTACCACCTGCGGAGTCCCCCAGGGCTCCTCCCTCAGCCCGACTCTCTTCAACGTCTACATGGCTCCACTTGCCCCCATCGTCAGAACCTACGGACTCAACATCGTGTCATACGCAGATGACACCCAGCTCATCCTCTCCCTATCCAACGAGCCCAACACCGCCAGACGCAACTTTCGAGAAGGCATGGAAGCAGTCGCCAAATGGATGAAAAACAGCTGCCTAAAACTAAACACCAACAAAACAGAAGTACTCATCATGGGCCCAAACCCCGACGACTGGAGCGACACCTGGTGGCCCACCGCCCTCGGAAACCCGCCAACCCCCACAGACCACGCACGCAACCTGGAAATCATCCTGGACTCCGAGCTCAAAATGGACCGCCAGATCAACTCTGTCTCATCTTCCTGCTTCCACACCCTCCGCCTCCTTCGTAAGACCTTCAAATGGATCCCCCTCAAACACCGAAAGACAGTCACTCACGCCCTGGTCACCAGCAGACTCGACTACGGCAACGCACTCTACGCCGGAATAAACAAAAACCTCATCCGCAAGCTACAGAACATCCAGAACGCCGCCGCAAGACTGGTCCTCAACCTGCCAAAACACTGCCACATCTCCCAGCACCTGCGCACACTCCACTGGCTCCCCGTCGAGGCGAGAATCACCTTTAAGATGCTCACCCACGCACACAAGGCCCTCCACGGCACCGGACCAGCATACCTGAACAGCCGGCTCAAATTCCACACACACCAAAGGACCCTACGATCAGCCCAGCTCTCCTACGCCGAGGTCCCCCGCACCAGAAAGACCAGATCGGGAGGCCGCTCCTTCTCCTTCCTCGCGGCCAAAGCATGGAACGCCCTTCCGCTCCACCTCAGACAGACAACATCGCTCCCCATCTTCGCAAGAAACCTCAAAACCTGGCTCTTCGACAGACCCCCCTCCTTGATGGAATGGAACCTGCATCCCCCCCACCCCTAGTGCCTTGAGACCCTTACGGGTGAGTAGTTGCGCTTTAACAAACTCCTGATTGATTGCGTGAAACTCAATAAAATACTTTGAAATTTAAAAAAAAATCAATTCATTTTTATAGCTTTGGACTTTGTTTACATTAATAAACGAAATAGCGAACATTCTCATATTATTGTCGTTTTTTAGGAAGAGAGCTGAGATCCGAGTTTTCACCAGCGGTGTGAATCTAAGTGGTGCTGTCCTGAACGCTGCTGCGCCCCAACATGGAGCGGATCTGCACAATGAAATGATCGAGCGTGGGAAAAGCACAGCACAAACCTGGGGCGACGACCCAATGGAAAACGCGGCCATGACACTGACCCTGCATAACTCCGCCGTCGCCCAAAATAGGACGAGACTAAATTTAGAGCAACTGCAGCATCGCAGAGGGTGACAAGGGGGAGGGGAAGGAGGGAGAAAATACCAGCCTGATTCCGAAATAACTCGAGGGCTCCACAGGACGGCTGCACTGGAGCAGAGGAAGCGGCTCTATATATGGCGACAGGCGTCTGAAGTGGGAATTCACTTTAACCAGGACATAAAAGCGTTTTGGGACAGTCCCTTGTGGGAGGGAGAAATTAAGACCACGAAGAGCAATCTATACGTTCATGACAAAAATAGTATTTTTAGTTAAATGCTGTCATCTGGGTGGTTTTACAGAAATGTTATCAGCTCATGTGAATATTAGAAACCCGGATTTATCAGGCGGCCCACTTGTTTGTTCCTAAATGATCACATCAAACATGGCCCCCTGTGCAGAACTCTGTGCCCAAGCTAGCACTAAATGTCCTGTGAAATACCCATCCACTATGGAAGGTGACAACATGCACACAAAGATACTGAACGTAGCGCCATGCAACAGGCACCCAACACAGCACCGAGTGACAGCCATCCATCACCATTCCTGACACCAAGCACCAGAAAAGGCAACCAGCGAGAAGTGTCCAACATACAGTCCCCAAGATCCACTTGATAAGAACCTCTCCAGCGTGCATCAGTACTCCTATCATGGCACCTAGCAACAGGCTACTCTTCTTGGCACCCTGAAACTGACACACACCCAGCAAATGGAAACAAACAGTGAGATGACCCAGGAATAGATCATATAGATCATCAGGATGGCACATGTGGGGAAACAGTCTACTGAAATTTACCAACACGGCACCCGCCAGCACTAGGCAACCTAAATGTTCCCAGCATGTTTTAGACTATTATATTTGGATAGATCATTTTTGAAAAGTTGTTGAACTTGTTTTGTATCGGTCAAGAGGAGATGTTGACTACCTAACTTTTAATTTATATGAAATTTATACATGTTGATTTTCAAATGTCAAACTGTAATCATCTGTTAGGTTATTGTCAATGCTGTCCTCAGGTCAGAATTAAGTGGGCCATATGACTTACAATTCAATCAATCAAATAATCGTAATTCTGTCAAAAAGATCATAAAAGCACATAGTAAACAAAAGATCACACAATAAAATCACAAAGAGAAATACTAAGTTGCACATCATCATTGCCTTTCCAGAACGTCATAACTAGGTCACACAGCATGCTTTTTCCTTAGACTCCTCGCCTGAGTGATAAAATTCGATACTGTGTAACACATTGTTGGGGACTCATAACGTATTTCTCAGCTATATTTCGGCATAAAAAACATATTCAGTCAGTCATTAAAACTTTATTTGGGTTATTACAACCATAAAAGTATACACTATACATTTATAAACTTTATAAAAACACGAGTTAAAATTTATAAAATTGCAATTCAGTCATTTCCCGGAGGATAACCCTGGCAACATTATTTCTAACAGTATCCTCCTGAGATGTTAAAAACACATGAGAAAACATATCTGACTAGACCTTCCAAACATAATACATACAATAGAGTACAGTCTCGATAACATATGCCTATAACTCTGTATTCTGGAGGAGCTCCCTAACTCGAATCATGTATTTCCCCAAGGCGCAGGCTATATCCAGGTTTCCCATCCCCACCAGGAGCTCTGCAGCTTGCTTCCTATTCGTAATCCTGTAATTTTTGAGTAACGGGCCTAAAATCTCCTTACGTATATCAAAGGTCCTCCTACAGTCTAATAAAACATGAGTAATGTCACAGGTGGAGCCCAACGTACATGTGCAATTGCCATTACTATTAATCATGAGGTTTTTAACCCTGGTATTTACATAACGGGTTTACACCCATTCTCAGTTTTAAAACCTCTCTTCTTAATTTCTGATTCGGCAACCTATCCAAGTACGGGTAGGGATGATCTTCTGAATTCCATACTTGGATCATATGGGACACTGATATTTTTTGCCGAAGGTACTCGTGATCACATGTACGGGACACATCCGCTCCCAATGACCGTAGTTCTTTTTTGCCTATATTGGTGTGTCCTAACTGGGCATCTAGTTCTATTCCTAACTTCCCATAAGCTTCCTTTAATGAGAGTCTGACTTCTTTAGCCCATGATAACTCACTGGAGGTAATTTCCTCTACACCACTGTGATATTTTTCTGGGCGCCTCCCCTATCTCCAGACGCTGCCAAAACCGTATTAGTGCCATCCTGGTTGTAATTGCCCAGGAAGTGACTCCCATCTCCAATCTTGCTGCCTGTACCATAGCTGATTTAGGTAACGAGAATAAGCTTTTCAGGATCATACCCTCCTCTTTATCCCAACCTTTTTTCCCACTGAGGAGGAGAACCTCTGATCCATATAGGAATTGCGCGGGGACCATTGCCAGATAGGCCTTAATAACCGGCCCATCTGACAAATCTCCGTAAAAGCTATTAAACCTTTTTAAGCCCTTTATAGAAGCTGCTGCCCTAATTTTTAAAGCTTCCAGATGGGTGGTCCAATTCAAGTTACTCGTGAACCATACACCCAAATATCTATATTCCGATACTCTCTCAAGAAGTTCCGTACCCAAATGCCAGGGAACCGGGTCTTACTTTTGCCGAAACATAGGATTTTAGTCTTTTCCATATTTACTACCAATTTTTTATTTAGGCAGTATTTATGGAACATATCTAGTTTCCTCTGCAAACCTATCTCCGTCTGGTCCATGATCACCAGATCGTCTGCATAAAGCAGACAGGATATATGGTTACCCCCTAACTTTGGACTCGCCCCTCTAACCTCTTTTAGGATCTGGGGTAGGTCCGCTATAAACAAAGAAAAGAGCAACGGGGCTAATACGCACCCCTGCCTACGGCCATTTCCAATCTGGATCCTACCAGATAATCCACCCTCCACATCCAGGACTACCTGGGCCCAGTTGTCTGTATGCAAGGCCTGGATAAGGGCTAACAGGTCTGCATATAATTTATAGCCTTTCAAAGTAGACCATAGTTGCTCCCTGCTTACAAGATCAAATGCTGAGCGGAAGTCCACAAAGCAGCAAAACAGGTTACCCCTTTGCTCTATGGACTTCCGCGCTACCGCCCAGAGGGCAAAGCAATGATCCACAGTTGAATGACCTTCTTTAAAACCCCCCTGTTCAGGATGTACTATACCATTTTCTTCAGCCCAATCTTTTAGATACCCCAAACATATTCTAAAAGCTGAATATAAGGTGCAAAATAACATAAAATGCTTAGTGGACTGTCTGGACACTGTATCACATGGGGAGCAAGGCAATGAAGCGAACCACATCCCAGCAAAGGAAAAAGCCACCAAGAAATTAATCATATTTATTTGAAGGCGGTTTAAATAAAATCTATTTTCTGGTGCCTGTATCCATAATAGATAAGGCTCCATACAATTGCAAGTTGGCATAGGGATACACCATGCCCAAAGCGTTCTCGAATCTCATCTTGTCTTTATGGGCATGCTATGTGTCCTTTACCAGGCCTTTCATGTTTGAACTAATCTCACTAGTATTCTCAACACTAGAGTTAATCTCAAATCATGAAGGGTATTTTTTTACAAACTTGATCCATGGGATGTCTAGCACATTTCAGACAATACTCTACTATTCCCTGAGTGAAGCTTAGCTCCGGTGTGGACCAAATTTTAACCCACAACAAGATAGGTGCTAAGCCCACTGTGTCTTCTATGAAATCAAGGCCCATTTCTTTATGAGTGATGAAACTTGATGTGGATCTGGCAATTTCTAAGAGCTTTGCTAAAAAAGTGTTTTCTGCTACCTGGAAGGTCTTTACAGGTGTATGTCCCCAGACTTCCGCACTATATTTAACCAATGACAGACATTTACTTCTGTATAGCATTGTCAGTTCGTTGGGGGTGTGGTGTCCTAAGTTTTTTGCAAATCTAAACAGAGATTCAGAGGCTGCCTCCACCGACCGGGATTTTGAAAATCAGACGGTCCCATTTCTGGTTTGCGCTAAATAGGATGCCCAGGTCAATAAAATATGTTGTTTTCTTTATTGGTATATGGCCGCAAAAAAAGAACTTTGAGTGGATGATCATTGGCCCGCATGTTAAAATATAGGATTCATCATTATTTACCTTGAGGTTTTTAACCCCTGCAAAAAACTGTAACACCCTTGTCCTCTTTTTAAGTCTATCCTAGAGGCCTACTGAATAAAGTCTACTCGACCCCTGGAGATAGTTTTATTTATCACTTTGCACTCTGCCCTCACTGACTCATTTCCATAGCTCATCTTTGAAAAACACCTCTTCACCTCCCCATAGGGGAGCAGTAGCCCACACCATGGAACTTTCAGTCCGGGTGTGAGGAGGTTACCCAATGATGAAGCATGTAACCCTTGGGTGAGTGAGGGTTCTTGTCCTAAAAGTATTTCTTCCCTGGCAGCTCCATCACATACATATACCAGTGAGTACACAGGACACAACTTAGATTCATGAGACCTGTCTGTTCTGATTTATTAGACAACCAGACTTACACATTGTGATTTGTTTTATTATTAGGGATTAGTATTTTCCTGATCTTATCAATCCCAATAGATCCTTTGTGTGGAGACATGCTTCTATTAATACCTGGATGAAAGAGCTTACCTGATACAGATTAACTCCACCAGATCCAGCCCACCCACAGGTCTTTGGGGTATCTACAAAGCTTTGTCCTTTTTCCAGTAATGGTCAGTCTGTACATGGAGACCAAGCGAGTCATGCTGGTTGACAATTACTTTAGAATCCACCAGCACAGCAATGAGATACAAATCTATTTGAAAATGTTGACAGTGAAAATTCGTCAGCGGATGGACTATGACATATCAAGCCTGGATGTTCAAGAATTGCCTCTTGCTGAACTCACTAAACCAAATAAGTGCTGATTGCCAGTGACTGTAAACAAAATATAACACAAGACTGCCACTCTGAGGTGAATCTTGATTACTTCAATTATCAGCTCATCAGCTGTTCAAATCCTGGGTTTCTCCATTTCTACTAACCTCAGCTTCAAAGTTCAGATCATGCACAGTACAAAGACTGCCGGCATCAATTGGCCGTGCTCTCGAAAGTGAAGCACTTCATACTGGAATGAGACTTCAGAACCGCTGTCCAGCCTTTGTGAGATCTACCTGACTCCAATGAAGAGCCATCCATGAAGCTGCATGCCTCATCAAAGGCCGCATCCATGAAGATGCATGCCTCATCAAAGGCCACATCCATGAAGCTGCATGCCTCATCAAAGGCCACATCCATGAAGATGCAAGCCCCATCAAAGGCCACATCCATGAAGCTGCATGCCTCATCAAAGGCCACATTCATGAAGCTGCATGCCTCATCAAAGGCCACATCCATGAAGATGCATGCCTCATCAAAGGCCACATTAATGAAGCTGCATGCCTCATCAAAGGCCACATCCATGAAGCTGCATGCCTCATCAAAGGCCACATCCATGAAGCTGCATGCCTCATCAAAGGCCACATCCATGAAGATGCATGCCTCATCAAAAGCCACATTCATGAAGCTGCATGCCTCATCAAAGGCCTGTGCAAGGATAAAAAATGTAATAGGGCTCGCATTAGGAAAGTTTGATCTATTGGTCTTGTAAATGAATTTTTTTTATTTATGTGGTTTGATTTTAAAATAGCTAAATTAATAGCTTTGTCATTTACAATGCCAATAGTTATAACTTTCGCAAATGTGACACCTATAGCATTTGTAATGCAACATGTTTTGTATTTACGTGACTTAGATGTATTGATATTACAAATAACAATGGCTTTTAATTTTTTTAAATAATTAATACTTAAATAATGTATTTAATTTGTAATGGCAATAGCTTAAACTTTTGTAAATAACTTTTGTGAAGATTATGTTCAGTGTTTTTTATTGTGACAAATACAAGAACAGAAGTGAAATTTTAACATCTTTTTGTGATTTGTAATAAAGCTTGAAAACAGCTTGAAACATTGAAAGAACATATTTGAACCAGTGATGCTGTGGTTGCTCTGAGTGATGCTGTGGTTGCGCTGAGTAATGCTGTGACTGCGCTGAGTGATGCTGTGGCTGCGCTGAGTGATGCTGTGGCTACGCTGAGTGATGCTGTGGTGGCGCTGAGTGGTGTGTGCATCAGTGGAGCTTAGTGGGCGCATTGGTGGAGCTGTTTGGTGGGTGCATTGGTGGAGCTTAGTTGGAGCATCGGTGGAGCTGTGTGGTAGGTGCATCAGTGGAGCTGTGTGGTGGGTGCCTCGGCGGAGCTGTGTGGTGGGTGCCTCGGCGGAGCTGTGTGGTGGGTTCATCTGTGGAGCTGTGTGGTGGGTGCATCTGTGGAGCTGTGTGGTGGGTGCATCTGTGGAGCTGTGTGGTGGGTGCATCTGTGGAGCTGTGTGGTGGGTGCATCTGTGGAGCTGTGTGGTGGGTGCATCTGTGGAGCTGTGTGGTGGGTGCATCTGTGGAGCTGTGTGGTGGGTGCATCTGTGGAGCTGTGTGGTGGGTGCATCTGTGGAGCTGTGTGGTGGGTGCCTCGGTGGAGCTGTGTGCTGGGTGCATCGGTGGAGCTGTGTGGTGAGTGCCTTGGTGGAGCTGTATGGTGGGTGCCTCGGTGGAGCTGTGTGGTGGGTGCCTCGGTGGAGCTGTGTGGTGGGTGCATTGGTGGAGCTGTGTGGTGGGTGCATAGGTGGAGCTGTGTCGGTGGAGCTGTGTGGTGGGTGCATCGGTGGAGCTGGGTGGTGGGTGCACCAGTGGAGGTGGGTGGTGGGTGCATCGGTGGAGCTGTGTGGTGGGTGCATCGGTGGAGCTGTGTGGTGGGTGCATCGGTGGAGCTGTGTGGTGGGTGCATCGGTGGAGCTGTGTGGTGGGTGCATCGGTGGAGCTGTGTGGTGGGTGCATTGGTGGAGCTGTGTGGTGGGTGCAGTGGTGGAGCTGTGTGGTGGGTGCATCGATGGAGCTGGGTGGTGGGTGCATCAGTGGAGCTGTGTGGGGGGTGCATCGGTGGAGCTGTGTGGTGGGTGCAGTGGTGGAGCTGGGTGGTGGGTACATCGATGGAGCTGGGTGGTGGGTGCATCAGTGGAGCTGTGTGGTGGGTGCATCGGTGGAGCTTAGTGAGTACATTTGTGGAGCTGTGTGGTGGGTGCATCGGTGAAGCTTAGTTGGTGCATCAGTGGAGCTGTGTGGTGGGTGCATCTGTGGAGCTGTGTGGTGGGTGCATCTGTGGAGCTGTGTGGTGGGTGCATCTGTGGAGCTGTGTGGTGGGTGCATCTGTGGAGCTGTGTGGTGGGTGCATCTGTGGAGCTGTGTGGTGGGTGCCTCAGTGGAGCTGTGTGCTGGGTGCATCGGTGGAGCTGTGTGGTGAGTGCCTTGGTGGAGCTGTATGGTGGGTGCCTCGGTGGAGCTGTGTGGTGGGTGCCTCGGTGGAGCTGTGTGGTGGGTGCATTGGTGGAGCTGTGTGGTGGGTGCATAGGTGGAGCTGTGTCGGTGGAGCTGTGTGGTGGGTGCATCGGTGGAGCTGGGTGGTGGGTGCACCAGTGGAGGTGGGTGGTGGGTGCATCGGTGGAGCTGTGTGGTGGGTGCATCGGTGGAGCTGTGTGGTGGGTGCATCGGTGGAGCTGTGTGGTGGGTGCATCGGTGGAGCTGTGTGGTGGGTGCATCGGTGGAGCTGTGTGGTGGGTGCATTGGTGGAGCTGTGTGGTGGGTGCATTGGTGGAGCTGTGTGGTGGGTGCAGTGGTGGAGCTGTGTGGTGGGTGCATCGATGGAGCTGGGTGGTGGGTGCATCAGTGGAGCTGTGTGGGGGGTGCATCGGTGGAGCTGTGTGGTGGGTGCAGTGGTGGAGCTGGGTGGTGGGTACATCGATGGAGCTGGGTGGTGGGTGCATCAGTGGAGCTGTGTGGTGGGTGCATCGGTGGAGCTTAGTGAGTACATTTGTGGAGCTGTGTGGTGGGTGCATCGGTGAAGCTTAGTTGGTGCATCAGTGGAGCTGTGTGGTGGGTGCATCTGTGGAGCTGTGTGGTGGGTGCATCTGTGGAGCTGTGTGGTGGGTGCATCTGTGGAGCTGTGTGGTGGGTGCATCTGTGGAGCTGTGTGGTGGGTGCCTCGGTGGAGCTGTGTGCTGGGTGCATCGGTGGAGCTTTGTGGTGGGTGCCTTGGTGGAGCTGTATGGTGGGTGCCTCGGTGGAGCTGTATGGTGGGTGCATTGGTGGAGCTGTGTGGTGGGTGCATAGGTGGAGCTGTGTCGGTGGAGCTGTGTGGTGGGTGCATCGGTGGAGCTGGGTGGTGGGTGCATCGGTGGAGCTGGGTGGTGGGTGCATCGGTGGAGCTGTGTGGTGGGTGCATCGGTGGAGCTGTGTGGTGGGTGCATCGGTGGAGCTGTGTGGTGGGTGCATCGGTGGAGCTGTGTGGTGGGTGCATTGGTGGAGCTGTGTGGTGGGTGCAGTGGTGGAGCTGTGTGGTGGGTGCATCGATGGAGCTGGGTGGTGGGTGCATCAGTGGAGCTGTGTGGTGGGTGCATCGGTGGAGCTGTGTGGTGGGTGCATCGGTGGAGCTGTGTGGTGGGTGCAGTGGTGGAGCTGTGTGGTGGGTGCATCGATGGAGCTGGGTGCATCAGTGGAGCTGTGTGGTGGGTGCATCGGTGGAGCTGTGTGGTGGGTGCAGTGGTGGAGCTGTGTGGTGGGTGCATCGATGGAGCTGGGTGGTGGGTGCATCAGTGGAGCTGTGTGGTGGGTGCATCGGTGGAGCTTAGTGAGTACATTTGTGGAGCTGTGTGGTGGGTGCATCGGTGAAGCTTAGTTGGTGCATCAGTGGAGCTGTGTGGTGGGTGCATCTGTGGAGCTGTGTGGTGGGTGCATCTGTGGAGCTGTGTGGTGGGTGCATCTGTGGAGCTGTGTGGTGGGTGCATCTGTGGAGCTTTGTGGTGGGTGCATCTGTGGAGCTGTGTGGTGGGTGCCTCGGTGGAGCTGTGTGCTGGGTGCATCGGTGGAGCTTTGTGGTGGGTGCCTTGGTGGAGCTGTATGGTGGGTGCCTCGGTGGAGCTGTATGGTGGGTGCATTGGTGGAGCTGTGTGGTGGGTGCATAGGTGGAGCTGTGTTGGTGGAGCTGTGTGGTGGGTGCATCGGTGGAGCTGGGTGGTGGGTGCATCGGTGGAGCTGTGTGGTGGGTGCATCGGTGGAGCTGTGTGGTGGGTGCATCGGTGGAGCTGTGTGGTGGGTGCATCGGTGGAGCTGTGTGGTGGGTGCATCGGTGGAGCTGTGTGGTGGGTGCATCGGTGGAGCTGTGTGGTGGGTGCATTGGTGGAGCTGTGTGGTGGGTGCAGTGGTGGAGCTGTGTGGTGGGTGCATCGATGGAGCTGGGTGGTGGGTGCATCAGTGGAGCTGTGTGGTGGGTGCATCGGTGGAGCTGTGTGGTGGGTGCAGTGGTGGAGCTGTGTGGTGGGTGCATCGATGGAGCTGGGTGGTGGGTGCATCAGTGGAGCTGTGTGGTGGGTGCACCGGTGGAGCTTAGTGAGTACATTTGTGGAGCTGTGTGGTGGGTGCATCGGTGGAGCTTAGTTGGTGCATCAGTGGAGCTGTGTGGTGGGTGCATCGGTGGAGCTGTGTGGTGGGTGCCTCGGCGGAGCTGTGTGGTGGGTGCTTCGGTGGAGCTGTGTCGGTGGTGGTGGGTGCATCAGTGGAGCTGTGTAGGTGGAGCTGTGTGGGGGGTGCATCGGTGGAGCTGGTGGTGGGTGCATCGGTGGAGCTTAGTGGGTGCCTCGGCGGTGCTGTATGGTGGGTGCATCGGCGGAGCTGTGTGGTGGGTGCATTGGCGGAGCTGTGTGGTGGGTGCTTCTGTGGAGCTGTGTGGTGGGTGCATCTGTGGAGCTGTGTGGTGGATACATCTGTGTAGCTGTGTGGTGGGTGTATCTGTGGAGCTGTGTGGTGGGTGCCTCGGTGGAGCTGTGTGGTGGGTGCCTCAGTGGAGCTGTGTGGTTGGTGCCTTGGTGGAGCTGTATAGTGGGTGCCTCGGTGGAGCTGTGTGGTGAGTGCATCGGTGGAGCTGTGTGGTGGGTGCATCGTTGGAGCTGTGTGGTGGGTGCCTCGGTGGAGCTGTGTGGTGGGTGCATCGGTGGAGCTGTGTGGTGGGTGCATCAGTGGAGCTGTGTAGGTGGAGCTGTGTGGTGGGTGCATTGGTGTTGCTGTGTCGGTGGAGCTGTGTGGTGGGTGCATCGGTGGAGCTTGGGTGGTGGGTGCATCGGTGGAGCTGTGTTGGTGGAGCTGTGTGGTGGCTGCATCGGTGGAGCTGTGTGGTGGGTGCATAGGTGGAGCTGTGTGGTGGGTGCATCCGTGGAGCTGTGTTGTGGGTGGCTCGGTGGAGCTGTGTGGTGGGTGCCTCGGTGGAGCTGTGTGGTGGGTGCCTCGGTGGAGCTGTGTGGTGGGTGCCTCGGTGGAGCTGTGTGGTGGGTACATCGTTGGAGCTGTGTGGTGGGTGCCTCGTTGGAGCTGTGTGGTGGGTGCCTCGGTGGAGCTGTGTGGTGGGTGCCTCGGTGGAGCTGTGTGGTGGGTGCATTGGTGGAGCTGTGTGGTGGGTGCATTGGTGGAGCTGTGTGGTGGGTGCATCGGTGGAGCTATGTGGTGGGTGCATCGGTGGAGCTGTGTAGGTGGAGCTGTGTGGTGGGTGCATTGGTGTAGCTGTGTCGGTGGAGCTGTGTGGTGGGTGCATCGGTGGAGCTTGGATGGTGGGTGCATCGGTGGAGCTGTGTTGGTGGAGCTGTGTGGTGGCTGCATCGGTGGAGCTGTGTGGTGGGTGCATAGGTGGAGCTGTGTGGTGGGTGCATCGGTGGAGCTGTGTGGTGGGTGCATCGGTGGAGCTGTGTGGTGGGTGCATCTGTGGAGCTGTGTGGTGGGTGCCTCTGTGGAGCTGTGTGGTGGGTGCCTCTGTGGAGCTGTGTGGTGGGTGCATCTGTTGAGCTGTGTGGTGGGTGCATCTGTTGAGCTGTGTGGTGGGTGCCTCAGTGGAGCTGTGTGGTGGGTACATAGGTGGAGCTGTGTGGTGGGTGCATTGGTGGAGCTGTGTGGTAGTTGCCTCTGTGGAGCTGTGTGGTGGGTGCCTCGGTGGAGCTGTGTGGTGGGTGCATCGGTGGAGCTGTGTGGTGGGGGTATCTGTGGAGCTCTGTGGTGGGTGCATCGGTGGAGCTGTGTCAGTGGAGCTTGTGTGGTGGTTGCATCAGTGGAGCTGTGTGGTGGGTGCATCGGTGGAGCTGTGTCGGTGGAGCTGTGTGGTGGTTGCATCAGTGGAGCTGTCTGGTGGGTGCCTCGTGGAGCTGTGTGGTTGGTGCATCGGTGGAGCTGTGTGGTGGGTGCATCGGTGGAGCTGTGTGGTGGGTGCCTCGTGGAGCTGTGTGGTGGGTGCCTCGTGGAGCTGTGTGGTGGGTGCATCGGTGGAGCTGTGTGGTGGGTGCAGCTGTGTGGTGGGTGCATCGGTGGAGCTATGTGGTGAGTGCATCGGTGGAGCTGTGTGGTGGGTGCATCGGTGGAGCTGTGTGGTGGGTGCTCCAGTGGAGCTGTGTGGTGGGTGCTCCGGTGGAGCTGTGTGGTGGGTGCATCGGTGGAGCCGTGTGGTGGGTGCTTTTTGGTGGAGCTGTGTGGTGGGTGCTTCGATGGAGCTGTGTGGTGGGTGCCTCTGTGGAGCTGTGTGGTGGGTGCATCTGTTGAGCTGTGTGGTGGGTGCCTCGGTGGAGCTGTGTGGTGGGTGCCTCGGTGGATCTGTGTGGTGGGTGTATCGGTGGAGCTGTGTGATGGGTGCCTCGGTGGAGCTGTGTCTTGGGTGCCTCGGTGGAGCTGTGTCTTGGGTTCATCAGTGGAGCTGTGTGGTGGGGTCATCTGTGGAGCTCTGTGGTGGGGTCATCTGTGGAGCTCTGTGGTGGGTGCATCGGTGGAGTTGTGTCGGTGGAGCTGTGTGGTGGGTGCATCGGTGGAGCTGTGTCGGTGGAGTTGTGTTGTGGTTGCATCAGTGGAGCTGTGTGGTGGGTGCATCAGTGGTGGTGGGTGCATCAGTGGAGCTGTGTGGTGGGTGCATCGGTGGAGCTGGGTGGTGGGTGCATCTGTGGAGCTGTGTGGTGGGTTTATCGCAGAAGAGGAGAAAGCTCTAGTAACGGGGTTCAGGATGAATGTATTCCTTTGAAGCAAATCGCCAGCATGTGAATGGTGTAAAATAGCAATCAGCATAAAACGAAAATGCCAGCAAAAGACTTTATAAAATTCTATGTGGCCCTGATAAAATAATTGGAGCGTTTAATTATATCATGACCAACAACGGTTATTGTTTTAAGAGCAGCGTGCAAGATGGTTAGGCTGCAATATAAACAAGCTCTCGGCATTGCTGTGGTGGGAAGTGGGGGCGGGGAGAGGCAAGAACGGAAGAATAGGGGCCGGAAGCAGCAGCCTTTGATGTGCCGGCCGGCGGCCGTGCAGTGAATAATTAGGGGAGGAGAAATGTCGGCTGGGGGAAGCTTGAGATGCCTGAGGAGGTTGGTGGCTTTGATGTGCACGCGCTCTCGGGCACTGCAACAAATCGCCGAGATGGTTAAACTCTGTTTAAGCCACAATATAGCTCGCCAGCTATGCGCTTGAGCGCATCAGCAGGCGAGCCCTAAAAAGCACGGAGAAAGAAAACATCCTGTTCGAGGCATTTGAGCTGCAGATTCTACACTTTGCATTAGATCGCCGCCTGGTGTTGGGCTCGGATGATTGCATTTTGTTGTCGTCTTGGAAGAAGTCTTTGTAGTCATGAAATAGGTGACTCCTCCCTTGGACGATAGTGCACATGGGCATCGTCTCCATCCTTAGATTGTTTTTTTCCACCACTGGGTTTGGATGTAACTTTTCTGCTCCGGTTCGAAATATACCTTCAATAGTAGTTCAACGCATAAAAACTTTACAAAACAACTTCTCATATCAACAAACATCGACTCGACTTCATCAGCTCGATTCCGGTCGTCGACGTGGGCCGTTGGGCCTATCCACACCGGGAGGCCTACAACACATGGAAAGGACGCCATTTAAAAGATGCCCTGAGTGTGGAGCAAAATTTCCACACACTGACCATCACGAGGTCTGTAACATGTGCTTATTCAGACGATCTCCAAATCGTATCCGAGGCAGACGACTTCGATGACTCCATACCATTGGGTCAACGCGTGAGTACTACTTCCCCTGCCCCATACCCAGCACCTAAATCGAAGGCAAAGGTCAACACTCTGCCTACGGGACCCAGTCGCGACTGAAAGAATACTTCGAAAGCCCTGCCATCGAGCCCAGCTCCAAAGAAAATACTCAAGTCTTCTGGTAGCTCCATACCGAGCAAACCGCATATGCCGATACCTCCAGCTCCCTCGGCACCGAAACCGAAAAAAGTCCCGGTTCCGAAACAGTCGACTTGGAAAGACAAAACGGCTCCAAAAACAATGAAGCCTGCTTCTGACGCTTCGAAGCCGATGAAACCAGCTTCCACTCCGAAGCCAATATCTTCGGTACCGAAACCTACAAGGCCTGATTCCGATGCTCTCAAGCCCACGAAACAGCCTTCGACTCCAAAGACAATACCTTTGGTGCCGAAATCCACGCCAAAGGACCCTATCACAGATCCTAAGGCTAAAGACAAGCAACAACCACGCCCAGAACCGAAAAAATTGGCACGAGCAGTGGTTCCGCAAGGAGAAGACCTTTTCCAACCTGATCCTCTACAAAACAAGATCTACATTGATCCAAAGACAGGTCATGTATCCACTACACCACACAGGAAGAGGAAGTCAGACACAGCACCTGCACCTCCAGTGAGTGCCTGTCAAGCAGAAGGGCTCTGCCACATCTCCTATGCACCCTTCTTCTCCTGTACTTAATTCTCCTTCACCTCCTCTTCCTCCTAATATCTCACCTCAAATTTCTCCTCAAAATTCTCCTCATTCATCACCACATACACCTCAGAATGATGATGATTATAGCATGGGGGGAGGTTACGACCCAGATGAGCCTTTTCCCTACCCAGGCGATGATACAGAGTGGGAGTACCCAAACCCACAGGATGTGCCAGATATTCCTGACCCACATACATATCCATCCAAACTTTCTCCTCCAGAAGACAATATTGGGTTTGGACACTTACTTAATAGGGCTGCCATCTATCATGGGGTCACAATGCATTCAGATGAGCCAGAAGAAGATTTCTTATTAAATACTTTTGAACAATCTCAAAGATCAGTTTAAATACTACCTATGATTAAGAGGGTCATTAAACATGCTCCAGAAGTATTTAAAGATCCTGTACGTAATAGTATACTAAACCCAAGAATAGAAAAAAGTACAGGCCTGCTCCTGGGGATCCTGCCTACATTAAGGGACAGCTACCCTTAGATTCCCTAGTCGTGTCAAACTCTAGAAAAAGGGCAAACTCACAAACATCAGGCGAAGCACCGCCCCTGATAAAGAATCTAAAGTAATCGATCCTTCAGGCAAGAGAATAGCTGCCCAAGCTAGCAATACATGGCGTATAGCTAACACACAAGCCCTCCTCACAATGTACGACAGGACTCACTATGATCAGTTAGATACACTCTTACAACATCTACCTGACCAATATAAAGCACAGGCAAACAACCTTATACAAGAAGGCAAGCTAATTTCAAATGCCTCAATCAAATGTGCACTTGATGTAACAGACACTGCAGCTAGAGCTATAAACACTAGTGTCCTATTTAGATGTCATGCGTGGCTACGCATTTCCGGATTTAAGCAAGAAGTGCAAACTACTATCTTAAATCAGCCATTCAACCAACAACAACTGTTTGGACCAGAGGTAGACACAGCACTTGCAAAAATGAAAAAGGACACTGATACAGCCAAATCTATGGGAGCTTTGCAATCCACCCAAGCTCGAGGCTCCTTTCGTTGCTCCTTTTATAGAGGAGGCTCCAAGCAAGCTGGAGCAGACAATTCAGCTTCCTTTCAATCTAATATACAAACATTCTCCAATAGAGGATGTTTTAGAGGGGGCTATAGAGGCAATAACAATAAGGGTAGAGGCCGAGGAAATAACAGTAGTCGAACCTCCCCCACCACAAAACAGTGACTTTCTGCTGCTCCCCCAACAGCATTCCACTGCTGTGGGGGCAGATTAACACAGTTCCTACCGGTCTGGAATTCCATCACAACAGACAAGTGGGTAAGACAGATTATCCAGTATGGCTACTGCCTGGAACTTACAGCTACCCCTCCACACATACCACCTAGACAGCCTCCAATGTCTGCAGAACATCTTATACTGCTCAAACAAGAAGTTCTTAAATATCTTGGGATTTTTGTGTCCCTAGAACCTTCGGTCAGGTACTCTCGAAATCTTCTCCCCCCTCTTCATCGGCTTAGGAGTGATGTCTCTTAAGTGGAAGAAGCTTCCTCTTACATTATTGGGCAGAGCGGCCCTTTTTAAAATGATGACTCTCCCACGATTTCTTTATGCTCTGCAAAATACCTTGGAGGTAGTACCATCTAGTTATTTCCGTGAAACTGAGGGCCTACAGCGGACTCTGTTGTGGGATGGCAGACCTCAAATTGCGCTTCACAAACTTACTTTTTCTAGGTATGACGGAGGTATCTCCCTCCCGGACATCAAAAGATACTATTGGGCGGCCCATCTGGCGGCAATTAACCACTGCACTTATGGAGGGGTGGCTGACCCTGGCTATGCTATGGATAAATGGCTTCTTCCTGCAATAATTATAACAGAGCCCTATAATCTCGTCCTAACAAGGTGACATTACCAGGTCCTACTAAACACTCAGTGCATGCTTGGCATGTGGCCACGGACTCATTGGGTTGGAGAAACAGATTGACTATGGCTACCCCGCTGTGGGACTCCGAACAGCTGGGCATACTGTGGAAGACGAAAGAAAGGCTTCGATAAGTGGGAACTCATAGGCATTTACAGGGTTGGAGATGTTTGGGGGAAGGGGAAGATTAAATCATTTGAAGAAATGCAGATGGAATAATCTCGCACACTCCGAGTTTTTTCGATTTGAGCAGGTTCGGCATTCCCTTCTTTCATTACTGCCCGGCAAGACGGAACCTTCAGAAGCTTCCCCGTTGGAAGATAGAGTATTAGACGGACACCTTCCTGACAAAACGATTTCTCTTATATATAAAAAACTGATTAATCATAGGACTGACTCCCTTGAGGCGCTGAGAGTCAAGTGGACGCAAGACGATATACAGCTGGATGAGGAAGACTGGCAGACTGCAGTTTCCTCTCCTAGGATGGTTGTGATCCCAGCACGCCTTCGACTGGTTCAACTCAAGATTCTACATAGGGTATACCTTACAGGACCTAGATTGGTTCATATGGGGCTTTCAGACTTGGGGTGGTGCAAGAGGCAATGCGGTCTAGTTGGTACCTTTATGCATATTATATGGGAGTGTGAGTACGTCACCGCTTTCTGGCGCAGCATACATAACACCATACATAGAGTTCTCTGAGTTTCCCTGTCTCCAGAGGCAAGGAGATGCTTACTTAACATATGGGAACCGACTGACTTAAACACTTCACAGACACAATGGGTCACTCTAGGTTATATGATCGCCAAGCGGAATATCGCCCAGCTGTGGGGAGCGGAGCAGCCCCCCTACTTGGAAGGATGGGAAAACAAATTAGATTGGTGTATGTTCAGGGAGAAAACTATGTGCCTTGCGAGGGGACGCCCTCGGAAATGGTCTTTGATCTGGAGATCTTGGAACAGTTATAGAGGAGAAATATGCACACCAGCCATGAATGCTGTTCCCTACGATTCCCCCTCTCCGTGAAGTTCTGATATGTTTTTGAGTTTTGTTTATCCTGTGACCCCAAGATGTATACCCGGCTGCAGTATTTGACCCTCTGTAATGTACATTTTCTGCTGATGTTTGTTTCAATAAAAAGAAATACAACAAGAAAAAAAAACAAGAAGTTCTATCACTACTTCACAAAGACGCAATAGAAATTGTTCCCTTACAACATCAAGGAACAGGGGTTTACTCGCTGTATTTCCTAATACCCAAAAAGGACGGGACACTTAGACGAATTCTCAACCTCAGGCCCCTCAATCGATATATACACTCAGATCATTTTCATATGATCACTTTACAACACGTGTTCCCATTGCTGCAACAAGGCGACTTCCTTACTACACTAGATTTAAAGGACGCCTACTTCCACATTCCTATACATCCTTCTCACAGGAAGTATCTAAGGTTTGTACTGGAAGGACAGGACTATCAGTTCAAAGTCCTTCCATTCGGGGTCATAACTGCACCAAGAGTGTTTACAAAGTGCCTAGCAGTAGTAGCAGCACATCTCAGAAGACAACACATCCATGTCTTCCCATATCTAGACGATTGGCTCATAAAAGCCAAGTCATTCAATCAATGTGTCCAACACACATCTCAAACAATTCAAACATTACACGACTTAGGGTTCACAATCAACTACACCAAGTCGCATCTTCAGCCCTCTCATGTATATCAGTACCTAGGGGCTATAATAAACACGTCTGTAGCTCTAGCGTATCCCATTCCAGCCAGGATACAGAGCATTCAAGCCTTAGTCACAAAATTTCAACAGCAACACTCTCTCCCAACCAGAGTGTTCATGCGACTAATAGGCATGATGGCATCTTGCATTTTTATTGTACCGTATGTAAGACTGCAAATGCCTCCGTTACTAGAATGTCTAGCACAACAGTAGAACCAGGCTCAAGGACAACTTACAGACTTGGTGTTGGTAGACAGCCGCAGACATCGCTCTCTGCAGTGGTGGAACACCAAAAACTTGGCAAAGGGGCTGCCGTTCCTTGAACCTGTTTCACAAATAGTACTTACAACAGACGCATCGCTCACAGGATGGGAAGCCCATCTCCTACACCATACAACTCAGGGAAAATGGACCACTCAACAAAAAGTGCTCCACATCAATCACCTAGAGCTGCTAGCAAAATTCTTAGCGCTCAAGTCTTTCCAAGTACATGTACAGAAAAAAGTTGTTATGATCCGGACAGACAACATGACAGCCATGTACTATATACAAAAACGGGGGGGACACACTCTCTGCAACTGTCCCAGCTTGCACAGAACATTTGTTTGAAGATGGGCCATTCCACAAAAGATATATCTACTGGCAGAACACCTTTCAGGAGTTCACAATCAGATGGCAGATCTGTTAAGTCGACAGACACAACAGATTCACGAATGAGAACTACATCCACAAGTTCTTCTACCATTCTTTCACAAGTGGGGTCATCCAGACATAGATCTGTTCGCCAGACACGAAAACGCAAAATGCCCAACCCACACCCGCTGTCCAAGGGCAATGCGAAATGGATGAACTGGTCAGGCAGATTTGCGTACACGTTTCAGCAGCTACCACTAATACCACTAATAGTGCACAAGCTACGACAAGTCGCTCAAACTCATTTTAATAGCTCCCACATGGGCACGCCAAATGTGGTTCACAACACTACTAGAACTATCCCTAGTTCCACACCAAAAACTACGTCTGACCCCATCTTTGCTAACGCAGAACCATGGAGACATCAGACATCCAGACCCAAACCAACTGAATCTGGCGATATGGTTCCTGAAGTCTTAGAGTTTGGTTACCTTAACCTGCCACTAGACTGAATGAATATCATTAAAGAAACGAGAAGACCTACTTCTAGAGCTTGCTATGCTGCTAAATAGAAAAGATGTGCCATTTACTGCACTAATAATCAAATTAATCCTTTAGATGCTTCCATCCAAAATATTATCTGTTACCTTCTCCATTTACAGAGATGTAATCTAGCATATTCATCTATACGCTTACATCTTGCAGCCATTGCGGCATATCTACAAAACAGACATTATCTGTCGTTGATTAGAGTACCAGCAATAAAAGCTTTTATGGAAGGATTAAAAATAATTTTTCCTCCTAGGTTACCACCCTCTCCAGGGTGGAACCTAAACATTGTTCTTATGGGACCCCCCTTTAAACCTTTACACAAATGTGAACTGCAGTTTCTCACATGGAAAACAGCTTTCCTCATTGCTATTACCTCTCTTAGAAGAGTTAGTGAGATTCAAGCTTTCACTATACAAGAACCATTCTTACAATTACACCGTAACAAAGTGGTTCTAAGGACTAATCCTAAATTCCTTCCTAAAGTAATTACTCCTTTTCATCTAAACCAATCTGTAGAGTTACCAGTGTTTTTTCAAAACCCAGACTCTGTAGCAGAGAGAGCTCTACACACACTAGATGTCAAAAGAGCTCTTCTCTATTACATCGATAGGACCAAATCCTTTCGCAAAACAAAGCAACTATTTGTAGCTTTCTCTCCATCATATAAAGGCAACCCCATTTCTAAATCCGGAATTGCAAGGTGGATTGTTAAATGTACACAATGATGCTATCACAAGGCAAAACCCACATTAACAGTTCCTCCTAGAGCACACTCCACACGCAAAACTAGGAGCCTCCATGGCTTTCTTAGGGAACATTCCCCTAGAAAACATCTGCAAAGCAGCAACATGGTCTACCACACACACCTTCACTAAACACCATTGTGTTGATGTGCAAGCCAAGCAGCAAGCTGTGGTAGGCCAAGCTGTCCTCAAAACTCTCTTACAAACAACTGCAACGGAAACAGGTGACCACCGCTAGGGGAGACACTGCTGCACAATCGATGCAAAGTGTAGAATCTGCAGCTCATACGAACGGAAAATGCTACTTACCAGTATGCATCTGTTCTTGGCATGTAGAGCTGCAGATTTCTACACGCCCTCCCGCCTCCCCGGGACCTGTATCTGTTCCAGTTTTAACTTAATTATATATTTACGCATGGACATCCCTTCTTTCTTTCTACTAAGTCCATCATTTCCAATCATGGCGAAAAACAATCTAAGGATGGAGCCAATGCCCATGCGTACTATCGTCCAAGGGAGGAGTCACCTATCTCATGACTACAAAGACTTCTTCCAAGACGACAACCCTTGACCCCGTCTTCTCATCCAGCAAGCACATCTCCTTCAGCCACGCCACCGGACTCCACTGGACCGACCACAGCTGCGTCCACTTCAGCTTCAGAAGAACTACGACCCACCACCACCCGCAACAGGTCCCTCGCCGAAGCTGGAGCAAGATCACCGCCGAGCAGCTCACCGCCTCCCTCAGCCAGAACACTCCCACCAGCACAACGGACCCCAACGAAGCAGCCAGCAACCTCACCAAGTGGCTGACCGCCTGCGGATCGAACCACTAAAGAACCTTCCCAGCAGACCCGGCAGCAAGAAAACCCCCTGGTTTACCGACGAACTCAAGGAAGCCAAGAAGAACTGCCGCACCCTCGAGAAAGCCTGGCGGCTCGACCAGACCACAGACAACAGGACCGCCCTCAAGCACGCCACCCGCAAACACCATCAGCTGATCCACGCCACCAAGAAGACGGCACTCAAAGAACGACTGGACAACAACGCCCACGACAGCAAGGAACTCTTCAGCATCGTCAAAGAGTTCTCCAACCCCAGCGCCGGAAACAACGACATCACTCCCTCGCGAGACCTCTGCAACTCACTCGCCTCGTTCTTCCACCGCAAGATCGCGGACATACACAACAGCTTCGACGCTCAGACCACGCACCCTACCACCGAACCAACGCCCGCCACCACCACCCTCTGCAACTCGACCCCGATCGTGGAGAAGTGTGGCTCACTGGTTAGAGGAGGCAGACCTGGAAGCAGAGGTCAGCCTGGGACCAGGGTTCAATTCCCGGCTCGGCGGGGTCTTGAGTCCAAAAATGTCCATGGACTCGACAATTCTCGCTCCGGTGCCTACTTGATTCATGGGTTCACACTCTGAGACTCTGGGCAATAGCTTGCTTAATCTCCACAACGGCCCCTCGTGGCGAGATGCCTGGCTTTCACCTTGCGGATACCCTGCCGGGGTTATCTCACAGGGGAATACCAGGACGGGTTCCCTAAGCAAGCGCTTAGAAACCGCTCGGTGATTTGCGCTATATAAATTCCTGTACAGTTACAGTACAGTTACAGCACCGAAGACACCACCCGCACGATGAACTCCATCCACTCCGGATCACCAACCGACCCGTGCCCACACCACGTCTTCAACAAAGCCGACGCCATCATCGCACCCCATCTCCGAGACACCATCAACACCTCCTTCCACACCGCCACCTTCCCGGAGAGCTGGAAGCACGCCGAGCTGACCGCCCTCCTGAAGAAACCAACGGCGGACCCCACCGACCTCAAGAACTACCGTCCCATCTCGCTCCTTTCTTTTCCGGCCAAAGTCATCGAGAACACCGTCAACAAACAGCTTGCCGCCTTCCTCGAGACGAACGGATCACTCGACCCCTCGCAGTCCGGGTTTCGGGCCAACCACAGCACCGAGACCACCCTAATCGCAGCCACCGACAACAACAGAACCCTGATCGACAGCGGGGAAACAGCGGCCCTCATCCTCCTGGACCTCTCTGCGGCTTTCGACACTGTCTGCCACCGCACCCTAGTGAAGCGCCTCAGCAACATCGGAATCCGAGAGAAAGCACTGGAGTGGATCATCTCGTTCCTCACCGGAAGAACCCAGAGAGTCCGCCTCCCTCCGTTCAGATCCGAGGCCACCAAAATCATCTGCGGCGTACCACGAGGATCTTCACTCAGTCCAACCCTCTTCAATGTCTACATGAGCCCCCTCGCAGCCATCGCACACCAACACAACCTCAACATCATCTCCTACGCCGACGACACCCAGCGCATCTCTCCCTCACCAACGAGCAAACCACCGCCAGAGCCAACCTACACGAAGGGATGAAAGACGTCGCCGACTGGATGAGGAACAGCCGCCTTAAACTGAACTCAGACAAGACGGAAGTCCTCATCCTGGGATCATCACCCTCCGCCTGGGACGACTCCTGGTGGCCTCAGGCCCTGGGCACCGCTCCCAAACCAACGGACAACGCACGCAACCTGGGCTTCATCCTGGACTCCTCCCTGTCAATTACCAGACAAGTCAACACCGTCTCATCCTCGTGCTTCAACACCCTGCGCATGCTCCGCAAGATCTTCAGATGGATCCCCACTGAAACTAGGAAGACCGTCACCCAGGCACTCGTCACCAGCCGATTGGACTACGGGAACACCCTCTACGCCGGAACCACAGCCAAACTTCAAAAAAGACTCCGCCTCCGCACGACTCATCCTGGACATCCCCCGACACAGCCACATCAACGGACACCTGAGAGACCTGCACTGGCTCCCCGTCAGCAAGAGAATCACGTTCAGACTCACCCACGCACACAAGGCTCTTCACGCCCTGGGCCCCAAGTACGTCAACGACAGCATGACCTTCTACACGCCCACCTGCCAGCTACGATCGACCAGCCACGCACTCTCCACCGTACCACGCATCCGCAGAGCCACCGCCGGAGGAAAATCCTTCTCCTACCTGGCAGCCAAGACTTGGAACTCCCTCCCCACCCACCTTCGGCGAACCCAAGACCATCACTCCTTCAGGAAGCAGCTCAAGACCTGGCTGTTCGAGCAGTAACTTACCCCTCTCCCCAAGCGCCTTGAGACCCTCCCGGGTGAGTAGCGCGCTTTACAAATGCCGTGATTGATTGATTGATTGAAATGCAATCATCCGAGCCCAACACCAGGTGGCGATCTAATGCAAAGTGTAGATATCTGCAGCTCTACATGCCAAGAACAGATGCATACTGGTAAGTAGCATTTTCCTTCCCAATTTAAAAACCAATTGGAATACAGGCTACATTTAAAAACAAAAGGGAGACCTTAGATGTGCGGAACTTTCTCCATCCTGACATGAAACATAGTCCTCCTAATCATGAAGAAAAGGGGAAGTATAATATCTTACCATAAATGAAGGAATACATTCCATTCAACTGTCTTTGGGTCTAGCTTCCTATGGAGATGAGAACAAATGAACCTGCATGGGGGCCAAATATCATTGTGGCATATTGAGAGAGTTCAGCACCGTCTCCCCTGAAAGGGTTCTGTGAAATCTGTGATACTGTGATAGCCAAGCTTGGCAGCCCCAGTGAGCAAGGTATAATCCTATGAGAGGTCAAAAAGCGGAATAGTAAGGCATTCAGACTGAAAGGAACTTTTTTTTCTCCAGATGACAGCCAAGCCACTTTGCGCAGACTAAATCAGTTACAGAAAATTAATAACAAAGTATTCCAGCTAGAAATTAGGTGAGCTCTTACAGCCTGCAAAACGAAAGATTTGGTGTAATAAAACTAATGTGTTTTCATTCAGATTTGAAGGCACCAAGGTCCTTCTAGCGATAACAAGAAGTGGATGTCTTGTTACCACTGTTACCTTAATTTAGGGTTGCAAATCCCATGTTGGTGTGAATTCTCTTTATTGCCCTCTGTCTGTCAGGAATGATGTTTGAGCCGTTTCTTTAGCTGGTGGAGGTAAGATAATTACTCTGTCGTTTTCAGATAGGCTCCTTTACATGATCGAGATGAACTACAGTTGTTAATCATTGTGTTCGTTACAAGTTTCCCTTCTTCCTACACTAGCAGGAATGGGGTTATATAATGATACAGTGGAGTGCCTCAGAGCTGTGTTTTTGTTACAATATTTGAAAGTTGACCCTTGTGTAATTGCTTTAACCAGCTCGTCCACAATAACATGTTTGAAACCAGTCTAGTCAAGTAAACTTTATTTGGCTTATTAAAAACCTTAAATACACACACACAATTTAAAAAATCTATTCTTAGGCTTAGGGCTTAAAACTTCACAATTTAAAATTCAGCAGCACAAGATATAAATCGCGAGAAGATCAAAAATTCACATGATTACATTGACCCATATCTGTTTCTAATCCCCATCACAGAATGAGCAAAAATTGCCAAAGCAATGCACAGATCTTTATTACACAATTACTGCAAGAAATTCTAAATTTAGATGCTCGCAGAATTGGGATCATAATATGTTTCCTTCCATAAGAACATAAGCCTAAAAAAGAATTAAGTGCATTGTGCTTTGTAAGGGAACATTATCATATGGGCATCTTGGCAGTGTTGCGATCCAAACAACTTTCTTAGGAAAAGCCACTAACAAATGCAAAATATTCAAAGAAAATCTTGTAAGATAAAACCTCGAATTCACATTGCAAACTGATAAATAAAATTCACAACCCAAATACGTTTTGATTATGTTATAGTTAACACTGGAACTGAGTTAATCGAAATTCGTCTGATAAAATCTACCTTGCCTTTCATTAAACATCTCTTTCACCTGTAACCCTGTAAATGTTTTTCTATTCTCAGGTTTAATAAAGAGCCTCGTAAGACCTAGGTCTGTGAACCCCGATTTAATGTCCTTGATCCAGGGAATTGCCGCAGCATTATCCAGGTAGAGACAGCCTGCCAACAGTTTCTTTGATAAGTGTGCCCCCAAATTCTGAGCCAAAGGAGTAGGGGTTCCAGCTTTATTTTGTCCTCCAAAGGGGACGTACCTCAGAATGGCACATAATAGATGGAGTAGACTGAGGGACTTCCAATAGTCCTGGCAAAAATGTCTTCTCAACCTGCTGCAGTGGCCCTGCACCCTTGTACCACAAACACCTATTCCATAGGTCGCCAAAGAAATACTTTTATAGATGTTGATAATTTCTCGAACCGGATTGTGCCTGAGCTGGAAAGGAAAAGGTAAAAAACTGATTCCACAGCTCTTTGGCATTGACTAAACCTAATATTATATAGGCTACGCTAATGTAAATTATAGTCCAAAGGAAAGTCATGGTAAGTAGAAGTCTTCACTCTAAGAATTTCTGACCCACCCAAATAAAAAGCCCATTATTTAACATTTTTGGGACCATTACTCAATGCATAAGATTTGGCGGAATTAGTTTTAAGACCCTCCCCACCCCCCCCCCATAAAGCTATGAAAAGCATCTGGGAGGAGTTGCAGGCTATTTGAAGTTCCTTAGATTAGTACTGGGTCATCCGCATTCAATAAGACTGGTATAACACTAGACTTCATTGTGGGTCGATCGTTCCCTATTTTGCCCAAATAGTATTCTAGGTCATTAATTTAGATAAGGAACAGTAAGGAGGCCATCACACAACCTTGCCTGACTCTTAATGAATATTCAACTATAGGGAAACGTTCACAGTCTGTACCATATCTGACCCTGACTATGGTATCCCAAAGCATCCTTTGGACCAATCCAATTATAACATGATCAATTCCCATCCATACCATAATGTTCCAGAGCTTCACTATGCTAAGCAAGTCAAAGGCACCGGAGAGGTCCATAAATATGCGGTGAATGGAACCACTCTTGGGCCCAACATACTTTAGGCACGGTTATATCGTGGGATCTGCAATGACACCAGCTGATGATTGGAAGTAAAATAAATTACTCTGGTAGAGAGAACTGTGACTTCTCAGAGAACAAAAGGGCTTGACTCCCCTTAGGTTCTCCTACCCGAGATGAAGTAGCTGTACAACAAAGTGTATACAAAACATTGACACCAAATTCCTCTATAGACCAAGTTTCTTGCATTAAAATAATTTCTGCATTATGAACTACAGCGAGCCAGTTAGGATTGAATAGTTTCGTGTGGGTTACAGCAATATTCCATGACAGAATTTTGAGGCCTATTTGATCAACCGTAGTTCCTCTCAAAATGCAACTGGAGACAGCTGAGACCGTTGCAGAAACTACAAATAGATCTCCCCGCTTTATTTCTTAAGCACAAAACGCACATTTTTCTAGTTTTAAATAAGCCATTAATAGAATTGCATGTGCTTAGAAAATATGTAGCCTTAGCCTCCTTTATTTCGAAAATCGTGTTTAACACTGGGTGCAAAGAATGCCCAAATTTTTGTAAATACTTAGGTGAGGGAGTGGAAACCCAAAAGTGACCTTGTTTCTGTTACTCTTTTGAATTATTTAGATTTACTGTAGTGCAAAAGCACACTGTTGAATTCAACCAAGTGGCAATGGCAAACTCCGACGGTTCAGAAGCCATGTTGAACAGAGTTATGACGAAGGACAACATTGGAGTGGCTGTTTTGTTGGAGGTCCATAAAGATATGTTTACAGGAGGTGAGCAATCCTGGTTTCTTATTGTTTTGCTTGAATTTAAAAAAAAATAATTGTAGCCAATATATGAAAGTACTCCCCTTGTCACTACAGGCCAATCATTGATTTAGTGCCAAGAGGCACGAGTAATTGTTGAATGCTGCGCATCTTAATACATGTTTAATGGACTTCATGTCTAAAGAGTGCTTGCTTTATATGCTACGTAAAAATGGACCAGGTAACTAAAAACTGATTTTTTTTTAACGTATTGGAGTCCAGTGCAGCAGACACCGCACATGGATGTTTTATAATAGTGTATGAACATGGCATAGGAAACCTTTTGGCTAATGCAGTCAAAGTACACGCATTTTTCACAATGTCTGTTTGGTAGCGTACTAGAAGAATACCTTTTTTCCATATATTCTTTTCATTATGAATTATCCTTTCAAGCTTCTGACTTGTCCGGAAAATCTTTTCCCAGCAATTCCTTTACTTAGCCATCAAATGGTGCAATGCCACCCCAGCCACGTCTCCGCACGTGGACATGACGACACCAAAGTATATTAAGTGCCATCTGGAGAGCTGTTCGCTCCCATTTTTCTGTGCTTCATTGACAGTGATCCACTGCACGCTGTCTCACTGACAAAATTCATCCACATTAGAAAGTGACTAGGTAAAATGGTTCTTCCAAAACTTTGATGTTGTCACAGATGCCACATGATGTCCCTTTAGGATTCAAATGACAACTGCATGTGTGCCTCAGATCGAAGTACTAGTTATTAGGTTTGTGTGGAGCACTCCGTTGTACTCAAAGTTATATCGTTAATCCACTGGTGCTGTGATTAATAGGGATAGTCACTCCTTAATTCGATAATGAGTTATGATGGGTGTGTTGACCCATCTAATCACGCACTGTTCACATGATGCTTCCGCACCTAACTTTAACTTATTTACTTATTCACTGTACACCTTGTTTTACTGTTTTTAGGGCTCGGACTACGCCCCCGAAGGGGCGGAGCTTCGAGATCCTAATGTTAAAGAAAAAAAAAGGATATGTAGGGCTATGGCCAGGCACATTCCTTAAATTCCATAGTGTTTTATGGCATGTGCCTAGTGATTCGTCTTCGCTGTGCTGTCTATTTAGTAGCCTTGACGTGATAGGCTATATTGACTTTTCGTCCGTCATTGATGTTAGTTTCATGGCATATTCTGTACGTGAACGAGCACAGCAGAGGGATTAATCTTAATTAGGAGCTGTCAGAGTGCCCGTGTAATGCAATCCAGATGATGCGTGCACTTTCACAGCGGTGAGCGCGTTCAATGTAAAATGATGAGGCAGCAGGCGAGGCTCACAGAAGATGACTCATACATGCTCGTCCACACTGTAGTTCTTGTGTTTCCTGAATACTCTAATTTCCAAAGGTCATTTCCTTCTTTTCCTCGCACGCTGCGCTGCACTATTTTTGTCTGTGGTTTAAAAAACGGGGTTTAAAGGCGTTTTATTTTAAAACATTTGGATTCTGGTTCTGTAAGCTTTGTTTCCGAATTTTAATAAGTGCTGACATGCAGACTACTGGTTGAATAAATGATGAAGGTTAAAAGTGACCTTCGTGACACGTGCTGTTGAGCCTGACTCCCAGAGTTAACATGCAGTCATCATTATTTTAAAGTTTGTGGAAAAAACGCGAATACTCAATAATCATGGAAAACAGAGCCTTCCCGCTGTTACAATGGGAATTCACAAATGTCTTGTGTGTCTCACGTAATGCCAATGGCTATTTCATTAGGAAAAATTAGACTCATTGATACATGCACCACCACCAGCAGTACTACCAGTACTACAGCCACCAGTACTACCACTACCACCACCACCAGTAGTAACAGTACCACGACCACCAGTACTACCACTAACACCACCACCACCACTAACACCACCACCAGTACTGCCAGTACCACCACCACCAGTACTACCACTACCATTACCACTACCACCACCACCAGTACCACCACCACCAGTACTACCACCACCCCCAGTACTACCAGTACTACAGCCACCAGTACTACAACTACCACCACCACCAGTACTAACAGTACCACGACCACCAGTACTACCACTACCAGTACTACCAATACCAGTACCACTACCACCACCAGTACTACCACCACCAGTACCACCATCACCAGTACCACCACCACCAGTACTACCACTACCAGTACTAAGGGCAACAGTACCACCACCACCACTAGCACTACCACTACCGGTACCACCACCAGTACTACCACTACCAGTACCACCACCAGCACCAGTACCACCAGTACTACCACTACCAGTACCACCAACACCCCCAGTACTACCAGTACTACAGCCACCAGTACTACAACTACCACCACCACCAGTACTAACAGTACCACGACCACCAGTACTACCACTACCAGTACTACCAATACCACTACCACCACCAGTACTACCACCACCAGTATCACCACCACCAGTACTACCACTACCAGTACTACGGGCAGCAGTACCACCACCACTAGCACTACCACTACCGGTACCACCACCAGTACTACCACTACCAGTACCACCACCACCAGTACCACCACCACCAGTACCACCACCACCAGTACCACCACTACCAGTACTACCACCAACAGTACTACCACTACCAGTAACACCACCTCCAGTACTACCACTACTACCAGTACCACCACCAGTACTACCAGTACCACCACCACCAGTACTACCACTACCAGTACTACCATTACCATTACCACTACCACCACCACCAGTACCACCACCACCAGTACTACCACCACCCCCAGTACTACCAGTACTACAGCCACCAGTACTACAACTACCACCACCACCAGTACTAACAGTACTACGACCACCAGTACTACCACTACCAGTACTACCAATACCAGTACCACCACCAGTACTACCACCACCAGTACCACCATCACCAGTACCACCACCACCAGTACTACCACTACCAGTACTACGGGCAGCAGTACCACCACCACCACTAGCACTACCACTACCGGTACCACCACCAGTACTACCACTACCAGTACCACCACCAGCACCAGTACCACCACCACCAGTACTACCACTACCAGTACCACCAACACCCCCAGTACTACCAGTACTACAGCCACCAGTACTACAACTACCACCACCACCAGTACTAACAGTACCATGACCACCAGTACTACCACTACCAGTACTACCAATACCACTACCACCACCAGTACTACCACCACCAGTATCACCACCACCAGTACTACCACTACCAGTACTACGGGCAGCAGTACCACTAGCACTACCACTACCGGTACCACCACCAGTACTACCACTACCAGTACCACCACCACCAGTACCACCACCACCAGTACCACCACCACCAGTACCACCACTACCAGTACTACCACCAACAGTACTACCACTACCAGTAACACCACCTCAAGTACTACCACTACTACCAGTACCACCACCACCACCAGTACTACCAGTAACACCACCACCAGTACTACCACTACCAGTAGCACCACCACCACCAGTACTTCCAGTACTACCACCATCAGTACTGCCATTTCCACCACCATCAGTACTACCACTACCACCACCACCAGTACTACCACTACCACCAGTAATACCAGTACGACCACCATCAATACTACCACCACCAGTACTACCACTACCAGTACTACCATTACCATTACCACTACCACCACCACCAGTACCACCACCACCAGTACTACCACCACCCCCAGTACTACCAGTACTACAGCCACCAGTACTACAACTACCACCACCACCAGTACTAACAGTACCACGACCACCAGTACTACCACTACCAGTACTACCAATACCAGTACCACTACCACCACCAGTACCACCATCACCAGTACCATCACCACCACCAGTATTACCACTACCAGTACTACGGGCAGCAGTACCACCACCACCACTAGCACTACCACTACCGGTACCACCACCAGTACTACCAGTAGTGAGTAGAGTAGTGAGTAGTGAGTAGAGTAGTAAGTAGAGTAGTAAGTAGAGTAGTGAGTAGAGTAGTGAGTAGTGAGTAGAGTAGTGAGTAGAGTAGTGTAGTGAGTAGAGTAGTGAGTAGAGTAGTGAGTAGAGTAGTGAGTAGTGAGTAGAGTAGTGAGTAGTGAGTGCAGAGTAGTGAGTGCAGAGTAGTGAGTAGTGAGTGCAGAGTAGTGAGTGCAGAGTAGTGAGTGCAGAGTAGTGAGTGCAGAGTAGTGAGTGCAGAGTAGTGAGTGCAGAGTAGTGAGTGCAGAGTAGTGAGTAGAGTAGTGAGTAGTGAGTGCAGAGTAGTGAGTGCAGAGTAGTGAGTGCAGAGTAGTGAGTGCAGAGTAGTGAGTGCAGAGTAGTGAGTGCAGAGTAGTGAGTGCAGAGTAGTGAGTGCAGAGTAGTGAGTGCAGAGTAGTGAGTGCAGAGTAGTGAGTAGAGTAGTGAGTAGCGTAGTGAGTAGAGTAGTGAGTAGAGAGTAGAGTAGAGAGTAGAGTAGAGAGTAGAGTAGTGAGTAGCGTAGTGAGTAGAGAGTAGAGTAGAGAGTAGAGTAGAGAGTAGAGTAGAGTAGAGAGTAGAGTAGAGAGTAGAGTAGTGAGTAGAGTAGTGAGTAGAGTAGTGAGTAGTGAGTAGAGTAGTGAGTAGTGAGTAGAGTAGTGAGTAGAGTAGTGAGTGCAGAGTAGTGAGTAGTGAGTAGAGTAGTGAGTAGAGTAGTGAGTAGAGTAGTGAGTAGAGTAGTGAGTAGAGTAGTGAGTAGAGTAGTGAGTAGAGTAGTGAGTAGAGAGTGCAGAGTAGTGAGTAGAGTAGTGAGTAGTGAGTGCAGAGTAGTGAGTAGAGTAGTGAGTAGAGTAGTGAGTAGAGTAGTGAGTAGAGTAGTGAGTAGAGTAGTGAGTAGCGTAGTGAGTAGAGTAGTGAGGAGAGTAGAGTAGAGAGTAGAGTAGAGAGTAGAGTAGAGAGTAGAGTAGTGAGTAGAGTAGTGAGTAGAGTAGTGAGTAGAGTAGAGTAGTGAGTAGAGAGTAGAGTAGTGAGTAGAGTAGTGAGTGCAGAGTAGTGAGTAGAGTAGTGAGTGCAGAGTAGTGAGTAGTGAGTAGAGTAGTGAGTAGAGTAGTGAGTAGAGTAGTGAGTAGAGTAGTGAGTAGAGTAGTGAGTAGAGTAGTGAGTAGAGTAGTGAGTAGAGAGTGCAGAGTAGTGAGTAGAGAGTGCAGAGTAGTGAGTAGAGAGTGCAGAGTAGTGAGTAGAGAGTGCAGAGTAGTGAGTAGAGTAGTGAGTAGCGTAGTGAGTAGAGAGTAGAGTAGAGAGTAGAGTAGAGAGTAGAGTAGTGAGTAGCGTAGTGAGTAGAGTAGTGAGTAGAGAGTAGAGTAGAGTAGTGAGTAGAGTAGTGAGTAGAGTAGTGAGTAGAGTAGTGAGTAGAGTAGTGAGTAGAGTAGTGAGTAGAGAGTAGAGTAGTGAGTAGAGTAGTGAGTAGAGAGTAGAGTAGTGAGTAGAGTAGTGAGTGCAGAGTAGTGAGTAGTGAGTAGAGTAGTGAGTGCAGAGTAGTGAGTAGTGAGTAGAGTAGTGAGTAGAGTAGTGAGTAGAGTAGTGAGTAGAGTAGTGAGTAGAGTAGTGAGTAGAGAGTGCAGAGTAGTGAGTAGAGTAGTGAGTAGAGTAGTGAGTAGCGTAGTGAGTAGAGTAGTGAGTAGAGTAGTGAGTAGAGTAGTGAGTAGTGAGTGCAGAGTAGTGAGTAGAGTAGTGAGTAGCGTAGTGAGTAGAGTAGTGAGTAGCGTAGTGAGTAGCGTAGTGAGTAGCGTAGTGAGTAGAGTAGCGAGTAGAGTAGCGAGTAGAGTAGCGAGTAGAGTAGTGAGTAGAGTAGTGAGTAGAGTAGTGAGTAGAGTAGTGAGTAGAGTGTAGAGTAGTGAGCAGAGTAGTGAGTAGTGAGTAGTGAGTAGAGTAGTGAGTAGTGAGTGCAGAGTAGTGAGTGCAGAGTAGTGAGTGCAGAGTAGTGAGTGCAGAGTAGTGAGTAGAGTAGTGAGTAGCGTAGTGAGTAGAGAGTAGAGTAGAGAGTAGAGTAGTGAGTAGCGTAGTGAGTAGCGTAGTGAGTAGCGTAGTGAGTAGAGAGTAGAGTAGAGTAGAGTAGAGAGTAGAGTAGAGAGTAGAGTAGAGAGTAGAGTAGTGAGTAGAGTAGTGAGTAGTGAGTAGAGTAGTGAGTAGTGAGTAGGGTAGTGAGTAGTGAGTAGAGTAGTGAGTAGTGAGTGCAGAGTAGTGAGTAGAGTAGTGAGTAGAGTAGTGAGTAGAGTAGTGAGTAGAGAGTGCAGAGTAGTGAGTAGAGAGTGCAGAGTAGTGAGTAGAGAGTGCAGAGTAGTGAGTAGAGTAGTGAGTAGTGAGTGCAGAGTAGTGAGTAGAGTAGTGAGTAGTGAGTAGTGAGTAGAGTAGTGAGTAGAGTAGCGAGTAGAGTAGCGAGTAGAGTAGCGAGTAGAGTAGTGAGTAGAGTAGTGAGTAGCGAGTAGAGTAGCGAGTAGAGTAGCGAGTAGAGTAGTGAGTAGAGTAGTGAGTAGCGAGTAGAGTAGCGAGTAGAGTAGTGAGTAGTGAGTAGAGTAGTGAGTAGTGAGTAGAGTAGTGAGTAGAGTAGTGAGTAGAGTAGCGAGTAGAGTAGTGAGTAGAGTAGTGAGTGCAGAGTAGTGAGTAGTGAGTAGAGTAGTGAGTGCAGAGTAGTGAGTAGTGAGTAGAGTAGTGAGTGCAGAGTAGTGAGTAGTGAGTAGAGTAGTGAGTAGTGTAGAGTAGTGAGTAGAGTAGTGAGTAGAGTAGTGAGTAGAGTAGTGAGTAGAGTAGTGAGTAGAGTAGTGAGTAGAGTAGTGAGTGCAAAGTAGTGAGTAGAGTAGTGAGTAGAGTAGTGAGTGCAAAGTAGTGAGTAGAGTAGTGAGTAGAGTAGTGAGTAGAGTAGTGAGTAGGACATCACAGGCAGCAGCTGTGCAAGCTTCTTACACTCACAAGGAGACCACAGGCAGCTGAGGTGCAATCTTCTCCCACTCACAAGAACGACATCACAGGCAGCAGCAGTGCAAGCTTCTTACACTCACAAGGAGACCACAGGCAGCAGAGGTGCAAGCTTCTGACACTCACAAGAAGGACATCACAGGCAGTAACGGTGCAATATTCTCACACTCACAAGGAGATCACTGGCAGTACACATCACATGAACACACTCCATAACACATAGCAACAATACATTGGCATTTACAATGCCATTAGCTCAAACTCAAATAAATCCGAGCCCGATTGCATTTCTAATGCTTGTTTCTATTTATTGTCTTCAGTATTCAGTCTGTTATCAACATTTTTTCATTATTCAAATCATAATCATCATCAACTGTTACATTTGAAAAGAAAACAATATTTGCATTAATTCATTGGTATCTCAATGTAACAATTTTACATTTTTTCATGATCACAAGGTTTGTATCAAGCCCAATGCATTTCGGCACCTGATTAGTGCCTTCATCAGGGGCGAACCTGAAAAAAATAAAATAATGTAAATGTTCGAGTCTGTTTAAGTCCATGGGAGCTTATGTGTGTACTTTTAGTGATGATTTCATACCTGAATATGTTGACCTGTATGTAAAATATGACCTCTTGTGTACCACGAAAGCAGTTAATTATCTGTGAACACAAGTATAAAAAACGCCATTGTAACTATCTCTCATCATAATATGTCACAACTGATTAATATCTTTGTACTCGCAAAAGGAAACACCTTGTCATAGCCTACCTTACTCCAATTCAACTGACAAGCCACTCGATTCTTCGCTGGGTACAACATGGCGTAATCTACGCCCATGTCACACAACTGTTTTTTCATGGGCACAAACTGGTGACGCGCCTCCTGAACTCGGATAGTTAAGTCTGGAAACCGTGATATCGCCAACCTTCACAAGATAATGGCTACTTTTCCGTTTGCCAGTTTCTACGCTGTGTCCCTATCACGATAGTTAAGCAGCTTTAGGATCCGATGTGGTGGTGCCCCCGGGGGAGGGCGAGGTCTCAGGGAACGGTGTGCTCTTTCTACCACCGGGGGAGGGCGAGGTCCCAGGGAACGGTGTGCTCTTTCTACCACGAACATTGCAGAGAAGACCCCCTCTCACAGTAACGTTACCAGAAGCTTCTCAATAAACTGTTCCATGTTGCCAGGCGGGGTAGACTCCTGGAGACCGGTGATCCTGAGGTTACAGCGGCGGGAACGTGCTCCCAAATCCTCTGTTTTATCTTGGAGGACACGTAGAACTGTCCCAGTTGCTCATGTTCAGAGTCCAGTGAATTGTGGGTTTCCTCCAGCCTCCGTTATTCTTCGCTCAGACATATCTAAGCGTTCGGCATGTTTGTCCAATCGTTCTACCATTCTGTCCATCCTATAGGAGAGGGCGTCCATCTTTGTACCCAACTAGGAGATTCCACTTTGCAAGCTTTTTTCCATTCCATGGCCACTAACATCTCCCTGATGTCTGTTAGGGTGACTGTCATGGGGACTTGCATCCTGTCTGTCTCATCTGTGGAGGCATCAGGCGATTTCGATCATTTCTGTTCGAAAGAGAGCTTGGGCTGGGCTCTGTCTACCCTGCCCATTCTGATTCAGAACTGGACCCACAAAATAGGGCACTTCATGGCTTCAGCCCTGAAGCCCCGCACACCAGCTGATAATTGGAACCATAGGGCGCCCTTTACTTCGCTCGGGAAGTTGTGCACCATGCAGGCTGTCGCCAGTGTCTAGCTCTCCTATGCCAGCATCTGGCAGCGGACCCTCACTGCAATGATCTGGGCGGTTCCCTGGGCAAGCCGTGGCCCAAAGTGTGGAACCAAGCCGCGCCTCGGTAATCCGCTAAAAGCACCACAGCCTCGATACAGGACTCTATCGCTTTACTACAGGCAGCCCTGCCTGGTGCCGCCGTATCCTCAGTTTGCGTCACACAGCCGACTAAGCGCAAATCCAAAGTTCCTCACCCGGGGGCCAGGGCAATATATTGCAAAGAACTCAATCCCCCCCCCCCCTAAAGGGTGCACTTCTCCTCTCAACTCCTTACAGGTGCAGACAGACCACTCTGTAGTTCAGCATCCGCAAGCGTTGTATGCACCAGTTCTTTCAGAGAGCGAGAAACCCCCGCGAGACAATTGCGGCAACAAGGGGCTTAGAGTCTTGCTGGCTATCTGGCCTGTTCATGTAGCGATTATGCGCCTTCCCCTCCTGCTAGTCGCTCTGTAGATTCAACTCCTGCTTCCACTTTCCAGGGGGATGGGACCTAGTGGCTCACCGCAACTTACAAGGTGTGCCTGGCAGGCTCCCTATGCCTGCGTGCCCCCTCCCCTCTCACCTCACGATGTCCTAAGCACAGATCCTTCCTGGAGGCCCCTCGATGTATCCAGGCGCTTCGGGGCAGCAAATTGGACTAGGTCCGCATGGACACAAGCACCGAGCAGGGTCCCAGCGCCCCGGCAGCATGATCTCGATCAGTGCCCGCGGCAGAGTGCCACCACAGCGTGGGGATCCGTGTCTAATGAGGAGCACAATGTCCGGGACGTGCAGCGTCCGTTCCCTCGATCACAGAAGCACCGGAGGTTGACCGATGTGCTCCGGGCGTGTAAGGCAGGCAGATCTCGTACTTTTCAGTGCATATCTCCACGAGGCTGTCGGATATTTGACGGATAATGACACAGTGTCACAGAGCTAAAGGATCAAGCGGCCATCTTGGTCGCGAGCACACACGGAGAGTCAATAATAAAAGGGTCAATAGTTTGTGCTGCAGTAAGGTAGGGATAGTAGATGTAAAATAATACACAAAAGATTCTATCTTAAAAGAACCATAACTTGTGGTATACTGAGGCACAGGCAGTAGATCTGAAATAATACACAATAAAGGACGTGCTAAGAGCGAGAAACCCCCGCGAGACAAAATTGCGGCAACAGGGGGCATAGAGTCTTCTGGCTATCGGGCCTGTTCATGTAGAGATTATGCGCCTTCCCCTCCTGCTAGTCACTCTGTAGATTCAACTCCTGCTTCCACTTTCCAGGGGGATGGGACCCAGTGGCTCACCGCAACTTACAAGGTGTGCCCGGCAGTCTCCCCATGCCTGCGCGCCCCCTCCCCTCACTATGTCCTGAGCACAGATCCTTCCTGGAGGCCCCTCGATGTATCCAGGCGCTCCGGGGCTGCAAATTGGACTAGGTCCTCAGGGACACAAGCACCGAGCAGGGTCCCAGCGCCCCGGCAGCATGATCTCGATCAGTGCCCGCGGCAGAGGGCCACCACAGCGTGGGGATCCGTGTCTAATGAGGAGCACAATGTCCGGGACGCGCAGCGTCCATTCCCTCGATCACAGAAGCACCGGAGGTTGACCGATGTGCTCAGGGCGTGTAAGGCAGGCAGATCTCATACTTTTCAGTGCATATCTCCATGAGGCTGTCGGATATTTGAAGGATAATGACACAGTGTCACAGATCTAAAGGCTCAAGCGGCCATCTTGGTCGGGAGCACACACAGAGAGCCGATAATAAAAGGGTCAATAGTTTGTGCTGCAGTAAGGTAGGACAGTAGATGTAAAATAATACACAAAAGATTCTATCTTAAAAGAACCATAACTTGTGGTATACTGAGACACAGGCAGTAGATCTGAATAAATACACAAAAAGATTGTATCATAAAGGGTCCATCAGTTCTAGTACACTCAGATAGCCTCATTAAAAGCATTCAGCATGTGCACAGCCAACCATGATGCGTGCTGCAGCAGGCCGTACTAGGAGCAATGTCTGTTGCCTACAGGACTGCATGATCTATCTGCAATAAAGACTCGATCTGAATTGTGAACACTGCTGTCTGCTGTGCAGGCCAGCGAGAGCGATCAGCAAGGTCCCACAGCCACGTGGCGTTGACTTGAGCTGCCCAGTTTGTAATACACAAAGCAACAAACCGTGTGTGCGGAGCCTGCAATGATGCGTATGCGTGGTGCGGACAGAGCGCACTGGAGAATCTCTTTTGCCTACAGGTCTGCATCATCTACAATAACGACTCGATCTGAATTGTGAACACTGCTGTCTGCAGTGTAAGTTGAAGGCAGTAGTCACCACAGACATCAATGAATACTTTTTCTCACTTCTTCCTCACAAAATAAATTACAGAATAATCTCCAATAAATAAATCAAAACAATTGGAATTGCGAGCTCTGCTGTCCACAGTGTAAACTGTTATTCAGTGTTCTTTTCCACTACCAAGAAGAATTTGGTCAATGTACTGAACCTATAACTCATCGAAAAAAATGTTCTTCAAGCAAGTATACTAAAAGGATATTGTGTATATTTCAATAGACATCGTAGTTAGTTGCCTACTGGATTCTGTAATTAAACAATTACCACTCGATCTGAATTGTGAGCCCTGCTGACCGCAGTGTAGGACACAGGCAGTGGTCATTAAAGCCTCAGTCATGTGCCGTTGGATTCGGAAGCACAGAGTTGGTTGCACCTGATCGGAGGGGATACACAGAAATCATCAAAGAATTTAACTTCTGACATCCTCAGTCATAGAAACAAGACCCCGTTTTACTGTTCGGACCTGCTGTACCATGGTGTAGTTCAGCCACTGCAGTCAGCCAAGCCCAATAATCATGTGCAGCAGCACAGAGTGTGATGCACCTCAACGGAGGGACTTGTATGAAAACCAAGCAGCAGGTAACATTGGACAACGTCCATTGTGTGATCAAGATACCGTTCCACTGTTGGGACCTAGAGTTGGTTATACCTGGTCGAAGGGAGTACCTTCATCTCCACTCTCAGATGCAGGTTTAACATCGTCTATTGTGGGATCAAGACACTGTTCCACTGTTGGTACCTGTTGGACTACTGTGTTAGTAATATACAGAGCACTCTACTGTGCTGGGCCTCAGGCTGGGCGCTGTGTGCCTGTGTCACGGTAGCCAACTTTGATCTCAGGAGCCTTCCGAGCTCGCAGACCTCGGCCCAGGACCTTCCGCCGGCACGTGGTGGGCCCTCTTTCACATAGGGCGGTGTCGAAAGGTGAACTGTGGGGCATATGTGCATTGCAGCGGCCATGACGGTTTCTGAGTACCAGCAGGCTGACAGCATCATTCACGCAGCCACCTTCGCTAACGGCATCAGCCTCTTGGCAGTGTAAGCTGCGCAGACCTAGCAGACACGTTCGCCATTCCGGAAGAAAACCACACCCAGAGAAACGTGCCTTTTATTCATACCCCTACGCTAGCCTTGCGTACGCCGAGCCAGCTCACTACGCTAAAGATTGGGGGGGGAGGGGGCACGTAAGCGTTATGTTTTCATAATCTGCCCTAATGACTGTACTATCATGGTTGCGTCCACTGTCCACTTCACTCAATAAACCATCAGTGTATGTTGGCATGTATATGTCTGTGCTCTGCATACTCAAGTCCGTCCGGCACATCCTGTAGTGTAGTTCCTATATTCCCAATAGGCTCTGCGTATTGGAATAACATAAACGATAGTTTAGACGTAGGTCTTAGGTCGACTAGGTCTCTATTGAATATGTTAGACTTAATTATGAATGCCAGTTAGCTCAGAGGTCACTAGAAACGTTCTCGAATTCACAAGAAGGAATTAGTTTCTGACAACCGCATAAACATGACAACTTTGCTCCCCCAAGAATAAGGAGTATATCTCCAGAGTCGGGGAAACAATAGATAGCTATTTTACTCAGTCAATCGTGCATGCTTAGTTTCACCAGAAGTGCAGAGAAACAGAGAGACAGGCGTTTTCAATAAAAGAGGTTATTTATTGAGCAGTCTTCTTTCTCATGCAAGAGAAGTGAATTGCTACAATCGCAATACTTGTCATAAAGTAAAGTGCGTACAGTAAAAAGAGTATTGTAAAATAGTACTGTAAAAGCATAGTATGGTTTCTAAGCCATACGGTACTTAAAATGGATAAAATGCATACAATGATAAAATAATGACTAAACGTACTCAACTGGTGCTTCTAAGATACACCTTCCCCGGTGTACCTAACCTAAGCCTAGTACATGGGAAGAAGTATGTGAGAAGTAGTTCAAAGTTAAATAATTTCTGCCAAGAATCTAAACCAAGAATTCTCTAAGGGTCTAATCAGCTCCGTACCTTGGTTATAGAATGAAGGAGGTCTTGTATCTCTCTCTCAGGACTCGATCTCCCAGTAACCCGCAAGGGTGGCAGGGAAAAACTGGAGCTGGATTTCTCGGCAGGAGAAAGACAGCGTCTCTCTCAGTGCATCAGCGGGAGGGTCGGCTTCCTCCGGCACTCGCTATAGAAGGGCGTCGGGCAAGTAGATAGTCGATCTGCCCCAAACCACCGTGTGTTTCGCTAGGGCAGATGCTGGTATATTTATACCTGGAAGATGCAGAGTTTGACGAAAGGTTGGACATAAGACGTCACTAAGAACTCTCAGTTCTTTCAGGACTCCAGGAGTTCTAGGACAAATCAATACAGAAGCAGGGGGAATTCCCGGGCTGCTGGAGGCTTGGTTTATCTAAGAACACGTTGTGCTTTCTAGGAGTCTATGGGAGTAGCCTTGCCGTATTTGGACTGCATTGGCCATGTCTTAATATGGGTATGATTCTTTTGCCTATATAAGGATATGATTTGATATAACCACATAAGGGCATAAATCGGGAATATTAACTAGAGTCCTAGATTTGTCTACAACAATCCCCTCAACACTTTGCATTGTATACTTTTATAATCAAGAATCACTTGCCACCTTCGCACATACTTTGCTCCCATCTCTCCCCGCATTCTGCATTGTGTGGTAGAGGTGCCATGCCATGTTTGATTTGTGCACATGGCTAGCCACGGTTCCCACAGTACGTAGTGTCGTTGTGTCTGCTAGGTGTACATGTTGTTTGTCATGTATGTGATTATATAAGGTAGCACGTTTATTCACGAGCAGTGGTTTCTGCCATTTACATATCACTGTCTTAAAGAGGATACAGAAGTTTTTCTCACAGGTGAAAAGTGCTACCACAATGGCAGTCATTCATTACTATGCAAGAATGTCCAACTGCACCACGCTTCTAAGCTTACAGCCCCCAATTGTGCGTGCTTTCTTAAAAGCACGCCAACTCCCACAATCATACCAACATTCACACAGCTTTCTAACAGCAGTTATCTGCTTCTTAATAACATAGACTGCTACGGAATGTGAGCAGGCATACAGAATGTCCTTACTGTTTCAAACCGAGTAACTTCCTTTGGCAATGTCTATTCCCACCCACACAAAGTAACGACCAAAGTTCAACTTGGCCTTCAACACCTACTTTGAAAACAGATTTCATTAAACTGAGCAAACTAAAAGTGCTTTTGTGTCAAACAGAAGTGTCCATCACTTCTGCAAAAGAAATTTATCGGCTGCATATACCACGAACATCAAGTAAAATACAGTCCTTTTTAAATACAAACCTCCCGTTACAATTTGTGAATTGTTACACAATTTTCAGCACATCTGACACTCAAGCTTTGGCACACTTTTTTAACACTGTCTCCTCCAGCCTTATCACTGGCCTTCGAACTGTTTTTGGTATAATACAAGACTTCATTCATTCGATCATCTCTGGAATAACAGTAACAGTGCCCATAATTCCTACTACTATTTTTGCTTGTAAAAAGTGGCTGCGCTCCCTGAGGTAACGAGCATGTCCGACAGAATACGCCTCGACGCGAAGCTACATCAATACCGTGAAAAAATTGAACAACTTTTCGGCTGCCTTCCTCTATCTATTATTGGAGCCAGCTACAGCATGACATTTATTTACACATATGCAATCTGCGTGCAACCATCTTTTTATTGCAAAACTTGTCCATTCAACTGGTGAATGGATCTATGCCTTGCCAGCATCCCAACAATCGCTCCTAATATCCAGCAGGTAATGGAGTATCTTGAAAACCATGAACTTAATTGTTCAGGCAGTGGAGCAATGACGGATACAACGCAAAAAGGTATCGTGGCGGAATGGGATTTCTGCGCAGCCGCGAAAGATCTCCTGTAACGTGCGACCTTTGACAACATCGCAGATTGCCTGCCAATTCAAATTGCTGCTCCAACATTCGAGGAACATTCTTGTCCCTTCGAAGATATGAATTGGATCGTTTTCCTTTTCTCACACGATGGCAACAATCGCCTCTTGGAACATTACGCATCTCAAGCCGCTGAAGAACTTCCGGACTGCAATCTCCAAGACTTGTAAGAAATTCACGTTATTCTTGGATTGATTTTTTCCCAACTTTTTTTACTTTTTCCTATACATTTTTTAAATATACTTCAATTGAACTATTTTCATAAAATAACTTTCTAAGTATGCTCGAGGCGCTAGGGGGCGCACAGCGGAATGGCTGGGTAAGACCGCAGTTCCGCCGGACGGCTGACAGCGCGGCGCCATACGGCCGCTCTAATGCCCGCCACTAAAAACAATGAACACGGGGCCGAGTGTATGAAGGTCACAGGCACGCAATGAACGGGAAATAAAGGACTGGTGCCCGGCGCTTTCCCAGAAAAGAACGCCAAACTAGCTCCGGGAGCCGACAACACACAAGATGGCGGCCATCACTGTCCCGATCGCGCCAGAGTAACGGCCGATGTGCTGGGCTCGCTGGCTGGAGAGGAGGCGGCGTATGGAGTCCCCAGATGTTCCTGGCCGGTGCTGGAGCGGAGCGCATTTGGAAGGTGAGCGGCAACACGCACGAAAGGGTCGCGTGTAAGAGCTCTCCCGCCGGCCGGACTAGTGACGTGAGGCGGCGATCCAGGTGAGAGACTCGGAGGCGGCGGGGCTTGAATAATGCGCGCTGATTGTCCCGGAGGGCTCCGACCCTGTGCTGCAACTGGCAGGGGCGCTGAGCATAGTTAACTTCAGCGCAATCATAGACACTGCAGGGGACCCGCACTGGTACAGGGGACCAATACCGTCACGGGGCCCCAGTCAAACACGCAAACCACCGGGAGAAGCATTGCGTGCCCGCGCTCTGACGAATAGGATTGGGGCGCCCGAGGGGCTCAGCCTGCCGCTACTACAACGAGGGTCTAAAGGACTTGTGTACAGGAAAGGAGCTACCCCACGCCTGGGGGCCACCAACAGGATCAGTCACCCGGGACCCAGGGATTGCACAGCACTGAGCGCCAAGACGGCGACGGCCACTAGAAGGACGAGAGCCACGCCACACAACACGGCTCTGCATACCCCATCTCCATCTAACATGGTCAGGCCAGATAAACAGCAGCAAAAGATCTCCTTCGAATCGAAAAAGACACCCAAGGCTACTGACACGAGCCCTCTCGCCATGAGCGAATCGCCTGACGACCCTGCTACTGGCAGCAATATGGAAAAGATCCTATTGGCCATCCAGTCCAATCTACAGGATATCAATGGCAAACTGGACAATTTAACGTGCAGAATGGATGGTATGGCTGCCAAAATGGAAAAGCACGGGGAGAGGCTGGAAACGGCGGAAACGCGAATTTCAGCGATCGAGGACGAATCGCATGCCACAACTGCCAAATGCACGGCTATGGAGAGGGTGCTGGAGGTGATCAAAGCAAAAGAGGATGAATTGGAATCGTGTTCTAGGCGCAATAACGTGCGCATAGCGTGGCTGCCGGAAACTACCAACACTGGAAGAATGCAACACTACATCGAGAAATTATGCAAAGATGTGTTTGGCGACGACTCTTTATCGCAGATTTTCGTCATAGAGAGAGCGCACAGGTCCCTGGCGCCCGCCCGCCGCCAGGAGCGACGCCGCGGCCGATCGTGGCCAGGGTGCTGAACTATCGAGACAGGGACACCATCTTGAGACTAGCAAGGGAGAAAGGCCCCATAACTCATCAGGGCAATAGACTGGAATTCTATCCGGATCACACAGTGGCCGTCCAACAGGCTCGGAGGGAATACACGGCGGTGAAGGCCAAGCTCAGGGATCTTCAAATTAATTACTCTATGCTGTATCCGGCCAGACTAAGGGTACAATGGGAGGGAAAACCGGTCATATTGGCGACCCCGAAAGCTGCGCAGGACTTCGTGAAGCAGATAATCTCACGGAAACGAGCTAGGGAGCGAGAAGGACAGCAAGGGGACAAGGATTGAGTATGATGGGGCCACGTTCAAAGGACAATTGTATGTGAGTATGTAACACTTTAACGCCCCGGGAACATTTCATTTAACCAGCGTTAATACAGACCATGCCAAGCGATACTGCAACTCCGAGACAGGCTGCGGGACTTATAACTGCTAATGGTGGGTGATCTTTCACAATACTAGCTTCAGATTGACTATTGTGTGCAATGTCACCTAATATGCTTTAAGACCGCAGGGTGCGGATTGTTGAGTAGAGGTGGGTGCTGCTCCGCCTTTGGGAGCCTTCATGGTACGGTTCTTATTCGAAATCTCACAATAACGACCTTAAACCCTTATTGCCGAAGATACTCATTTGGTATGTTGAGTTCCTCCCGTGGCCAGAACTGATGGGGGGTTACGCGGTGGAGCAGTAGCGGTACTTAAGGAATACTCTCATGGGTGTGATAAGCTGTATCTTTGCATAAGCTGGTGCGGAAACACCCATGGACGAACAAAACTTCCCGTCTAACCTACCTGCTCCTATGTTTAGTTGGTATGTTTCTGATTATGACTATTTAGCTGAAGGTACTGGACACATTGAGAAATGTGCTGTATGGACAAACACAATTGTTGGTACATGGAGGGGCGTCTGAGATCCTCACATTATTAAGGATTTTGTGCTGTTATATATTGCAAGTTCCCCACTGGGCTCGGGTGGGCGGGGAGCAACCAAATGCATGTTCTCGTGCGATGGCCAACTAAAATGTTTTCAGACGAAGGGCCGGGAGCGGCCGAGGGTGTTGAGACGAAACAAGCATATTTTTCCTAACGTTAGGGATGCCGTCCACTTCCATTTAGTTGGAGGGAGAGTTGCGCCTCCAGCGGACCTCCACAAGGGAGTTCCCCACATAGGTTCAATAGGAATGGGTTTGATGTTTATCCCCGAACTGTTGTTGAGGGTAATTGGGGGGGGGGAGACTGGCTTCGGCATGTTTGGGTTGCTGGAGTGGGAGGGGGAGGGCGGGAAGAGGTAACTGTTGATATTGTGAGACCTGAACAATCAGATTTTGTCTGTCGATTATATTTTGTAGAACTAGAGAACAATTGTATGCACATGTTTGTACTTGGACACATCTCGGTAGGCCCCTGGCGCTATTGCTATGCGCAACAGATACAGATACCACCACCTTACCAATGACTCAGAGGTCGACTCAAACCAATAATGCACACATAAAACTACTAACATGGAATGTACGAGGCTTAACACAGCCCAAGAAAATTAGACGTGTGTTTGCATACCTGAACAGACATCACATAGATATTGCGTTTTTACAAGAGATGCACATTGCTCCGAACACGCATCAATCCATAGGCCTAAAATGGGCCGAATCTGTGCATGTCGCAACGTACTCCTCCTACTCTAGAGGGGTGATGTTACTGGTGCGGAAAGGGCTAAATTTCACAGTACTGAGGGTGATACAGGATCCAGAGGGCAGGTATGTTATTGTATCAGGGACACTGCGGGGTAAGGAAATTACTTTGCTTAATGTCTATGGCCCTAATGTAGATTCACCCGACGACTTTCAGAGCTTGTGGGGACACCTGCAACAATTCACGCACACTAGAATAATATGTGGGGGTGATTGGAATGTGACCCTTGCTGATGGTGCAGACCGCTCCGCACAGTCCAACGAACCACATAAAAATGCTAGAGCCAAACTACAACATATACTAGCGGATGTGCAACTAACAGACATATGGAGACATAAGTTTCACACAGAACCGGGTGCCACGCACATTTCTGCATGCCATAGCAGCTGGTCCCGATTGGACTATTGGCTAGGTTCTAATGACATTATACATTGGACTAGTGACATTAACGTTCTTCCAAGGACGCTATCGGATCACAATCCGGTTTTATTGACACTATCCATACCAGATCACATCCCACCACCCTATCAATGGAGGTTTAACTCGCGTGCTTTAACAGACATACTATATGCAGACACTATCCACACAGCAATCAAAGACTATTTCCTACTGAACTAACCGACGGTCGATGACCCATGCCTACTGTGGGAAGCCTTCAAGGCGACGGTTCGTGGGGTTTGTATGAGCACAACTATAGGCATACTTTGCGACATACGACAACAGATTAAAAGATGCGACACGCAAATGAGGGAGTTGGAGAGAGTATATGAAACTACCCAGGATGTTGCGATTCTAGGAAAATTGCGCACATTACACACGGAACATCAGAATCTAGTGGACGTCGAAATAAAGTATATGGATAAAAAACACACTGCTAGAGCTTTTGGTGAGGGAGGCAGGCCGGGAGGGCTGTTAGCGGCTAAAATTTGTGAGGGCAGGAAACACACGGAGGTACTTGGCATTAAAACTGAGAACGAGGATATACTAACACAAACGGCGGATATACTGCAAAGCTTTGTTGCTTCCTATAGTACACTATACACTTCACAGCCAATAGCCTCCACGGAGGCTATCAACGACTACTTTAGGGACGTGGCCATAGCATGGCTGTCTGACCATCAGCGGGAATACCTAGCGGCACGCGTCACGGTTGAGGAAGTCACAGAGGTGATAAAAACACTGCCAAATGGTAAAGCGCCGGGCCCGGACGGGTACACGAACAAATTTTATAAACACTACGTGGATATTCTGGCTCCTCGGTTGACGGAGATGTACGGGGCCGCGTTCGATCAGGGTGAACTTCCCCCAACGCTCCGAGAAGCGGTTATCATAGCACTCTTGAAACCGTCCAAGGATCCGACCCAATGTGACTCCTACAGGCCGCTGTCACTGATAAATGTTGATTCTAAAATCCTAGCGAAGATCATGGCTACGAGGTTAACACCGCTAATGAACCACTTGGTGTTACCAGATCAGGCAGGCTTTGTCCCGACAAGGTCCACGTCCCATAATACCCGGATAATGTTCGCCCTAGCCCATTATCTCCAACCAAGGACGAAGGCGGTGGCGGTGCTGCTGGACGCCGCAAAGGCGTTCGATTCCATCGAATGGCGGTATTTAATTGCAGTGCTGCATCGCATGGGCTTCCCTAAAAGATTTGTCCAGTGGGTGACCCTCCTTTACACTAAACCAAGAGCCAAGGTCCGCATTAACGGGTACTTATCTGACAGTTTTGCAATCGAACGAGGTACCAGACAGGGCTGCCCGCTCTCCCCCCTGATATTCGCCCTGGCATTGGAACCACTGGCCTGCATTATCCGACAGAACTATAAATCATCGGCCTTGCATTTTCCCGCTAGACCGCTCCACATATCACTGTACGCGGACGACATGGTGCTCTATGTTCGCGACCCTAATGAACACCTAAACCAGCTACTGGCGGAGTACATCAAATTCGGCGGGCACTCGGGACTAACAATCAACTGGTCAAAGTCCTCCATCATTCCGCTCACGGACGCTACAACTCCTTTTGATATTGAATACCTCCTAGAGTGGCAGACCGACCCGGTGCGTTACTTGGGAGTGCTATTTCATAGAGATCCAGACATAGTACTCCGCGCAAACTATGGCGTAACAATAACCAAGCTGGAAGATAGAGTAAAGCGCTGGATACAACTGCCGTTGTCTCTGGCAGACCGTATTGCAATAGTTAAAATGAATATATTGCCCAGACTGCTGTATTTATTCAATAACATCCCCATTGCTCCACCGGGAGAGGTATTCTGTCGCATCAAGTCACTAGTTTTACAGCTCATTTGGGCAGGTAAGCAGGCGCGGATCGATCTCCAGACATTGACGCTCCCCTATGCCAAGGGAGGATTTGGAGTGCCAGATTTTAAACTGTACTATTTATGCGCGCAGGCACAATATGCTTGCTTCCACATGGTGCCATATCTAACACACACAGCGATCGAAGAAGGCGATGCGCACCCGGTCCCTCTTACCACCATGCTCTCGCATAAACGCCCGCCATTACACGCTCGTGACATAAATACAGTTGACACGACCGTCAAGGCGTGGCACGAAATTGGGAGACTGGCGCACAAAACCCCGCTTTATGCACGGAACATGCCACTGCACGATCACTCAGCGCTGTCTGTCACGTGCGAGAGGGTGGGAATGTCACTATTACAGCAGGTGGGCATTACACAGATGGGAGACTTATTTAACGAGGGCAGATTTGTAGACATTGGGGAGCTCCAGTACATACACAATAAATCTCAGATGTTTTATTTCACACATTATAGACTGAAGAGAGCCATGATGGAACTATACCCTGCCTTCCCTGAAGAGCCGGCCACCCTGGATACCTTATTTATTTATTTATTTATTTTATTTATTTATTGACATTTGTAGAGCGCGTCGAATACCCGTGGGCGTCTCGGCGCTAGTTAAGGGATGGATCAGCAACTGGGGTAAAGAAGATATACAAGGCTATTGGTCAAATAACCACGTCTTTAGCTGTTTGCGGAATGTGAACAGGGAGGGACTTGCTCGGATATGTGAAGGAAGGGTGTTCCAGAGTCTAGGGGCGGCAACCAGGAAACGCCTGTCGCCCCAGGTGACTGTTCTAGTGCGAGGCACAGCCAAGAAGTTCTGAATAGAGGAACGAAGAGATCGGGTTGGGACATGATGGAGAAGATTCTGTTTGAGAAAGTGGGGACCTTGATTATTGAGTGACTTGTAAACAATACACAGCGATTTGAATTTGATACGGCTGCGTATCGGGAGCCAATGGAGATCCCTAATGATGTTTGTAACTGGTGCAAACTTGGGGATCCCAGCCAGCATTCGTGCGGCTGCATTTTGGATTGACTGCATCTTATTTGTCACTCGGACTTGGGCATTTAAGAATAGAGCATTACAATAGTCCAAGGAGGACAGGACTAGTGAGCTGACCAGTGTTTTCCCGGACGTGTTCGGTAGGAAAGGTAGTATTTTCCTAATCATTCTCAATTTCATATGAGCTGAAGCCGCAGTTTTATTCGCATGTGCCATAAAATTGAGGCCAGCATCGAAGATGACGCCTAGATTTCTCACTTTGCTAGCTGGACTCGGCGGGGGACCGAAAGATGGTGGCCACCAGACAGGTGACCAGCCCGGGGAGAGGTGACCGAAGATGACCACTTCAGTTTTTTCTGAATTGAGTTTCAGACAATTCGTGGCCATCCATTCACCTATTGCCATCATTCCTCTCGTGAATCGATTGGCCACTTCCTCCCCGTCCCCTTTGATAGCCAGTACCAATTGGGTGTCCTCGGCGTAGGTCAGGCTCATCCCAAATGCTTTGATGACATTTGCGAGGTCCGACACGTAGATATTAAATAGTGCCGGACTCAGGGATGAGCCTTGAGGGACCCCACACGGCAGAGACACCTTCGATGATTGGTAGGGTCCTAGAGATACTGCTTGTGATCTATTGGCCAGAAACGATACAAGCAGGTCCAGAGCAGTTTTCTGGACCCCCAGTCGTTACAACTGTCGTTACAGACCTTACAACTCCTCATTACAACACAGGATCTATCGCACCTCACATCGCGATTATACTCCTCTGCACAAGCTGAAATTCCACAATCCACGGACAGGGCAAAGACTAGATGGGACCTGGTATTAGACAGCCCATTGACAGAAAAGGAATGGGAACAGAGATACGGAATGCAGGATGACACCAGATGCAAGAGGTGCGGTGTAGAGGGTGCTGATTTTGTCCATTTAGCCTGGTATTGCCCCAAAATTCAGGAATACTGGGAAGAGGTGATCACTAAACTGTCCACGATGGTGGGGGTTGGGGTGGACTGCACAATCCATTGCTGCTTGTTGGGCATTGTTCCACAGCTCAAATCATCTAAGCGTAAGTTCTGCGCGATCACCTTGTTATTGGCCAAGCGACAGGTTTCACAGTGTTGGCACACCACACAGGTATCCACCACACTAAAATGGCTACAAGATATGTCCAGCTGTAAGGACAAACTACTGACGAAGAGAGCCTACCACTGCAATCCAGGCCGAAAGACTTTTGGTTGTACCTCACTGAATATTTGGCCACGGTAGACGGTGACACGGAGTGACACTAGAAGTTACCGGTGATAAGAGCCGAGTGTAGTGGTGCCGATGGGGGTTGGAGGGAGAGGTGTTCAGGAAAGATGACATGATGTGTTTGCAATGTACTTATCGATGTGTACAACTGAAGGTGAAGGTCTCGTTGTTGGGGTTAATGGTTTGTATTTTATGTGTATGTTTTAATACACCAACAAAAATTGTAAAAACAAGGCCTAATTTATATGCTTTACTCCGCCGGACAGATGTTGTCGTCTATATGGCTGTGTACTATCCACGTTGAAACGCACCTTTCACAATAACGCAGCCGGCCCCAGGGTTGTAGGCTCCCGGCTGTGTATCCTTTTTTTTTGTTGTTACAAATAAAGGTCTTACAAAAAAAAAATTACAAAAAAAAACTTTCTAAGTATGCTCAGGCATTTGAACTCTGTTTTCATTATTGCCCCTTATGTCTCCAGCCTAACCAGGGATGGGTGATGTATGGCCTATGCAAATACACTATTTACTTTCTTAATTAGCCTAAATCCGACATCCATTTTGAAACCATGTCTATTCTTTGTGCACACGTGTCTTTGCCTGCCTGTTATCCACAAAGCCCTTTCACACAAATTTGCTCATCCTCAGCCTCTGCTCACGAGCTGGCGATCAAGATATAAAAAACACATTGTTTAGGAACTGGTTGGCACAGTGTGGTAATCGTATCCTACCTTTATTTTCATTATAGAATTTAGTCATTCATGTCTAATAGCTATTGTTTAAGTCACATGGAACTGTAACATGTAATGTGGAATTCACTGATGCAGGAGCTTAGGTTTGAATACAGCAGAAGCGGTTGGAGTTTTCCTCATCTCGATGCCTTAGCTCTTGCACAGGAAAGTTTTTTTGAAAGGGCTGAAGACTGTAATGTATGGTTTGACGAGAAGGGTACCGAATGTGCTACTTAGAAGCGCAATGTTCGTGTTCCTCCTAGAAGTTCCGATGTGGGTAGAACTATTACCAATTCGAACACACCAGATTGAATCTACTGTAGAAGAGATTGCTGACTGTTCTACTGTTGATAATTTTGTGTTTCTAAAAAGGAGTACCAGAGTACCTAAGAAGTTTGATGATTACATTTTGAAATATTTTTTTTTTTTGTTTTCTTAAAGGATACATGTGGTAATCGTATCCTGCCTTTATTTTCATTATAGAATTTAGAGTTATTCATGTCTAATATGTATTGTTTATGTCACATGGAACTGTAACATGTGGAATTCACTGATGCAGGAGCTTACGTTTGAATACAGCAGAAGCGGTTGGAGTTTGCCTCAGCTGTATGCCTTCAATCTTACACCAGTGGGTCCATTTATGGCACTTAAATAAAGACACTTTTTATATAACTTGCAGTCTCCATCGCTTTATTACACACAGCCACTTTCTTAGACACACCTGATTTCACCATTTGTCTTCTGTGGCATTGCAACATTCTGCATTATATTCTTCACAATTATTTCTTTATTCCTGTTTGCTAAAACACTGCATTCAAGTCTTCAGACCGGTAGGAGTGAGAAGTTTGCTTCCCACACCCTGTATAGTATAAACGCATACTAACACTACTTACACCGGTATGCTACAGCGGGCAGTATCCTACAGCGCCCACAGCACATCACTTTACAGCAATCACCTCACAGCTTAGGCTCACGGTTTCATCCCGAGTCTTCAAACCGGTAGAAGTGAGTAGTTTTCTTCCCACTCCGCTTATGTCTAAACACTTACTAACACCACATGCACAGCTATGCTACAGCGGCCAGTATGCTACAGCGCCCAGAGCACATCCGTTTACAGCACTCTGCTCACGGTTTAGGCACACGGTTTCATCCCAGAGTGTACCGGCACCTCACCTCCGCACCATCTCCCTCTGGGCAAAACAGCACTTTCACATTGGTAGGGGTGAATACTTCACTTCACACTCCCTGTACAGCACACCCTACCCACCCCACAGAGCTCCTACCCTCCTCTTTCCTACTTTTTTCGCCCTTTTTTCCCCTTACTCGCTTCAACAGAATCACAAAATGGCTGCTAACACTTCCTAGTCGCAACAATTCGCAGCCAATAACCAGCAAGCTTGTGCTCGTAACGCCTCAGCCAATCAGATGGCAGAATTCCCAAATATCTATATCTGTAAATGTCGATATTTCTCAAACTACTGAACGGATTTACACCAAATAAACAAAAGTGTGCTTTCTAGACCAAGACCCTTCTCCCTGCCAAATTTGGGGTAATTCCGTTCACCTGTTGGACCAGTAGCCTTGTCTAAAGTTTCCTATGGAAATTGCATGGAGAAAACACGTTTGGAACCCCCCTTTTTTTCTCGGCTCCCCCTTGACGAGTCACCCCCAAACTTTCAATATAGGAGCTGACATGAACATTCCAACAAGCAGGTAAGCCCATAAAGGAGTGAAGCCTCTAGGAATTTGCATCGCACTTCTCTTTTAATTACATCGTGCAAGCAAGCAGCATTTCATGTACAGACTTCAAGTAAAAGTTAGCCAAACGCGTTTCAGGAAATGAACTCCCTTCTTCAGTGGCGTAGTCAAGAGTCACTGAGAACACCGTTCATAGCACAATATATTTTCCAAATGCCGGCCTCAGTGGTTGCAGCTTCCTTCAATTAAACGCCGAACTCATACCTACCTGCTTTGCGGCTCTTTCTAGTCAGGACACACTTTGTTGGATTTATTGCGGCTAGCCTAGCCGTGAAATGAGCCCTGCCGTGGATACTGTACCCTGCTGGCGCCAACCGACGCCAGCAACAAGGCGCAGGAGGTGCGAAATGGAAGTTATGCAGTACAGCTTCTCTGTGTTGAAACTCACATCAACCCACATGGGAAATACATTGCCAATAGGGAGAACGTGCAAACAATCCACGGTGATTCGATGCCACAGCACTCCATTGACCAGAAGGCAGTGCGAACTGCCTCCGCTCATTCTGGTGAGAGTCACGTATAATTCAGGTGCTATGGCCTGCTGGACACTTTCTCATCAGTCTGCCTTTGAAGAAGTGCGCTCAGCGTACGAAAAGCGTCGGCGAAAGGACCTTCACTTGTGTTGTTTGTTTTACTGTGTTGTTGCAGCTTCCTTCAATTAAACGCTGAACTCATACCTACCCGCTGTGCACCTCTTTCTAGTCAGGACATACTTTGTTGAATATATATATATATATACATATATTCACTGAAAAAAACATCGGTTTCACTCCAGTTATAGTTGGCTGGAAATTTTACTGACATAAAACCATTGAAATTCCCACGTTATAGTTAGTTGGACTCACTATAACTTGCGCGCCTGCAATGCACTGCTGATGACGTCACATATTACATCACTCATGACACCATCCAGTGAAAGTGTGTCTTTCTGAAAAATAAATATGTTTTATATATGTATATGAAAAAGGACGATGGAAGAATTAATGTTTAAATAAGTGTCTTAATGGATGTTTTTTTTTTAAAAAATTGATTGGTTAACTGGCTTATTGTTAGCGAGTATTGTTTAAATATTTAAATGTTTGTATCAGTGTTTCACTTTGTGTATAAGTGGCTGCATGGGTTGGTGAGTAGCTACTTGTGTGTGTATATGGGTTATTAGATGTTTTTTTTAGCATCAGTATGAGTGTCTGTATGGTTTGGTGGGGGTGTTACTTAACACATAGATGCATCAATGACTGACTCACTGTTTCTATGTGTTTTGAAGACAGCATATGTGCAGGACTGTATGGGTGAATGTGCGTGTATATGTGTGTGTTAGTGAGTGAATGACTGTCTCATTAGTGTCTTTATCAGTAACTACATATGTTTTAATCTAGTATATGTGAGTATTGATGTATATGAGTGAGTATATGTGAGAGTGAGAGATTGAAAGAGTTCTTGTTTAAATAAGTATGTGTTTCTATAAGTGATTGTTTAAGAGAGTAAGTATGTGTAAGTTTCCTTAGAAGTAAGGTGGTAGTGTGTGTATAGCTGTATATGCAAATAAATGGATGTTCAATAGTTTATTTGCATGTGTGAGTATGTGTGTGAGTAACTTTTGGATGACTGTCGGTGTGTAACAGGATGTATAGGTGTATCACTACATATGATGAGTGAGTATATGTATGAGTGACTATATAGAACTGTTGGTGAATGAGTGAATGTGTATATAGATGGTGGAATTATTGAATTGGTTGTTGTAACTGGTATGGGTATCTCCATGTTTTTTAAATTTTTTAATTTATATTTTTCAATATGTGTTTCATGGGTTACATTACAGTGAAAGGAGGTCTGTCACTCTGTCACAAGGATGATGTCATCAGTGATGTCATGAGTGATGTCACTGACCATGTCATGAGTGATGTAATATGTGACGTCATCAGCAGTGCATTACACGCACAAGTTATAGTGAGTCCAACTAACTATAACGTGGAATTTCAATGGTTTTATGTCAGTAAAATTTCCAGCTAACTATAACTGTTGTGAAACCTATGGTTTTTTCAGTGAATTTAATAGGTTTTTTAAATGCTAATTCCTAACTATAACTGGTGTGAAACCTATGGTTTTTTCAGTGAATTTCATAGGTTTTTTAAATGCTAATTCCTAACTATAACTGGTGTGAAACCTATTTTTTTCAGTGAATTTCATAGGTTTTTTAAATGCTAATTCCTAACTATAACTGGTCTGAAACCTATGGTTTTTTCAGTGAATTTCATAGGTTTTTTTATTGCTAATTCCTAACTATAAGTCTCACTTTATAAGTAAGACTGTTAGCGCTCTAGTTGTTTAGAACACTCTGGTACATTCTGTCATGGGGCTACAGTTGGGCTACATCTGGCTGATATTTGGGCTACATTTCTTTTTTTGTCTCTGGTGGCCATCTTTGGGCTACATTGGGCTACATTTGGGCTACATTTTGGCTCTAACATATATATAGCCCAATGTAGCACAATATATATTTTTTTCAAAGTTAATTTTCGTAAAAACCACTTGAGAATAGGGCTACCAGTCCCTACAATGTTTCCCAATTTTTTATTTTTATATATTTTTTTTTTTTGCTTTGGAGCGCTCCCGGTGCGCGCCCCGGGGAGCGCCCCGAAAAGCGTACTTTTATAAAGCGCCCGGGGCGCGCTCCGGGGAGCGTCCCGTAAGCGCCAATATCGCGAACAAAAACATGATCGTGACGTATCCCGTAGCCGCATCCGCGTGATACGCACGGCGTAAGCGCACCCGGAAGCACTCGAGCGAATACGATCGCGCAACGTAAACATCCGACGCGATGACGCGACCCGGGGCGCGTAGCGTAAGTGCGTCGGGTCATGTGACCTGAAAATAACAATTTTTATTGGTTCATAACAGTTTTGGTTTCATAATGATGAAGCCCCTGGTCATGTGACCTGAAAATAACACTTTTCATTGGTTCAATAAATTATTTTTTTCAAAAGGATGAAAGACCCCACCTTTTTTCCTTATTCTGACTTTGTCCTTTGACTTAGAAAGACCTGTTTGTAGCTCTCTCTACTTTTTTGCTCAAAATAATGGCTTCAGTAGTAGCAGCAGCTGGTGCATCTGCACCACCACCACCACCACAACCACCAAAATTACCTCCTCAAGATATCATTGGTGGTCTTCAAGAAGAGGAAGAGGAGGAGGAGGGGAGTTCAAGATGGCTGGAAGAACACAATACCCCATAACACCCAAGACTACACATTATTTGGGAGTTTTTTACTCTCCCAGAGGGAAAAAAAAAGTAAATGCACCCAAGGTCAGTTGCAAAATTTGTGGCATGGAACTTTCCAGGGGAAACCCAAATAAAAAATATTCATTTGGGAACTACACAATGATAAGCCACATGCAGCGCAAACATCCTATAAACTATTCTGCTGCAGAAATGAGGGAAATGGCCAGTAACCCTCCCCGATCAACAAGAACCAGCTCAAAAAGGAAACAACCCACTGCGTCTGCACCAGAGGAAAGTGAGACGATGCTGTGCATTCAGCCCCGATTTGCAGATTTCAAAATTATCTGTAAATATTGTGGGAAGACCATCTCCTACGGAGAACAGAGCGTAAAGCTCATCGTCCTTGCTGGGGACAACCATAAATGCCCCAATCAACCCTAATTTTTTCTTTTCATTTAGTTTTTTGCTCCAGTTGAGCCATTTTCAATTCCCTGTTTTTTCGTTTTTCCCCATGAAAAATACAAAAAAAATCTAAAACTGTTCAGAAAATCCAAAAATAGTACAAAATGTTCAAAAAAACAATATAAAAATATAAAATAAAAAGAAGACAAAAAACAGTTCTTTTTAGAACTACCTCCAATTTCTAAAAAAAGGTTACATTTTTTTCTCTATCATTCATTTTTCCTCATGGTACGCTCCCCGGTCCCCTCCCTGGTGCGCGTACCGGGCACGTCCCCCGCGCCAAACAAAAAAAAAAAAGTTTTGCCCCGCGGGGCCCTTTTTAAGCCCCCACATCAAACCTAGGGGGTCAGGGGGGATCTACCCTGCCCCCTTATGGTCATTTCCCCCTTTGTTTTGGCCACCTCTTGTGTCTCGATACTACCAAGACAAGATGGCAGCCGCTCCGGACTGTTTCGAATGTTTACAGACACCCAAGAGCCAATCAGATTTCCGTGCGCACCTCGCGTGTCGCGCCCGGGGCGCTCCCCGGAGCGCGTACCGGGGCGCGCTTACAGATATATATATTTTTTTAACCTAAATTACTCAAAATCCACTGGAGCACATATCTTGAGACATAGCAAAGGCACATCGGGCTACCACTCCCTACACTTTTGCCAAATTTGGTTGAAATCCATTCAGCCGTTCGGGCTAAAAGTGAAATCGACCGCCCTAAGGAAATTAACATGGGGAAAACGCGTTTTGGGACCCCCCTTTTATCTCGGCCCCCGCTTGACGAATTCCCCCAAACTTTCAGGGAAGGACCGGAACGCCGTGAGGCCATTTTAAGGAAATTTTCAGTCAGATTCGTCAACCGGCGCCAAAGTTATTCCAAATAGAATTTTGAGATTTAACATTGAAAAAAATCCTAACTATAACTACCTACTGGCGACCGCCAGTAGGTAATATATATATATATATATATATATATCCAACAAAAAGGTTGCCCCATTTAGAAGAGCCAGCATTCAGGTAGGTTTTGTAATTTCGTTTTTATTTTCAGGAAAACAGCGTGGAATGATGAAAACAAAGTCCATGCAATTTACAAGCCTGACGCGTTTCATGCTCCCCTGAGCATTTCTTCAGAGGCTTCTGTAAACTCTGTGTGGAGCTTTCCTAGTCTTTAAATGATTAGCACCTGCTCCAGTGGGCGTTGGCGCCCCCAGAGCCTGCTGGTGCTAGTAGTTCAATAAATCACGCTCCAGTGAGCTGCTCCCAGAGTGAAATAATACTTCAAAGTTAAACCCGAGTGGGTCTGGAAAATGTTCAATCACCTCTGCGCTGCAAGTAACATCCTGAAAAACGACCTTGCCTGCCAGTTTCTGCTGTATGCTATGTGCCTGCAGCTTGGACCACTTCCATGTGGTAGGGCTCTTCCCCGACCGGGACCGGTCGGTAAATACATCCAACAAAAACGTTGCCCTATTTAGAAGATCCAGCATTCAGGTAGGTTTTGTAATTTCGTTTTTATTTTCAGGAAAACAGCATGGAATGATGAAAACAAAGTCCATGCAATTTACAAGCCTGATGCGTTTCATGCTCCCCTGAGCATTTCTTCAGAGGCTTCTGTAAACTCTGTGTGGAGCTTTCAGTCTTTAAATGATTAGCACCTGCTCCAGTGGGCGTTGGCGCCCCCAGAGCCTGCTGGTGCTAGTAGTTCAATAAATCACGCTCCAGTGAGCTGCTCCCAGTGTGAAATAATACTTCAAGTCAGCATGGCGGGGTGTTTCAGCTCCCTCTGAACCCACTGGGGTTTTTAATTTGGATTATCAGGAGAGAGACGGCGACACCCACGAGGGTTAAACTCTAGGGGAACTTCAAGTACCAGCATGCTTTGCATGCACACGCCCACTGGGGCGGGACTTGGTTAAGTTATCAGGTGTTCCCTATCGAAGGACTGCTGCTTCCCTTCTCCATTTCGCCCGTGAACAAGAGCACAGGAGTGCTTGAAACGCGTTGGGCTACTGATGAAATTTGGTGGGAGACTGTCACTCGGTATGCTGAAGTCTGCAATTAAAGGTGTTCATACTCCCTGGTCTGTGGCGTCTTCACAAGGGCAACTTGTTTGTATGGATATATATATGTATATATATCAGGCCTATTGGCTTTGTCAGGGTGTTGCAACATCATTAAAAGTAACCAAATGTCATCGATGCAATATCATTTATCAATAGAAAAAGAATAACATTAGTCAGAAGATTTTATTATCATGAGAAACTTTGCATTCTCAATATTTATGTTTTAAGTAAACCAACAAAAATAAACATGGGGCTCACTTTTATCGGATTGCTATTGCAGTCATAGAATTAACACAAATGGTCTGTTTACCCTAAAACTAAAGAGCAAAAGCTCTAGCTCAGAGTGCTTTAACCCCTTCCACGCTGATGACGAGCTGGGCCCGTCATGGTGTAGCCTCCTCGCACGCTGATGACGAGCCCAGCTCGTCACGTAACATGCGATTTAAAAAATCTGAGCGTGCGAGCGGAATTCCGCTAGCGCGCATGAGGTTAAAAACTCTGATAAACCTCTGCCAGGAACCAGGAATTGATTCCCTTTGAGATGTTTGGTGACTGTAACAACATGATTCAGGGTGAGGTGTGTGCTGCTGCACTTCTGAAGCCCCCCAAACACTCTTTACAATCGGTTACTGGTGCCCACGGCCAGAATTGGGCCACCACAAGGAAGCAGGATATTTAAAATTAAGCCCCTTTTGGGCATTGTGAGACACTCCTCACCCATCTCAAAGAAGGGTGGCTGTGTGAGGTGAATGTGGCCTTGTGCTGCATTTATGTTACTGCCTTTCTTTCTTTTATGCTTTTTTTTTATTTCGGGTTCCCCAGATGCCTTATTTCATGGTGGGACCTGAGGGGGAGATTCAAAGTCCTCGGGCCCAACACGTGCCTCCTCTCCCAGAAATATAAATGAAACATTTATGTGCAGACCCCATGGCCCTGGCCTACCTAGGGAGGGCGGTGTGGGGGGTTGTTCAGGATACAGGTAGGGCGCTTTGCACTAGTTTTCTCCGGTTAAATCTTTAAAAGAGGCCAGCTGTCTTAGGCCCGTTTCTCTAGCTCTGTTGAACTAATTTAGACACCTTTGGCTCGTTATGCTCCTGGGGTCAACCTTAGCCACCAAAACATTTTCTTCAAACCTCCTGGTGTCTAATGGGAGCTGGATTGTCTGGCTCTTGCCCCCATGACTGCCCTCTGCTTGGCTCTTGGTGTTTTTTTCTTGCTGTTTGGAGCATCTTGTGCAGTCCCTTTGCAACCAACCCCTCAAAGGGCCATTACTTCTCATTCCGCCAGTCCATGACCCTCTTGGCTTGTTGAATGGCACTGGTGTGTTGGTGGACTCCATTGCCAATCCACAGAAGTCCTAGTCATGCAGAGTCCTCCAGCAGCTCCTTTCCCCTTAACTATTAGCTAGGGGGCATCCATCATGTGCTAGCGCCATTGGTGCTTGATCCATCCATTCTTGTCCTGGGGCAGCTGGAGTGAAATGACTTAGTCCATCTAGAAGGGCTTCGGGTGGTTTCACCTTCAAGCTGGTAATCCTTACACCATTGTTGTTCTGAGGTCCAGGGCCTTCCCATCTCTCTCCTTTGTGTAGGGTATTTTAAGTGAAGGTGGAAAGTTCTAGAGGCCAGGCCCCACTGACCAATAGTAGGATGTTACTTAATCCATTTAGTCCCAACACTCCCACACAGCTTTCTGGAACAAACCAAGATGGTGACTCTAAAGTTGTCTGTGGAAAAACCTTCCCTGAGAGCTTCACCTCCGTCCCTTGAAGACACAGCTGCCTGATGCCTTCCCATCAAAACGTCAAAAGTGAGTCACTCCTGTGTTAGCTCCCGATACAGGGATTTGGACATCCAGTGGCCCTGGGTTGTCTCAGCCCAGCTGCAGTGTGATAAGCTAATTATCAGAGGCAGGTTTCCTCCTCACCTCTTTCTTTCCGACTGAATGGGTCAAGCACTGTAATGGCTCAATTGTATGTGGAGGCCTGTGATCCCTCTGCTGGGGTGCAGAATAATTAACCTGGTATAGTAGGGGGGATAAAAGGCCAGGAATCTGATGCCGAGCTGAACCAAGAAAATATGACAAACCTTAAAATGCGGTAATTAGTGTGCGATGTTGGAAAACTGAAATTCATACTCTAGGTACAAGTTATACCCCACTTTGGTACATTGGTCGATACTTTTTGCCTATGTGTAATGAAACTGTACTTTAGTACAGATCTCTCCGTCAATGTGTATACAGTGTAACCATCACAGATCTTAACTTGGCACTATGAACTTACAGTATGCATTACCACTCACATTATAAAGCCCAGGTCAGCACCAATCCCCGAAAAGTCCCTACTGCAACAGCCCAACAGTGCTCAGATACCGGGCTGCTCAAGATGAAGTCAGGCAAGCGGGCCCACAAGTCTGTGAACACGTGTAACCAGTCCAGATCCTCTTACCATACATCAGCAGAAGCAGCCTTATCTTAAACGGAGGACACTGACAGCACGATCAGTCCAATTACAGTGAATTTACTGTGAGTGAGCCAGAAAACGAAGTAGTCAAAAGTGAAACATCCTTGAGAAACTAAATAGGTGAAACTCACTTGCTACACTTTCCCTACTATATCCCCGGTTTGTAAGTCCAAATTACTTTATTTTATATGACACAAACTTTTCACTTATGGACATCTACATGCTACGACAAACCTTGTATGTCAGTTCTTTCTCATGGTATGAGAAATAGCCTCCTATAACACATGAAAAGTTCATTGATAGACAACTTAAACACCTAAGCAAATCCTGTAACATGGCCTAGACGTGGCTGACTGACACAGTGCCATGTTCCATGGCTATGGACTTCACCAAAGGCAGTCCTGCCTGGATGCACTCGAAGAGCTTTTCTTGAGACATCAGGCTACCCTAATGGATAGTCTGGTTGATAGATATAATATTTGTCTGGTTGGGAGAGGGGCTGGTGAAGTAAATTCTTTCCTAGGAACATTTTAAAAACGTCTGCAATGGACCACTTGCTTGCCTAGCCTCTCCTGTCAAATTCTAAATGCTTACACAGGATATCACAGCACCTGTGAATGTGATCTAATATTTAAACTTAAGTCCAGTGAATCAAGGTCAGGAAATGTTCAATACAGGTTCTCTTTATTGGTAGAGATCTTCATCTGACAAAGTGACCCCAGAAGGTACAGCCGACACATGTTTCGTTGCGTGACTTCAAGGCTGCTAAATGTGATTACTACACTAACAGGCGATGCAAAACTATCTATATATGCAAAAGTATGTTGCACGAGGCAGGAACAGACCTATTCGTTGAGCATAAATAATTTAAGCCGCAGGAAGAAAACAAAAGAAGTCCCAAAATCCCTTAAGATATAACCGTAGGTATGACACCATAGTGGGTGATTGTTTTCAGGTCAAAGATTGCAGAGATCGAAAGTAAAGATTTTTTGTGTTTAACCAACTGAAAAAGTAGAAGCCATCTGTGCTAGTCAAACACTGTATATTTTGAAACTAAAGGTGTGTCAGTCATCCATTGCCGAGAATTTTTTTTACTAAAGAGCAAAAACCTCTTAGAATTGTAGATGTGAAAAGGATTCAGTAAAAACAATTGTGTATCAAAGTAAGGCGAAACCCCAATTTCTTCTGCAGAAAGGATATTGTCTGGGGGGATGAACAGTTAAAACCATTGAGTATACAGAAAGATGGATGTGGTAAAAAACTCCCTACCTACTGTTCCATCAGTTTCTTTAAGGGGGAGAAGACACCCAACTGCCAAGTAAGTTAGTTTCCCCAAGAGTGAACAATGTATTCATCAAAAGACTTTTCAGTGTTTCACTATATTTTTGAAGGACTCCAGAGCGGAAAGGAACGGAAGTACCAATTAGAAACATCAATGTATGTATGTCCCATAGTTTGAAAGTAGCTTCAGTGTCTATACATATAAACCTGATTATGTTTCACCAGGATGATTATTACCCACCTCTGAGACTAGTACACTATTATAGAAAAGACTGCAGAGCAGGGCCGGACTGGTAATTCCGGGCACCGGGCAATCCCCTGGTAGGCTGGATGCGGTGGGGGCCGTTTTGTTGCTGGGGGCCGATTTGTACCCTGGTATGTGACCGACCCAAGTCAGTTCAGTAGCACAACTATCAACAAGTCTATCTGCTTAACTAATGCTGCCTGGCTGGTGCTGCACGCCCGGCACCGCATACACCGGGCCGTCTGTATCCTATTCATGAATAATTTATTAAATAAATGCACCTGCTGCCCCATCCATGCCCCGCGCAGATGTGTCCGCCCCGCGGTCTAGTTCACCCTTAGGGTGGGGTGGGGTCTGGATGATGATCATGCGCATTTGGGACGATCTCGCGCAAAGTGCGTGTGCGGTGAGGCGAGGTCAAGGAGGTAGGCATCTCATGATATTAGAGCAGAGGCCAGAGAGAGACGACAACAGAAAAAGAGGCACAGGCACGCACGCACCCCATAATGTAATTATTTCTAGCCCCCCTGTCAGCCTGTCTGCCCCCCGCATGCGAGTCGTTTAAATTGCATGTTGCAATCCCTGATTCGTGGTGGTACTGTCTGGGGAAGGATTGCCATAGGCCCCGGCCCGGTAACGTGTGGAGACGGAGTCAGTAGACAGTTAGACACAAGAAGAAAGCAGGCGATTTCAGGGGCGAGGTGTGAAGGTGCGATGGGGAGGAAATGGGATCAGTCAGGTTATGCCCTGGAGTGAAGTGGGAATAGGGACAGCTGTTCATGGACCGGTAACCGGTCACACCTTACGTTCCTTCTTCAGGCCTTCTTAAGTGCATAATTATTGGGCCAAGTGGCGTCAACAGAGGAATTTACCAGTCTCCGGCACCTTACAGGCCATCCAGGACTCAGTATCTAATTAGCATTTTGAAATGTACATATAAAGGGCCCACCGGCTCTAGGGCGGTGCTATCAGTGCCACCGCACCAGGCGCTGACTGGGGTGAGGGCATTATTTTCCAAGTATGTTATCCTTTTAAAAACACTTGCTGCTGTGTTCCTGGCCTCCAGCTACTTTCAAGCATCAATTAAAGTATCAAGGGAACTCCGGTGATTAATCGTCTTCCTGGAAACAGACCGAGGTTTGTCTAGTGGAAGTTTTGACTGGTCCTAAGGTAGCGCAGAGGGTTAAAATGCCTGCTGCTAAGAACCTGTCCTGTACCATGCAGATAACAAAGTGCATATAATGTAACTAGGTCAGTAGGTAACTGCTTCTGTGAGAGAGCTCCTTCCATTACTTGTCGTTTATAAGTCAAAATCCTAACATAGAACATTGAGCTATTAACTGTCATCAAAGAGCTTGCTGCAAACTGCAAGGTATATGTTAAAGCTATATGTTTTGTTGCCCAGTCTTTCATTATCCTAATCTTGCCAAAAGGGTTCATTTGGTTAGAAAACAATTCTTATTATTAAAGAGACCCCTAACCATGATATGTTTTACAATCTGAATTTGGGCTTTACCATAATAGGGACTCTTAAACTATATTGCCTACCAGTATCAATGACATGTCACTCCTACACTACACTTTATACTACTGTCTGATGTAACATTTCCTATACACTGATTTACACACATATGAATGTCTGTGTGTGTGATGTAAAGTGCTCTGACACCCCCCCACTGGTATGAGTGATGCTATAAAATAAAATGAATCTGCGTGTCAGTGGTTACGGAGACTTGAGGGGGCACTGTTAAAGGGTGCTAGTGAGGGAATCCGTGGCAGAGGTGGTCATTGTGGGGGCGCCAAAAGACATTGTCACACAGGGGGCCACCTGTGTTACGGCTGGCCCTGTATATCTGCCTCATTGCCACACCCCACTCTCTCAGAACAACAGATATTGGTATCTTGAGACCTAAACAGGTCAAAGCTAGGGGCCCTGTGTATGGACGCATGTTTAATCTGTGTTATCGCTTAGCCAAGCCACAAACAAGGAATTCACCGGATATGCACAACTGGCCGACACCTTCCAGGCGCCCCTCTTCCCTTTGGCCATCACTGTGCAATGCAGAGTTCTAACTTACATGCCACACGACACAAAGCATATTTTCCAGATAAGCAAAGCATCTTGCTGCTTTCATTTTTAAGTGACCCGTTTAGCATGGTGCGCCACAAAAGAATAGACACTATTTAAGTTTCCTCTGAATGTTTTCCAGTGCTTTGTGAATTGTGATGTGTTCCACTGTCCTGTGGCTGGCCTGGCTCTATGATGTCCGTGAGGAGCAGCAGCGATGATGATGTGTACACTACTCTGCTGTTGCCTCAATGCCTTTTCCTTCTGCTTCGCCCAGAAAACCAACTCCCTTCAATCAGCCAAAGCGGCGTCACTGATGTTGGTGTTTTTAGGCGAAGCAGAAGGAAAAGGCATCGAGGCAATACCAGGTCACTCACATAGACCACTCCTACTCTTACACAGAGTGAATCTGAAGGGCCACAGTGCAGCAGTCTATCTCTGGCTTCGCCCAGGCTGCACCTCTGCTGATTAGAGCCACAAGGTTGGGCCCGGGGGGTAAGCATCGTGCAGTTCGAGGGCTACTCAGTACTCACTCACTGTAGCCAGCCCACACAGGCAGGGACACTGCCTTATGATTCATGTGCTGCAACAATTTTAGTTATCCTGGATGCCCCCCAGCACAATGCTCCTACTGTTGCCTCATCTCTTTCATTAACTTGGAAGCTAAAGTCTAGGACAAAATTCTGCCAACTAGATTATGCAAAGCTGCTCAGTCACTCACTGATACACAGTGACCAGAAGGCCGTTGTTGAAGGCCGTTGTTGCATTTATACCCGGTCGCAGTATGAGACACTCTCTCTAGACTAAGACTACTAATTGGCACCCTGGATTGGTCCCAGTACTGCAATGGGAGCGGGCCTTATCTTAATTGATATTAAGAAGGCTTTGACTCAATGCTCTGGTTTTGTTCCAACTACCAGCCAGGCCAGGATGAATTTTGGTAAACGTTTTCAGAGGCATGTGAGGGTCCTCACTAAGGACTCCTGGGCAGCGGTCTTGGTTAATAGGTCCCTCCTTCCCCTTCTGTTTGCACAGGTTATTGAACAATCAGTCGCATGGGTCATGTGCTATTGTGTAGATCAATTGTTTCCGTGAAGGGTCATCCAAGGAAGACAGGATTTTGCTAAATGCGGATAATATTTTAATATGCATAGAAGACCCTGAACGATCTTTGCCCAGAAATGCATGTATGGGATATATGTGGGGACACGTCTGATTTCTTAGTTAAATGGGAGAAAATGATGTGTATGCTGATAGGTGCCGACCATCGTGACGTAAAGTAAGTGTCTACCCTTGTAAGGGCAAATGGTCATTTTAAATACCTTGGCAATGTGACAATCATGATAATTAACATTTTTGATTTGGTGCGCGCATCCATTGTGTCTTCCTTAACAAGAAGTGGAGATGGCTACTACGCTTTTATTCGGCTTTCTACGGGTGGGAGATGGAACAGATATGACGGATTGTAAACCCAGATGTTTTTTAATTGAATGCATTAACACAATGTGTGCATAGGCCGTGCGATTATAATATATGATGATGCAGTCTTTGTATTTTGAACCTGCGAGGGCTTTATCTTAGATATACTGTGATAAAGCTGTCAGGCCAAACTCTTACAATGTCCTTTGCAGACATCTTTGTCCTTTCATCAAAGATCATCCATCCATCCATCCATCCATATATTCATCCACTTAAATGGGCTTACTCTCCGTAGTCCCCTCCAGGTTCTTTTGAGATTCAAAAGGCTGCGCACATTCAATGCACATGTAAAGCACATGCCTGTCATAAAGTGTTCTTCAAGTTGTCACACAAGTGAATTGTCACATAAGTGCCCTTGAGGACAACCTATGCTTCATGTTCACGGTTGGACTAAATGGTTGGTGTTAGGGTCTGTAACTATTTGCTGCTGATACAATGGCAGTGGGATATGCCAATTAATAACTCCTCAAAGTAAATGGACATACATATCTGCTAATCTGCTTCACGTAACACTCAGAATACTTGAAAAGAACTTTAAGAATATGCATACGTAAACTCTCTCCTTTGTTAAACTTTCAAAATGATACTGGGACTTCATGGGGAGATGCTCTTCAAGGATGGTGAGCTGTAGCACTAGTCTTCCACAGGCCTTCCTTGTAAAGTGTTTTTAGATACATATTGTTCATACTGACTGCTGAGACATGGTTAGATAAGTCTTTGTCGGCCTCAGATTCCTCCAAATTAAATTCAGGTTTGATCTGATTTATTGCATAAAAAAGGCCATATCTGTTGGCTCTTAGTGCTCAGTGCACTTTACCACCGCTAAAGTGCTTGCTCTCTTTTCTTTAAACATGGTAAAATTGGCTTACACCGAATGGGCAAATTTAATTTACTTGTAAGTCCCTAGAAATGTGGTTTTACGTGTACCCAGGGACTGTAAATTAAATGCTGCTAGTGGGCCTGCAACACTTATTGTGCCACCCAAGTAAGTAGTCATTGCAGTCTGCCTGTGCAGTTGTAAAAGTGCCATTTTGGCCATGCCTAAAAATAGACCCTTTTACTACATTTCACCAGGATGTCACCACTAGCGCAAGCCCTTTCCATAAGGCAGGGCGCAGTATGCAGAGTGCAGAGTATTTAAATGGTTTGGCATATTCTTTTAAGTTGTGTATGTCCCTGAATAGGCAAGGCTCAATTGCTACCCTTGTTCTTTGTCTGATTCTTGAATTTTTCACAATCCCATGATGACTTCAGTGATGTACAGGCAATATTGATTACAGCACCCACATTCTGAAAAGGGTTCCAATGCCACTGGCCTGGGTACCTTTGTGTGAATTTTTCATGCTTTCTGGCTAGGATGCCATGTGAGACATTTCCATGCCTTCTGGCAGTGGCAGCCTGGGTGCTTATGTGTAACGTTTCCATGCTTTCTGGCCTGGGTGCTTATGTGTGACGTTTCCATGCTTTCTGTCCTGAGTGCTTATGTGTGATATTTCCAGGCTTTCTGGCCTGGGTGCCTATGTGTGATATTAACCTTGCTTTCTGGCCTGGGTGTTTGTGTGCTATTTCCATAGTTTCTGGCCTCAGTCACCTGGAGGCTCATGTGTGACATTTTCATGCTTAGTGGCCTGGGTGCTTATGTGTGACGTGTCCATGCTTTCTAGCCTGGTGTGACCAGGCCTGGGTCAGTGCCTAGGTGCTGTAAAATTCACCATTTTGGTCTTTTTCCACAGATTTCCTGGGGGGGGGAGAACCCCCACAAACCCTCCAATTGTCGTCGGGCTCGCTCGCTGCGCTTGCTCCCTACACACCATGTGGGGGCTGTTCTCTCTTTTACTTTGTTCTCTCTGATTCACTACTCTATTTTTGGTGCTCTTTGAAAGAATGTCTATGGGTACATGATGTGACTGGGTGGGAAACCTGGTGCTCTTTAAGGTCATCATCTATTATTTACTGTGCTTTGAAAGTTAATACAATTGAATATGTAATGGTAAATGTGCTGTAAAGTTCACCATTTTGGTCTGTCTTTTTCCCAAATTTTCTTGGGGGAGAACAACCCCAAACCCTCCTAGTAGACGGACTCGCTCGCTACACGCCTGCTGGGGGCTGGTCTGGCAGAATTTGCCAGGGCTGCTTTCAGTTCCCAGTCCGGCCCTGCTGCAGAAAAATTGTAAATCTCTCCGTAATCCCGGGTATTCAATAATTATCTTCAACGTTCCTCAAATTGGACTGGACTAGAATAAGAATATTGGATTAAGCGTCAGTCAGAGGGCAATATGTTAAAATTAGAACCACTAGGTCCATTGGCCAACTGAAAAAATGCTCACTTGTGGGTGTAAATATAAAGTCCTGATCCTATAAATCAACATACAATTTCACCGTATAAGTCATGTGTATGACAATGGTGAAGATGGTGGGCAAGAAGGGAGATGTGTCCTAGAAGAGTACAAAAAAGATAATGTAGCATATTAAATAATTTACTCTAATGTCATGAAAAAAGGGCCATGGGTTAACTACTTTTCTTGAGTAAAGAAAGGGGAGGCAGGCCCATAGTGAAATCCAAGAAAATCTATTTTTTCATACATGGAAACTATCCTCCTCTGTCATGCATGAAGATGTGGTGCCCGGTAACAAACTAACAGCTAGGGGTTGCAGATGATGCTATAATATTCCTTTATGCAAGCCTTGTTCAAAAACAAGCAGAGGCCTTAGTGTGTTAGTACATCTATTGTAAGGCTGTATCAGCAATCATGTCCAACCTCAAACCGCTATGTATGAATAAACTGAATAATATTATAAATATACCCAAAGGCCGAAGTCTAGTCAATTCCTGGAAGGAAAGTGGGAAATAAAGTTTTTAAAAAACACGTAATGCCCACGGGGCAGACAATATTGTAACATGATATAATTAGAATATGTATCAACACCTGTGCTATCCTAGATTAATTTTAAAAAATCACCATTCCTAAACTTGAAGGAGATCTGATAAGCTCCTGCAAACCAAAACAGCAAAAAGAGATAACATACCACAAGTCAATGTTTGACAGAAATCTCTGGCCCTTTCTAGGAAATGTAAATATATAAAATGAAAATAAGGATAAAGGTCTAGGGGCACGCAGCTCGAGTATGTAGGCTTTTATCTAGTATCGGCAAGGAGCCTTCTGCAAAAGTGGCATCCTGTGTCTGTGGTCCGTGAGGGGTGCGTTGTGCGTTTTCTGGAATAGATTGGACGGATTTGAAATGGCTGCATCTTTTCCACTATACTTCCCAAGACTGTAACAGTCCCCTTTATATTATCTCTGCCATTCAACTTGCTCACCGGTTCTTTTGAACACACCGCACACACCTCTCGGGCTGCAAATTTGTTTCATCAGTCCTTCAGCTGTATTCTCATCAGGCATTGGGGCCAGCTGTATATTGTACCAAGATATGGGTCACAGAAATCCCAAAACCTTGGTATTGGTTGGGAATCGGTTTTTGAGACAAGGATTGTGCCTCCCCGTCAGCACTCCTTTGACTCCCTTGAGGTTGGACAAAGGGATTAGACTGATCTCTGAAAAAATCGTAGTCCACTCCTTATTTTTTTGGAGGAGACTGTGGGTCACACCTGAACTGTCACTCTTATCTCAGTGGGTTGGCGAAAGTATTTAAATACCCAGCACTGTTATCTTCCCTTGGATTAAATATATAAAATAATCACTTGTGGGGATGGGTTTAGCCAATCTATGGTATGCCCCTGGGGGATCTTACCCAGGTATTTGTATGAAGTACCTAAAAAGTCAGTATAAGTCCTACAAGCTAAATATTCTTTTGACAATATATCCACAGGGCACTTTAACAACGTATTTTTTACCGTTCAGTGATACTTACCATGCTGAATCTTTCTTGGATGAAATTGAACCTAATTTGTCAAAGAAACTTTACGTGCAGTATAGATTTGGAATACTGCTAATTCATGCAATCACTTCTGGTTGGGCGGGATCTGCCAACTCTATTGAGTTGGGCTGTCCATCATGTGGACATGAGAAGGAGACTGTAACCCACATGTTGTTTTTTGCCCGGCTTATAGAAGGGAAGGTTAAAATGGTTGATTCCTATATGCAAGAACCTTGGCACTACTAAAAACGAGATGGTATGTAGAATTTTCATCATCAAAATACTTTATTTCGGTCAGATGACCATAAAAGTGCAAATGTAATAAATACATATAGTTCATAGAAATAGCCACCGTTATAAGTGCACATTCACATAACCTATAAATATCCATTTGAGTACTTTATGATATCCTCCAAAGGAGAAATGAACTCAAAACAACATAAAATTGGACTAAGAGGGGGGGGGGGGTCCGCCATGTTGCATGCCTAGTCCATGGCTTACCGGGAATAACTTACTCCTGAGACTGGTGATTGTTTAATGTATGCACAGTCTACTATCTGATGGTTCAAAGCAGTTTTTGCACCGAAGGAATAAGTCTCCTCTAAAAGTGTGAGACTCATTATATGCATAGAAATTGCATAGAAATTAGAAAAGTAAGGAAGTACTTTATGGTTGACTCCCTTTATTGGACAGTGCTCTTTACAGCCCATAGTCGAGCAGCAGTATTTTTAAAGCCTCATTTTCTGGGATGTTTGTGTACACCTCAGTAGTTGCTTCTTCGTCTCGGCCCCGGCCATAAAAACATAGTATACATTCAGTTAAAAAATATATTTAATAGTCCCTCTATAAATTAAAATCCTATTTATTGAAATACTCAGTTAAAGAAGGACTGTATATTTGAACCTTTTGCATTGCTTTTACTAAGGTGCAATTATATTTTACCAGTAAAAGATCCAATTGTTCTCCTGACTCCTCTGCATAAAATTCCTGCACATTAGAGTGCATTTCCCCTATTAAAGCAGGCAGACCTGTAATACAGTCCGGCCTGGATGCTTCCCAAAGGGGACAGCAATTTGGCTTGGGTGTAAGTGCTGTAGCCACAGAAATAACTTGAGCGCACTAGAATCCAGGTGAGTATGTTACTCAGATAGAGGGGTGGATCTTTCCACCATTTACAGGGAAATTCCCTGTGGTGCAATTATTATTTGATTACAGAAGATCCAGTTAGTCTCCTCACTCCTCTGGCTAAAATTCCTTCCCCAAGGGAAGCATTTTTTTCTGTTGGAACAAGCAAGCGCCCACCACAACTACCCTTGGCCTTCCCCAGAAAGTACAGTAGTTTGACTTAGATGTGCGTACTGCGGCCCACGAGTAACTTGCATGCGCACCACATAGAGAACAGGAATCTTGAAACCGCAAATACGATCGGTTGTTGAGTATCGTATTTCAGGAGCCAAAATGCTTCTGCACAATGGGTGGTCCCCAAATTTCTGCACAGCTTTATCAACCATCTTGATCTAGCTTTTGTGTAACCAGGACAGAAAAAAAGACATGAAGCTCTGTTTCCTCAGCATTTCCACAAGCCGGGCACTCTAAAAAAAAAACAAAAAAAAAAAACAGTGCCTTCCCATTAATTGGAAAAAGAGCGCAGGGGAAGTGACCATGCTTACATTGGACATATAGTTTCCTAGCTAGGGTTGTCTGGACAATCTTCGGGGCATCGTTATCCTTCTCCTTGTTCAACGTGTTTACCAGTGCATTGATGTATAAACAGAATAGAGTGGGGCCAACAGAAATCCCTTCCTAACACCTCTGTTGACAGTGAATGGTTTAGAGAGCTCCCCTTACTTCCCGTATCTGATTAGGGCAAAGGTTCCTTTGTGTAATCTCCTGATCATATGGAAAAGATATGGGGGGACCCAGACATCATTTTTTGTAGACCACAACTTGTCCCAGGGTACTAGGTAGGTCAAATGCAGTTTTTAAAACCACAAATATTAAAATAAGCCTACCACCCTCTAAAATCACTGTTTTCCAGTATTTGGCTGTGGTAGAAGTATTTTTCCTAAATCCTGCTTGGAAAGGACTCAGGATGTTGTGGTCCTCCATCCAGTCCTGAAGGTGTGCCAGTAATACTCAGGTGAAGACTTTTTGGATCACATCAATTAAATTGATGGTTCTGTAGATGACTGATAGAAGTGGGGAACCCTTCTTGTAGGCTTAAACAATGTATGCTCCAGCCCAGGTTTTAGGGATCGATATTCCCCCCCCAACACAGCGTTAAATATTCACCACAGGTATGGCCCCAAGATTGATGGTTCTGAGAGGAAAAGATCCTCCCGAATTTTGTCTAGTCCCGGTGATTTATCTGGGGCTATTTTGTTTGTAGAACGTAAGACCTTGGGCAGGATTATCTCTGGAGGCTCCGGAGATACGTGCTGTTGTAGGTCATTGATTAGGTTTACTAAATTTTCCTCTTCCTCAGGTGTGCATACAGGGCCTGGTAATGATCTTTCCAGGTTTGTGCCGCAGTGTTAGACTCAAAAGCCCTTTTCGTTCTCTAAAACCTGAGTTGATTATGTTGCAAAAGGCCTTCAGATCATTGCCTATAAGAGCCCTTCGCATAGAATCCCATTTTTCCTGCTCCCAAGTTGTTTTTTTTGCTAAAGCAATGGCTTCTCTATATAAGGTCCGCTTAGATTTTATTACTGGCCTATCATTAGATTTGAGGGCTTCCACCTAGACCAATTTAGCCTCCCGACACCGGCGATTAAACCAGGAGTGCAGGGGCTTCCTTTGGCTTCTGGGATGCCCCTCTGGGTAGTATATACCTGCTAGTTTGGTTGTCAGTACTTTCTGGATGTATACACAAGAGGGGTGTAGAGTACACAAAATAAAAGCTACGAGACAAGCGCAGAAAAATCCATTAATTGGAAAAAATGCCCTCACTCACACACCGAAGTATGTGACATGCTTCATCATTGGGCCTGCTTACAATACGCCCTGGTGTAGCCACACTCAGGGCGTAGCATAAGGGAGGGGAAAAATAATAAATTCCACACAACACTAGAGGTAACCAAAAGACACAAACAACATGTAACATGTAATGTGATGAAACCTTTGCCAATCACCCTGTGATTGAAATAATAGTGCGACAAAGGTGCAGTTAATAGGAAGTGCTAAAACTGATTCAGGGTGCCAACTAAAAGGATTACTTTTAGACTTGACTTGCTACCCTTATCAGGATTAAAAAGAGGAGAAATAGGATGAGAAATGTCTTGCTAGAGACTGAAGGATCTCTCAAGACTTCCCTCCAAACACTGCTGTGGTCAACATGTTTCGACCAATTTAGTCGTGCCAAAAATGGTCACCCCGGTCTTCGTCAGGACTGTCGCCTATTATTTCACTAGTGGCCCTACCGTAATCCGGTTTCGTGGGCCCCCAGATATGAGCCGGTCAATCTAGATCCATGCCCTTCTCGTTGCGTGTTGAGGCTTGTCCCAAAATACGGGAACACATTTACTGAGGGAACAAAAGAGAATTGTCGTGGTGTGATATTGATCCACAAGCACCCTCTCCTTCCCCCAATTCTCTCTGTCTGCCATCTCATTATGTGCCATGGTCTCTGTGATCACGTTCCTTCTACATGACTTATGACTTAGGGCCATCAGCAAGACTCTACTCAATGGCCCGAATTCGTACACTAGTATACTGTAGTTCGCCAGTGTACAGAACATTAGGACTGACTTATACCGTCACCACCCACACATGCAAGTCCCCGTAATATCCCACTTGTGAACTCTAATCAGTTGTCTTAAAAGATGCCACATGAGCGCATAAATAAAGTTGTTTGTTATATTACTCACTGAGTCCATGTAATTTATGAACTCGAACTGGTGCCCGGCGGGAGGGTCCCCCGAGAACACAACCTAAAAGCACATGGCAATGGGGGGGGGGTTAGAGAAAACAGGAGTGTTACCTATACGTCTCCCTCTCCCCTATATCAAATTAACTGACAGGTGAAATATCGACCACGTCGCCTGCCCAGTCGCTCCGTGGGGAATGCGACCTTTCAATTCAGTCTCTACCCCCTGCTAGTGAAATGCGACCTTTCAATTCAGTCTCTACCCCCTGCAAGTGAAACACCCGCTCCTTACTGTTCCGTGGGAGGCGTCCTTCCTCTAGCCCCTCTTTCCGTGACACCGTGCAGTTGAAGTGCCTGGAGTTAGTGCAGGTTTAAAGGAAAAAGGAAGGCGTTTCCTGTGTTCTACGTGCTCGCGTCCCACGTGGTACAACGTGGAGGCGCGTCACTCTACGACTTCCTCTACATGTTCCCGCAGTGTGTCCTGGGAAATGTAGTCGGATCTTCACCCCCCACGTCGGAAAATGCAAATTCTTGTTAGCTACCATAATGAATCCTTAACGGGGTGTTCCTTTTCCCAGAAATTAGGGGGGAGGAAATAATGACATCCCAGTTCTTAAATGAAAAACGGGGAATTAATAGATGATGATCCCAATCTATTTGGCAGTGGTACTGGGGTTCCATTTACTTAACCCTGCCCAGTAATCCTGTTTCTTTCATATTGTTACGGGTACCAGTTTCAATAACAGCGTGATTCAGTGAAAAAGGCAGTCAATAACGTAAATGAAAGAAACTTGCAATCAATGTAAAATGGTGAGCTAAGCCCAGGTAGACCCATCTCCTCTATTATAGAAAGACACTCCCACCTGCCTTAGATGTAGCAAGGTTCACAATTCCAATGCCTAAATCAAGTCATACATTGGATATTATCCTATGATTTTATCAAGCCGAAACTCTGAGAGCCTGGCCTGATGAATTGTTAAATGGATACATATAGGTCTATTGTCTAGCCAGAGCCTGCTATGGTATATCATCGTTCAATCCAAGTAGATGGCTCTTAAGACGGTAGACCCATCTTTGTTCAAATCATAGCAGGATTCCTTGTTCATCCCTTTGGTTCCTGGCTGCTGGTACTTTTTCTATAACAGTCCACATGAGGTCCTCAACATTATGGCCTTGTTCTAAAAAGTGTGCGGTAAGTTTGGTGTTTGATTTCCCGCACCTTATTGTACTGCAATGTTCTGTTATTCTTACACGCACTTTTCTGCCCGTCATTCCCACATACATTTTATTACAGGGGCACATTAGCAAGTTTATCTGGGGGCCCACGAAACCTCTTAGACCTCTCGGCAGCGTTTGACACAGTGGATCATAACCTACTACTCAATGTCCTCCAGAAGAGAACGGGTTTGGAAAAAACAGTTCTCAAATGGTTCGCCTCCTTTCTCAACAACCGCACAAATAATCAAAATTAAAAGCTTCAAATCGGACCCCCTCCCAATTACTAGAGGAGTCCCACAGGGGTCAGTACTCTCTCCACAACATTTCAACATCTACATGGAGCCCCTCACTACAATTCTAAGGAACTCCAACATCCCCTTTCACCTCTATGCAGATGACACACAACTCTACCTGGAAACCACTTCGATCGCAGACATACACAGACTAAATGACACACTCTCAGAGGTCCAACACTAGCTCTCATCCAACCACCTCAAACTTAATGAAAAAAAGACAGAAGTGCTCCTCATCTCAAACAAAATCCCCAAATACTTGAATGGCTCAAAGCCTTAAATGCCCTCAATGTTCCTCTTGTTCCTACAACCTCCGCCAAATCACTGGGGATCACTCTGGACCCAAAACTGGACATGAAAGTACACATCTTTAAAACTGCCAAAAGTGCTCTCCTTAACTTGAAACTGCTCTACAAACTCAAACCCTTCCTCTCCTTGAAAGACCTGAAACAGGCCACTCAGGCACTGGTACTCTCCAGGATTGACTATGGCATTGCTACTCTGACTGGAACAGCCAAATCCTACCTAGGTCCTTTGACTGCCACCCTTAATGCAGCAGCAAGAGTGGTCACGGGAACTAAGAAATATGAGCACATCACCCCGGCTCTCAAGGATCTGAAATGGCTTCCCATTAACCTACGAGCCAACTTCCGCACAGCCTGCCTCACACACAAAGCCCTGCATACAGGAAAACCGGAATATCTTGCCAACAAACTCCATAGAGCCGGTCAGTCTTGGAACCTCAGAAGCTCCAACACGCTACTACTCATTCCTCTGAAATCACAGAAATGTAAAACTTCTAACAGGTCCTTTGCGGGTAATGCTCCAAAGATATGGAACTCCACCCCCCCCCCCCCCACATCAGGATGACCGCCTCCTTCCCGAAATTCAAGATACTACTCAAAGCCTTCTTTCTTGAGCGCGCTGGATCGTAACGAGAATCCCTCATCTGACTTTGATTGTTCACTATCTCTATGGTCTTAGAGAGAACCTTATGACTCTCCCTTGATCTCCGCCATGTTGTGCCCTCATGCTGATATTGTATAGACTTTTACTTTCCCATATTCTCCCTACCCTACTTCGACCTACCTGTCTTGTTGATGCTTATTTGTACTCGATGTGAAGCGCTCTGATACCTTTCGGGTCTAGCTAGCGCTATACAAAACTTAATAAAAAAAAAAAAAATGTGTACCTACCCATATACAGAGTCCACTAGGCGGACTATCCCTTCCCCCTAGTGATGTCTGCCGTTTAGAAGTTCGCAAATCCCATCCACAGCATATCCTCCCTAGACCATGTTTCCTGGGAAAGACATAGGTCATACTGTTCTTCAAAAGACCACCAGTCAGTGGAGTCAAGTTTACTCTTTAGACCAGCAACGTTTCAGGCTAATACCCTTTGCAATGTCGATGCCTCTTGCGTACCCAGGCTTACTAAATTGGGAGAAGTGTTAGAGGACAGTATCTCCCTCTAGAGATACCCTCTCCCATGGCCCTGACTGTACACTTCTAATGCATGGGGCATTAATTCCGGGGCTTGGGCCTGCTATCATTACTGGCCTTCTGTTCTGTTCTAGCGCCGTTAAGGTATAAGTATGTGGATGTGTTGGCAACCTTTGTGGGACTAACACTTATTTGTTGACCCTTCCCTATCACTTCCCTTTTTTGTAGCTGCTTTTGAGGGCTCTTATCTGTAGCTCCATTCTTTCTTCCTATAGCCCATAAACACGCTGTGGGCTACACAGCTGTGAATTATGGCTTGCCCTCTCCATTGAACTCCCACCAGAAGCATTTATTGATCTAACTCTAGCTGGTCTGATAGTCAATCAACCCCATCCAGGACACCATATAAATAACAAAGGTCTAGGTATCTGGTGTAGAGGTCCAGCTTGCCTTTGAATCGGGTTCAGGGTGCCCAATCTAAGGCTTTTTTTTCCCCTGATTAGTGGTGAGTGGGGTGACTGTAAAAGTATCCAAATGGGAAGGACTTGATCGCTTTGCCCAGATCCTAGTTGGGATGATTCAATAGCATGAGACTATGAACAGTCATTGGTTTCCTAAAATTAATCAGGATGCAGTCTTCTAGCCAAATTTTGGGTCTATTTCCTACTCGGTTGACCCTACGAGTACTATAAATCTCCCCTACTCTACCATATGGAAACTGCCTATGTCTAGCTAGCCAAAACAGGCATTTGTTAGTTAGTTCATTCTGGGTTTCCCTCAGACCTGTTTCAATCTGGGGGACCCCTACTAGTACAATAACATATGGGGATGAAGCGGGGGTAGATTAATAGTGGGGAGACATGCCCTATCAACTCTTCCAGGCTCATTCCCTTCCCCCTCCCCTCTTCTCCTAGCCTCGCTCAATAAGATGCAATTTCTTGATACAGTTTTGTTTGCGTTGTCAAGGCCTGTCATGCCCCCTCAATTGGTGGACATGCATTATATAATTCCTTTGTACTATAGGTGAGCTAGGTTTAACTTTCTGGCACATGCCGTCAATTCCCCTTGATGCGACCTCAGAAGATCTCTATATAGACTTTTCAGCCAATTTTTGCAGAGTTCTGACACCTAGTCTAGGCTTGCTCCCAAGGGAATAAGTTCGTCCCTCACAATGGTTTAATCTGCTCCTGTAGATCCATTGGCAGGTTGGCCACCCATGACGGGTATTCATTATCTACACTTGTTCTGGCAATATTGCTAGGGTCTAGATCGTCTGGGCAGGGAAAGTTGTCATGTATTCCATTGTTCTGCTTCCTTCGTTTAGCCGCCCCTCAAGTTGTTTTTTTGGTCTTGTCGATCTTGAGGAGGCCTGTGGTACCACCCCACTTCTGTGGATGCTCTTTTGGAACATCTTTGATTTTAATGTGGTCACCATGTAGGTCAGAGAAGAATTGGGCTAGTTAAATTGGGTAGCTGGGTGGGGGGGGGGGGGGGGAGGCAGACCTGTCGAAGAGCGTTGGGGGTCCGGGGTTTAGGGACAGTCGTCCCTCAGTTAGTTCAATTTCGGTTGCCACAACCCCTATAGCCCTCTGCAGCATTCTATCAATTGATGTTGGTGGCAGGGATGAGGTTACCCTCTGTGCCTGTGACTTGTCTTGGCAGACCCGCTTCCCCATGGTTACTTAGCTGGTAGCAAGGCAACCAATGGGAACCCCCCCCCCCCTTCCAAATGTTGTGCAAAAGAAGCAGTTGGGGAAAAGGAGAGAAGACAGAAAATTTAGTTGAAAGACTAGACACAACAAGACAGAATAAGTCACACTACTGACCAGAGTCTTCTCATGCAGTTGCAGGTGGCAGCCATACAGGATCCCTGGCAGGCCCGATGTGATTTGCAGATGAAAGGGACGTGGCCCAGCCCAGCCCAGCTTTGTCTTGTCGTGGACTGGCGCAGACGGGCCTGCTCTTGGCCTGGGCTTCACCTGGGTGCGTCACACGCTTTGGGAGCCTGTCAATGCTAAAAATAGGCGCCTCTGGGTGCAGAGACCAGCAATGGTGGCTTCCTGCTGAAAGAGAGACCCAGCCCCCCCATTGGTTTTTGCTGTTTCAAGATTTCTAATGACCACTTGGCTTATTAGGAAAAATATGGTTTGCACCACAACAGATAATAGCTGAGGCCTACTGGAGGCTGTCAGGACTTGGGAGACATTGGTGGCACAATTGAAGCACCCAGATTCCTCCTCCCCGAGGAGGCATGAGATACCCCCTGGTATTGTTTGTAACACATCTACTTACTATGTCTAATTCCGCACTGAAGCCCATAGTTTTCCTCAGCATGAGACATCGGAGGGGAGTCTAAAGGGCTAGAAAATATAAGAAAGCATAGGTCACTACCCCACACCATCAGTATGTTGCATCTGCTAAAGTGACATTAGACTCAGCCCTGGCACGCTTAGAGGGAGGGGAAGTGGGGCAGGTTAGTTTAACCATTACAGTTTGGTTTGCAGTATATTCCACATAGAATTTTTACCTAGCTATAGCTTGAAGGCTACCCACATTTGTGACCACATTTCAGTTTAAATGTTATGTATATACGGATGGACTAACACTTCCTTTCACCCAGACTAGTTAAAGGGAGGCAGCCCTGACCTTCAAATGATTAGGTTCACATATGTATTATTGTTTGAAAGTGTATTGCTACATTTGAAACTTGGTCTCGCTTTCTAAACAGTACAATCTGTTAAAAAAAAGAACAGATAATAGGCAGAACATTTTTATGACATACAATTTCAATATTTATGGAAACCATGACTGGTTAGTATTTTATTAGATTCAAGTTGTTCTGTAGAAGGGGATCTCTGTGTATAATCATAATCTGGGGAATAGTCCCGCCCATGTGCGTGGACACCGGAGCAGTCAAAAATAATCTCTTAAATTGTCTTCATTGCAGTCCTGCATAGACACTTAAGAGAAAATTAAAGACAATAATGCAGCCTGTACCTACAAGGCTACACTGTCCAGTACTTCAACTAGAAATGCCAAGGACATAACACCAATAACACATTCAACACAATCTGTCAAGTTTCACCCATAGAGAAACTTTCCTCCCCTCACCAAATCCTTGGAATGATAGAGAGGAAGGCAAGGACAGACAAGCCTCCATAGGCTGCCATTATGTGTCTGGAAAAGGGATACCGTGCCTTTAAGGAACTCTCTGGAGACCCTCGGTATCCCAGCATGCTCAGCCCCTTCCTTTTACTTCCAGTTCTTTTTGAAGGTACATAAAGCAAGGCCTGTAGCATACATTACAATACCATTTTATCCACCGGGGCGGAGGGCGGGCGCTTGTGACTATAACAGAGGTACCCCTACTACAGAATTTTTTATTCATGAATCCTATCTATTTTTTAGGTATGTTTTTAGACTTTGAATGGTATTTTAAAGATTTTAATATTTTATGTTTAATGTTTTATTTACTTTGTATCTCTTTTATGTTAATTTACCAAAATAAAGATTATTATGATATAGCCTTACAGTGAATGTACCAACACTCTAAGGATCATTAGAGTGAATTATTTAAGTTGCTACATTATCTTTTTTGTACTTTTCTAAGGCACATTTCCCTTCTCCCCCCCCATCTTCTCTGTTTTCATATATTCAAATTATAAGGTGAAATTGTACATTTATTTACAGTATCAAGACTTTACATTTACATCCACAGGTGATCATTTTTAGGTCTCGCCTGAGCCAGAGCGCATGCACTGTGAGGCTTTTAGTAAGGGCTATTCCACGCTAAACACGTGCGTGTGCTTTTTTTTTTTTTTAGCACCCGCATTTGGACTTTGCATGCGTCTTTCTAAGAAAGACAGCACGCAATTGGTCCAAGGCGGGTGCATGTCCCGCCTTCTCTGTGCCTTGGCCTAGCCTTCATGTGTACGAGCAGCGGCCCGCTGCATTCCTTAAATTGTTTGCAGTGCCACTCTGTTACCAATTAGCGTGTTCGCAGTCGCTGCGCTGCCCCGCTTGCTTTCTTCTTATGTCATTCCTTTCAGTACAACTCGAGAGTTGACCCAGAGCCAAGAATTAACTTGGGCAAGTTTGGTTGAAGGAAAATACTAAAGGAGAGCTTGTATAAATAAACTTGATGCGTGCCTATCATTCCCGAGCGTCCCAAGTCTGATCATTCACGCCTGCCTCTCAAGTTTCATTATTTGTTTAAAGAAATTGTAGTAACGTGGGCCGAGTACTGTTGAACAGGCCTCCCGTTTGAATGCATCCGTCACGCTCTTGCTCCTGCCATTTTCATGTTTAGCTGGACAGCACAGCAAGTTGGTGGATTTGAAGTTGAAGAGGCTCCTCGAGGCGCAGCCACAGGTGGCCAGCTCCCTCTCCAGCGCCGCGCAGGGATCCCTGATGGACGGCGCCAAGCATGAAGTGAAGGTGAATGAGCGGCAACGCGAGCCTTTGAGAAGTTGAGCAGATTCACACTAAATGAAGGAGGTTAGGGGGTTTTCTATTTTTTTAATACAGTCCGACTCTAAATAAACATGATGAGCAGTGCAAATGAACTTCAGCGTGAGTTTGGCAAATAACAATGGGGTGAATTTGTGAGTTTATTAAAAAAATTGTGACAGTAATGTTGGGGGAGGGGAGGATGGAAGGGGACCTAGGTGTTCTGGAATATTCTGAACTGCCGAGACGCAGCACATTTTGCTATAGCGTCGATCGTGACGAAATGCCTGCCGCATACTGCTCAAACTAATACTTTTTGATGACTTTTTCTTTGAAGTCCCCGTAGGCCAGAGTCTGAATGCTGGAAAAAGTCAGGAATGCGGTGTGTGGGTCAGCGAGACGTCTTAGGCTGTGGGGCACTGTGGTCCGTGTATTACTTTTCACCCACTTACGGCCCGCGCCGCTGACTGAGAGGATTTCCTCCCTTGTGGAGAGAGAGCCGCTTTGAAGTCCCAAGACAATTGCTTCTCCTTGCACTCTGGGTCCCTATAAATTGGTGATGAAAGTGTGTGGCAGGAGCCCAGGACTACTTTCGGTCTCAATCTAAGAACAAATGGGAAGCCTGGATCAAGTCTGTTTTTCTTTTTCTTTTTTCAGTTTAGCTTTCTGTAGTGTATTTAATGCAAAATGAGCCTGTCCAAGGATATTACAAAGGATTGAAAAGGCTAACTGCATTGGTGGGCTTAGAGGAATACATTTGTAATGTTGTAGAAGTCGCTAATCATAAAAAAATGTTTCTTAAAATGGTATTTACTGGCTAATTGCACTGATTTTTTTGTACTTTGCCAGGCCTTAAAAATTAGCCATGTTTATTTTCAGTTCAGTTCAAAAGTCTTTATTTCGAATATCAATTCATAAAAGACAATACATAAAAACACCAATATTTTATAAAACCATAGTAATGATCATTATCTAAAAAGTGTTCTTCATTTAAAAAGATATTAAACAATTTGATAGACAGTTTAATAAAGACTTCTAGTTATAATAACAGTCGACTTTATAAAATGTGTAAAAACAGCTATTAAGAGACATTGGGGTTCCTAGTTCGAATAATCCAGGCCCAGCCTAGATACTTGGCCACACCAACCACCACCATCTCATATGTGTTGATGCGAAATATCCTCATGGCTTCTAAGAACCCATGTTTATTTTAACAAATCCCCGGCAGCAGCAGCAGTACTCTCATCTTAAGACAAAATCTGACTTTCATCAGCCAAAAAGAGGACAACTCGACATGGCTGGGGATTTAACTTAATTCCAGCAAATCCAACAGAAAGTATTTTTAGCCCATTCTATGTGGTGTTTTTTGTTTTAATTGATTTGTGTGAGCTAGGACAAAATAAGGTGTGACCCAGCAGATTACCTTTTCTTTTGAATTGGCTTTTGAAGGTATTTATGAAAGTGGTATCGTGCCCATCTGTTACCTGAACGCTTCAGGCATTGACTTGGATTTTATTTTTACTTTTTTTAAATAAAATTCTGTTCACTCGTCTATAAATGAGGCATTCTGTATTTGTGGAGAGGGATAAACTGTTACCTTCCCCTAAGGATTCTGTATCCCGGGCCTCCTTGTGGCTGGAGAATTGGCCGCTCAAGAACTCCCTCATTACCGATTGCCTCAAAGCAGAGAAAGGGCAAAGTCTTGGTAGCTTTTGATAACCAGTTTCCAGCTTTCAGCAGGCCTAGCTATTAGTGCATCTTAGCCTCTCCCTATTTACTTTCAAAACACTTTATAAAAATAATAAAAGATTAGGCATAAAATGAATTGTTCATCTGGTAGAGACTACTAGCCGCAGATTCCTTAACGTAGAATTATCCCTAGGCGTGCGACTGGATCCAGATTTTTTTTGCCACAGCATCCGCCATGACGTTGTCTGTAGACATGACGTCAGCGAGGTCACATTAGTCCCACCCCGGCGCGCTGACGTCATTTTCCTTCTTTTCCGCGTGCAACGCGAATCCTGCTTGAGTTCCCTTGACCTGTTTTCAGGCCTCTTTTAATGCCTTTGCGTTGGGAACAGTGTGCTTTGCCTTCGGGTTTCAAGACATGTGCTTACCTCGCCGCAAAACCCCGCGGGGTTCCCCCTCGGTCCTCTGGGCAGGCGGCTGTCTTACCGGAGGCAGAGCAGACAGCTTTCCGGCGCCATCGGCTTTCCTCCCCAGCCCTGGTGGTGCCGTGAGTGGAGGCCGGGAACCCGGGCGCCTCCCCGAGTCCCCCTCTGTCCTCCTCGCAGGCGGCTGCCTCGCCGGTGGTCTCGCCGGCGCCTTTTTCTGCACCCTTTATTGCTGCTTCATCTCCGACCCTGCCCCTTTCTCCTGTGAGGCACGTGGTGGTGGAGATCGACTCGGCAAACCCTGGTGGGCACTTCGGCGCCGATCGAGGACCCATCGGTGCTCCTGGCAGACTCCCCGGCGCCGTCCCGGTGTCGGATCGTCTACTCTTCTCCGGATGTCCCTTCCTCTCCAGAGGATTGTCTTCTCCTTGTCTATTCTTCACTGGAGACTGGACGCCACATTGTTGCCTTTTCCCAGGCAGCTTCCGAGCCGGTTTTCGTTGCCGTCTCCGCGTCCACAGCCCCCTGACCCGCTTTTCGGGACCTCGCAGTTGGTTGCCCCACAGGCTTCTCCACCTTCTCCGGAGATCCCTCAGGCCCCTCACTTGTCCATGGGTCCTCCATCTTACAGGGGCTGTCCGTTTCTTCCTCCAGCAGGGCACAGGGGCAGGCGGCTTAGTTTGCAGCCTTTGCCCACGGAAGAGTTGCTCTCTTCCCCCACGTCGCCCTACGGAGGCGAGTGTAGCCTTTGTCTGGGCCATCTCCACGGCCACCAACATTTTGCAAACGAGCAACCCGGTATCTCCACTCCCAACGGATCACTTGGTGGAGGGGAGGTGTTTCTTCCATTTGAAGCTTCACTCCACAACTCTATTCTGGGGGCGTCCTGCTGTGGGGGATCCAGTGCCTCAGGCGCTCCTCCACCGCCACCGTACTGCCCCGCATTATCCAGTCTACCTTTTTTTCCACCCATATGCCCAGGGCCCTGTCCGGCAGACTGCTTTCCCTTCCTTGCCTTCAGTGTTGCTCCCTCCGTCACGGGAGGCCCAGTGGTTGGACTCCTTGGGGCGTAACATTTTCGCTTCCAATAGTGCCGCTTTACGCGTGCTCCGTGTTGGCCAGGGCTGATTCTGACCTGTGGGATTCCGCGAGTCCCTTCTGTCTCGTAGTGAGCGTAGTCCCTCCCACGAAGGTGTTCGCGCTGATCTGCGGCACCATGTGTTGGATGGTCGAGAGTTAGCTGCATTTATTCTCCGTTCGGCCTTTGATGTCTCTGATTCTCTCGCCTGCGCTATGTAGAGTTCTGTGGCACTCCGCCGCCGTGCTGGGTTATGGGATAGCGTCTTTCCCGAGAATATTTGGGAGCGTCTTGTTGACCTGCCTAGTGTTTCGGTTGGCCCCTCTGTGTGCGTGTGTGGCTGGGAATGTCTTCAGGGTCCTTAAGTTGCCTCCTCTGTACTTTTGGCTGCTGGTACAGCCCTACCGTTTTTGTGGTGTGTTTTTTTGACGGTTCGTGAAGCCGTATAGGTCCTCAGGTTGGACCATCTGTGTATTTGTTTTTGGCTGATAGGTAAGCTGTCTGTGGTGATACCTACAGGTCTTTTATGTTTTTGACCTCTGCTGCTGGTTTCCCTAAGAGGTGTTCCCCTGTTTTGTTTTGGGACGTGTCATACTTGTTGGCTATTATATAGCTCTGTCCTAAGCTGGACGGGTGTGGATACCTTTCCGGGTTCCTTGCGTTTCCTTGCGTCACTGTGTACTGCTTGGTGCGGTCTTTTTTCTTTCGCTTTAGCGCAGCTTGCGCTGCTCCATGTTCTGTCCTGCTCAGTATCCAATGGTCTTTCTATTCTTCTTCTACAGGGCTTGCTTGTCGTGCGTTTTGCCCTTTGTCCCTGCGGGATATTTGCTTCTGTGCGTTTTGCCTTCCCTCTTCAGCCTCCAAACCGACGTTTGTCATGCCGTCTACGGCGTTGTGTCTTTGTGTTCCCACCTTATTATCCAACGTTTCGGCCTTTTCCTCTACCTTGTGTTCCAGGGGGGCTAGGATATTCCTAGTGTTCTCCTGTGTTCTGGCTGACGACTTTAGGTCTGTGCTACATATTTCTCCTCTTTTTTTCTTTTGGCTGGTCCCACTTCTCTTCGTGGGCCGGGTTGTGCCTCTGGGACGGGGCTTGTTCTGGGGTTCCCTTGCCTCTGTCTTAGTCTTGCGCTCGACCTGTTCTGAGCACACTACTTCTTAGTATGCATCAGCTGCCTGCTGCGCACGCATGGTCGTTATGGTCCACCTCTGTGGGCCTCAGCGTGTACCGGTGTGCTCCTGTCCCTTGCTCTGCAAGGGCTTGCGCGACTGTGTTTTCCTCCTCACGTAGGCGCTTCTCGGCTGCGGGCTGTACCTGACTTGTCCCCTGCCTCGGGCTGATGCTCGTTCAGCGATTTCCTTCGCTGTGTGTGTTCTCCTGAGGCGGGCTCTGCTTCCGTTTCCACCTCTTCTCCTTGGATTTTGCGAGTGGTTTTTTTCTTCATTTGGTACTCTTTTGATGCATTCTGGCGGACGCCCTTTGCCCTTCGGGTTGGCTTGTTGTATCCTGGCCTTCCCTTCTCCTTGTTCTTATTTACTCCTGGGCTGAGCTGAGCTGTCCTTCATGTCCCCAAGACACATCCCCTGTTAAGGCTCTGTGTTCTTCCAAGCTGGTGAGGTTCTCCCTCTTGGTATGGCTAGGGTATCTATTCAATGTTAAGGAATCTATGGCTAGTAGTCTCTATCAGATGTACAAGTTATCTGGTCGGGACGATTCTAGCCGTAGATTCCTTTATGACCTACCATTCCTCCCCGTTCTGCGAGGACCTTCATTTTGGTCTTCTGCACTCGCCTCCCTCCGGGTGGCTTTGTCTTCTGCGAGTGTCCTCTTTCACTTCCTCCCTGGCGGATGCTTCTTTCTGTTTATTTGTTCCACCCCTTCCTTTCTGGTACTTGGACGGTAGGTTCACATGAACTTCTGCATTCCTACACCCTCATTATTCCAGTGTGGGGCCTACTCATAATCTTCTCCCTTTTTCATTGCTGACTCCTCTGCAGTCCTCTGGGTTGGGGTATCTTGGCTGTGCCTCAGTCCTTCGTACTTTACAGGGGATACGGTACTCCTTGATGGTGTTGTCTTGGGGTGATTTATCGTTACTCATCCGTTCCGGATTTGTTGCCCTTTTACTGTTCTAGATTGTGGTTGCAAGCTTTCTGTTGTCTGTTATGACATTTCTCAAATGTTTTTCTGCCTCCAGGGTGGATGTCGCTTTCGCTTTGCAGGGTTGCTCCTCTGAAGCAGTGCTTTGCTATTTTCCTTCCATGACTTTCAGTAACACAGTGCCTGGCACTGTTCCTCATGGTACTGTTCTACACCATTTGCTTCTTCCCTTTCTGTTTCACTGATTTTCTTGCACACTGTTCCCATAATCTCACAGTTTTGTTTGTGATGGCTCGGCATTGTGACGCGGAAAAGTTCTCAGAAGAAAACTGACATCAGCGCACCGATGTGGGACTTATTTGACCTCGCTGACTTCACGTCCGCGGACAACGCCAGGGCGGTGTCACGTGGTGTGGCCCCCCGGCGCGCAGGGATGCTGTGACAAAAAAAATTCTGGATCCAGTCTCACACCTGGGGATAATTCTACGTTAAGGAATCTGCGGCTAGAATCGTCTCTACCAGATACATCATTACCGAAGGCTGTAAAAAACGTTATAAATAAAAAAAATAACTTGTACGTCTGGTACACTGCCTGTCGACATATTTTATGTTGCTGTTACCATTTGAATTTTTGACTTGTTTTACCATACGCGCCGCAAAAATAAATGTATGTCTGGGCTTAGCTGACTCGGTCCCCGTGCGAATCTGCCTCTGGAAACCCAGTGCTAGTGAAAGGCAGCTTGGTGCACGTTAGAGTAGTGATCCTTACTCCTACCCGCTTCTCGTGGCTATCAAAATTAGAAACCAGTTCCTCTCGCCGTACTAGTCTTTGGGACTGTAAATGTTCAATTTAAATGGCAGACTTTCTTTTTGTCTGGCAGGTTAGCGGTAAAAAATGTACATTGATAGCACTGTATTTTCAGCCAGGGACATCGATAATGCGCTAAGGTGAACATGAGGAGGGTGGAGGCATTCATCTAAAAAGCGAATTTATGGACCAGTCAGAGAAGGTCTGCCTTTCACTTGAAATGAACTGCTTCTTCGTCTTCCTGAGACAGTTATTTGTGCTGCAGACTAATGTGAAAAAGAGAGTTATAAAAAGTCATGCCCTCTCTCTATTCTTCTCCAGACCAACGCTTATTGTTTACTCCTCTTCTTTTTCCCAACTAACTTAAACAAGCATTGGCATAGCCAATAGGTCTCGCCTTTGGGACCGTATAGGTGTTTAGTTATCCAGCACAATATCCTTGGTGCACCAACATCAACTCAGGGGCGGCTCTAGGCTCATGACGGCCCTGGGCAGGGAGCGTAGGTAGGGGTCCCCGGAAGAGGGGGTCCGGGCGGGGCGGCGGGGAGTCAGGGTGTTTGGAAGTGGAACAGAGCCAGAGGCAGCCACGCAAATATATATCAATCCTCAGAGGTTTATTATATTAATTATATATACTGGCGTGGTGGCCCCTGGGGTTTGGTGGCCCTGTGCAGGTGCACAGCTTGCACATGCCTAAGGCCGCCCCTGATCAATTGTCATGGCTATACACTTTTAAGGTCCCAAAGGCGAGACCTATTGGCTATGCCAATGCTTGTTTCAGTTGGTCAGTGGACCTAGTGATTCTAATTTTAACATCTTATTCTACTCCAGTCCATTTCGATGAATGTTGAAGATAATTATTGAATACATGGGACTACAGAGAGATTTACTACTTCTCTGCAGTCCAGTCACGACTAGTACCCTCGTCTCAGAGGTGGATATTAATCATCCTGGGAAACACAACCAAGTTTATATGTAGACTCTGAAGCTCCTTTCAAATTGTGGAACATACATATGCTAATGTTTCTAATTGGTACATCTGATCCTTTCCTCGAGCTAGACGGACTGGCTCAGGAGTTCATCAAAAATATAGTGAAAAACGGGTAAGTATTAAAAATATATATATATTTGTTTTTATTATGCATTTTAAAATGTTAATGTGCAACAACCCAAACAACACCGAACCCCCCCCCCACCCAATCCACCCCCCTACCCTATCCACCCCCCTACCCAATCCACCCCACCCAATCCACCCCAGCTACCCATTGCTCGGCCTGTCCTAATACAGTGCAACATGATTCAAGATCTATAAAATACAACACATCATTTTATCATCATATTTCATCAGTATAATCATTATAACCTATTTCAGGGTTTTTTGTGGGTTTTTTTTTTAGAGAAGAGACAATTATTCTTTCCTTCCAAATTGACTGGCAGCATTTACATTTTCCACATGGTGCTAGTCCCTTTCAAGTCAATCCGTCAGGGTGGCCCATCTCCTCAGCCCTTTCTTCCCTGCCCAAGCTCCTTTTCGTGCATATATGGCTTTTTCTAAATTATAAAACGCTAGCACCCAGGCTTGCCCTTTCTGGAATGCTGGAGGGTTCGGATCCAACCAGGCTGAGACAATACATAATCGCCAGATTATCATGGCTATGAATAGGAAAGGTCTACCCCCTTTGTGCCCCCTCCCCTTCTTGTATTCTGAGTTGTATTAATGCCAGGGTTAGTTGAATCTTAAACCTCATGTGATTATTGCAGAATATAGCGATCTACTCATTCACTCCAGCTAAAACACTGCAAGTAGCAAATTTGTGCGCTCTATCTGCACCGTGCAGCTGACACCTAGGACAATGAGTTCCTTTACCTCCCCCCCCCCATTTAATAATCCTGCAGGGTGTATAATATCATTTAAAAAAGGTTTTATAATATCGCACTTGCAGTTTAGATGATAATAAAATTGTTCTATCTAGTAAGAAGGATTCCTGCACACGCATTGCAGGTACATTCAATTTTTTCTTGCCACCTCTGTGAATGCTTGTCCACGTCATCACTAGTTTCCGTCATCAAAAAATTATACATTACTCTGATGGGACATTTCCAGTTACTGAAAAGGGTGTCAACTAACTTAACTCTCTAAAGACCCACTCAGCCCCACCACCGCCTTTCTGTAAGAGGAAATCCCGCACCTGGAGATACTTAAAGTCTCTATGTTCTATGTTGTAATCGGTCCTGAGATCTGCTAACGAGTCAATCTCAATGATAGTAAAAAAAAGGCACTCATTTTTTTTAGAGCAGGAGTGTTCCATCACGATATAGAAAGGTCACTGAAAATATCCTGTGATGCCTTATTTTTCCATATTGGTGTATAATAGTTGAATCTGCTGATCCCCATCGTCTTGTGTACAGCCGACCAGACCTTAAAAAACATTTTATAGAGTCATAAAGCAGACCTTTAATGTAATATCTAAATTCAAGTTGCTGGCACAGACATCCCCAAGCATCATCACCAACTAAAAATTCAAGTGGGGTGAGAAAATGTTCTTCAATGTACACCTCTGCAATTTCTCGTAGTAAGACTAAGGTATTCAGCACGGTGGTCGCCCAATAATAACATTTAAGATTAGGAAGGACCCATCTACCTCTCTCTCTTGGAAGAGTTAAAAATGTAAAGGCTTAACTTGGTCTCGCAGAAGACCAAATAAATCGAGAAATTACATCCTCCATTTTTTTTTAACCAATGACCTTTAAATACCAATGGTATCGCATGGAAGAAGTAAAGTATCTTAGGGAAAAAAAATACATTTTTATGATATTACATTTACCAACTAAGGAAAGATGTAAGTTATTTAATCTATTCAGGTCTCTTAATGTTTTACAGATCGGAGGATTGAAATTCTCCTGAACTATTCCCTCAATCTCTGATGATATGTTTACACTGAGGTATTTTTCACTTTTCACTACTGGCTTATCTGCAGGGGTATTCTTTTTGTTAACCACAATTTAGTCTTTTAATTATTTAATACATATCCTGAGATACTCCCAAAGCTGAGGGCCTCCTGCTCAGCCGCTTCTAAAGCCCTAACAGGGTCTGGTGTTACCAATGCAATGTCATCGGCGTAAAGCTAGGGTCTTGGTGTCCCTCCTTTGAAACTGCATAGGATGAATTAAGATGTTGTTCTCCAGTCTGCGAATTAAAGGGTCAATATAGATCCTAAACAGCAGTGGAGAGCAGGGGCACCCCTATCTGCGCCCCCTCTTGATTTTAAATGACTGCGACATGACCCCTGCTGCATAAACTCTGGCTTCCAGGTTGTATAAAGCCTTGATCGCCTGGCTATAACCTGGACCGATGCCCACTCTTTGCATAGCGGCCCACAAAAATTGCCAGGACACACTATCAAAGGCTTTTTCCTCGTCCAACAAAGTCATGGCCATGGGGTCTCCTGACACATGAGCGGCATCAAGCTAGGTAATTGCTTTATGAATATGATTGATTGTGCCTCTCCACAGGATAAACCTATGAAGTTGTCTAACAGCCAAATTATTAAATATTTGAGAACGGCGGGTGGCCAGAATGTTTCGGAGGATTGGCCTAGATATAAATTTGCCCAAATAGATTTACTAAGCATTCTATTAACATAGACACACATGTTGTATAAACTCTGTTGGATTTAGTCTGTGCCGGCTGCTTTCCCCTTAGGAAGACTACTCATTGCAAGCACAATTTCTTCCTATTCGAAAGGCCCCTCCAGTCATTCTTGTTCTGTAGTAGGGGATCTCTGGGTATAGTCATAATCTTGTGAATAGTCCCGCCCATGTGCGTAGACCTCGGAGCAATCAAAAATAATCTCTTAAACTGTCTTCTGTGCAATCCTGCATAGACACTTAAGAGAAAATTAAAGACAATAATGCAGCCTATACCTGTAAGGCTACACTGTCCAGTACTTCAACTAGAAATGCAAAGGAAATTCCACCAATATCACCTGTAACACAGTCTGCTAAGTTTCATCCATAGAGAAACTTCCCCTTCATAAAATCCTTGGAATGATAGAGAGGAAGGGATGGACAGACAAGCCCCATAGACTGCCATTATATGTCTGGAAAAGGGATACCGTGCCTTTAAGGAACTCTCCAGAGACCCTCGGTATCCCATGATGCACAGCAAACTCCTTTTACTTTCAGTTCTTTTTTCCGGCTCCTGCTAGCAGGACCCTGGAGCATTGAGCGCTCCCTTTTTGGGTGTTTAAACAATTTTTTGGCACTTTTAAAGTGTTTAGAGTGTTTCACTTGACGTCTTTTGGCTTCTTCTTCCTTTTGCTGAAGTTTTTTTGGTAGTTTTGACCACTTTTCTGTCGAATATGCCAGCCCTGTTCGACAAGTGTCCTGAGTGTGCCAGGAAGAAGGCCAAATCAAATGCACACAGAATGGGTTTCCTCTGTCTCCCTTCCTCTCATGTTCATGAAGACTGCGAGATCTGTAAAGCCTTCTCCAGGAGGACCCTCAGGGAAAGAGAGAAGATTCGTCTCCAAGGCCTGAAGCTCCGGAGACAACAGGAATCAGGTGGGTCTGGGCATGGAGGGTCGTCCTCTGCCCGTGCTGTGGCCTCTGGGGGGCTCCCCAGTCAAGAACAGGCCAGGAAAAGACACAGATCTCCGTCGGCTTCGAGAGGAAGGAAGATGTGGTCCTTCCATATCTCTTGCATTTGGCTCAGTCTGGCCTTAATTTTCAATCTATTAAGGTTCATCTCGCAGCGTTGACTGCGTATAGGAAATGTCCTTCACAGACTTCCTTCTTCCAGGTCCCTGTGATTAAGGATTTTTTGGAAGGATTGAAGAAAGAAAGTGTTTCCTCCTGTTTGGAGTCCTTCGCCTTCCTGGGAGTTGAATGTGGTGCAGTCCAGATTGATGAAGGAACCTTTTGAACCCATTCATAAGGCTTCACTGCAGCACTTGTAGTGGAAGGCGGCTTTCCTTGTGGCCATTACATCGGCCCGAAGGGTGAGTGAGATTCAGGCATTATGTTGTCAAGAACCTTATACTATTTTTCATGCTGCTAAGGTTGTAATGCGTACTCATCCTAAGTTCCTTCCTAAGGTGATCTCTGATTTTCATGTTAATCAGACTATAACTTTACCTACGTTTTTCCAGAATCCTTCCACTCCAGCGGAACGGTCTCTTCATTCCCTGGATGTAAGAAGGGTGGTGAAATTCTATCTGGATAAGACCAAGAAGATTCGTAGGTCAGACCAACTGTTTGTTAACTATGGGTCGGTCAGGACTGGTCTTGCTACCTCTAAACAGTCCATCTCTAGGTGAATTGTGTTCTGTATCTAGTTATGTTACCAGAAGGCTAATAAGACCTTAGGAGGTAAGCCTAAGGCTCATTCCACCATGGGCAAAGCGGCTAGGAAGGCTTTGCTACGTAATGTTCCCATTGCAGAGATCTGCAGGGCTGCCACGTGGAAGTCGGTCAAAACCTTTGCTAAGCATTACTGTCTGGACTCTGATGCCAGAGCAGATGCTCAAGTTGGGCAGGCTTCAATAAGAAATCTGTTTGCCCTGTAATGGTGTTGTCTTTTTCTCCACCGCCAGATTGTTGCTGGGATGGGCTTGCCATTCTATTCACTAGATTATGACTATACACAGAGATCCCCTACTACAGAAGGAGTAGTTTCTTACCTGTAACTCCAGTTCTGTAGTAGGGGTATCTCTGTTCTAGTCATAAGAGCCCGCCCTCCTCCCCGGTGGATAAAATGGTACTGTAATGTATGCTACAGGCCTTGCTTTATACACCTTCAAAAAGAACTGAAAGTAAAAGGAGTTTGCTGTGCATCATGGGATACCGAGGGTCTCTGGAGAGTTCCTTAAAGGCACGGTATCCCTTATCCAGACATATAATGGCAGCCTATGGGGCTTGTCTGTCCATCCCTTCCTCCCTATCATTCCAAGGATTTTGTGAAGGAAGTTTCTCTATGGATGTAACTTAGCAGACTGTGTTACAGGTGATATTGGTGGAATTTCCTTTGCATTTCTAGTTGAAGTACTGGACAGTGTAGCCTTACAGGTATAGGCTGCATTATTGTCTTTAATTTTCTCTTAGGTGTCTATGCAGGATTGCACAGAAGACAGTTTAAGAGATTATTTTTGATTGCTCCGGGGTCCACGCACATGGGCGGGACTATTCACTAGATTATGAATATAACAGAGATAACCCTACTACAGAACTGGAGTTACAGGTAAGAAACTACTCCTTCATCCTCACATCATTTATCCAGGGAAATTGAGTTCAGATTGTGCATTATATTCCCTTTCTCTCCCGCAGTGCTCTAGGTGCACAGATCTTGATAAGTCTTTAAAAGCCACCCTAAAACTTATAGATTAGATACCAACCCCCACCTTGGGTCTCTTATTTCCCGAACCTTACGTCGCGCATTTTCCACCCTTGTTCCAATGGTCAATTGGTGCCCTAGCTGTTTGCTGCATTTCATACACTTTTTCTCTCCATTCCAAATATTTATCTGCAGCTTTCTTTGCAGAGATTTCAATGATTGCAGCTTTAGTGATTGCGACCCCCATTTGACCTTTAGCTATTTTATCGCCCAGCTGTGTTGCAATAACAAGTTTACTTTCTTCTGCAACCAACAGTGCATATAGCTCATCCAGTTTGTGTCTTTCCTTCTTGGCTCTATTTAAAGTAAATTGCAGAATCTCCCCCCAAATGCCGGCCTTCAAAGTATCACATACGGTAGCGGAGCACTCCCGATATTTTCTTTTAAAAAGATGGGGATCCATTCATTAATATATGTGCAGTATTCTTTATTAATTAAAAGACTGCGTTTGAAGCTCCAATGGGACTGCTTTCTCCTAAAGCCACCATCCTTAATTTCTAGCACTAAAAAATTATGGTCAGACATTACCTTTAGATAGCTTTCAATGTTACACACCTGAATAAATGCATGGGGAACAAGAAAAAAATCTAGATGTGCGTGGGCGCGATACAGTGCTGAAAAAGATGTAAACCCATATTCAGACGATTTCTTAGCCCACCAAACATCCGACAGGCCATGCTCTTTACCAAGCCCCCTTAGATTGGAATGCTTTAGTCTTTCTGACGGAATAAACTAAGTGATCATCCAAAGACCAATTCACCGGAAGGTTAATATTCAAATCCCCACCAAAATAATAGGTGAGGGTCAAAGGATCACTTAATTCAATAGCCAATCGAATAAACCTTGATTGTCAGAGATATGATGATACACAAATCATAATGTGAATTTTTGTGTAATAGACTGTAATTCAGCGATGACCCAGGCCCATATTTACCACTAGGAATTTGTTTAAAGTGGTCATATTAGATAAAAGTAATACTGCTAGTCCACAGGTACGAATCCCCTGTGATATCCTCCCAATTAGTTTAAAACTCAGCGTACGCAGTAATTGTTGTGAGCCCTCGATATGTGTCTCCTGGAGACATATAATATCAGCGTTTAGGGTTTGCAGCTCTAACGTGATTATACCTCTTTTCCTCCCATCCTTCAAACACAAATATTGCCTTACGTATTTTACTCATATTTAATATTAGGGCTTGCTTTCTTATTGAAGCTTTCCCGCCAGAAACCATCTGATCCAGGCCAGAAGCCACATAGTAACATCCTTCGAAGGGTCCTAAGACTGATCTATACTGTTTTGGACTGTTTAAATGTGTGATTCCCACCCCCTAACCACCCCGTGGATCCAAGACAACCCCCCCATCGCCCCCACCACTACATGAGTGTACAGGCCCCTTGCCTGTGAGATGACTCCTGAAGAGAAGCCCCACCACCGGTCCCCCCGCCTCACCTCCAACAAACAAATAAACAAAGCTAGGACACAACAAAGTCCATGTCCCCTACCATACCATGATCAAATCACTTCCCTTCCCGATGTATTTCACGTATGAACATCTATGTCTGTAACTATACCAATCCATCAATATCTAGGACATATACCCTAATTTCTTTTTCCTCATTTAATGCGGTTGTGACGGACCCCTCATTCAACTCTCAAGTATTCTTGGGCCATTATATCGTAGGTAAAGCTATGGGCACGCCCATTTACTATGACTTTTAGCCATGCAGAATTTTGAAGGAATACTTCTGCTCCAATTTTTTTTAAAGAACCAATGAGCTATTGCATCCGCCAATGACGTTCAACAGTGGCATGTGCAAAGGTCGGCCAGGTAAAAAATGAACACCCTTCTAATTCACTTTCAGCGTTGTGGCGGGCCAAGTCATGTTTTAACTGATGCACCAAAAAATTGCCAAAATATACTAAGATAACTTGAGGTATCTCAGAGGCATCTGCCAAGTGTTTCTTTACCATTAGGGGAAATAAATGGGCACATTGGACTTCAGAGTCCCAGTTCCCATTGGGGTTTTCTGGAAATGCCCCTTTCAGCAGAGTAACTATAAGTAACTATAAGTGATGTTATATCACCCTCCCCTGCCCCCTCTGAATCCCTAGGAATCTTACATTGTTTCTACGCTATCTATTTTGCTGGTCTTCTAGCTTTGAAAGCAAACCTGCAATTCGTGCATCCTAAGGAGATTTCTGATTATTCCAAAGATTAAACTCAGTTTCAAGACTCTCCATCCATTATTTTACTTGCATGGTCCTCTCCGCAATATCAGAGCAAGTTTTGTTTAATTTTATAATGGATCTGCGTAATTTTTGGGATTCTAATCTTGCCCGGCGGCCTTCACTTTGGGTTTCTTCCTGCATTTGTTTAACACACTGGGGGCCAGATGTAGGTGGCCATTTACCGGCCGGTAGCGGCCGATTTCGGCCGTTACCGACCGGTAAATGGGTTTTTGGGATGTAGGGGGCCAATTTTACTGAATCGGTAAATTTACCAAATTGGTAAATTTACCGATTCGGTAAAATACAGAATCAGTATTTTTACCGATTTGGTAACTTCTAGATGTAGGTGGGACTCTTCTGAGTCCCAAAGGCCTTTCAGATTCAGTATTTTACCACCCAATCCAATTAGGTGGTAAAATACCGAATCCAGGTGTGCATGCACATGTGTGCATGCACACCTATGCCTGTATTTGGGGTGCTAGAGGGTGTCAAAGTGACACCCCCTGCACCCTTGCTGGAATCGGTATTTACTGAATCGGTAAATACCGATTCGGTAATGCCCATTGATTCCTATGGCCTTCAATGCCCATAGGAATCAATGGGCATTACCGAATCGGTATTTACAGAATCGGTAAATACCGAATCTTAACGATTCGGTATTTACCGATTCTGTAATACCTACATCCCCCCCTCTATTTTACCACTTCTTAAATACCGAATCGGTAAAATTCGGTATTTAAGAAGTGGTAAAATAAAATTACCTACATCTAGGCCTGGAGGATTACTGCAAATGTAGATTAAATCGCCAAAATTTCGGGTCTTGTCTCGGTTTTCTCCTCATCATAGACAAATGCGTGGCTGAAAAGTCCCAGTTCAGATTCCCCAAAGAGGTCCCTCTGCACACCTACCCCGGCCCTCTTGAAAAACTTTTCTCTCCCTTCTTTTTCTTCTTGGACAATTTTTTTCAAGTTACAATTGAAGGATTATCAGGATTACTGCTGGTGGAGGAGTAGGATAGTGTATAGTCTATAGAGGATGATGAAATATTACAGGGATTAGAGAAATCTGACTAATCGGTGAAGGAAAATAATTTCTCCCCCAGTCGGGAGTCTTAGCCGCCTCAGCAGTTTCTGTGTTCTGAATTTGCTTCTGGGCGTTGACCTCTTGGGATCTAAAGATTTTGTGGCAGAATCAATCAGTTCTCGTTCTTCACTTATACCAATCTGGTGCACTGTAGGGAATTGGGTTAGCTCATTCATTATTTCCACCCCCTTAGTCCTCTTTGGGCAAGTAATTATCCAGGTTATGTTTGACTCACTCAGAGAAGTTGCACCCCTGATATCAACTCCTGTCATAGAAACAATGCTGCCCTTGTTTGTTACCCCAGGGTCAACTTTGGAGTCGGTAGGGGAGAACATATTCAAGATCAGTTGCGGTAAAATCTCAGTATCTCCACGTGTACAGCCCTCTGATGTTCTTGTTATAGACGTTTGAGGTCTGAGCGCCTTGCTCAATCTTCTCTTTACTGATGCGGTCTCCTGCTTTCTTCCCCCTCCCCCCTCCCCCTAGAATCCTTTGACTCCTTACCGGGATCATGAACTGCAGAAGAGAGGGCGGGTGGAGCTGCCATGTTTGTTGGCGCTGGCCGTGTGACTCCATGGTCCGGCATAGGTTCCAGCAGACTGTCGACAAGGGTAGGAGGGCCCTGGCCAGTCGAATAAAGCTCTGTACAGCTTTAGGGGGCGCGAGGAGTTATGATCCTTGCGGCACCACTACGGTCACCGGATCTCCGATTGGCTTTGGTGTGTGCTTTGCTTCCCCTCCAACTGACTTGGCGTCCTAGATTCACTACACCACACATTCTTCGTTGTGGGAGGCTAATCGAGTGACCCAAGAGGTAGTGTGGGAGGAACAGCAGTGTCTCACTCAGACACAATCTTGCGCTTCACAAAGTACCTGGAACACGGAAAAATCTTTTGACAAATCAATTGTTAACTTTTGGAGCTACTTACTTACTTAGCGGTTGGGTGTCTTCTCTTCCTTAGAGAAATCAATAGAACTGTAGGTAGGGGTTTGTTCACCACATCCATCCTTCTGTATACTCAATTGTTTTACCTGTTCCTCCCCCCAGACATTATACTTAATGGAGAGGAAATCGGGGATTTGCAGTCCATTGATACATGACTGGTTTTACTGAATCTTTTTGACATCTACCATGATAAGAGGGTTGTACTCTTGAGTAACAAACTCACCCCGCTTTTTTTACTTTTTTTGGGTGATGGGTGTTTCAAAATACACCGCGTTTGACTAGCACAGATGGCTTCTACTTTTTTCGGTTGATTATATAGAGCAACTTTTGTTTCAAACCTTTCCTTGAGATCTCTGCCATCTTGACTTGAAAAACAATCACATATATGGTGTCATACCTATGGGTATATCTTAAGGGATTTTTGGGACTTCACGCCAAGAGAGATCTCACCAAGACCGCACCATGGATGCCAAAGTGTTTTAAAAATAAGATACCTATTCTTCCTCTTTGTGTTGAGAGGCCAATTGATTTATATGTATTGCTCAAACCTGCAAACTAACTGAATACTCTTCTTCTGAGAATTTGAATTTTCGCTCAAATTATTCAACCAAGGGGTCAAGAAATTTCACACAACTCTTCTTTGTCCTGAAGATGGTCTCACTGTTTCGATGCTACAGAGACCGAAATGTCGACGCCTCATCCATTATTCTTTCTTCACTTAATGTTAATTGATTTGGTTTGAGTTCAGAAACATGTGCATAGGACAGACTCATTGTTTTGATTCATTGACGATAGATTTGGTACATTGAGAACCAGGATATTTTTGTTTGTTTAATATATATGTTGTCTGTTGTCAATGTATGTTTTTGATTTGACTGTTATTTCTGTACCCCCACTTCTATTCTGTTTGAATATAAAACTAATGACCTCTTTTGATATATCTGTTTGTTGAAATAGTTTTTCTTTTAAAAAAAATTGAATTGTTTTGAGCTATCCTATTGGGTGTCATTAGATTTCACCATATTGAAAGCAGTTATTTTGAACAATAATCTCTGATTGAATCCCTTGTAAGCACTCTTACGTTCTAATGTTCTAAAAGTGGCATTTCCAGAATTGTAATTTAAAAACAGACTTCACTGTAAATTAGGATTTCAAATAAAGATTCTATAAACACCAAGCTTGTATCAGTTATATCTTCCCTTCAGAAATTACGCTTCTAAAAGGTAATACGGTAATCTCAATGTTATCCTATGGGAGATATGGGCCTTGCAGTAGTGAAAAACAAATTTGTGTTTCACATAGGGGTGGGCAGAATTTGCGTAATCCCGTTAAGCAACTCTTCCCGAAAATTTCACAAATCTTCGAAAACACGTGGAAATATCGCGAAGACGCGGAAGTTCTTTTCCCGCCTGTTCGCAATATTTTCTGCGTGATCGCGTTGGAAATGTCTCACCAACTTGCCAATGCAGCGCCTATGGGCGCGGCCATCTTGCTTTCACTTGTCCCGCCCGCTCACGAGGCTTATTTCCTGTTTTGGGTCGCGCAATGCATGCTCGCGCCCATTCGCGATACGCATTTCCTGTTCGGGAAAGCTTTTACGTGTTCGTGCGTGCTCGGGGGGAAAATATAGCGCAAACTTGCCCACACGGTCGCAATGGGCGCGGCCATCTTGTTTTTCACTCTATTGCTATGGTTCTGGGGCCTGCTTTTCAATCCTTCCTCTATCTTTTCAATCCTTTGTTTCTAGAAACTTTTTTTTAATCTTTTTTATTTATTATCTCTCAGACTATTTTCCTGATTCTATATTTTTTCATTTTGTCTACTTTTTGTATTTTTAACTACTTTTTCACTCTTTTTCTATTGCCTGCTCTTTTCATTTCTTTTACTTATTTTTTTAATTTTTACCTTTTCTTTCCCGCCCCGCCTACTCCAGAACCATGTTCAAAGGGCTCGACGCCGGAGCCCGAGCCGCGACTGCCTTCCTTGCGGAAGGCGGCGCCCACAAGGGATGCAGGCACGGGCCTTATTTGGGGAGGTGGAGTTGGCTGCCCTGGTTTCCTTTGTGCAGCGCGACCTCCTCTTAACCCTGGCAGCAGGTGGCGGGCCTGGGGCCTGGGGCCAGGTACGGGCTCCGGGATCGTCCGCAGCGGTGGGGGAAGGTGCGCAGTGCAGTGTTTCGCTGCTCTGGTGTCCGGCGCACCCAGAACCAATTGACGCACCGGTGGTCCGATATCCTGGACCGGGAGCAGGACCTGCTGGACCTGCTAGGAGTGGAGGTCCCGGGTCTTGGTGAGTAACTATTTAATTATTGCTACTTTGTGTCCGTTCTTCTGCTCTGTTATATATTGCGAATATCTTTTTTTTCAACCATCTAGAATGCTGCTGCTGCCTACATTACTGGTAAATCATGTTTAAAAGTCTTCTGTGATTGTTATGACACAGGTGCTCTTCAGCCTTACTAATCTTACTTTTTTGCACTCGCTTAGCGTGATTATGTAAGAGTTTATTTTAGAGAAATTAAGTTACGTAATGCTATACTGACTCTCGTCCTTACTTTGTCCTGTCACTAAGAGATAGGGGTGGATTGATACTTAGGTTTAGTTACTCATTAGTATGAGTTTGTAATTTTTTAGTGGTATGCGTGATGCCCCCTCTGTTACGTCACGTGCTGCTAGTGCTTACCCCAGTCCTTAGAACAACCTTTTGTAGTTTGTTCAATGAGTGGTAATAGGCTTAGCACTAGCAGAACATCAGCATCAATTAATCAACCAACAATTTGGTGTATGCAAAAATGTAGTCATGTGTCCTCCATTTGACCATTTATGCATTTTTGAGGACTAAAAGAAGTGGAAATGCATACTTAATGTAAAATTGGCACGCCTGGAATAGGTGGGCTAGGTCAGGTGGTACGTACTACTTAGGCTTAGTATTCTGGAATCAGAATGGAGGACCGGATTAGTGTTGATAAATAATTAGTCGATACGTGAATCCCCCGATACTACTTGTTGACCAGATGAGATAGGTCAATTTATTTATTGCAATTGTTGTTAACATCATTTTTTTTTTTGACCGTCCTTTAAAAATATTTTATTTGTTTCACACCAAACATCAATGTTTGTCTTTCTTATATCTTTCATGTTCAGCACCGAGGGGCAAGCAGGCAGGGTCTCAGTCGGCGGGAGGAGCAGAACAGCAACTTCAGGGACATGAGGACGACGATGAGGGCTCTTCTTCTGGCCCTAGTAAGTCTTCTTTTTTTATTTTTTTATTTAAACAATCTTTATTTGTCAATTTGCACAATAGGCGCATGACCCTGTACACCAGAGTCCACTGCAGCATTAGATTACAGAGGCATGTATCAGCAATTGACTTTTGAAGAAAAACAAGATCAGCATAATCAACAGTATGAATTACTGAAAATAACAGCCACCCTAACCCCAACTATTCCCCTCCTCCCCCCCCAGAGTTGCGCTACCACCACTGAAACCCACCCACCCACACACACACACACACCACAACCAACCACCCACACTGCGCCAGGCCCCCCCACCCTGTCCCTATCCACATTCCAGCGAAATATCTTCTGTTTCAGCCGGGGGATCCAGCCACAGGCCCCTATAGTCAGCCCACCTCTTCCAAATGTTAAAGTGCTTACGCGGACACCCTCAGGCCACAAAGATCGGCTGCTCATGTCTAATTCATTTTTCCAGGCAGCCACCGAGGTCGCCCGCACATCCTTCCACAACTGGGCGATATCACGTTTTGCCAATGTGAGACCCAACAGTAGAAAATGCCGCTTATAAATGTTGCCCCCGATCCCCTCCATCACATGCAAAAGGGCAAACTGCGGAGTACGTGGAAGCGACCACCGCAGGACCTCCGAAAGGCAGGCGAATATCCCTCTCCAAAACCGGTCCAGCGACAAACCTTGCCAGACGGTGTGTAGGAATGTGCCTTCCGACCCACCGCACCGGAGACATCCCGGGGATGCCACCAGCCCTGTCCGCCTCAGCCGCACCCGAGTAAAATAAACTTGATGGAGATATTAAAATAGGATGAGGCGGAGACGCATAGCTATGGCTGCCCCCGAGGTGCAGCTAAGGCCTCCCTCCAATCTTCTTCCTCTAAGACCCCCACATCTTCCTCCCATGCCCCCCTCAGTTTCTCCAACTGGGACGCACTATGGGTGACCAGGGTCTGTTATATGCGCTATATCTTTTTGGTCTCGAGGTCTCCCATAAAAACCTTTGCCTCCAGCGGACTAAACTCAGGTATAGAGTCGAGAACCTCCAGATTAGGGGTGAGTGCGTGCCGGAGCTGGAGGTACCTGAAAAATTGCGACTGGGGCATGCCAAACTCCTCCTCCAGATTGCGAAACATTTTGAGGGAGCCATTCCGCACAGCGTCGCCCAGGGTGGGTATGCCGATGGCATCCCAGCCCCGAAATCCTTGACGGGCCGCTAAGTCGGGCAAACGCCCATTGTGCCACAGGGGAGGTTTCCTCCATAAGTGTGCTCCACCACCCCATATGCTTCAGAGATTGGCGCCAAATCTGAAACATTACTTTCGTGGCCGGTGGCAATGCACTACTCAGCGCTGGTGAATAAAGTATCGAATGAAGAGTGGACTGCCTCATCAAGTAACGCTCCACAGCGTAGGCCGGGTCCCCCCTGTCTCCATACCACCACTCGTTGAGGACCAACAGGTGCGAGGCCTGATGATATGCAAGGATATCCGATGTTGCAAGACCTCCACTGTATGTGGAGAGAAAGCATGTGCGCAATGCAACACGCACCACTCCTCCTCCCCAAAGAAACTGCCCCAGCGCCGAGTTCACCAGCCGGAACCATTTGGGCGCGATCGGGTGCGGGTGATTTTGCAATTGGTACAATAAGCAGGGGAGTGCGACCATTTTGAATATTGCCGACCTGCCGTATATCGTCAGCGGCATTCAGGCCCATGTCTTGATATCCACCTGAACGCGTTCCCAGACCGGCACCACATTCCGCTCCCAGGACACCGCCGGAACGTCTGATATGAACACACCTAGATATTTAAGGCCCCCCACCGCCACCTGCAGCGTGGACGCCCACGTACCTACTCCATCCCGAGCCCCAGCACCCAGAGCGTAAATTTACGAGGGTTCATTTATAACCCGGAGGCCTCCCAAAATATTTGCATAATCTCCAGGATCCGAAGCCCTGACTTATTCAGCGCCGTTAAAAAGAAAAGGACGTCATCTGCGTACAGGCCGATAGGCCAGTAGCCCACTCAAAGCCCTCCATCTGTGCATCAAAGTGGACCCAGGCTGCAAGTGGTTCCATAGCCAGGGCAAATAGATAAGGCGACAGGGGGCACCCCTGCCGAGTGCCACGATGGATTGCGAAGTCAGACGATACCGCACCCGGACCAACGCTTTCAAATCGGTGTATAATAGCTGTACATAGGACAAAAAACCGGGGCCCAAGATTAAACCGATGGAGCAGGGCGAACAGGTAGACCCAGCTCAGAGGACCGCCGCCAGCGCCACGTGGGCCAGCCGAATATTATGACGTGTCACCCTCTGAGGCATGAACCTGGCCTGGTCCGGGTGGACCAAAACAGAGATACACGGCAGAAGGCGGTTGGCCAAAGCCTTGGCTAAGACTTTTGTCTCCACATTAAGTAGAGAGATGGGGCGGTAGGAGGCATGCTGCTCCGGGGGCCGACCTGGCTTATGAAACACTACAACCTCCGTGTGTCGCCAGTCCGGGGGAAGTCGACCAATCTCCCTGGCCTCCTCCACCGCTGCCCGATAATGAGACGCCAGCTGCAAAAGGCACTTACGATGAAACTCAGCAGGAAACCTGTTGGGTCCCGGGGCCTTTCCCGAGTTGAGTTCCCCCAAGGCCTTGCCCAGTTCTTCCACCGATAGGGGGAGGTCAAGCTGTTGGTGGGTATCATCAGATACCGCTTTGGGCGAAGGTCTGCAATAAATTTGTCCACCATTTCCTCAGGTAGACACTCCCGCGGATCATACAAATCAGCGTAGTAAGTGGCAAAACTCTCCGCTATGACCCTTTAGTCTGTTAGTGGCACCCCACTCTCATCATGCACCCCTGGAAGGGCCTGTGGAGTAAACAGGCCTTGACAGAGCCGATGGAGCATTTTACTCGATTTGTCTCCCCATTGGCAGATTCAACTACGTGTCGCCAGCCAGACCTGACGGGACTCATCCAGGAGGAGAGAGGCGTACGACTGCTGTGCCTGCAATAGCTGGAGCACGGCCAGGCCACTGTCCGCTTCCCGGCTCCGACGCTCCAGGGCCTCCACCTCCACTTCCCCCCTGACCAACTCATCTCTGCACTTTCTACGGGCCGCTGTAAACCACGCTATGTACACACCTCGCAGCGTGAGCTTCAGTGCCTCCCAGAGCATCAACGCGCTAGGTACCGATCCCAGATTGACTGCAAAGTAATCCGCGATCGCCTCGCGCATGTGTCTCACGCAGTCCACATTCTGCAAATGCCAAACCGCTAGCCGCCAGCAGAAGGGCTGTCGCCCCCTACCCAGCCGCAGCTCCACGAACACCGGAGAATGGTCCGACAGCCCCCTGGGAAGTATCCCTGCAGACCTCACGTTCGTCACCATCCCCCGGGGAACAAATATTTAGTCGAGCCGGGAAAATGATTTGTGTACTGCCGAAAGATAGGTAAACTCTCTCGTGTCGCCATGCACGTATCGCCAGGTGTCCACCCAGTCCAGGCCCGTAACCAGGGAGTGCAGTTTCGTGGGATGTGTACTGGTCGGACCCCATCCTGTCCTACTTCTGTCCCTGCTCTTGTCCAAAACATCATTCCAGTATCCACCCACCACCGTGGCTACATCTGGCATATCGGCCCACAGGGAAAGCACCTTCTCAACTAGGAACCACTGTAACGGGGGTCCCTGAAGAAATACGTAGCGTCCCTGTGGATCCGACCATTGCTGCAAATGTACGCATTGGAGCCTGCAATGAATCCAGACCACCTCCCCCTACACCCTTGCGTAAACCCTGTATGAAATACCTGATGGAAGCCAAGTCTTCTGTTTTTTTAATAATAATAATTCTTATTCCCGAACTTTTCCTGCACCATATTTTTTCCGAACTATTGTTTCAGTTTCCTAATGCTATTTTTTTACCAACAATTATCCTTCGATCTGGACTATCTGTTTCTAAATTCTTCTTATCCCTGCCTCTAACTGCCTCTGCTATGATGACACTCTGTACTACTACTATTAGTCTGTCTGTAGCTAAGCTTGCCCAGTTGGCCACTCTTTATTTAAAAGGATTTAAATACAACCCCGATTCCCCAGTAGCTCTAGCCATTGAGTTCAGTCTTCTGGGTTGTCCTCTTGTACTACTTCTATTCTTATTGATCTTGAGTCTTTGTTAATCTTGAGGCTTTTTGACAATTCCCAACCAGATTTTACTATTTAGATAGGATAGGACATACTACTACTGTTGTAGGGATTTTGCACATACAGAACTTTGCACAAGAAAATAGGATGTTGGTGATGGTAGGTTGGACCTTCCTCATACCTCAATCAGAATTTCAGAGCCCGCCACAATCCCCTGCTCGACTAGTTATAGTAGTGTCTTGTCATATGTATTAGCTCTCCGAACCCCCTCCCCCCAAGATACCCAACAAGTAAACAACCCAGAACATAACACTCCGGACCTCTCAGTCGTGTAAGCAATGCACATGCACACCCTTCCTTTTGCTCACTCACTCGTGTAAGTCCCAACCAAATACCACCGAGTCTATGTAAGTTCAAAAGTTTTATTTTCAATTGGCAACCTCTGTACGTTGTTCTATAATGCAGCACCAACATGAAAATGTATAACATTAAAACAATAAACATTGTTACTCTTAGTTACAGTTAAAAAAACTACAAGTCCATAGGAAAAAATGGGAAATCACAATAACTGAACAGCGGTGGAAGCACCACCATCCCCTTGGTAGGAATATAGTTTATATAAAATTATAAAAGATCTCTGAGCGAATTCTGGAGACCCCTCCCTTAGAAGAACCTAGTACTGGTAGTTGTTACATCATAAGCTCTGCAAAGCTCGGTTTCGTAGAAGGGAATCTTCTGTCTGTAATGAGAAAAATGGTACGCGTTACTATATTGCAAACATTTCTCAGCCATGCCAAAAAGTGTAGCATTTTTATGGATAAGCAATATGGGCTAACACCAGAATTCCATAATATGGCTTGTTTATGTTTTGGTTGACCTGGTACACAGCGCTTGGACAGTAGCAGTATGAGGTCATGTGGGCTCAAAAGTCTTATACAACAAGCTGTGAGGTAACGTCACGTGTGCAAAAATTAAAGACACTAAGTTAAAATGGTTGCATGGCTCGGGCTAACTAAGCAAAGACTAGAATGACCGGAGGGACAATATATAACTACTAGTGTCTACTCTACTACTGCCTGATTTGTACTAGTGATGTATGTTGTGTATGTATGTATTACTATTAACTCATTTTTCAATCTTGCTACTGAACAATAGGGGGAGGTGTATATGACACCTAAAAAATGTGTAATGTTTTTTCTAGGCGCACTACCGACCGCCAGGGCCAGCGGCGAAGGCGACATGGTTGGCGAGGATGCGGCAGTTGCAGATGGAACTGCAGGGGGTGAGCCACCACCAGTGGCGGTCGGTGGTAAGGTAGACTCCTAATCCTTAACTATTGACATTACACTCACTGCAAGGGTGTACTGTATGTATACTGTACTGTTGAGACTTAGTAAGTAAGAAGTTGTTGTGAACGTTTGATGAGTGAAGACACCCTTTAATTGGCATTAGTAAAGGCATTAGCGGCGGGAGTGTTGAGTAACCAATGGCCTCTTCTATCTGATTTCAACTCCGCTTTGAAAGTTTTATGGAGCAGACTAAAAGTCAGATCAAATCACCTGGTGTTGAACTAAAAGGGAAAGACAGGTGGAAGGAAGGACGGGCGAGATTTAATATTTATGACTGACAGAGAGAAGGATATGTGTGATGCATGCATGCAATGCATGCATAGGTGGCTGATAGGAATCAGATGCATGGTTGGTTGAATGCCTGGAAAAATCCCACAAATGTTAAAGCCCAAGGAAGTGGGAGGATAGATACATACCACAAATGTTATGTACTGTGCTTTAAAGTGCTACCATGCCTCTGTGTAGAATTCACTTGTCTTACTGTTTTTCAAAGAGTATATTTTACAACAGTCTTGTTTTTTCTTTTTGATATATAGCTACTCCTTCCACTGGGAAACCGTTTCGAAAGGAGTTGGCCGCCAAGGCACGGCGCCGGACGCTGGAGGCCATCCAGCGGGAATATCGTCGGATGGTGGTCCAGGAAGAGGAGGAGGAGGTGGCAGCAGCTGCAGCCTCCTCCAACAGCCCCGGGCCCCAGCCACCGCCCTCCAGTGGTACGGCGCCACTGTCTGGCAGCCTCCCGCCGCTGCCATTCCCTTACCATCACTGGTGCCCCCCCATTGTGGCTGCAACTGCCGCGCTTTGAAGCGCCCCGTCGCCCTTCTTGAAGAGGCAGTGCGTGTCCTCTAAAGTCGATCATGCCGAAAATAAAGAAGAGACCCTGTTCATTGCCCCTTTTTTATTTATTGTTTTGGTGGGTGGGAATCGGGCGTTGGGGTTCTTTGGACAATTGGACATTAGGTTGGACTTTTTCTTTACGGACATTGGTTGGGGTTAGGGAGAGGGGTGGGTCAGGTTTTTTGGTTTATTTTTACATAGTTTATTTTTGTTAGGGTTATTAAATCAATATTTCTTCTTTCAATACAATGTTGTTAATGTTTTGTGGGTGGGGTTACTGTTTTACATCACACTGTTTCCTTGCTGGTACAGGGCCGCCCATAGCCAGTGTTTGATTTAAATAATTGGCTGACTTTGTAAGACACAAACAGATAGATGTGGCACCCCTCACTGATTGAGTTGTCCTACTAGTACAGTCAGTCTCTTCTAGTCTATGCATTCTTTAACTGGACTCAAAGGGGTATGTGAATTGATTGAAAACATGTCCATTATTAATTATGCCTCCCCCAAACTTTTCTTACGTTTGCTTGATGTTTAACTTGGGCACAACGATGGCTGCATGGTGATGATGGTTTCCTTTTCTAACATGCCATGGTTGTGGTGGTAGTAGTAGTAGACACTGGCAGCAGCATTTGCAAAAAAAGAAAATGACAGTCAGTCGCCTGAGAGAGACTGTTCGAGTAGTAGAATGAAGTACAGTACAGAACGTACCACGAAACAATAATATGCAAAAATATTTTACAACAAAACATAATGGTGGTGGGGATAGCCTACTACACAGAGTTACAAACTATAGTTGTGTCAAGTCACTTGACTAGGCCTACAGTATGCTTGACACAAGCGTAACAGTTAGTGCTGTGTAGGAGGATGACAACAAATCTAATCGATGCCGGCAATTAATGCGGATGTATATGTTCCTTTTTTAATTTATTTTGTTTTATAGCTCTACAGCAGCAAAATAACACATACAGAAACAATACAATTGCTGGACATGCCTTATTCAAGAATGGAAATAATCTCGAAAAGCCCCCCAAATACTTAAACCAGTCTGACGTTTTTTAACCCCTTTAACAGTAAATAAACTCCATTCTAAATTATATAAGTTATACATTTAAGCCTGCCATAGCTCAAATACCGGGGGCTGTCTTTGCAACCATTCAGAGGCGATACAAAGACGAGCAACAGACATAGCAATAAAAATCAAATGTCCATGCTTATATAGTACATTCAATTGACTGTTGGAAGGCCCCATCCCTAGTAGCATAATCTCGGGAGTTATTGTCAGCAGGCCTTTCATAAGGGTATCATAAACAACTAAAGAGTGACTCCGTGAAAAAGGATAAGGTAACAAAATTGTTTTAGTTTATTTGGTTAGTAATACCCCCAAAAAACAAAAGGTGAATCCAATGAAGGAAACAACCACTAGAAGCAGCCTATGCCCTATGTGCTTATAAAAAGAGTAAGACAAGTCTTTCTCTTTGTAAAAGGACCCGCACTCACCACTAGTTGGTGAAATGCTTCATCTTTGGGTCCCCCCTGGAGTGGCCGAATGCCTCCCCAGCGTGCTACAACGCCTGAATTACAGCGGAGCGGGATGGTGTTGGGTGCAACAGTGCTCTAACTGAAATGTGAATATAACTATGAGTGCCAAGTTAAAAAATACTAGTTTGGAACCTATACAAAGACTTTTAATAAAGGTCAACCCGTATTGGATAAAAAACGGTGTAAGTGGACAAACTAGGTTCTATGTTAGGAAACCTGTGTCCTTAATAAAAATAGATGGTCAACATGTTTCTGCTGCTAGATATGCAATTTCGCTCAGCATTCGTCAGTACCGAAATATAATTAGAAAGATGGTCCTCCGGTGGTGTGCGCCAGCTAAGGCGCACCCTCCCGTGAGGCACTAGATGTGAAAAATAGAATATAACTCACGGTTTAAACCGTGTGCGCTTGAAATAACTCCCATCAACTTCTCTAAACAGACACTGTCTGGCAACCGGTCCCAATAGCATTGCAAAAATCGTTGGATACTCAGCAACACTCGTGGCTCCCTCCCCAGTTAGTAACACTCGCATTTTTAGCAGAAAGCATGTATAAAAATACAAAGTAAAATTGGGTATAGCTAATCCTGCTCTCTCAACTGGCAGCGTCATGAACCTCATTGCCCGTCTGGATTTGCCAGGGGCCCAGATAAACTTCCCACAAATCGATTGAAGATGTTGTAGTTGGGGGGCCTCAATATATTTTAAAAGGTGGTGAGATGCACACCGATATTCTTCGATGTAATCATGCTTGACTGTTACAGATGTGTAAAGGCGTGCTCACTTGCTTTGCGCCCCGCCCAATTAGCGCTGTGTAACTGAACGAAATGCAAAAACCTCATGTGGTTCCTTTTCACGGTGCACAGCCAAATTCCTCACTGAATGAATCCAACAAATCGAAATTTATTTATTTAATCTTCACTTTTTTCAATTTTCTCCTACATTTTTCTCCTTGTTTATTCATATACAATTGATTCATTTTACTAATTTCCATGTAATCCAAAATTCTCCAAAAAAACACAGGAACTGCATCCGTTTCCACATGTCACATCTTTATTTAAAACCCAAAGCATTTCGGGATACATCCCTTCCTCAGGGGCATTTATAATACAAAAATTAATAAATAATAACCATCAGTTTAGTTGTATTATACACCTAATGACTACCTCATACTGCATATGACTGTTTTATTATCTTCATTGATACTAAATTCATTGGGACTATACCATACTGCATGTCCTTAAACACACAGTTTCTAAAAGAACTGCTCTGCTTTTGTTTTCTACATTTAAACAACACCGACAGTCCCTATTCCACATACTAACTGGTACAACCTAAGCAGCACACATTTTTTTTAAAAAAAGGCCTGATTGTTATAGTGTTTGTCGCCCATAATTACGCATACAATCCATTTTCCACATTATTTAAGTTGATAATCGCAAAGCGCTCACCGTGACATGTTTTTATTTATTCTCACTCATAAGTCCTCGAATTTTTGGACCGTATAAATATAGTTGAACAAGTAGTTAGATGCCACTTGACTTTTCCACAGTGCGCTGCTGCGCATCTCTCCTTTAGTTGATCATGAGAGCATAAATTCTCCAGTATTGAATCTTTCACAGATTCACATGCTCGTATCTTCCCCGTCTTCATGGTGGGAGTCTCACGGTAACAGAATGACCAAAGCAGTATTATAGAGATGAAAGAACTGCATAGAATACCCCATAGAGAATGAAATATTTGGTAACCAGACCTCCTTAAAACTCAGACAATCAGTAGCAAGCCCCGACATCACACTCCCCAGCAGAACTCTCCTACCTCAGATTTCCAACCGCCTTCGTGCGAGGAAGGAGTCTTCCTGAGCTCTGCTCACTTTGTTCCTATGTGAACTGTTGACCTGTTCAACTACTGAATTTCTTCTATGTTAAGGTATTGTGATCCATCTTATACCTTATAAGTGCTGAAAGCTCTAAGAAGAGGCTATTCAGGCCTTGCAAATCCTGTGGGAAAGCCAGGCTCTTTTCAGAAGATCCTCACAAGGACTGATTATACTGCCTTCACCCCAAAGATATAGCAAAGGACTGCAAGCACTGCAGGACCTTTTTCTGCTAAGACATTAAGGGATCGTGAGGCACGGCTTCTGTTGTGGCTTCAGAAGAAGGACACCTCAGATTCTGAATCAGAGGAGGAATCCACTAGCCAGGCTTCCAAAAAGAGGAAATCTTCCTCTTCAGAAGATTCTGTGGATCCTAAAAAGCTGAAAACCAAAGGAAAAGAGGCTTCTTCCCTTACTCAAACTCCTCTGAAGAAGTCCTCTGGACATAGGGCAGTGTCCTCTGCCCCTTCATCCAGTGCTGTGGTAACCCAGTCTGTGGTTTCTGTCAAAACGTCAACGACACCATCGAGGACAACATCGTCGACGATGACCATCTCAACAACGACGGCAGCGTCGACAGGTACCAAGTGTGTTTCGTTGTCGTCGACTCCATCAACAGGAAAGGCTACATCTCCGTCGACGAGACAAACCACGTCGACGACGACACCGTCGACGGCACCGTCGTCGGCTATCCCGTCGACATCGTCGACGATTATTCAAATTCCGATGACGAGCTCGTCGATAAACTCTGACGAAGGATTTTCAATCGCCGAAGTCAAGGACCATGATCTCTATCAGATCTTTTCACTCGTCGATGGGCCCGTCGACGATAAGGAAATCTTCTGAGTTTACAACATGGACAAATATATCTCCATTTCCTCCAACAAACTTACTGGAAATGCAGGAATCGGACGATGAGGAATCTTCAGGAGTGGCGTTTAGTCCCTCCCAGCTGCAAATCAAGAGTCAGGACACGGATGAGGAGAAAGTTTACTCCTTTAAAGATGCCACTCAGACCATGTCCACAAGATTTGAATCTTTTCTGGAACCTTGTGAGTACGAGGAGGAAGAGGAAGAACAAGAACCTGAAGGAAGGGAAGAATCAATATCAATGCCGGCATCGCTAGTAGCGGACTTGCGTCTTATGATTAATGATTACTACCATCGCTTCCCTGGGGCTAATACTCCTAATTCACCAGCTCCAGTAGTTCAGCCTCAAGCACCAGTAAAACAGTCTTTACCTGCAGTGCAAAGAGTGTGTTCTCCGCCGATAGTGACAATAAGAGATGACTTGGCCGAGAGCGATGGAGATGATCAACCGGAGGAGGGTGAGCTTATTCAGAACACTCCGGCTGGAGTAGAATGGGAGGATGTACATTTTAACAACAACCCCTTCTCCATCTCCTTCACCGGCGAACTCGCCTCCTCAAGACATTGAAGGGTTTTCACGATATTATCGAAAAGGCTGCTGAAAGATTTGAACTTCAAATGCCGGCTCAAGAAACAGAGTGTTTCTTATATGACTTTAAGGAGGACTCAAGAAGGTCAATCAGATCGATCCCAATCATACAGCATATATGGGATGAGGGTCTTAAAATTCTGAAGACACCAGCTTCAGTGGCAGCGTCGGTCCCAAGGATTGAGAAGAAATATTGAGCGCCAGAAACTTTGCCTGCGTGTTTGATAGGACATCCACGACCAGAATCGGTAGTGATGCAGGCAGCGCAGAGAAACTCTAAAAATCCGGTCTCCACATCTATGGCACCGCCGGTTAAGGAAGGAAGAAGAATGGACGGAGCGGGAAAGAGATTTGCAGTTATGGCAGCCTCTACCATCAAGGCGGCAAATGCTATGGCTCTCCTTAGCAGTTACAACAGGCAGATGTGGATAGCGCCACTATTGGCTCATCTACCAGATGATAAAAAAGAAGCAGCAGCGGCTATTTTACAGGATGGATCAAAAGAGCTTCGGAATCCATTGATAACGCCATGGATATATCTTCTATGGCTTTTTGCCAGATGGCTGGAGCAGTGGCGCTTAGACGGCAAGGTTGGCTGAAAGCTACCTCTTTTAGGCCTGAGGTTCAGGCCAAAATAGTTGACATGCCCTTTGATGGGGAAAATCTTTTCGGGAAACACATAGACGACGCACTCCAAGGCATTAAGGCAGACACAGACACGGCGCGGGCACTGGGGTCCCTTCAGCAGGGAAGATTTCAATCCTTTCGGAGAAGAGGAGCTAGAGGGCAATTTGATCAAAGGTCATCGTATCAGTCGAACAGATACCAGCCTTACAACCAGCAAAATGACCGGCAATATCCGTCTAGCCAACAATATCGATCCTCAAATACCTCTTTTCAACAGCAGTCTAGAGGTAAGACCACGCCTAGAGGCAAAGGACAACAATCTAATAGACGAAAATGACTTACCCAGGGCGCCCTCCAACTGCTTTATACCCGACAACGACCATTATCTGTCTCTCTTCTCGAAGCATTGGATAACAATAACATCAGACAAATGGGTATTGGATGTAATACACAAGGGCCATACCCTAGGGCCTAGAGTTTGTTCAAATCCCACCACATCACCCCCTAGTGTTCAACCATCAACAACACCTCTCAGATCTAAGAGCGGAATTTCTATTGCTTATTCAGAAGGGGGCTATAGAGGAAGTTCCTTTTAAACAGAGAAGAAAAGGATTTTACTCACACTTTTTTCTGATAAAGAAAAAACAGACTTCAAAATGGACAGGTATTAGACCTAAGGAATTTGAATCAGTACATCAAGAACATCCCCTTCCGTATGCTGTCACTGCAGGAGATCCTCTTGCTCATACGACAAAAAGATTACATGGCATCACTGGATTTTATGGATGCATATTTCCATGTTCCAATTCATCGGAAACACAGAAAGTATCTGCGTTTTGTAGTGGCGGGGTGCCACTTTCAGTTCAAGGTGTTGCCCTTCGGCCTAAAATCGGCACCACAGGTCTTTACAAAATGCATGGCCCCAGTTGCAGCTCACCTACAATTGCAGGGGCATCAAATGTTCCCCTACCTGGACGACTGGCTCATAAAGGGTCCATCTTACAGGAAAACTCAATCTCATTAAAATGCTGCATGGATTTCTTTCAACGCCTGGGTCTGCGGCTCAACCTGGAAAAATCATCAATAGTGCCCTCTCAATCGCTTCAATTCCTAGGGGCATTAATTTGCACAAAGAAAGCGAAAGCATATCCGTCGGAGGAGCGGATTCAGAAAATATTAAATCTGGCCTCAACCCTGCAGTCCAAAAAGTACACTTCAGTAAGAATATACAAATCCTTGTTGGGAATGATGTCTTTCTGTATCCCTCTGGTTCCAAACTGCCGCCTACAGATGAGGCCTTTACAGGAACTACTAGACGATCAGTGGATTCAGTCTCGGGGGTCATTCGAGGATCGGATCACCATATCTCCTCAAATGAAGAAGGCTCTGTCATGGTGGAAGCTACGAGTGACCTAGCACAAGGCTTAACTTTCGAACCCCAACGTCACTGTTACGTAATGACGTCAGATGGTTGGGGGACGCATCTTCAGGAACTAGAAATCCAAGGTCACTGGTCGAGCAGGAGGTATGTTTACACATCAGCATGCTGGAACTGAAAGCGGTGTTCCTGGGCCTAAAGGGTTTTCTTCCCACGATATGCGGCTCTACAGTGCTGATAAAAACCGACAGAACAACAACAATGTTCTACCTTCTAAAACAGGGAGGCACAAGATCGAAACCACTCTCGTCCCAAGCTAAAAAAATCTGGAGATGGCTCATACGTCACAACATCTCTATTCAGGTTCAACACATCCAGGGAATACACAACACAAGGGCAGATGTTCTGAGCAGAACAGCCAGTGTTTCCCACGAGTGGGAAATAGATCATATACAGCTACAAAGAGTCTTTCAGCGGTGGAGCATACCAACATTAGATTTGTTCGCAACCCAGGACAACTACAAGTGCGACCAGTTCGCCAGCAGATATCCACAGATGCGTTCTTTAGGGAATGTGCTGCATCTGAAATGGACGGGAATGTTCGCCTACGCATTTCCTCCAGTTCCCCTGATTGCAAGAGTACTTCTCAAAATTAGGTCGGAGCTATGCCATGTGATTTTGATAGCTCTAGCTTGGCCGAGGCAAGTATGGTTTTCAGAGCTTCAGTGCTTCTCCAACTTTCTGTGTGCAACAGGGTACAGTTTCGATAACTCAGAACCTGATCTCCATGAACTAAGGACAAATTCTCCACCCAAAATTGATATTGCTGCACTTATCAGCATGGAACCTCACGAGTATGAGTTCAAATCTCTAAACATTCCCCAGGATTGCAGGGACATATTATCTCAATTTCGAGCAGTCTCTACAAATAAAACATATGTGGCAAAAACAGTTTCTCCAGAGCAATTCTTACTGTATCTTTTCTTGTCGAAAGCCGGTCTTTCCCATGCGTCATCAAGGTGCACTTAGCGGCAATTTCGAGATATAGGAGAGTCCCAAACCAACCTTCTCTCTGGTCGCATAGAGGGATCAAGGCATTAATCAAAGGTCTTTTCATGGCGTTCCCTCAGATCCAACGCCCTCCGATCCCCTGGCACCTTAATACAGTACTATCGCAGCCTATGAAGCCTCCTTTTGAGCCAATACATAAGGCAGACCTGCAATTCATATCTTGGACGACAGCATTGCTCTTGGCCCTCACATCTGCAAGAAGGGTAAGCGAAATACAGGCCTTCTCAATAGCAGAACCCTTTGTTCAGTTTCGTCAGGACAAAGTGGTATTAAGGACAAACCCTAAATTCATTCCTAAAGTCCCCACAATATTTCAACTCAATGAACCGGTAATATTACCTGCTTTCTTTGGAAATCCTTCAACAGATGCAGAGAGGCCCCCACACTCACCAGACATTAAAAGATGTTTAAAATTCTATATCAACAGGACAAAACCTTTTAGGAAGTCTAACCAACTGTTTATAAATTTTGAGGGACAGAGAAAAGGAGTGCCTTTATCCAGATCAAGTATTTCAAGATGGATTACATCGGCTATTGTCAAATGTCATGAAAAAGCCGGGAATCCAACAAGCGCATTCCACTAGAACAATGGCAACTTCAATGGCCTTATTTGCTGGTGTGTCGCTGCCAGACATCTGCAGAGCAGCAACCTGGAAGAGCGTACACTCTTTTACTAGACATTACTGTCTAGATACTGCGTGGAAGGAGGATACAGCAGTGGGACAAGCCGTTCTTCGACATCTATTTCAATAAGTTACCCTTTTTTCTATTCAGCTATTTTCTGAGTATACTGATGTCTATATATTCTTATGTCTTCAAGAGAATAATTTCAAGAATACACAGACTGATGAACAATGTTTTTTTTAGGCTTTAACTTTAAGGGCTGTTATATGTGATTATCCAGTGAGGGAGGATGGTGTCAAATAGTTATGACATCACGATGTGTAGGATCAGAACCAGAATGCTAAGGTTCTATCCTGGAAACGCAATGATTTTTGTGTACTACTTGCTACTCTGATACAAGCATGTGAATCTATGAAAGATTCAATACTGGAGAAGAAACTAGTTACTTACCTGTACACTATAGTTCTCTAGTATTATCTTTCATAGATTCACATACGCCCGCCCACCTCCCCGTTTCTCAGGTAGAACCTTTTACCTCTGAGTATATCCATGTCTCTCACTTGGGGCCGGAAATCTGAGGTAGGAGAGTTCTGCTGGGGAGTGTGATGTCAGGGCTTGCTACTGATTGGCTGAGTTTTGGACCAAACAATAAGGATGTCTGGTTACCAAATATTTCATTCTCTATGGGGTTTTCAAAGCAGTTCTTTCATCTCTATGATACTGCTTTGGTCATTCTGTTACTGTGAGACTCCCACCATGACGACGGGGATGATACAAGCATGTGAATCTATGAAAGATAATACTGGAGAACTATAGTGTACAGGTAAGTAACTAGTTTCATGTTTGAAATTTAACTGACCTTTTAACTTCCCTCATTGTTCTATCCAGGTGATAAATCACATGTCATTAATGTGGATGCTAAACTACGGAACAAACTGCCTTCATTACATCAAAAGTGTCCCTCCTACTCCTCCTCCTCTAGTTTGGGGCCTGCCATTTCCAGAGGAATTGAATGAAATAAATATAAAACTTTGGTTAGAATATTCATTTTTATAATATTGCTGCGTCCGATGAGCGTACAATTTAAGTGCCCCCATTTGTCTAATGATTCCCTAACACTATGTAGCAGCGAATTCCAATTGGCATCAACCACCTCGAACATGGATGCCCTTATTTTGATACCCATGTAAATTACCTCTTTTACTACTGGCATCTGTGCATACAGTGCTTTCTGAGCACAAAATTTGTGTTTTAGCCACATTGAGTTTATACCCATATAGTTGTCCAAACATTTTTGCTAGTCGCTTAACTTCTAACAATGCTAAAGAGGGGTCCACTGTGGTGACGGCAATATCGTCCACATATGCAAAAACGGAAAATTAATATTCCTGTACAATAAAGGGCTTGATATGGGGATTATTAACTAATTGTTAAACAAAAGGATTAATGTGTAAAGCAAACAAAAGGGGGGACAAGGGCAACCTTGCCTAGTACCACAGGTAATACAAACAGCATCAGGTAGTAAGCCCATAGCCGAGATTTTAGCAGTTGGTGTCTTATATAATACCTGCAGCGATGTCATAAATCGGCTGCCAAATCCAATTCGATACATCAATTGCCATAAATAATTCAATCCCACATGATCAAACGCTTTCTCCGCGTCCAATAAAATCAATCCCAGATCCCTCTTTTCTGTACATGCGATATCAAATAATGTCACCACCTTATTCACATGAGTGACGGTATCTCGCGATGGTATGAAGCCATGTTGATTTACAGAAACGAGTGAACTAATAACTTTAAATAGCCGATTTGCCAGAATCTTAGAATAAATCTTACTGTCGCAGTTTAATATCGAAATCGGGCGATATGACCCCATCAAATCCGGCTCCTTGCCCTTTTTGCAAAAAAACATTATGGTGGCTTCTACCCAAGATTTCGGCGAATGACCCGCCTGTGCGATTCGAAAAACACTCAGCATCTCATCTTTTATTTGCTGAAAAAAAGCTTATAGACCACCGCAGGGATCTTATCAGGGCCGGCTGCTTTTCCTAAGGCTAAGCTGTTAACCGCACTTTCTAATTCTGCCATAGTCATTGGAATGTCCAGTTGTTCCGCTTCTGAAGGATCTAAGTGCGGTATTCCCTTCTGTAAAAACACACTTTCATCACCCTCTATTCCTCCCTGTTGCGTGTATAAATCAGTGTAAAATTGATGAAAGATGGAAAGTATCTTTTGAGGATCTTGGCACACATTGCCAGTCTGATCCTTCAGAGAGGGGATAGAGCGAGCAAACTCTTTCATGTGCAGCCGTAATGCCAAGCGTTTACCAATGGTCTCCCCATAGTCATGATTTTGTTTTTTGAATATTAAATATTTTTTAGCGTTCTCTAAGTTCCAAAAACCCAGGATATTTGCCCGGGATTTTGCAACAATATTTTCTAACTCAGAAATGTGAGTAGATTGCAATGCAATCCCTGTAGTCAAGGCACCCTCCGCGACCCTCAAAGCATAATAATGACACAATAGATCAGATTTACGTTTTTTGTTGATACAATCCAATGCTAAATACTTCTCCCCTAAAGCAAGCATTAAATGTGTCCCAGATAGTGGTAATATGAGCCGACTGTCTATTATTAATGAAAAAATCCTTCATCCAACAACTCATATATTCTTTAAATTTATCATTTAAACAATGCTTCCGATCAAACGTGAAAGAATTAGATTGAGCCTTCCAGCTTGGTAAACATAGTTCTAATACAATGGGAGCATGGTCAGAAGAGATCCTAGGATACAATTGTATCGAGGCAGCAGCTACTAAGAAAGAGAGTGCAAAAAAGTAATCCAATCTGACTAGCTTTTTGTGGGGGTAAGAATAGAACGTGTAACCAGGATCGGTATTCTTTTTTTTTTTTTTTTTTTTTTAACATTTTTATTGTTTTGCAGCAAAGAAAAAGCCATATATAACAAGCATGTCAGCATCAAGCAACATCCCCACGACCCCAACCCCTTATCCCTCCCACCTCCCTCTTGTTCCAGGACCCCATAGCCATCAATCAAATGTTCAGTCCATGTGGTTCCCAAAGTCTCTAGCAGCAGGAGCATCCGACCTTCAACGCTCACCCCTTCTATGCCAACCATGGAGCCAAGTGTTCTTGTCCCTTTAGAGTCCTCCATCCAGCCCATGATAGTGTCGCCATTTGCCCCATATTCTGCGGAATTTCTTCGGGCACCCTCGTGCTTTGTAAGTAACCCTTTCGGCTGCCATGTATAGGTCCATTCCTCTCCTCCATTCCCCCAGTTGTGGTATATCTGGTGCCCCCCATATCCTGGCTATGTCCCTCTTGGCCAGCACCAGGGCTAGTACTAGGAAGATCAGCTGTGGCCTGGGTACATCTACATAGTTAGTCATCCCCAAGAGTATGAGCTTTGGGTCTGGCGGAATGCCTGCCCCTAGCACCTTTCCCAATTCAGCAAGAACCTCTCCCCAGTATATTTGAGTGCGTGGACAGGACCAAACAGTGTGTAGGAAGTCTCCCCTTTCATGGCCACAGCGCAGGCAGCAGGGGTCAGGTATTCTCCCCATTTTATATAGTCGCACTCTATCAAAGTAAACCCTGTGTAAGATCTTGAACTAGATCAAACGGAGACGTGACTTTATCGCCACCTCCCTGGGGTGCATCAGTACCACACCCCAGTCTACGTCGTCCATGTCCCCTACCTCCCATTCCCATGTGGTCCGGAGTCCCTCCAGTTTGTTAGGTCTATTGTTCATAATAGTTTTATACGTGATGGATACGGCCTTTTCAGGGATCTTTTCCTGAAGCAGGCGACCCTCCAAAGGCGCCTATTCGGGGAGCGCCTCTAACAATGCCCCCTCCGCTCTCCATGCATGTCTTAGTTGCATGTATTTAAAAAAACTGGGACCGGTGGAGCCCATAGTCTGATTGTAATGACGGGAATGATTGCAGTGCCCCCTTTTTAATTATGTCTCCTAGAGTAGAGATGCCTATGGCGTCCCAACCCTGAAACCCATTTAACTTGCTGAGTTCCTTCAGCCAGGCGCAGTCCCATAGCGGCGTCTGTTTTGTTGGTCTATGTTCCCATGTAATGGCTTTCGTCGCCCTTTTCCACGCCCCCAGCGTGATTTTAGTAGCCGGTAGTAGTCTGGCCTGTCCCTTCCCTCCGTAGATGTAATGGAGACACGTATGGGTGCCCATGGTGTGCCTTTCCAGTGCATAAGTGGGGTGTGTGGCTGGTGTGTGTATCCATTCATTTATGGGGGCCAGGTGTTCCGACCAATAGTAGGCTTCGAGATCTGGAAGCGAAGTCCCCCCATCGTACTGGTGTCTCTGTAGGGTCGCCAGCGCTACCCTAGGGTGCTTACCCAGCCAGAGGTATGACCGCAGATCCGCGTGTATGTCTCGGAATGCAGAACTTTTCATGGGGAAATATTCGTTCTGGAAGGCGTATAAAAATCTCGGCAGCGAATATTTTAAACATGGCTGCCCGTCCAAGGATCGTCAAGGGGAGTGACTGCCACCTGCTAGCATCTGCTTTGAAGTTACGTTGGACACGGGCAATGTTACGGTCGTAGGAAAGGTCTCCGTCCGTCGTAATAGATACCCCTAGGTACATAAATCCCTCTCCAGTTGTCTGCAGTCTCTGAGGCAGGCTGGGCCATCTGTCTCTACACCGAGGGTCATAGAGAGTCGATTTGTGCCATTTGATCTGGTATCCAGACTTAGTGCCATATCGGTCCAATTCATTAAACAGTGCTGGGATCGTGGTCTCCGGTCGTGTAATATATAGTAGGACATTGTCTGCGTATAGGGACAGTTTTTCCTCCTGTGCCTCCGCGGCCCCTATCCGGAATCCCGTAATCCCTACATAGGATCGGTATTCTTTAGCTTACCCCACACATCGACTAGTCTTTTATTTTGTTTATTTTTTCAATTAATTAAAATTGTTACAAAAGGAAACTGGTTGTGTTCGATTATAAATAAGCATGGTCATTTCATTTAACAAGACTGTTATACATATCTAAAGCATAATCATTTCTGAGCCATTCTCATAATTACAGCAATGAAACGTGGGTTAAAACTACTGTTTCTAGTCTTTGACTGGGTCATTGTGTAGTAGTTCTTTCACCTTATGTGCCAATTTCGCTAATCTTGCTAATTCCATTGGGATCTCTATCTTGAAGAGGAGTTTCATAGCGTCTGTGCAGGTGTGTATCCCATTTTTTAAAAAGAGGGGTTTCAGTAAAGTGCGACGTGCATAATACAGGCGATGGCATGAGCAGATCATATGGGTTATGGATTCCTCGTACTGATGGCACAATCTACAAGTAGTAACCAACTCTAGTGTTTTCCAACGCCCGTTGATGTCTTTTATCGGTAATACCATCAATCTCACAGACAGAATTTGCATTGACTAGTCCATGATCACTAACTAAATTGTAAAGTGCTTTAAAAATCTGTGGTTTCCGCCCTTTATATTTGTGAGGCCCATTCTGCAGCGCTTGATTAGACAGGTTAATATTGACCCCACAAATTACCAAAGGTTGCCCCCAGGAAGCCAATTTCATGTTTTGCTCCTCTAGGGGTTCCGCCTCATCAAAATTGGAGCCATAAATAGTGCAGACCGTAATCTTATACCCCCCAAATCCACATTCAGTTATAACCCAGCGGCCATGTTTATCAGCTAGGGTACGACCATTAGTAAGTAAGTTTGATTTAACTACAATCTCAAAGCCCCGAATTATACCAGTTCATTCAGAGGCCGATACTATTGAAAACACCAGCTCTTTTAAGATATTTCAGATGTATATGTTCCTTTGGTAAATAAAATCACCTCAAAAATATACTACTCATGGGTGGGCAAGCAGAAGAACATCCTCGCTCTGCCTTGAAATTGAAGTACTGTTGCTTTTTCCACATCCGCCCCAGCAAGCGTGTGATAAATTATTGGTGTACATTTAATTTAGTCACACCTCAATAAGTCACACAGCCCGGGGGAAGAGGGTTAGGGTTTGTTGAATGGATGGGAAGTGGGGGTTGGGGAAAGGTGTGAAAATGAAAAACAGTACGCATGGACAAACAACAAACGACAAACTGTAGAATACCATATCCATATCAATATGTTAAGGGAGAAAAAGGAAATGCATGCATGGTGATGATTGATAAGGAGACCTGGATTACATACAGTTTGTGTTCAGTTGTTCCGGGCTTACTTTTACAGATAGCAAAGAAATGTTTTAAATATCTGTAGGGATGAGTCATAAACAGAGAGCAAACCTAATGATAATAATAACAACAAGAAGAACACACTGTTGTAAAGATTGTAGACAAAAAAATGAATCACATTATTTAAAAGATGATGAAAGTTGATACGGTTACTGTGTTATCTGGTCAAAAATGTGGATTTGCATCTCAGCATTCCTCTTGGTCCTCTCGTCCATCTTGGGTGTCGCCACTGCCTGCCTGGTAGATGTAGATTTATTAGTATGGTAAGTGTGCAGTGTTTTCCCAAGTATAGCCAGGGTAAGGCCCGGCCTGTAATTGTAGATGGAAAAACAAAAAGGATATTGAGAAACAAAGTTGAAAAAAATGCACAAGTTATAGTGTAGTGCAACAAGAACACTTTCTGAGGCAGCATGTATGCATCATCTCTACTCTAGTCTGTTTCCAGCATTGACCTACAACAACAGGACAGAGCAGGCCCACGGTGACGGCACGTCGCTTAGCACATCCTCCGTTTAGTGTACATTTTTTGAAGAGTTGGACAAAGCACATAGCCAGCAACATAGCGTTTTACAATTTAAGTGACTAAATCAATGCACCGCAGTCATACCACTTCTACACTTGACTCCACTTCTACACAGACATTTAGGTCTGCTGTGGTTGTTGTTGACTTGTTTACCTTTTATGCCACTCATGAAACGGCCTGACTTATTATTCCATCAATCATCTCTGATACTTGTTCTGAGTGACTGTGAAGATCGGCCTTCAGTAGAAGTACAATTTTGTTATTAAACAACAAGAGTAGAAATATTATTGACTTGAGTCACTCTTTAGTGTGTACAGTAAGACTAGTACAGTTTGACTTCACTTCATGCACAACAAACAACAAAAACACAAAAACCAATCACTCAGAGTCAAGTGTCCAATGCATGCCATTCATTTTCATTACCTGTTCCTTCTCATCTTAAGTTAAGGGGCCGTCTCTCTCGCCATCATCATCATGGTGTTGTTGTCCTACTGAGTGTGTAGTGTACGGATTGAGTCCCCTTCCTGTATTCAAAAGTAATGTATCAGGCTGTAGAAGTACAAATTTCTTATTATAATTAGTTGCAAGAATGGGAAAATTGCCTTGAGTTACTTTTAGTGTGTAGAATGATGATTATTACAAATAGTGCACAATGAAATAACTTAATGCACAACAAAAAACAACAAAATCCCTCAGTCTGCGTTCAGTGCAAGGCATCATTCATTACCTGTTCCATCTCATTTTCAGTTAATGGGTAGTCTCTCTTGGATCAGAAAGGAGGATAGCTAAAGTAGTCATCATCATGTTCCACTTCTTTTGGAGGGACTAGGAAAGATTTTATTGCATCATCCAATCATCATCTGTCTTGATGGATTTAGGGAGATTCAGGAGAATGGAGCGGAGGAGCAGGATTCGGAGGACTGTACTGTGAAATGTAGACAGCTGAAACTCGTATATTGAAATAAAAAGAGTAGAAGACGGTAGTGATGGATTTGTTGTGATTCAAAGTTTGTAACCGGAAAGACAGACACACAAATAAAGTAAAATAAGGGAGGAAGACAGTAAGTGCAAGCCTAATTGTCAGGGAAGTATATCTCGTCCTCAAACTCTGGGGGTTCAACCAGAAGTAGGTAATCATCATGTAACACACTACTTCCGTCACCTGAGTCGCTGTCCTCATCTTCCTCCCTTGATTCATGTATTGTGTAATTTGGTGGTATGAAGTGCTGATTCATTTTGATCATTATTAACTTCTCCATGTTTTTGGGCAAGAGACCGGTCCTTCTCACTTTTACAATGGAACCAGCAGCACTGAAAACACGTTCGGAAGCGACACCTGCAACAGGGCAAGCCAGATAGCGTATCGCCAGCCTGCTGACCAGTGGCCATTGGGCCCTTTTCCCATACCAATACCGCATTGGGTTTTGATCAATGTACACCTCTGTTGGGTCGTCCAGATAATAGGCCTGGACCCTCCGCTCAATGTTCAGGGGTGCTAAACTTTTTTTTTCTCTGTGCATCAGCACTGCGTTTACCAATGCCTAAATGTAAATACCAATCCTGTAACGATGCTACTGGACCTAAGGATCCAGTTATTGCTGTTATCGATAATGATGGTGAGTGTTCTGAGCCAAACTCACTGCCCTCAGCCTCCGAAGTTGCACTTGATGCCGAATACCCTGCTACAGTACTTGTTGTGGGTTGATCTAGCGGGCTTTTAATTAGCAGCCGTTCATTTTCCAACGTACTCGCTGCCTCAGCGGGCAACATCCATCTCTGAAAAAGGAATTAATGTCTTCAGTGCCAATTTTGCCAGTGGATTCTGAATTGTGGCAGAAATTTAATGTTCTTGTGACAAAGTCTTATTTTGCACCCTTGTATTGTCAGCTAAGCGACGGGCTAAGCTCTCTACCAACTCCTAGGCTTCTTTTTTTTTTCTCTGCACCTTTGTATGATTCAGACACCGCCTTCAGCTGATGCTTCAGCATTTGCAATAATGGGATAGCTTGGCCCATAGTACAGTTCTCCTTGCTGACTTCACGTGTGAAGGCCTCAAAAGGACGAAGCATCTCAGTCAGGCATTTAACTAGGCACCATTGGTCCATCTGAAGGGTCATGCCTTACACAATAGCATCCCCTCTTCGCATGACATATTCTTTGAGTGGCCTCTACTGCTTAAACAGACGAGCATGTAATAAGTTGAGTTCCAACGTGTAACCACCTCCTGGATGAGTGCTTTGACTGGTATTCTATAGTCACGTTGAATGATCCTCAGCTGCTCCCGAGCTTTAAAAGAATGGTTGAAATTAGTGCATATTCTTCGGCAAGTGGCCAGTAAGTTGCTGACTATTGGTTCTTTTTTCAGAAAGTCTTGAACTATAATGTTTATGCAGTGCGCCAAACACGGAACCCTGAAATAGGAACCAAGCTCCATGGCCTTAAGTACATTACTGCCATTATCTGTGGAAACAAAAACCAATACTAAGCCCTCTTGGGCGCAGCCATTCAAAAACCTTGCTGCAAAACTCTTCCAAAATGTTTACAGCAGTACGAGGTTTCTCCATGGCGAACATGGCTACAGTTGCATGTTTCTGAGTAGCTTAAAAAATCTTAGCTGTGTCAACAGCACCTCCTTCAGATAGCTTATCTCTAACCCCCACAAAAGAGACCCTGTGTGCACATGTAATCTGTGGCTTGGCAACTGGTCCACATGTCTGTTGTAAGGTGGATATTGTGAACAGCACTTGCGAAATAGGACCGGCTGGTAACCTTCCATTTAGGGCAGATGGCTGACCCAAATCCAAGGAAACCCACCCCTTCCGCAAATGAAAAAGGGAGAAGGTCCAGCGCTAACATTTTAGCCAGCTTCGCATTGTACAACCGTGCCGTTGGGTGGTTGCGTTAGAACTGCCCCTCCAACCTAAGCATGCTCTCAATAGTAGGCTGGATTACTTTCCTTTGTGGTGCTGTTGTTTTCATTAACTCATTTAAACTCAACGGCACACTTTGTTTCATTGCAGTACTCGGTTGCCTTGGTGTCTCAGCCTGACTCTGAGTATGGCTCTTACTGCAATGCCACTGAGATGTTGCTGAGGAGGATGTGGGCGGTACCACTACACTACTGGGGACAGGGCTAGAAATACCTCCCTCTTCTTAACCTTCCACCGCAATATTATCGTCCCCTGATTCTTCATGTCCAACATCAATGGGTTGAGTTTTTTTACTTTGTTGTAAGTGAAGTAGGTGATCCTCCCACACGATAGTGTGGTGTATTTTGAGATGACTTGTTTGGCCTCCGGTACCATAGATTGTACCAAGCTTACCCCGCCGAACACCTTGGCGACAAATTGAGCATTTAGCAACGTTCTCCTCTTTAGTGCTAACCGAAAAGAAGTCCCAAACTGGGGAGGAGAACTTTCTGGCGCTGCTGGATGTGTCACTTTCAATACCAGATGAACTGGAGGGTGTGCTTGGAATGTGACTCTGTGCAGCTACACTGTGACTTCTACTACTACCTACTGAGATGGTTGAGCTGGATGTAGGTCCCTGCCAGGCCTTTAAAATATGTCAGCTGAAGGTCATGGTTGTGTAACCTGTGTTGGTGGTATCCATGCTAAATCCCGCTCAGCAGCAGCCTTTTTGGATAGGGTGATAATGTTGGTCTCCATCCCCTTTGGGGCGGGAGTGATGTGCATAATGACTGGCTCGTCATCATCAATATCATCCCCCTCTTGTACATCTACCTCCATAACTCTAAGTCTTTCTGGAACCTTACTTTTCGCTAGCATTGTCTTGTGACGTGCATCACTCTCAGACTGAGCTGGAGGTTTCCAAATGGCATCACGATCATCAGAAGCAGGGCTTGAAGAAGAAGATGATGGACTAAGCCTCCTTTTCCTTGCTGGTGGTCTGGAAGACAATAGATCTTCCGAAACAGTGATTTCTCCACTTTGTATGCAGGAAGCTTGATTTCCTGAAATGCCCCTACTTCAGGAGCAACAACTTCTATTGTAGGCTGTTCTTGCGGGTGCTGCTGTTCTTGCGGATGCTGCTGTTGTTGTTGCGGCTGCTGCTGTTGTTGTTGCGGCGGCTGCTGCTGCTGTTGTTGCGGCGGCTCCTGCTGTTGTTGTGGCTGCTGCTGCTGTTGTTGTGGCTGCTGCTGCTGTTGTTTTGGCTGCTGCTGCTGTTCTTGCGGCTGCTGCTGCGGTTGCTGCGGCTGCTGCTGCACACTTTTCTGCTGAGTTTCCGCCTGTGTTGATTGTGTACTACTTTGCGATAATGACATTTAAACATCACTGCTCGTTAGTAGACTGGCTACCTCTGTGGCACTCAAGGGCTTGGGCCTAGGTTGGTGGGGTTGGACCGCTGATGCGGATGTGCTGCTCCCAGCTTGGTTCCCTGACAACGCTGCTGCATCCGTAATTCTTTGGGTCCCAAAAAAAACATTGGCCGGCACACCAGTCGTGGTTGGTGGCACTTCCTTTTTCTGTTCCTTCTTCTCACCGGCAACTTTCTTGGTACTGGACCTGGTACCTTTCTTTGGGGCCATCTTCTTCAGATGTCAGGCAGGACGCAGGTGCACAATTTGTGGTCACACGTGGACGTGATGCGCAGCAGGACTTCTGTCTGGCAGTACAACGGGTGATGATGATGATGATGATGACACCTCCTCCTCTGGCTTTTTGTGCACCTAAAAGCAAATAAGCCAGGAGAAGAACATCAGTGAAAGTTTGCATTTGTTGTTGTGGTTCAGTTACTACTGTACTAGTACCAACAAACAAAAGATATAGTCTAGCCATTTCTGAGACTTTGTCAACAAGGGCTATGGTATACCACTGTGTACAAACTACATTCTTAAGAAGGATAGGAAAGAGAATAAGAACCACCAAAATACAAATGTAATGGAGGTGGGGTGGACCCTGTTTGGCATTAAATTATTTGAGCATCACATCATTCATGGAGCTGCTGCTGCTGGCAAAGGGGATGGATGGATGGAAGCAGTAAGCCAATAGGAAAACCATACAGGCCTATATGGCAAAAGCAGCACACTAATAACTCCCAGCACAAAAGGCCACCAGCCACATGGACACTCACAAATCACAAACAACAAGCAGGAGGCCTGGGAAACACCACGAACTGGCAAAAGGCCTATAAAAGCCAGGCAAATGATGCATACTAAAGCACACTGCTTTGCCTTTTTAATGCAATAAAATGCAAAAACAAACAACACAGGCCAAAAAAAGGTCTGCAGGGTGCATGCATTGCACACCAACACACCAGACACACACAACAAAGGCATTTCTTTAAGACACCCAACAACAGAACCCCCCCCCCCCCATCCCACCCAAAAAAACACATTTCCCAACTCAGTCCAATACCATCCATGCCCTACATGATGTCTACATTCAACAGACCACACAGAAACACTTGTTTAATGTACATGTGGCTACCTCTGCTCTGAGCCTACTGGATGAACGCAGGCCTGTTGGCAGACAAGGCCACACAAGCTTGCAGGCCTAGGCTTCAACTACAAGAAACAGAAGGCAGACAATGCAGGCCTATTGCAAAAAGCATACTGCCAGCCTTCAAAATGGCCGCCAGCCTCATGGCCAGGCCTACCCACAACAAGAAGCCTAGGCCACAAAGGAATAGCATGCAGGCCTATATGGCAAAAGCAGCATACTAATAACTCCCACCACAAAAGGCCACCAGCCACATGGACACTCCCAAATCACAAGCAACAAGCAGGAGGTGTGGGAAACACCATGAACTGACAAAAGGCCTATAAAAGCCAGGCAAAGGATGCATGCTAAATCAAACTGTTTTACCTTTTTAATGCAATTAAGCGCTAAAAGAAAAATACACAGGCCCAAAAAAAGGTCTGCAGGGTGCATGCATTGCACACCAACACACCAGACACACACAACCAATGCATTTCTTTAAGACACCCAACAACAGAACCCCCCCCACCAAAAAAAACACATTTCCCAACTCAATCCAATGCCGACCATGCCATAAATGATGCTTGAAAATGAAATACATTCAAAACACACCAAAGGAACAGTTGCTTTATCATGCACCCACCCATTACTTGCTCTGGGCCTACTGACTACTACTACCCACAACAATTTTTAAAAAAGGAATGATAAGTACCAACATTAAATTGTTGTTGCAACAACTGCAATGCCCCCAATCAAACAGACACAACACCAACTTACTTGTAAAATATCAAATTCAAAAGTCCTCAAATACAATGATAATGATGCAGCAGACACAAAGAGTGATACTTCCAGCTCAAAATCCAAAGGCAGAATGAACAGGAGATGAACAAAGCACTGGGAGGAGCCTGCTGGACAGGAACAGGAAGTTGGAGATTATGTGGAACTTCCTCCCTCTCCCCCCCCCATTTTAAAAAAGGACTCCTCGCACAAAATAGGACAGCCAAATGTCAATCTGAGGAGTTTTTTTCATCCAAATCATCATTTACAGAAGGTTTTATGCTGCTAGAGAGGATATTCTTCTCCGGATTGAACATTTTACGTGTTCAAGTTCTCGAGCTTCACCACACTTCCGCCGGATGTCGATGGCACGTTGAAAATGACGTGTTCCCGTTCTCACGCTACCTGTCGCGTGACGTGTTCGCGTCCTCACGCTCTCGCTCGCGGTGTAGAATGACGTGTCCGAGATCTCATACTCTTGTGGTGCCTGATCACGAGACGAATGATGTGATCATGGGCCTGAACTCTTGCGAGATAGCGCAAACGGCTACCAACATCTCGTGGCGCACGCAAACCGATCGGAAAACTCATCAGCGAACGCAGGAATCCCGGTAGGGCGATCGCGTGCGCGAGAACGTATTTTCAAAGTGCGAGCATGAAAAATATCTCTGCTACGCTGCGGATCGCGGAAATTTTGACATTCTATTTTCACAGTACCAGGACATGTAACACTTGAAAGCACATGTCCTGCTTTTCAAAAACATTGCTCCCTGCCCTCTGGGCAGCCCAGAACCTACCCTAGGGGTGCCTTACATGTATTTAAAACAAAGGTTTCGGCCTGGAAAAGATTTTATTTTGAACAACAAGGAAACCTTGGGGTCTCTACAGGAAAGTATTGTGGAAATTCCTATTTACTTAACCCGACGTCTAGCATAGTACATCTAGTTAAAGTCCAGACTAAATAGTTCTGACAAGAAACAAAGAACCTAAAACAGGAAAGGTTTTATTTTGCCAGGTTGATATGGCATTATAAAACTTCACACACATTCTCTGCATTGGCAGGTCTGAGACATGGCTGAAGGGCTACTGGAGTGGGTGGCACAATCAGTGCTGCAGGCCTACTAGCAGCATTTCATTTAAAGTCCCCGGGCACATGTAGTTCACTTTGCTAGGAACTTAGGAGTAAATGAAATATGCCAATTTGGTATGAGACAATATTACCATGTTTAGAGGAGAGAGAACATGCACTTTAGCACTGGATAGCAGTAGTAACGGGTGCAGAGTCCTAATACCAGCAAAAATAAGGTTAGAAAAAAGGAGGAGGAGGGCAAAACGTTGGGGGGAAGACCACCCTAAGGCTGACATGTCTAAAATTGTCGGTGCTGGGAAAAAAAGAAACAAAGCCACATGAGATCAAGGCTTTGTAGCTGAAAGATGTCAACGTGCTGATGATGCATAAACCATGTGACTCTGCCTTGAAAGAGGATTCAGACCTGAGGTAAGTTGAGGACAAAGTCCAAATCTCTTCATCATAAGTAAGAGCTCAGGTCTTCAACTTTGAAAATACACTTGACATTATAAACTTGAAGCCAAAATGGCAGATGTTCTGCAAAGAAACTCTGTAATGGCTTCTTTAAAAATCCCTTGTAAAACACAACATAAAAGACCACAGAGAGAAAATCATCATCTCCAGAACCAGATATCCCGGTGTCTGATCCAAAAGCAGAAATAAGGGAACAAGACATACATCCGGCCACACAACCAAAAAACACCCATGATTCAAAAAGCAACTAAGTACCACATAGACACTGAATCTCCACAATAAGAGATAGGCATGCACCAAGGGTATGTCGCTAGCGCCAGGCAACATAGCCATATATGATTCTATTATTAATAGTGCAGAGAAAACCTATGAGATACAACTTTCAGGAGAAGAGTCCTACTTCCTTTTAGAAATGTTTAATCCCTTGCAAAGGAAATAGCATTATACCCCAATGCTACCTAGTGTACCGTAGTAGGGTACACCTCAAATCAAAATAAAAAATAGACCATTCAGACACAACCCAAATTACATAAAAGCTCACGCAGACCCTAATTCTGTAATAGTTTCTAGTGCAAGAATACGGTCCAGTAATTCTGGTTAGGGCACCGATATCATAGTGACCGAAATGTGGACAAAACATCAGAAAAGGCAGCAGCAACGAAGATGAGAATTACACACTGCTCTCAAGGTATGGGCACCAGCAATGAGAACAAATAGAGTAGATAATACAGCACCTCCCAGAACTGTTGCAAAAAATTGGTGAACATATTAGTAGACCTGTTTGTAACTGAATAAAATGCAGAATGCTAAGGCTTTGCATCAATGTTCCATCATCCCCTTCCCAGGCAATGCTTTGTCAAAAAGATTTACCTATAATTTCTCCCAGTATCAGTACTCCCTGTAGTAATTGTCAAACGCTGAAAAGAAACATGCATATGATATGAATAGCACAAACGTGGGCAAGAAATCTGTTGTATTAACAAATAATTACTATGTCCAAAGACAGGTAAAAAACATTACCAAATCTGAAAAACATGTTGACTTTGGGAAGTCCGAAAATATGCTTTGGTAATTAGCACTGGGTCTCCTGAAGACTAAGAATTCACACACCACAAACAAACAAAATAGTGACTAGAGGGGCTAAAAAGTCCAACCACACGTAAATGTTACAATGCTAAATGGCATCGGTTTCTCAAATAAAGCCATCTTTTTCGAGAAAGGAATAAAATGACCGAACGGAGCTGCATACCACCCCACCCCACAACCCCCCACAGCGCCTTGAGACCCTCACAGTTGAGTAGTGCGCTTACAATTCCCATGATTGATTGATTGATTGATTTCTATTAACCATGCCCTTGCCGGACTGCAAATTATCAAACACTTTGTTAATAGTAAATCTTTCTGTTACTGTGGCATACACCAAAGTCTGGACAACAGACAACTTATCAAGCTACCAGCAATTATGGTTCCTTCCCTGAAGGAGGTAGGGAAATATGTCCTCAGCGAGAGATTCCACAAACGTTGTGGAACCTAAACTGCTCTAACACTGCTATTAAAACCGCCCTTTTTGTACCTCTACACAAGGCAATAATGAAGCATTTAACAATAAAGACATCCTTTACATAACAGTACAAATCAACGAAAGAGTAACATAAGCAACAAATGGGCAGTAGGGGTCAACCATAAAGGGAAGTAAATTTCCACCACCAAAGTAGGAATACTACACAGATACATGCACAGTGTTTAGAAAAAGAGAGCCCTCAGGCACCAGCAAGAAGTCGGTTGCCAGTTGTCGTCATTGGGCTCTTGTTGAAAAAAAGGGGAGGATAGTATCCAACAGTAGTGAAACATGAATTTAAAAGGAGTACTGGCTACTCCCCAGTGAAGAAGAATTTATTACAGAGGTAGCTCTAACTCCATTAAAAACATTAGTGCAAGACGGACATAGACCTGGTCGTGTAAATTTGAACCAGGGAAGTCACATAAAGAATTAGGGGTCAACATGTGTTTGCTACAAATAGCCAAAGGTCGGCTTAGCATTCATTAGGACCAACATATAAAAAGTCACCTTTGTGGGTGATACACTCTAAGGTACCACCGCCACCTGGGAGACTAAGAAACGAAAAAGAGGTTACAAACTTGAAAGTAAACCATGCACAGGAACTTCCTCGTGCGTTCCCTCCAAGGCGTGAGGGCTGAAATATTCTAAAGTATCAGAAACGATACTCCTTAGGCTTGTGGCGGGGGGAACATCTTCACGCCCGGACCATTTATATCCTGGCGACTGCCCTCCATTGGACCTACTAATCCTCATCCACAGCCTGAAACGCTATTTTATCCTTTACATAACAGTCACACAGTGTGAGTGAACTACAGGCTCTGAATATACAAAAAATATGCTTTCAAGTACTTAAGGATAAAGTAGCTATGACAATTAACCCCAAATCCATATCTCAGTTTCCAGTTTGTATGTGAATCAATGTATTCCATTGGCTGCCTTTTCGTAAATGCCAAAAAAAAGCTGAAAAAACACTCGAAGCATCAAATGGCAGATTGTTTTTTATGTAATACAAAGGACATCTGAAAGACTAAACAGTTCTTGGTGACTCATGCACCACAATCAACAGGCAAGGGGGTACCATAGGTCTCTATAACCATTCGGGTTGTGCAAACAATACAAATGTGGTATGCTATGACAAGAAAAACACTAGAATTCAAGTCAAGGGCCAGACTCAAAAAGATAAAAAGGGGGAAACCTTTGCTTTTGTGGGAAACATCTCTCTTAAGGATTTATGCTCAGTTGCAAAATAGTCCTTTAAATACACCTTTACAAAGATTCTACTATCTAGATATAAATGCAAAAGGAACAAATAATGGACGGAATGCTGAAACATTCACCGCCAGTACAGAGATCTGAACTAAATCCATAGTTTTTTTACCCACCATGCCTTTGCAGTTTAGACGCAGAGAAGCATAAACGAGAAGTCGTTATTAAGACACATGTCCAGCATTGTCCACCCTTTGCACGCTTCACCTCAAGAGAAAATAAACCACTATACAATTAACGGGAAGCTTATGAATCTACAAAGGGCTCACACTGCATGAGAAATGTATTACTTATCTGTAACAATAGTTTTTGTGGCTTGAGATACTTCTTGGATCAAATGAAACCCTCACGACCCCGCTGAGTGGTGGAAAAGGACAGTGCTTACTTAACAGTGATTACTAATTTGAATTAGTAATAGTTGAGACCCAGGAAAAATAATATATCTGAAAATGGAGGCAAAACACTGGGCATTTTAGGTTATTCTTGACATCGTAGCACTCTGCCTATTGTCAATACCCATTTTTGAATATTTCTGGACCCAAACTACTAAATTGTGGAATAAAGTAAAGCATGGGAACCTAGAAGAGCAACTAGTTTCTTGTAATTTTTCAGTGCTGTGTTGGACACAGTGTGCACAAAGCTTTTCCTAAACCTCAGAGGATCTCAGCCAATCAGGGTATGAGCTTGATGTTTCAGACTCAGAATCCAATTTCAGTTCTGCTGGCTCTTTGTCTGACAGGTTTCATAGCCTCATGCAGCCAATCAAAACGCCAGAAATCCAAAGTTTGAAGGTTACATAAGCCCCTCCCACCCACCGCCATGCCTGTTATCAACAAGACTCAGATACAAACACAATGGGAGGGAGGGAAAAGACTGGGACGGGAAGGACCCTAATCGGGGTAAGGAAGATTACCTGTAAGGAATAAGACATTACCCCCTCATGGGTCCTCCCCGTCCCAGTCCTTACTACGTGAGGAACTCACAAGCAGAGAACTAATAAGAAAAAAAACAAGGGCACCAGGGATCCATGCAAAACTACCAAACTTTAAACAATAAAGTACCAACGAAAAGCAGCGTACAAGACGCCAACAAAAATCGCCAGAAGAGGCAAGGAAAACATCAAGCCGAGAATGTCGCACAAAAGTGTGACGGGACCGCCAAATGGCCGCCCCTCAAATCTCCTGGAAAGAGACCCCGCCCCTCAGCTCAGGAAGCAGACACAGAACCCACAGGATACAAAGAGGGCAGTAGAAACTCGAAACTGCAGCAAACGTTTGAGGCTAAGCAGAAGGGCCCTGCGAACACCCAAATAAGGAGAAAAGGAGAAACCCTCTCAGCAGGCAAATCAGGAAGCAACACCTCCAGCCGCAAAAGGAAACTCAAAAGAACAGGCAGAAAAGCCGGAAAAAGCTGCAAAACAACCTAAATCAGCAGAAACTGCAAAGAAGGAAACAAAACGAGCAAGACACCCAATTCACCCAACCGACAAGCGGAGGCCAAGGCCAGCAAAAAAAAACAAAAAACACCGCAGCGGACAAGCACAACAAGTCCGCCACCAACAATGGCACAAAAGGGGCAAACGCAGACCCCGCAAAACAGCAAGAAGAATAGAGCACAGGAGAGCCTGGACAACGAAGCAGAAAGCTCAGAAGCCAACTCACCAAAGGACAACAACCACCAAGGAAGCCCCAAGACCCCGACAAGCACAAACCCGCGTCAATGAGCAGACAAAGCGGAAGGGGAAAAAGCCCAACAACAAACCCAAGCTAGAGAATGCAACACAGAAACAGGAACCCCAGCACGGATTCCGACCAAGAGAAGAGCACCAGGAAACAAAAGAGCCCCAATGTGCACCACAGCTCCAAAGAGTGGAAGGCCAACGCGACCAACACACGCCACAGGCCACCACAGAAGAACAGCCCAAAGACGCAAAAGACAGCCGCTCAAGAGCCAGGCCGTCCGAAGCAAGTGACATAGATAGGGCAAAGACAGCTGTGGACCCATAAGCAGAGCTGGAGGCAAGGGAGGCCGGCCAAATCAGGAAGAGGACCCCCGGCCCCACTCCGTCACCGAAACCAGCACAAAGAAGATGGCAGAACGCATCACAGTGCCAACGGACAACAAAGCAACCGTGAAAACAGCCTAAAAGGGGGACGGCCCCGGAATGGAAGCCGGCAACCAAGAACGATGACCGACAGGACCCACCATTCGGAAATCAGACCGGACCAACGAGCCAGGAACAACTCAGCTGAGCCCCCAAATCACAACAATGTCAACAAAGGAGACCGGGGACTCACAAGCAGGCCAACACCAGAAGCGGAACACATAACCTAATGAGTAAGAGACGCAACCACCAGGCCACGGAGACCCCTCCTGGGCACAACATATGCGACCGACACCCAGGGGCAGCAGCAGGCGCCGCAGAGGCCGGGAACCATACGGAATCCAAAAAAGGCAGGCAGTAGACCAAGGCGCCAAGGTAGTGACAAAGCACCAAAACGCGGGCCAGAGAGAAATCTCACAAGCCCCCGCCTCTGTATAGCCGAGGATAAGGCCCAACCATCCGGGACAGGAAGGAGGGACCCCCAAGAAAAGAACCTGCGAAGCACAGGCCGAAAAAGAGCAAGCACACACCCCAAAAGGAGAAGCAACATACGAACTCTTGAGAGCGGAATCCACCAACCGCCCAACCTAGACTTCCGGGGGAAGCCGCCTCCGAAGACATGCAAAAGAAACAGTTTCTGCTTAATTCAGAGACTCTGTCCCTCACCACCCCTTGTTGTAAATATTTTTGTCCACCCTGAGCGTGGAAGGGTATTCTCAGATGTGAGACCCTTGCTCATTGCACCATCAGGATTCAAGCAAACCGGGCCGAAGACGGCTGTAATGCCAGAAACCGGTCCCCGGTAGCTTGTTTCCTTCCCAGTGTAAGAATTGGCTTTTGTAGTTTGGTTTGCCCTGTTCCCATCATGCACTGGGACAGGAACAGACTAATTTGCATACAGCCAGGTTCTGAAACTGGGATGGTGCAGTGAGCTAAAAAACGGTGTTGGATCTAGCCCTGATCTCTTGACTGGGTGAGAGTTTCTGCTTAATTCAGAGACTCTGTCCCTCACCACCCCTTGTTGTAAATATTTTTGTCCACCCTGAGCGTGGAAGGGTATTCTCAGATGTGAGACCCTTGCTCATTGCACCATCAGGATTCAAGCAAACCGGGCCGAAGACGGCTGTAATGCCAGAAACCGGTCCCCGGGAGCTTGTTTCCTTCCCAGTGTAAGAATTGGCTTTTGTAGTTTGGTTTGCCCTGTTCCCATCATGCACTGGGACAGGAACAGACTAATTTGCATACAGCCAGGTTCTGAAACTGGGATGGTGCAGTGAGCTAAAAACGGTGTTGGATCTAGCCCTGATCTCTTGACTGGGTGAGAGTTTCTGCTTAATTCAGAGACTCTGTCCCTCACCACCCCTTGTTGTAAATATTTTTGTCCACCCTGAGCGTGGAAGGGTATTCTCAGATGTGAGACCCTTGCTCATTGCACCATCAGGATTCAAGCAAACCGGGCCGAAGACGGCTGTAATGCCAGAAACCGGTCCCCGGGAGCTTGTTTCCTTCCCAGTGTAAGAATTGGCTTTTGTAGTTTGGTTTGCCCTGTTCCCATCATGCACTGGGACAGGAACAGACTAATTTGCATACAGCCAGGTTCTGAAACTGGGATGGTGCAGTGAGCTAAAAAACGGTGTTGGATCTAGCCCTGATCTCTTGACTGGGTGAGAATTTCTGCTTAATTCAGAGACTCTGTCCCTCACCACCCCTTGTTGTAAATATTTTTGTCCACCCTGAGCGTGGAAGGGTATTCTCAGATGTGAGACCCTTGCTCATTGCACCATCAGGATTCAAGCAAACCGGGCCGAAGACGGCTGTAATGCCAGAAACCGGTCCCCGGGAGCTTGTTTCCTTCCCAGTGTAAGAATTGGCTTTTGTAGTTTGGTTTGCCCTGTTCCCATCATGCACTGGGACAGGAACAGACTAATTTGCATACAGCCAGGTTCTGAAACTGGGATGGTGCAGTGAGCTAAAAAACGGTGTTGGATCTAGCCCTGATCTCTTGACTGGGTGAGAGTTTCTGCTTAATTCAGAGACTCTGTCCCTCACCACCCCTTGTTGTAAATATTTTTGTCCACCCTGAGCGTGGAAGGGTATTCTCAGATGTGAGACCCTTGCTCATTGCACCATCAGGATTCAAGCAAACCGGGCCGAAGACGGCTGTAATGCCAGAAACCGGTCCCCGGGAGCTTGTTTCCTTCCCAGTGTAAGAATTGGCTTTTGTAGTTTGGTTTGCCCTGTTCCCATCATGCACTGGGACAGGAACAGACTAATTTGCATACAGCCAGGTTCTGAAACTGGGATGGTGCAGTGAGCTAAAAAACGGTGTTGGATCTAGCCCTGATCTCTTGACTGGGTGAGAGTTTCTGCTTAATTCAGAGACTCTGTCCCTCACCACCCCTTGTTGTAAATATTTTTGTCCACCCTGAGCGTGGAAGGGTATTCTCAGATGTGAGACCCTTGCTCATTGCACCATCAGGATTCAAGCAAACCGGGCCGAAGACGGCTGTAATGCCAGAAACCGGTCCCCGGGAGCTTGTTTCCTTCCCAGTGTAAGAATTGGCTTTTGTAGTTTGGTTTGCCCTGTTCCCATCATGCACTGGGACAGGAACAGACTAATTTGCATACAGCCAGGTTCTGAAACTGGGATGGTGCAGTGAGCTAAAAAACGGTGTTGGATCTAGCCCTGATCTCTTGACTGGGTGAGAGTTTCTGCTTAATTCAGAGACTCTGTCCCTCACCACCCCTTGTTGTAAATATTTTTGTCCACCCTGAGCGTGGAAGGGTATTCTCAGATGTGAGACCCTTGCTCATTGCACCATCAGGATTCAAGCAAACCGGGCCGAAGACGGCTGTAATGCCAGAAACCGGTCCCCGGGAGCTTGTTTCCTTCCCAGTGTAAGAATTGGCTTTTGTAGTTTGGTTTGCCCTGTTCCCATCATGCACTGGGACAGGAACAGACTAATTTGCATACAGCCAGGTTCTGAAACTGGGATGGTGCAGTGAGCTAAAAAACGGTGTTGGATCTAGCCCTGATCTCTTGACTGGGTGAGAGTTTCTGCTTAATTCAGAGACTCTGTCCCTCACCACCCCTTGTTGTAAATATTTTTGTCCACCCTGAGCGTGGAAGGGTATTCTCAGATGTGAGACCCTTGCTCATTGCACCATCAGGATTCAAGCAAACCGGGCCGAAGACGGCTGTAATGCCAGAAACCGGTCCCCGGGAGCTTGTTTCCTTCCCAGTGTAAGAATTGGCTTTTGTAGTTTGGTTTGCCCTGTTCCCATCATGCACTGGGACAGGAACAGACTAATTTGCATACAGCCAGGTTCTGAAACTGGGATGGTGCAGTGAGCTAAAAAACGGTGTTGGATCTAGCCCTGATCTCTTGACTGGGTGAAAGTTTCTGCTTAATTCAGAGACTCTGTCCCTCACCACCCCTTGTTGTAAATATTTTTGTCCACCCTGAGCGTGGAAGGGTATTCTCAGATGTGAGACCCTTGCTCATTGCACCATCAGGATTCAAGCAAACCGGGCCGAAGACGGCTGTAATGCCAGAAACCGGTCCCCGGGAGCTTGTTTCCTTCCCAGTGTAAGAATTGGCTTTTGTAGTTTGGTTTGCCCTGTTCCCATCATGCACTGGGACAGGAACAGACTAATTTGCATACAGCCAGGTTCTGAAACTGGGATGGTGCAGTGAGCTAAAAAACGGTGTTGGATCTAGCCCTGATCTCTTGACTGGGTGAGAGTTTCTGCTTAATTCAGAGACTCTGTCCCTCACCACCCCTTGTTGTAAATATTTTTGTCCACCCTGAGCGTGGAAGGGTATTCTCAGATGTGAGACCCTTGCTCATTGCACCATCAGGATTCAAGCAAACCGGGCCGAAGACGGCTGTAATGCCAGAAACCGGTCCCCGGGAGCTTGTTTCCTTCCCAGTGTAAGAATTGGCTTTTGTAGTTTGGTTTGCCCTGTTCCCATCATGCACTGGGACAGGAACAGACTAATTTGCATACAGCCAGGTTCTGAAACTGGGATGGTGCAGTGAGCTAAAAAACGGTGTTGGATCTAGCCCTGATCTCTTGACTGGGTGAGAGTTTCTGCTTAATTCAGAGACTCTGTCCCTCACCACCCCTTGTTGTAAATATTTTTGTCCACCCTGAGCGTGGAAGGGTATTCTCAGATGTGAGACCCTTGCTCATTGCACCATCAGGATTCAAGCAAACCGGGCCGAAGACGGCTGTAATGCCAGAAACCGGTCCCCGGGAGCTTGTTTCCTTCCCAGTGTAAGAATTGGCTTTTGTAGTTTGGTTTGCCCTGTTCCCATCATGCACTGGGACAGGAACAGACTAATTTGCATACAGCCAGGTTCTGAAACTGGGATGGTGCAGTGAGCTAAAAAACGGTGTTGGATCTAGCCCTGATCTCTTGACTGGGTGAGAGTTTCTGCTTAATTCAGAGACTCTGTCCCTCACCACCCCTTGTTGTAAATATTTTTGTCCACCCTGAGCGTGGAAGGGTATTCTCAGATGTGAGACCCTTGCTCATTGCACCATCAGGATTCAAGCAAACCGGGCCGAAGACGGCTGTAATGCCAGAAACCGGTCCCCGGGAGCTTGTTTCCTTCCCAGTGTAAGAATTGGCTTTTGTAGTTTGGTTTGCCCTGTTCCCATCATGCACTGGGACAGGAACAGACTAATTTGCATACAGCCAGGTTCTGAAACTGGGATGGTGCAGTGAGCTAAAAAACGGTGTTGGATCTAGCCCTGATCTCTTGACTGGGTGAGAGTTTCTGCTTAATTCAGAGACTCTGTCCCTCACCACCCCTTGTTGTAAATATTTTTGTCCACCCTGAGCGTGGAAGGGTATTCTCAGATGTGAGACCCTTGCTCATTGCACCATCAGGATTCAAGCAAACCGGGCCGAAGACGGCTGTAATGCCAGAAACCGGTCCCCGGGAGCTTGTTTCCTTCCCAGTGTAAGAATTGGCTTTTGTAGTTTGGTTTGCCCTGTTCCCATCATGCACTGGGACAGGAACAGACTAATTTGCATACAGCCAGGTTCTGAAACTGGGATGGTGCAGTGAGCTAAAAAACGGTGTTGGATCTAGCCCTGATCTCTTGACTGGGTGAGAGTTTCTGCTTAATTCAGAGACTCTGTCCCTCACCACCCCTTGTTGTAAATATTTTTGTCCACCCTGAGCGTGGAAGGGTATTCTCAGATGTGAGACCCTTGCTCATTGCACCATCAGGATTCAAGCAAACCGGGCCGAAGACGGCTGTAATGCCAGAAACCGGTCCCCGGGAGCTTGTTTCCTTCCCAGTGTAAGAATTGGCTTTTGTAGTTTGGTTTGCCCTGTTCCCATCATGCACTGGGACAGGAACAGACTAATTTGCATACAGCCAGGTTCTGAAACTGGGATGGTGCAGTGAGCTAAAAAACGGTGTTGGATCTAGCCCTGATCTCTTGACTGGGTGAGAGTTTCTGCTTAATTCAGAGACTCTGTCCCTCACCACCCCTTGTTGTAAATATTTTTGTCCACCCTGAGCGTGGAAGGGTATTCTCAGATGTGAGACCCTTGCTCATTGCACCATCAGGATTCAAGCAAACCGGGCCGAAGACGGCTGTAATGCCAGAAACCGGTCCCCGGGAGCTTGTTTCCTTCCCAGTGTAAGAATTGGCTTTTGTAGTTTGGTTTGCCCTGTTCCCATCATGCACTGGGACAGGAACAGACTAATTTGCATACAGCCAGGTTCTGAAACTGGGATGGTGCAGTGAGCTAAAAAACGGTGTTGGATCTAGCCCTGATCTCTTGACTGGGTGAGAGTTTCTGCTTAATTCAGAGACTCTGTCCCTCACCACCCCTTGTTGTAAATATTTTTGTCCACCCTGAGCGTGGAAGGGTATTCTCAGATGTGAGACCCTTGCTCATTGCACCATCAGGATTCAAGCAAACCGGGCCGAAGACGGCTGTAATGCCAGAAACCGGTCCCCGGGAGCTTGTTTCCTTCCCAGTGTAAGAATTGGCTTTTGTAGTTTGGTTTGCCCTGTTCCCATCATGCACTGGGACAGGAACAGACTAATTTGCATACAGCCAGGTTCTGAAACTGGGATGGTGCAGTGAGCTAAAAAACGGTGTTGGATCTAGCCCTGATCTCTTGACTGGGTGAGAGTTTCTGCTTAATTCAGAGACTCTGTCCCTCACCACCCCTTGTTGTAAATATTTTTGTCCACCCTGAGCGTGGAAGGGTATTCTCAGATGTGAGACCCTTGCTCATTGCACCATCAGGATTCAAGCAAACCGGGCCGAAGACGGCTGTAATGCCAGAAACCGGTCCCCGGGAGCTTGTTTCCTTCCCAGTGTAAGAATTGGCTTTTGTAGTTTGGTTTGCCCTGTTCCCATCATGCACTGGGACAGGAACAGACTAATTTGCATACAGCCAGGTTCTGAAACTGGGATGGTGCAGTGAGCTAAAAAACGGTGTTGGATCTAGCCCTGATCTCTTGACTGGGTGAGAGTTTCTGCTTAATTCAGAGACTCTGTCCCTCACCACCCCTTGTTGTAAATATAGACTTCCGGGGAAGCCGCCTCCGAAGACATGCAAAAGAAACACTCACGGCACCACCAAAACCATCCAGAAGAAAAACAGAACAGAGGGAGGAACCGGGCGCACCAGCGTTCCGACTGCCGTCGGAGCAGAAAAAAACAGGCATGGCGTTTTGATTGGCTGGGTGGAGTCAGGACTGCCTTACATAGTAAGGACTGGTACGGGGAGGACCCATGAGAGGGTAATGAGATGACATTGTTTTAAGCTTAGTTTTCACACATGAATTCTGTTTAGGAAAGCTTGCCGGGGTGGAGCGTGGCCAGCAAGATGGCGGTACACCAGCACTAGAGAGGTGCGCCAGCCCCAATTAAGGAATCCTGCACCCATCCTGCTGCATCGGTGGTGAGAATTAACCCTGCAGGAGTAGCATCGGAAGAGGACAGTGGGGTGCGTTTTACACCCTCTCTGGGGCAAGTCCCGCAAATCGATACGGGGGAAGCAGCCGCTTAAGTTTGCGGCCTTTCGGAGAATTGCGATCCCTCATGGCGGCATTCTGAGTTACAGGCATGGAGCGGTGCCCAATTAGGCAGTCAGTAGCTGTGGGGGCCAATTAAGGTAGTGGCACCTGCACTCCCACTGAGATTGTGCAGGTCTGCCCCAGAGAAGGCCGGAAGAGTAGCAGCAGCTGCTGGGAGAGCGGACAAAGGGTCTGGACAGGCCGCGCAGCTCCTGAACTGTTGAGCTGGGAGACTTGAGGAGCCGGTCTGAGACTGCTGCGGTATGGTCAGAGCTGCGACCCAAAGCCCCTGAGACACGTCTTGCTAGTGGCTACTATTGGCCTGGGGAGCCAATGCGCTGCTGTGGACAGCAGTGACAAGGCCCGGTTGAGGTGAAGAGCTGTGGCTGCTGGAGGTGGACCACAAGCGAACTGATTGCTGGCTAGAATTGTGGCTGCGGGGAGACCACCTGAGGAGGAGGCTGGGCTGGGCCTTGCCCGAGCCGCACTACTGTGGTGAGATGAGCATGGGTATACGCAAGCGATATCCCTGCAGTTAAGGGAATCCTTGAGGAGCACCGGTGGGGGTGGTACCTGAGCATATATTGCATCTTCCTCCCCCCATCTCCTCCCTCCTGGGGGGCATGACAGATATATATAGGGACTGTAGATGCTTGCTGACTGACGCCTGAGGAGAGGCATGAGATGCAGTGAGGAACCCTCCTCCCCCTTTGAAGGACGAGAGGTCTCCTGCTGAGAAGGAGTGAGAGACTGGAGGAGGTCCAAGAATGTGCTGCAGCTAAGGTGGTGGTCGCAGAGGTGTGGTTGCTGTGGTGCGGAGGTGCTTCAACTGGGACCTACTTTGTGACGGGGTCCCTTGGCTGTGTGTTGGGGACTTACTGGAAGCATGGCATGTGGATCTGACGGCGCTGTCGTGTTGTGGGCCCTAGGCCACATGCTGCTGAAATCACAACACAGATACCAGGTATGTGATTAGTTAACTGGCCCAGGGCATGTGCATCTGCCCCTTTTTATTTGCAGGGTCACTTGACGCCTGTGATGGGTGAGTGTTGGTTTCAGTGGAATACAAAGCGAAACACTAGAACGTGTCCAGCAGGACACTACATACCTCCCAAACTTTAATGAAAATTAAACAAATGAAAAGTCCAACCTATGAAGAAATCCAAACCGCAATACACAGCACCAATGAGTCTCTTCAGGCCATCTGCTGGGTAGTGCTGGAGCTCTGGACCATATGGTTAGGATGCTTTAGTCCACCTCGGTGATGTAGTTCAGACAGACCTGGTCTTGTGATGTCGAAGTCTATTTACACAGTTCAAATAACGGTGCATCTGGAGCGGTGGTAGAGTCCAATTTGGAGATCCTGCAGGCTCTCAGGCTCTGGTGGACAGCCAACCTGAAAATACGGAGGACAGCTTTGGTGGATGAGGGCTTTCCTTGGAGGTGATGGGGCTTTCCTTGGAGGAGAAGAAAGTTTCCAGTTCCCGATTGTAGGAAGGTGGATATCTGACTATGGTTACCCCCAAACTTTTTCTCTTGTTTTTAGCTGATTTTTGACATAGTTGGCCTGTGATCCTGCTATTCAGGGCCCTAGGCTAATTGCTCTCTTCTTAAAATGGACTCCATGTACCTTAGGTGCATACACAATTGGAACTGGTTCACATTATAGGCCCCTGTAACAGTGTACCATAGGTACCCAGGGCATAGGTGCAGCCAAGGCCTACCAGGGGCTGCAGCATGTATTGTGCCACCCCTGGCCTGGCCTCCATATTTTGACACAACTGGCTGATCACTCAGCTGGGGTAAGTTGGTGTAATCACCTCTTGCTTAGATATAGTATCCCTATATCTAACCTTAACTGGACACATGTTAACCTATAAGCCATTCCTATGGAAGGCCCCTGGGGGCAGAGTGCGTGGTTTCATGTGAGATGGTGCTCTAGCATGAGCTGAGCCTGTCTGCAGCTGTCGGGAACAACTCCCTTAGCTGTTCCGGGATATTGCCATACCATATACTCTTAAGTGCATTATAATCCTCGCGGTTATATGCTAACTTTGGTTTGGCTTTATCAAAACATGTCGAGTAATGTGTCATACGATTTGGAATACTATCCCCTCGACAGTTTTGTCGATGGGGATAGCATTCCACCCTTTTAGAGGGACACGACATGTACATAACCTGAACCCCGGTTAAAGTTAAACTCGAGCCTCAGCATCACAAAATGGATGCTGCCACCACATACACAAGTCTGACCTCCTGCTGCTGGGAGTCCTTCCAGCGAGGGAGGCCTGGACAAAGGGTTTCCTGCCTTGGGAGGTGCGAGCACCACCCCAGACAGGATTTTGTGTATTGGGTAGGACAGGGCTGAATAGAATCAGACATGCCCGGGGCACACAAGGTGTCCTCGTGCATAAGCCAGTCCAAACCGGTCCTGGGACTTTCCAGACCCAGGCCTGGCGAGGAGCTGGACAAAGGAAAGGGGGTGTAACCGCCCCCCTTCCTGGTCCCACCCAGAGGAGGGACCTAGCAGGTGATCCACCCCTCAGATTGGGAATAAGAGTGGGAGCAGTGCCTTAGCAGCTCAGATCATCCTGAATCAACTTGAAACTAAGAAGACGACTGGACTTCGACATTCTGCTGCACAGAAGACTGAAGAGCATCTCCCTTGTGGCCTAGGAGTGGCCACCCTGTGAACACAGGCACCATCCAGCAACTCGACGTCTGCTTTGCCGCCGCCGGAGCCCGAGCCCAGAGCCTGACGAGACCCAGACTCCCAGACTTCTCACCGCCCGATCCACAGTCCCTGCAAAGAAGGGACCCGTGGAGGCACCGAGAGACGTGGGACCGGACATCTCGAAAGACCCCCGAGAAGCTGACTGCGCAGCACCTGAGGCACCCTCGACGCTGTGCTTTGTGGTTTGAGAAGCCCCACAACCGAGCAGCCCTTGCACCGAAGATCAGCCCCCCAGCATCTCCACGATCTGCGTGGGGCCCTTTTGCATCGTGCCACTCGACGCGCCATCCCGGCCACTTGCCACGTGGTCAGCAGCCATATTGGCGACGAAACCTACAATCTACACTGCAGGTCTGGTTGCTCCAGACTTGCCCTCGCTCCTGTAAAAAGGAGCACCCGCTCTGACCTTGCTGGTCCGAGTGATAAGCTTTTTCCGATTCCTGCGTGGCTTGCATTAGCCAAGGCCTGTTTGCTCCGATCAAGTTGCCGACACCGCCATCAGCTAAAGCCTTCGTGGGACAGCTCGTGATCGACTCCTGGACGTCCTCGACCTCTTCGTGTCCACGTGGCTGCAGAGAGAAGCTACACCTAATCGCCTGTTTGCACCCACCATCGCCTGGTTCCATCCTGGTTCCACGGTAGTCACTGGCTAGTGACTTTGAACATTGTCCCCTCTGCTTTCAGGTCTTCACCACTTCAGATCCACCCTTGGATCCACCGAAACTCTTCTCGTCTCGACGCCTGCAGCATCTTCAGCTCCAAGCACCATCGACCTGCGTGACGAAACCCGACACTACTTCACACCTGGGCACCCGCTTCCTGTGGGTGAGGTAACTCAACAACGCCAGTGTTCCTACACTGGTACACACCTCTAGTGTCTGTGTCTAAAGTTTCATTCTTCTAGGTCACTCTGAAGGCTCCTTAATAACTAACTTTGTAACTTTTACGCACCATTGACTTAACATTGGTATATGCGTGCACTTTCCGCACTGCACCCGAGTCCCACGGGCCTTTCCCGACTTCATCACTGTTAGTCCCGAACAGCTCCAGCGATTCCCCAGGCCCTAGGCCTACTTCCTTTCAGCTAGGTGGTTCTTACACCACTATTTTAGTATATGGTTTAGGTGGCCCCTAGGGCTCATCCATATTGTGCAACTTTTGTATATTTAAACTGTGTTTTGTTTTAACGCATTTGCTTCTGTGCTCATAAAGAGTATAGGGGATTTTGTAGTAAATAAATATATATATATATTTTCAATATATATCTGTGTGGTGTCCTTTCATTTGGTATTCAAGGGGATTGTGTATGGTAAAACAGCTTGCTTCACATGCCTTTACAGAGTTTAGCCTAAGACTGCTTTGTCCACGCTACCTCTAGGATAGCTGGTCTATAAGGTTGACTTACAACCAATCATCATAAGGGTTGCTTGGCATGGTACAAGGTGATCACTAGAATTAGTGAGCATCACATACCAGGCCAACTTCTCACACCGATAGCCAAGCAGCTTCTGACTTGCCTCTCCTGCCTTTACTTCCCTCTCACAGGAGTCTCCTCGAGGGCCTCCCAACATGGGACCGTGTGGACCCTGTGTAGGCCGCACAAAGGTGTTGCTGAGGAACTGCCAACAGGACCACAGCCAAGTCGCTCATGTAGCCTATGGGGGAGGGTGTCTTAGAGTCAGTGGGCTCTCGTCGTTAGGACTCCGGTTCTCTGCCTTCTTCAGATGGTCTTTGGGTGATCAGTCTCCATCTGTGACCTCCATGCTTTCCAGTGCCTGGCATGGAGCTGCTGCCCACGCATCTCTCTGATCCAGATTCCCCTCTCACAGGAACTCCGTTAAGGGCTCTTGCCCCTGGATTGCCACGTGACTGCATGGGCCTTGCAGACCTTTCATAGGCTGCGCTGCTGGGTCGCTGCAGAACTCCCTACAGGGCCAAGGCTGGGCTACGTGTAACCCCAAGGATGGATAGTGCAATGGTCGGGTATGCTCTTCTTCGGCAGGCTTCAGGTTTACGGGGGCACACAGAAGGTTCCTGGGTGGCTAGCCTCTCACAGCGCCAGGAGTGCCTATTTGTCCTCTGGATGTCTTGAGTGTTTGGGTCTACCCTAGTGGTGTGATGCTCCTTCAATATTCTTGGTGATGATGCACCTGGAAGAGGAAAATGATGATATTTGTGTATTTTCACTTGGGCAACAGTGCCTGGACGCAGATCGCGCTTGCTAGCAGCTTACGGTTGATCCTTCAGTGAAGCTCTCTGCAGTAACGTCTCTGCACCCCAGTGGCTGGCTTGTGCTGATTAATACCTTTTCCAGTGCTGGCACGAGTCCTCTGTCCTGTCGATCTTCTCCTTCTCCCTCTTGCACACCTGTGGTGGTTGTTTGCCCTGTGGCGTTGTGCCACTCTCCTTTCTTCCTTCACAGAGTGGCATCCTGCCACTCTCTTCTCTTTTGCTAAGTGGCGTCCAGCCCGCTCTTCTCCTCCTTCCGACCAGGTTCCTCACTTGGGTGTGACGTCCTGCCACATGTCTCATGTTTGCACCACATGGACATCTCACTGGTCGTGTCCAGTTCTTAGGACCGTCTTTACTTGCTGCAGAACTGTCACAGGTCTGTCCTTTTGCTAGGACATGCTTCTTCTCTTTGAGGAACTCTTGCAGGTCCTTTTCCCCTCTTCAGGGGTTTCGTGATGCTTCTCTGCTCTTCACACGAGGGCGTCGTGCTTGCGCATCGAGGATACGCCGTCGTGGCGCTTGATCCTGCCTCCGGTCGGACATGCTTGGCAGGGATGGTCACTTCAAGTGACGTGCTCCATGCTTGCGGTGCGAATGTGGCGTCCGGCCATATGTCACCTGCCTTCGCACATGTTGCAGTGGCAGCTTGCCACATGAAGTGTGCCACTCTCCTCTTGCCTGTCTTGGATCACTGGTGACACCGTCTTGAGGCAGGGTGAGGGAGGACACTGCTATCTTAGGCCCACTGCGGGGCTTTGCTGAAGCAGTGGAAATGTGGATGCTCTCCTTGCTGCCTTCAGCATTGCTTCTTCTCTGTGGAGATGTCTCTATCTCCCGGATGACTGCCCATGCTGTCAGGTCTGCTGATGCGGCCTTCTGGCACCTCTGACATCCCGCTTTTCGTTCTCCTTCTTGGGCGCCCTCTTCTGGGGCTTGGCATGGCATGCTTGCTCTACTTTCATGTGGTGCTGGCTTCTGGCCACTCAGGCTTGCAATGCTCAGCTTATGATGCTCTCCTCTTCCTACTAGCCCCAACTTTTCTTATGCTGTGCGACATAGTATTTCTTGGGGGTTCTTTGCTTCTGCTGCAGTGATCTACGGCCACTGGGAACGTGTGGTATACTCAGCATCAGTCCTGGCTGTGTCTCTTACAGCCTTGTCAATTTCACGGGCTTGTTACTTTGGGGTCTTGCTGGCTGGCTGACACGTCTTTTCAGTGTTCAGGACTCCCTTGTTTTTCTGGTGGCTAATGAGGTTTGGCCCGCTGTAGTTGACAGCTTCTCCCCTACAAAACAACTAGGGGGCATGGGATGCTCTTCTCCTGGGTGTAGGAGATCTAGTCAGTTTCTCTTCTCTTGGTCCTGGCTGCTGTGTCTGTCCTGCTACCAGTAGGTGTAGCAGCAGTGCAGAGCTCACATTAATGCTACCGCTCCCCTCTTCCAGCGCTGGGTGTCTTTTCTTCAAATAGGTGGTTCCCGCCCTGACTGCAGTGGGAGGTGTTTTCCATTAGAGCCAGCATCACAGTGTAAAAACAGAAATTGGAGATGTGCACTGAAGATCTGTGCCATGTGGGGTACAGATCTGGAACTCTTCCTTAAGAAATGGGTCCCAAAGACACTACTGTTGGCCAGTCTATCCCCTGAGACACATCCTACGAGTGCTGAGGACTGGGTTGAGTGTAGGGCATCCCCCTCCAACAGGAGAACCGCCCTAAACAATGATCGCTAAGATCTTTTATTATAGTGATAAAGACGCTATCTTGTCCACCAGTGAGGGGATTGTGTATTTGAGGACCGATCTTTTTGAATTTTCACCGACTACACAGATCTGGTGCAGCAACTGAGATAAACATTTGAGGTGGTCAAAACAAATTGAAAGCCCTAGCCCTGAAATACATGGTCCTTTACTCAGGGAAGCTTTCTAGGAAGTCTAATTTTTTCACAACACCTCTGGACGTGTGGGAATGCCTCAAGGACCAAAGAGATGGTTGGATCCTGGTGTTGTATCTGGGGAGCCCCTAGCTTGGACACCGAAACAACGCTAGAATATGTCAGCGGAGAAGCGTCAAGCTAGGAATATGGGGGCACTGAGCTCTGATACCTGAGTGGTGGTACAACAGGATGGTAGTCTGGATGTCGAATGTCAGAGGTAGGAATGAGCCGGTGAGAGCCCTGGTGGAGGTGGTCGTGTTTGTGAAGTCTAGTGAAAGCTGCTCTGAGGAAGAAGAGGACACACCAGAGCTGGCCGTGGCTTAAAGTTGGCTCTGGGATGTGTAGATTTGGTATTGGCACTGAACCCATGGACAGAGTGGGCCTGCTGCTCTAGAGACTCCGCCACGGATACCACTAAAACTGGGGAGAGTGAGTTGGGGGTTCTGCCCTGGAAGGGTATTACTGAGAGATGTGCTGCACTATGAGTATTGCCTCCCTGTTAAACGTGTGCCTGGTTACGTGATGCAAAATATGCGATTCAGCACAATGTCAGAAGATCAGTGTTGGACCTCTTTGTTTTCCCCCCTCTGGTTTTTAAAGTTTGTGTGTGTGTTGGGCATTGGGTGGTCCATTGTACTGGGCAGGAGTGAGGTGAGGTGCAAGAACCACATTGTGGAGTGTGTGTGAGGTACATCCTGCAAAGCGTATAAAGTTTAAACTATGCTGCCTAGTCCATAAATCTATTAATGGTCATGGACCTGTTTATCTGGAACACAAGCTTAAGGCACATGTCCCAGTTCGAACGCTACGCTCATCCAGCAAGGCTTTTCTCTCTGTACCCAGAGTGCGGACAGTCCGAAATGGTGACAGAACCTTCAGTAAAACCGCCCCAGAAGCCTGGAACTCGCTCCCCATCCAACTCAGGCTAGAGCCTGATCACCTGAAGTTCCGAAGACAGCTAAAAATGTTGCTCTGTTAGCCAGATGAGTTTACTCCACTTTCCTAGATCCGAGGGACATGAGGTTCCTTTTGCCTGCTAGCGCTCTGAGACCTTCGGGTGATTTATGCGCGATACAAATATAATAAAATGGAAACAGGACAGTTCAGAGTTTGAATGTGCTTTGGATCTTTCACTGGTTGCTTGCTTCCGGAGCAGGGCTCAACCCCACAATACATGTTACGTTGAGTGCTAAATAATAGGGGTAGAGGTAGGAGCTTGGTATGGTTGGGAAAACGCAATTTTTGTTTGCAAGTGTTTAGCCGGGGGAGGAGGTTGTGCAGTGTGGAGTTTCACTTTTATGCAAAATGTTCTAGGACAGGACCTGCATTGAGTGTGTACTTGTATGCGCAACCCGGTTAGACCCCAGGAATGCGAGGTGGGCGGGAATAGGCCTGGGCCTGCTGAGGGAAGGGGGAATACTGATGAAAGATATGTCAGGTCACATGCAAATGACTACTTAGAATGTGTGAGACCTGAATACCTACGTCAAACTTTCTAGACTAAACCCCTTTTGTGCAGAATTAGAGTGCACATCGCAATTCTGCAGGAAACTCACCTCATTGAGGGGTAGGTGCAGAAACTACAGAAGAAATAGAGGGGACAACTTTTCTCCTCCACTTATTCAAGCTAAGCTAGAGGGGTTTCCATCTATATGGCCCACAAGTTCCCATTCAGCTCTAGAATTTCAAGAGCGACATTGAAGGGTGCTTTGTGCTGGTACACAGTTAACTGGATAGGATGGAAATTTCTTTTCTTAATATGTTTGCACCTAATGCTGATAACCTAGATGTTTTTGCCATGCTAGAGAGGGAGCTTCTTCCGTATGTTGGGATACCATTTATATGGGTGGAGGACTTCAATTTTGTGCTGGATGCACTGTTGGATAGACTGGACATAAGGTAACAATGCATTGTAAGGATGTATGGATAGACGTCAGGGAACAAAGCTGAGGTCTTCTTTGACTGGATTACTTCTCCCAGGCTCACCAATGCACAGACGGAGGAGCGTGAGGGAGAGATGCGGGTGGAGGAAGTACTGGACGACCCTTTGGTGGATGCCAGGTCCAGGATGATGTTGCGGTTGAGTACTATCAGACTTTCTCTGATCTGCTGGCTCCCAGTTTGTTACAGGTGTTGCAGGAGGCACGGCGATGGGGTGAGTTGCCCCTACTTATGCAAGGTGCTCTGATTGTTATGGTCCCGGGGCCTAACAAATACCCAAGAGACCCAGGGTCCTACAGACTGCTATCCATGTTGGGAGTGGATACGAAAATACTTTCAAATTCTCGTGGCATGAATATGACAGGCCATGCTCCATCTCGTGTACAAGGATCAATTCAGGTTCTGCTGGGTGGTGGAAACCACATGAATCTGAGACGCCTCTCTGATGTGCTGCATTCAGTTCAAGGGACAGAAACGGAAGCTGCTCTAATGGCGCTGGATACTGAAAAAGCTTTAACAGCCCGGGATGGGTGTACCTCCGGGAGGTGCTGAGATGTTTTTAGGCTGGGACAAGACTTTCTGTACTGTGTATGTCTGATGTACGCTGGACCCACAGTGAGAGTGCGAACGGGGAACACAGTGTTAGGGACGATTCAAATATGGAGGGGTACGAGACAAGACTGTTCTTTGGCACAACTCCTTTTAACATTGGCGATGGAACTATTGGCGATACTCCTGAGGCAGGACCTCCGCAAATGTGGCATACAATAGGTAATCCTGTGCTCATTGTGTCAATGTACGCAGACAATAACGTTCGTTTACATGACCCGACTGGATCGCTCTGTGCCGATGTTGCCAGGTGTCCTAAAGGACTTCAGGTAGGCATCAGGACTACATATCAATAATCCAAAGACAATTCTTTTTCACTTGGGGCACCTGTGGAAATAAGCCTTTTTAGGGGCCCATCAGTGGAAGTGTTCACCCTTATCTGTCCACTGGTCCTTGAACCAACAAAATAGAGATTAGCACGGAAGCTGGAATATCAAATAACAAGTATATTTATCACTATTGAGTGGGACTACATCAATACTACACCCTCGGGCACTGTAGAAGGTAGTACAAGGAATACAGAAATCATGGTGCTTATATACCCAGTTGTTGCTGAGTAAGCATGGAGACTAGAATAGAAGTTAGAGGCATACACAGGAATAACTGTCAACTAACATGGGCAGATAGATGTCACTTAGTCAGCAGAGTGGGAGGGGAGACAGAACTGCTTACATCAGTTGAAATAGCCTGACAGCTACATTTTAAAATAGGTGCATTCTAGCAGCTACAGGCATACATTGCTCAGGCTCAGTACTGAAAGAGTTAACTACAGTTGATGACTCAAGCAGAATAGAAAGGCAAGCAACAGTGAAGGCGGTAGAATCACATGGCTAACAAAATGGGTGCCACAGCCAAAATGACTTCAGCTCATGCTAACGCCAATTTCTCTCGATTTCCATAGATGGCCCTTTTAGCATTAGCTGAAGACATTGCTATACAGTAGAAGGAGCATGGAAGTTATCACGAATATCAATCAACATTAGTTGACTAATTTCTTGGTCTGTTACTAGTCGGGCATTTACATTCGGAACATTTCGCTTAGCTGGTATACATGAGGTACAAGTAGAAACACATAGGCAACTGAGTATTGGGCCACATTGTATACAGAGGCAGCAGGAAAAAAGGATTGCAACAAATATACATAGGGCTGATAATAACTTCCACCCTCAGACAGTAAACATTGTTCTCCCCCATCCAGTCAAAGTCCATGTTCCTTAATCTTGGTGGATTTCAGTGGCTATTTTATGCAGTTGAGAAATCGCCTTAAAAACCGAAGGGGCGTGGTCAGGGATATACATGCAGCAACTGCTCCTAATGATGCGGCATGCTCCACCATGATCGGCCAGGATGACGTCAAGAGCCATCCTGTTTAGGAGCTCCCCAATTCTCACAATTTGTAGTTCTTCCGTGATATTTCCAAGGACCATGGCTGTCTGATTGGTTACAGCCTCTACAACACGTGTCAAGCGCCTGATTTTTCTGCTGTTTAAGGCTGCACCAACAAAGAAGAACAGCCCCAAATTAAAGTCAACGTACTGCTGCAGTGCAGTATCAGTTTGATCCACCTCATCATGATTTATTGTCCTCTTATATCGGTTCTTAAAAATGTCATTATATAGCTTATAGTCTTTGTGGTAGGATGCAGGAGCCAAAAACACAGGTGGTAGCAAAAAGGACATGTAGCAGCTACCTGACCACCCAATAGGTAGGTGGTAATAACCTTTACTTCCACAAATAAAATAAGTGTTATGTGATGACCAAAAACAACTATTGTTCGTTCCAGTAACACTATAGTACAGTCACTTTTCCCCACAGGAATCCTGCCAATACTGCTCACACAAAGGTCTGCTCGAGCTCTAGTAACAGCTATAACAGGAGATCCATTACCCTTGACAGTTCGAGTGTTTGAGAAAACACAGCATTTGAAGGAATTCCCTCAGCGATACTCCATTTTCCATACAGTTCCTTTAGCTTGTGGATCTCCTTCCTCATCAGGGTAACAGACCCTGTTTAATTGGGCATTCAGTCCACCTACATCAGCTTCAGTAATGTTAGCAACTTTAGGAGCCAATAGTAGCGCAAACCAGGCCCTACAAGAACCATTGTGTGAAAGTCGCAGAGGAATGAAAGGAGTTTCTCCCTTTTTCTGATGAGCTGGCATCATTCCGCACACCCAACAGTCGGTAATGTTTGTAGCATTGTGGGTGTGATGCAACATTTGAATGAACGTATTGTTAAGATAAGACTGTCGGTGCTTCTGCTCATGATAAGGGAGAGTGTAGTAATGGTGCTCAATGGGGACAGGAGTAGTAGCAGCCAGTAGATTTCGAGCAGGAGCTACTCCCTCTACAACCCATGTTATTGTAGCAATGATGACAACAATCAAAGTGAGTCCAATAATGAACATACTCTTTTGATCACAGACTCTTGCAGCAATTGATTTCTTTTCCGCAGGCATGTTCATCTCGATGTTGAAAAACAAAACAGATGGTGCCCTAAGGTCCTGGGCAGCCGTTGGCTTCTTCACTGAGGTTGAGACGGGTATCACTAAAAGAGTCCTCCCCTTTGCTACTCAGACTTTCACTAACCCAGGACAGTGGCTCAAATAGTCTTTTTTTTAACAACGAAGTGTCTTTTTTCTTCTGGGGTCGCAGCTGATATCGAGATGTACCAGGAATTGTGTGGTTCAGGAAGACTTCCTCCGGTTCTTCAGGTGACGTAGCTTGTCCTCTCTCGGTGTTCAGGATATCGCAGGCAGACGGCACCCTCTTGCAATGGGTAGAATGTACCCAGTTCTTCCGATTGGTCTCTCAAACTGCAGTTCTGGTTGCCAGAAGAACTTGCTCGGGTCCCTGCCACCAAGGCTCCAGCCTGCTCGACCTCTGGAACACCTTCACCATCACCTGGTCACCGGGCCGCAGATCATGACCATCACCTTGCGACCTGTCAGGAAGAGTTTCTCGAACCTATTGATGAATAAAAAGCAAGCTGTTAGTCAACTGAGACAAATAGTCGCTCATCAACACATAAGGTACATCATGTATAGGAAGTGACTTAGGAATCCCCCAAATATTCTTTGGCCTCCTGAAAACCACCTCATATGGTGTGAGGCCAGAACGAGTATGTGGTATCGATCTAATGGAAAGCAAAGCTAGGGGCAGTGCGTCAGACCATTTCAGAGATGTGGAAGCTTGGATTTGGACTAACTTAAGCTTGAGAGTAGTATTATATCATTCCACTAGCCCTGCTAATTGTGGGTGAAAAACTGCATGACATTTCTGCTTAATTCCCAATCCTTTCAAGCCATACTCAACAACTTGCCCAATGAAAAGGGGTCCATTGTCACTCCACAAAATTCGACAAGCGCTGAATCTGGGGAAAAACTCCTTTAGGAGCACCTTTGCTGTAGTTAGAGTTGTATTATCTCTCGTAGCGTATGCCTCTATCCACTTACTGAAGGCACAGACCACCACTAAGATATACCTCAGATTATTACAGTGTTCAAGCTGGATGTAGACCATTTGCAGAACCTCAAAAGGTGCAATAGGTATGGCAAACCCTCCTGTTGGAGTTCGTGCTCCCTTTCCAGGATTATACTGGAGACAAATCAGACAAGACTGGACTATCTTCTTAGCTGTGCCGGCAATATCTAAATGATCCCAAACTTGCATAAGTAGCTTTGCTATTGAGGATGCACCAACATGTGACGGCCCATGTGCTATGTGAATCATGGGATGTAAATAGGCTATGGGCAATCTCTACTTGGTCATTTCTTTATTCCTCCAACAGCCCTCATCATCCAATGTTCCCTCCTTAGACCATTGGTCTAATTCATCAGCAGAGGCAGATCATTGCATGTCAAGCACCTCTTGCCTGGCATCATGCCAACGTTCAGCTTGTGACTTGACCACGTACATAGATGTAGTACTTCGCTGCATTGCAGTCTGACGAGCTGTGTGATCTGCAAAGGCATTGCCCTGTCCTATTTTATCAATCACTTTCTTGTGTGCTCTACACTTACCAATCGCTACTTTCTTAGGATATGTCAAGGCAATAAGGAGATTACTAATTCCCCATGGACTATTTGTGTCCAATGTGATGTAAGAAAGCCTCTATCCTTCCAGATTTGCCCAAAATTGTGAGCCACTCCAAAAGCATATCGCTATCGGTGTAGATGTTAACAAACAGTTCTGTGCTAAGCTCGCATGCTCTTTTTAGCTCTATCAATTCAGCTGTCTTAGCTGACTTCTGTGGGATGCGAGCTGTCTCAACTACAGTCTGAAGTGTTGTAATCGCGTAGGCAGCATATCTTGTGCATCAGGCAATTTCAAGCAGGACCCGTGAACCCACAGTTTCCCCATCAACACTAGAAAGGGGCGTATCCTGTAGGTCAACACGACCCTTGGTTTGTTCTTCAGTAAGGGATATACAGTCATGGGACTCTTGTGACGGGCTGAGTAGCTGGAAATGGCAATAGTGAAGCAGGATTTAGGGTTGAACATCTTTTCAATGTGATTTGAGGGACCAAAAGTGTCAATTCATCACCTGTCAAGCGAGCACTAGTCAAATGTTGTGTTTTCGTGTGGTTTAACAGGGCGTCAACTGAATGGGGCACTTACACGAGCAATCTGTGTAACAAGACTATTCCCTCACTCTGACGTATGGACACAGCTGTCGCTGCTACCGCTCGAAAACACCCAGGCAGCGCAAGAGCGACTGGATCAAGGACAGCTGAGCAATATGCACAAGGATGCTGCTTATCACTGTGTGTCTGGGTTAAAACCGAGAGAGCACAACCGTCCCTCTCGTGTACATAGAGTGTGAAGGCCTTAGTGTAGTCTGGAGTTCCTAATACTGGTGCAGAACAAAGAGCATGACGTAACTGTTAGAAAGCATTCTGGCATTCAGTAGTCCATGGGAGGGGTATCTGGGTGTCTTTAGTCAAAAGGGCCAACAAGGGTTTAACAATGTGAGAAAAGCTAGGGATCCACTGCCTACAAAGAAAAGTAAGGCCAATCAGTGCACGAACATCCTTCTGAGTACAGTGCACAGGCATATCCAAAATAACTTGAATGCGATCTGGTGTGAGTGCACGTCCCTCCTTCGACAGGAGGTGACCTACGTAGGTAACCTGCTGTCTACAATATTGCAATTTCTTCTGAGAGACTTTGTGATGATGAAATGCAAGGAATGAGAGCAATGACAATGTTCCTTCTTCACACTGTTCAAGGGTATCAGCGGCTAACAAAATGTCATCGACATATTGGATAAGACCCACCCCTTTCGGCACAGGGAAAGAATCAAGCTGCCGTTTCAATGCCTGGCTATAAATGCTAGGACTCTGTATACCCTTGTGGAGCTCTACAAAATCTGAAGGATTGATTATTCAAAGTGAAACCGAACAAATAACGGCTGTCAGGATGAATAGGTTTTGAGAAAAAATCATTTTTCAAATCAATCACACTGAATGTAGTTGCAGTAGGAGGAACCATAGTAAGAAGTGTTGTGATGTCAGAGACTACCGGATATTGGGGCACTACTATCTTATTGACTTCTCGCAGGTCAATGATAAATCTATAAACCTAGGTATCCGTGTCCGTTCTCAAAATAGGAAGAATAGGGCTATTACAAGTATTGTAGGGGACTTCTTTCACAACCCCCACTCCAATCAAGTCCTGCATAATGTGTATCAATGCTTCTTCACCTTCACTTGAATATGTACTGGTGGGATAACCATTTGTCCCACATCAGTATCTGATGTAGCCCACAAGGTACTAGGTAACAATGCCAAGACAATATCCTCTTTAATAAGACGACCTTTGAACCATTGGATAGTTGTCATTAAAAATAACACGCACACCTTCTGGGAAACAACGTATTGTAGCACGAAAATGTTTAAGCATATCGATACCCACAATGTTATCCGGGGTGTTAGGAGAAAGCAGAAATGGACATGCTGCAGTAAATGTACCAAGACTAAATGCAAGTGGCTGTGACAGTGGGCTAAGGGAAGGTGTCCCATTGATGTTATCATTGCGCCAGACAGGGGAGCCCTAGGAACCATTGTTTAGACAGAGCACTACAAGTAGCTCCTGTATCGACCCGAAAGCTATCAGTAGATCCCAAGACGTTTGCATCGACATAGGGACCCCTCTGATCTACTGGGACTTCAACCAGTTCCTTACCCCATCCTAGGCATTCCTATGCATAATCAGAATCAGTAGGACCATCAACCGAATAATCAGACATTTGGTATTGGTTTCATCTGTCAAAGGTATTAAAAGAAGTTGGGTTGTTTAAAACTGCCTCAAATCTAGTACAATTATCTATGCCTTCCCTATTTCCCCCATTCCCCGGCGGCCTCTCATACTTCCTCTACCCCGCTGATACTGCTAACCTCGCAAATTGAGGCACTCAGAACGCCAATGTCCAATCTCCTTACAATACGCACACTGATCAGAAGACAAAGTTGTTTGAGGGAAAGGGGGTACACCAGGGCGATACATTGCACGTCCACCTCTTGCACTACCTCTAAGTGATGGACCATAGACTTGAGCCAACATAACTTTAGTTTTTAAATCCTTAACCTTTTTATCCTCCTTTTGCTTCCAATTCCTGACACTCATAATACTGGGCCATAGTCAAAAGGGAGATGGGGAAGACTTAGTCCATGAACTCTCGCTGGTCTTTAGGCGACTAGCTATTTCTGTTAACATGTTAGCGACAAATTTGTCGACTAACAAATCTTTAGCCATGTCATCTGTCAATGACTGCCAACTAAAGTCATGGAATGTCTCTTCAAATCGTGTAAAGAAATAAAAAAAACTGACTCATCCGCTTTCTGCTTACAAGACGCTAATGTTGTCCAATCTATTTTCTTAGGGGGTATAAGAGTTTTCAACTTAGTTACAATAGCTTTGTATTGTATTTTATTGTATTAGGCACTTGTAAAGTGCACTGTGGCCCAAAGGGTATCCTGGTGCTGTTGAACATGTGCTCAAGTCGGCCGTAAATGGACAGAATGGCTCTGAGCAGACTGATCGAAGCGAGCTGATCATGAGAAAATCCATTCTCTGGGAAAGAGCCAGGTTTTGACTCTTTTCCTAAATCCCATCAGATCCTCTAGCTGTCTGATATTGGTGGGGAGTGTATTCCAAAGCTTTGCTGCCGCAATGCTGAAAGCTCTCCCACCTGATGTTATCTTTCTGAATTTGGGCACCTTATTCAAATTGGCCGAAGATGAGCGTAAACTCTGGGTGGGGACATACCATGCAAATTTGTACTGCATGGGTTTGGGTCCAATACCATGTAGAGCTTTGAACACAAGGCAGAAAGATTTAAACTTTATCCTTTCTGACACTGGGAGCCAGTGTAGCTCTGCCAGAGCCTGTGATGCAGTTGAGTATCTTGGTCTTGCTAAAGCCAATTTGGCCGCCATTGTCTGGACCCTCTGCAGTCTCTAAATTAAGTGCTTTGGAGTCTCTAGCAGCAGTGCGTTACAGTAGTCTAGTCTACTCAAGATAAAGCTTCTAACTACCAGTGCCCTGGCCTGTGAGGGTAGCATTGGTAGGATCTTTCAGAGCGCCCTGATAAGAGCAAAACAGCAACCAGCAGTTTTGTTGATCTGGGTTTCAAGGCTCAGTTTATCATCAAGCATTACTCCTAAATTACGCACCATCTCTCAAGATCTTAGAGGAGTATTGGTCGGTGTAGGACACAAATCATCTGGTAGAAGACGAGGAGCTTTAGCTGCTGCGTAGCACAAGATCTGTCTTGTATGCATTAAATTGGAGAGAGTTTTCTCTCCGCCAGCCAGAGGCATCTTTCATGCAGGTGTGGAAATCTTCCAGTGAGGTGAAATGGCCCCGCTCCAATGACCAGATGAGCAGCTTGTCATCTGCATAATTAATAAGGCTAACATTATGAGCTTTAATGTCAGCCAGCAATGGTCTTGAATATATGTTAAATAATATTGGGCTGATAGAAGATCCCTGAGGAACATCGTATGGGTTATTAGTGAACTCAGATTGAAATGGTGAGAGAGCCACTAACTGTCGTCTCTTGGAGAGGTATGATTGGAACCATTTCCATGCTGTACCCACTATCCCTACGTCCTTGAGCCTGGCCAAAAGTATCTCACGGTTAACCGCGTCGAAAGCGGCAGACAGGTCAAGCAAAATTAGTAGTGCTGACTGCCCCCTGTCCGTCCGCATTTGAAGTTCATCCAACACGGTTACCAGAGCAGTCTCCATGCCATGCCCTGGACGGAAGCCAAATTGCACATCCTCCATATATCGTTAGTTTCCAAGAACTGGGAGAGTGCTTTATTGACCACCAGCTCCTTGATCTTTATTGGGTAGGGCAGCAGGGAGATAGGTCTATAATTCTTAGGGCAGCCTGGATCCAGTGCTGCTTTTTTCAGCAAAGGTGTCACTAATGCTTGTTTCCAACAGTCCGGTACTGACCCGCTGGACAGTGTTTGAGTACAGATTTGTCTGGTAATTGGAAATCGCTCTGAACTCAGTTCTTTCCATATTCTATGTGGCAATGGATCCAACGGCGAGCCTGAGAAGATACCTAGTGCTATTCTGGCAAAATCCGCCACCGAAGGGGGTTCGAAGTGATCTAACAAATTAGGGTTTTCTCCCATACTTTCTTTTTCCTTTTCCTAAGGTGCTTTTATTGCCTCTACCTCAACGCTTCCCTCGGTGCAAGGACTACTTGGCCCCAAACCCTCGAGAATAAAGGTGATCTTTTCCTCGAAAAAAGTTGCGAGGTTGTTACAAAGATCCTGTGAAGGCTGTATTTTATTTTTGGTGCACTCTGGATTGGCAATGTCCCCCACTACTTTAAAGATGCTTCTGGCACTATTTGAGGACCTTAAAATCTTTGGGAAGATCTAATATCACCTGTTGTGGGTTCTGCGCAGTTTCTCTAGCAGCATCTATTTCCTCTAAGTGCACCCAAGAATCACCTCAAGCTACATTATCATCTACCTTCCGAATTGATCTCCACATATCAGGGGGTAAAATAAGTCCAAAGAACATGTCAATATCAGGCAATGTCATAGTGCAAGAACTAATAGCTCCTTCTACTTTTTCATAAAAGGCGGGCTGGATTTTTGCGTGGATCAGGCAAAGCAGCTTTAAGAGCCATAACGTCTGCTGTACTCCAAGGGGTATAGACCCAATTATGAATGAAATATCTCTTCGCATTATCTCTAGATTTATCGTCACTTGTTCCCTCTCCGTTTGGAGGAACATACAAAGGCGCAGCTTCACGCATCTGCTTCACCGTAACTACAATATCACCAGTGTCTTTATCTGTCCCTGCATCTCCTTCTCGTTGTGCGAAGACTGAACTGTTTGTTCAGCTATAGCTTTATCAGTTGCCTTTTTCTCTTCTCGTAAACAGCATGCATCAATGCGCAATTTAACCACTCGCCTAATCGGACACCTGTGAAGAAAGAAAGGTGCCATCACTTAACTGTTTATAATCGGAATTTATATCAGAGTGCTCTAGAGCACCAGAATGTTTTCTAAAACTGAGTATTACCTCCCAAGTAAACGTCTCTAAAAAATATAACTGCTCTAAATCTGACCATTGCTGAATTGTTGCTATGAGGTCTGGGGCGGAGTCAATCCCACAAGCTGCTTTACAAGCAGCAGATCTAAGAGTGGCCTTGTGTTCAGTAGTTAAGGTAGAGCAAGTTGTCCGCCCAATTTGCTTATCGTCCTCTTTTTCATCTTAAGAAAAATGTTCATCATCAGAACCTTCATTCTCCGGGGCACTAGGGAATTTATACAGGGTCCGAGGGCTATCTAGCAAAATAGAATCATCTTGAGGTTTATTAAGTATGGGATGAATTGGGTGCCTAATAGGGTACTGGCCAGTTACCTCTTAATGACGCTCCCTATCTTCTTTCTCTTTTATTTCCTTAATCTCTTTATTTTTCAATTCCAGTGATTTCTTATAAATTGGTTTGCGCTGTTCTTTTTCTGCTATAGCTTCTTCTCTTCTCACTCTTTCATTCACTTCTTTCTCCCACATTCGTACACAATCAAACATTTCTTGTCGACTCTTTCGTTTAAACAGACACTGCTCTACATACTGAATCTTGTTCAAATCAAATTACCCATTTACTGGCCATCGTAGATCAGGATCCTTTTTCGTATATATTTGTTCCACAGTGTACCATACATTATGGAAGAAATACCATATTTAATATACATAAACCTATTAGGTGGCCCCTCTAGGGGAGCCGGCTGACTACTTTCTAGATCCATATTGGTACCTCCAAGACAGGAACACATTCTACGAAGTGTGCTAGAAGCAGGCATGCCAAAAATATTGTAGTAAAATATAATATTAAAGTCCAATAGTATTTATCCCAAGTATATCAAAAGGTAGAGAAAAATCTCCTCATTACCTGCCTTTATTTATTGCAATAAATTAACAAACAAAACCAGAATCTTGGCCAAGCAAATCCAAAACACGAGTGCCGCTTCAGCGACCTTACCAAACCAAAGTCTCCAACCTCCACCTGCCAAGCTCTGGGTCGACCTAATGGTCACTGGAAAAACTTAAAACGCCAAAGGAGATCTCAGTCGGGACCGGCCACCACCTGGAGGGTTAGATCGGAAAACCGGAAAAACACATCGGTCTGCAAAGACAAAGAGTTTCCTTGTGGAGGGTACCTCCTAAGTAGATTCCTGTCCTCTGTCAAGACCACTCATTCGAACGGCCTCATCTCCGAGGAACCAACAAAAAAGAGATTGGCACGGAAGCTGGAATGTCAATCAATCAATCAGTGACACTTATAGAGCGCGCTACATACCCGTAGGGTCTCAAGGCGCTGGGGGGGGGGGGGTGCCGCTACTGCTCGAACAGCCAGGTCTTCAGCTTCTTCCTGAAGGAGAGGTGGTCTTGGGTCAGGCGTAGGTCGGTCGGGAGGGAGTTCCAGGTCTTGGCGGCCAGGTAGGAGAAGGACCTTCCTCCTGTAGTCGCTCTTCGGATGCGGGGGACGGCGGCGAGGGCGTGGTTGGCTGATCGGAGGTGGCGTTTGGGAGCGTAGAAGTTGATCCGGCTGTTGAGGTAGCTCGGGCCTTGGTCGTGTAGGGCTTTGTGTGCGTGGGTGAGGAGGCGGAAGGTGATTCTTTTGTTGACGGGGAGCCAGTGAAGGTCTCTCAGGTGTCCGGTGATGTGGCTGGTTCGTGGGATGTCGAGGATGAGTCTGGCTGAGGCGTTCTGGATCCGCTGGAGTCTCTTCTGGAGCTTGGCGGTGGTACCGGCGTAGAGGGCGTTGCCGTAGTCCAGTCGGCTGGTGACGAGGGCCTGGGTGACGGTCTTCCTGGTCTCGGTGGGGATCCACCGGAAGATCTTCCGTAGCATGCGTAGGATGTTGAAGCACGCCGAGGAGACGTTGTTGACTTGCCTGGTCATGGAGAGGGAGGAGTCCAGGATGAAGCCCAGGTTGCGTGCATGGTCTGTTGGTTTGGGTGCGGTGCCCAGGGCTGGAGGCCACCAGGAGTCGTCCCAGGCGGAGGGGGAAGAGCCCAGGATGAGGACCTCCGTCTTGTCAGAGTTCAGTTTCAGGCGGCTGGTCGTCATCCACTCGGCTACCTCTTTCATCCCTTCGTGCAGGTTGGCTCTGGCGGAGGCGGGGTCGTTGGTCAGGGAGAGGATCAGCTGGGTGTCGTCGGCGTAGGAGATAATGCTGAGGTTGTGTTTGCGTACGATGGCCGCGAGGGGGCTCATGTAGACGTTGAAGAGGGTGGGGCTCAGAGATGATCCTTGATGAATGTCAAATAACAAGTTTATTAATCACTCATGAGTGGGGCTACATTAATACAACACCCTCGGGCACTGTAGGAGGTAGTACAAGAAATACAGAAACCATGGTGCATGCTTATATACCCAGTTTGTTGCTGAGTAAGCATGGATACTCAAATAGTAGGTACAGGCATACACAAGAATAGCTGTTGACTAACATGGGCAGATAGATGTCACTTAGTCAGCAGAGTGGGGAGGGAGACAGAACTGCTTACATCAGTTGAAATAGCTTGACAGTTACATTCTAAAACCGGTGCATTATAGCAACTACAGGCCTTTCTGAGCTCATACATTGCTCTGGCTCAGTACTGAAAGAGTTACCTACAGTTGGTGACTCGAGCAGAATAGAAAGGCAAGCAACAGTGAAGACTGTAGAATCACGTGGCTAACAAAATGGGTGCCACAACCAAAGTGGCTTCAGCTCATGCTAACACCAATTTCTGTTGATTTCCACATCCTGTACAAGGGAAAGGGTCCCAGACAGAGAACAAGTGATTTCAATTTCATGTAGCTATTTCAAAGAAACAAATTTTTGAATGCAACAAGATTTATTTCAAAATTGCATTATTACCTTTCATTGGTTAAATTTCAACAATAATATTTCAACAAACTTTTTGTATATGTGCCCACATACACAACAAGGAAGGGGGGTGAAGTGAGGGAAAGTGTCAGGGATAAAGTAGGATTGGGGAAATAGTCAGAATCATTCGTGACTGATATCGATCATAGCTTCACAAACACAGTTCATGTGGTTCCTTGAACCAAGGTCCACAATATTATGCTCGTATAGAGTCCAAAGATCAAATGATGCAGGCCACCTAACTCTCCTTCAGCTGCTCCGGTCTAGCTTGGGGGTAAGAGTTGGTGAAATTTGAATGGTCTACGTTTCGACCTGAAAGATACGTAGGATAGTAGTCCTTACAAAAGGGGTCTTCTTCAGGACAGAATGGTTGTGGGTGGGCAACCTCCTAAAAAGTAATAAAAAAATTAATTAATTAGTACACACCAACCTTGTTGTTTACATACAAGGCAGGTGGTGGGTTAAAAAACGTGTTGTCATGTAACCACAGAACATGCAGTTCGTTATACACAAATTTCTTAGGGATATGGGTACAGAGTTAACTCACCTATCCCACAAGAGGAGAGGGACCGGGATAGATTACTGGTCCTGGATTCACACGAGACTTGTGAAATGGTTCCTATATAGAGATTACAGAAAAGATCATAATCAAAAAAAGTCTACTAGGTGACCGCAAACATTAGTTGATGTCACTGTCCGGTTCGTGTTGGGTAGCCCAAAGGGGAGTCCATCAGTTAAACCGCGCACAACGTAACCAATAACATACTGGTTACGTTGCTTAGATATATCAACCGCACATCATTGGGGACATACCTTACGAGCGCTTGTATGGTATTAAAACACGGGTTACTCTTGGGCGGCAGGGGCCTTGTCGTAATTCAGCTTTAACCTATTGTGAAATACAATTGGGAATTAAAAACCTCATACTCCTTACATCGCAGAATACTGTTGGCAATGTACTCATGGGGTAACCTTAAAAAATGGAACTCACATGTGCTTAAGCGTGCTTGGGATGATACACATGAATCAAGGTTGACACTGTCAGCTGTGTCAGGAGTCTTTGTCTGAGCCTCTATAGTATTACTCTAACATTAAGGAATTTAAAAAAACGAGGAGAGGAGTCAGAAAAAGTTTTGCTACATACTGCAAAGAAAACATTACCGTGTCTAAAGTACGGTCAGCTCACCTCAGAATTTAATCTGTATTGCGCCAATGCGTTAATTAAACGAGCCCCCCTGTGAAACAGACAGGATAAAGGCCCGGGTTAAGGTCTGTCTGATACTACCAGATGACACAATGCATAAACCAACCTCGATTAGGGGACAGCCATTAGCTAAAATCCCTCACCTGAACCAGCAGTGCAGGAGTCAATGTAAATAAGTGTCCAGGTCTCACTTGCATTCCTTGCATTCCTTCGCCAAGTGATCTCACTCTAGAGTTAAAGTTTAAATAAGGGGATGTCAGAACAGACAAACAATTGATATTTACACACCGTTTAACAGCAGAAGCGTGTCTGAAAACAACGTGGTCCTGCTCACCTCAACAGTTAAAGCGGGATGCACCCATGCGTAAATTATTATCAAAGAGGTCCGCCTACAGAAAACAGACAACACAGAACCCACGTTATTAACCCCTTAAGTGCTGCCTCGGTGCATTGGCCGACGGCAGCACTACCTCCCCAGTGCTGCGCACGACCATTGAACGTCCATTCAGCACTAGTTCTAATGGACAGCGCAGCACTGGGGAGGAATGTGTAATAGCAGCTATGAGGTTAACGGCCTAATGTTGCCAAACATCGCATTAACTAAAACGGACCTAAAATGGGGACATACTAGCGCTCCAAACCCTCACCTGATTCACTGGTGCAGGAATCAAAGTAAATCAGCCTACACAAAACAAAACAGAACCCACGTTATTAACTGCCTAATGTTGCCAAACATCGCATTAACAAAAACGGACCTGAAATGGGGACAAACTATCGCTCCAGACCCTCACCTGATTCACTGGTGCAGGAATCCAAGTAAATCAGCAGCGCGTCTCGCAAGCTGCCCTTGCCATGCATACCAAGTAAACTTCCTGGTTGGAAGGAGGGGGCGGGGCCTCAGCCCGGAGTTCGAATAGAACTAGAGAACAGACTGCTGTCTGTAGACTCGACAGAAGTGAGATAGGAGAAAATGAAATTATTGGGAAAATGGTTACAATTGTAAACCATATTTTTATACTGGAAATATTTAGAAACTGAATAAATTAATCACAAGGCTGCCGGTATTATTTATGATTTCCACATCCTGGCAGACCTCCTGTGGGAACTGGTGAAATTACGGTATCTGGGCATGTACATTACACATACACGAGTCTCCAATACCATAATATGGGCCATGTTCTTGCCGGCTTACATGTGTCTGTTGGGTTCTGGAACATGTTGCCGCTCTCAGTAATGAGCAGGGTGGCCATGAGTAAAATGGTCGGTGCCCTGGTGTCTTGTCGATTTGCAGAACTCTATCTGCGACACACTGAGGTCCACATTTACAGTGCTGAACAGTCTGCGGGTGTCCCTGGTGTGGGCAGGCGGGAGGAACAGAGTTAAACTTATCTTTAAAAATTAAACCCAATTGAGAGCAGATTAGGCCTCCCTGACTTGCCCGTGTACTACATAGCAGGCCAACTCCAATAGGCAGCCCTGTGGTGCTTGGAGGAAAGAAACAGGGAAAAGAGGCTTCTGGCCAGGTTAGAAAATGAAACTGACCTCCCAAACGCCCAGTGAGTGGTGTATGGGTTCCACAGAACTGCCCATATATGGTGTGACAGGTAGCAAAGGTCTGGAAATTGGCAGTCCTAGGTTGCTTATGTTCTGGTTCAGGGAGAACCTGGTCTGCCTTTTCGGGCTGAAGTGCTACCATGAGGAGCAGGGTCAAGACTTATTTGCATATGACTGGGTCCAAATTGAGGTGGAATGGAGGGCAAAAAACTATCGATTGGTATGTGGCCCTGAGCGACTACCAGTGGCTGAGATTAATTTGAGCATTCCATCCATCACATAGTTTTTTTGTAATTGGAGGAGGGGCATATTGCCCAGGCTTGGGGCACCTCCCTCAGTGAAAATCTGCCTCTGGTAGTTTAGTGGGTGGGTCCCTGTTCAGGCTTTTCCCTCCTGTGGAAATCCCCAAGCAGGTATCTGCTATGGAGGCGTGCAACAGGAAAGAGTAGAGACTCTTTGGAACAATATCTCTTACTGAGCGTGCTCCCCATCACTGCATTAACTGCAAGCTTTCAGTTTAACTCTTGTGAAGTCCATGCACAGTGTGTGATGATTGTCATTCAGAAAAACATCCTCAGGCTATAGTGCAAGCAATACGCTTGTAGCTCAAGTGAGAGCATATGGGGGTAAGCCCCTGATGCAGGTACCAGATGGCTTCTAAGCCCTGGGTGTTTGGACATATTGAAGAAGAGGCAATGTTGACTGTTTCCAGCCCGTCCTTATAAAAAAATAAATAGTGCTTCAGCATGGATGCTAGAGGAATTGCACCCAAGCAGAATTGCACCCAAGTAGAGTGCTTGGGTTAATCGGGGGTAAAACTCATACTAGAGCGAGGGCCGGGCGCCGCTATGGGTGAGCACCAGGTGGGCATGTGAGTGTCCATGGCTCACAGTAAGAACCACTTGGTGGCGTGGAGGGGTTGCCTAGAGTCCTATAGATGCAAAAATAAAAGTTGGATAGACAGAATGCAGAACAATGTCATACATTCACCCCAGTACAGAGATCTGGGCCTAAATCATCGTGTTTTTGCACTCCACACCACCCCAGTTCAGACATGGTCATATGCAAATCAGCCTTGACCCTGTGCCTCATGGGAACAGTCCAGCCCGAACTGCCAAGACATGTCTTTCCTGGACCGGAATCAAGCATCCTAGGACCGGTTTCTGGCTATCAGCCGTCTTCAGCCAGGATAGCTTGACTCCAGTGGTGTGGAGAGCATGGGACTCACGTCTGAGCATAGCATACCCATCCCACTCGGGGTGACAAATGCAAAAATAAAAGTTGATGGACAGAATGCAGAACAATGTCATACATTCATCCCAGTACAGAGATCTGGGCCTAAATCTATCGTTTTTATGCACTCCACACCACCCCAGTCCAGACATGGCCATATGCAAATCAGCCTTGACCCTGTGCCTCATGGGAACAGCCCAGCCCGAACTGCCAAGCCATGTCTTTTCTGGACCGGAATCAAGCATCCTAGGACCTGTTTCTGGCTATCAGCCGTCTTCAGCCGGGATAGCTTGACTACAGTGGTGTGGAGAGCATGGGACTCACGTCTGAGCATACCCATCCCACTCGGGGAGACAAATGCAAAAACAAAAGTTGATGGACAGAATACAGAACAATGTCATACATTCACCCCAGTACAGAGATCTGGGCCTAAATCCATCGTTTTTTTGCACTCCACACCACCCCAGTTCAGACATGGCCATATGCAAATCAGCCTTGACCCTGTGCCTCATGGGAACAGTCCAGCCCGAACTGCCAAGCCATGTCTTATAGAGGCCTAACCGGGCCTATGGGTGTAAATAGTCACTGCGGGGTATATTACCGGAAGTGGTCATGAAGAACATCATAGGCCGTAGATATGGGATACTGGCGAAGGTGCCGAACCTCTTTAAAGCGCAGGTCTTCCCCCTCAGCTGTCCTCCATTTTCGCATTGCCCTGTGCCACGCAGCCGTGGGAGGGGCCTGTGTGGCTCATCACTGCAAAGTGAGGACCATCAAAGGTCCTAACCCAATACTGCCCACTGCGCTTAAAAATTCCTAGGGCACAGGCCTCCCAGGTGTGGATGTCATTAAGTTCTGTGACCGCCTGCAACCTGTTGTGGATAGAGTGCAAATAAGAACACAGACCTGGACATGGCCACAGCATACTCTGTAAGTCTGCTGAAGCCGCTCAATAGCGGTGGCAGCAAAGGTGCGCTGTGGGGATATAACGGTTGAATTGTTCTGGGGTCAGATAGGCGTGAAGGAGGATAAACTGTATGCTCTTAAAGCAAGCTTTTTTAGACAATCGCTGGGAGCTCTAAAATCTGCTCCCATGTTTGGTAGTTCAAGAGTGAGAAGGTGGTTACCGACTGCAGCCAAAAATCTTTCATTCCATGCCCCAATTCTGAGGCGAAGGCGGCTCTGGGGTAAGCAGGGAGGACCCTGCATGGGAAACACTGGGGCATATGGCCTGATGTGGCCTATGAGGTGAAAGACCCTGGTTAAGCACCTGCGAACAACTGACACCTGCAGCGAAATGTGGATTGGGTTGTAATGTTGGGAGCAGAAAGCCTCAGATTGTTGGTGGTGTAAGGGGTCAAAATCCATTGCATATCTCTGTCCTGTAGTGTCCAGCCAACCACCACGAGACAGCTGCAGCTTCGTCAGCATGACCAGTGTCTTATTTCCCTACATGAGTTCACCCAGCATGGTATCTAGGTTGCGGAAGGTGCTCCGGGGATGGGGCTGTGGGAGAGATTTGTGAACGAATAGAGGAGCCGGGGTAAAATTAACTATTTTCCTAGTAGTGGCAAGGGGTAGATATTTCCAAAACTGCAGTTGTGATTTGAGGGCCGATAGAACCTTCCGTAGGTGACCCATATAGTGGTCGGCAGGAGCATGGTAGAGATGGGGACCTATGTAACGGAGTGTGGCTCCTCGCCAGGACTTTCACAGTGTGCGGAGAGAATCAAGTCATGGCAGTCTCACCTTGAAAAATGTTTGACTTCAGGGGGCCGCTCTCGCTCCCACGCATATTTGAGCCATTACATCTGTGAAACTCTGTATTTCCATAGCGTGTATAGAAGCCCCAAGACCAGAATGGGTCAGACCTCAACCTGCTGGCAAAGGGAGGTAGGATAATAAGGTCCTGGCGAAAGCTGGAAGACCTTCATAGGGCTAAAACAAATTTGCAGAAAATATTGACAGGCATGCAGGAAGGAGGGGTGTGGGGCCATCAGTTTCACCCCGACACCACCATCCTATATACATTTTAATCCTGATCAGGAATTCCAACAATAAATTATAGATTATATTCCTGTGCCAGTTTTCATTCTAATGTCTGCACTATAATTCTTTCTTGATTCCTATAACGTTTTGTTTGCTTTGTCATCCCCTTCCCTTTTGCTCCATTCCAGGCATCTGTCTGTGCAGGGATGTTGTCAGCAAGCTCAATGATGAAGCATGCCACAATTTGTGGGTGAGGGCAGTATTTAAGAACAAAGCGTGTGCCATACACTACCTATGTTTTGTTTCTTCGTTCTTCTACATCTTTCCGAGTGTTTGGATATTTGATGGGGAGGTTTCTGTAGGAGTGATACCTCTTTCCACTCAGTTGTGTGTGATTTACTGCTCCTATCTGGACCAGAACTCAGAATAAATAATCCCATATGAGCGAGTGTGTTGAATGACTTCACGAGATCCATTGTCAGGCAGTTCGCATGGGGAAACTGCTGTGTGGCCCGATCCTGTACTTGAAACAGGTGCCGGATGTTTTGAGACATGCTGCAACCTGGTACGAAACCACTCTGTTCTAGGTGTCTAGGTGGATGAGCTCAGGTACGATCTGGGCGTATCTGTCAGCCAGGATCTTTCCTAGGACCCTATAGCCTCTACCAACAATGAAGTTTGGCCTGTATCAAGAGAGATGGGCCTGGTCTCTATCAGACTTTGAGAGACACCAAGAGGGACTCATGTAGAGACCAAGGCAACTCTCTGTTCCGTAGTGCTTCTTTGAACCCCTTAGCCAGCCGAGGAGCCAGACTTAAAGCAAATGTTCCATAGTACTCTTCTGGCAACCTGTCATGGCCTGTGGTTTTGTTTCTGGCCAGATCCCGAATGGGCTGCTTGAAGTCTGTGGGAATAATAAGAGTGCCCAGGCGTTCCATTGCTGCTTCAGGGATTCGGGGAAGTACCTCCAGAAAAGCGCGGACCATGTCAACATCATGCGAGGGAGATGTCCCGTAGATGGAGTAGTAATTGAAGAACACCTGCATAATATCACATTGCGCGTTAAGGCTATGGCTGTCGGTGTGGTTATCTCACGGACAGGGCTCGTGCTGGAGTCCTGTTGAATCAACCAAGCGATAAGGCAGCCTGATTTGTCACCCTCTCAGAATGTCTTTGCCATGTAGGCATTGAAATTGAAATTGAAGCAGCGCAGCTGCACCAATAAAGCGGTGTGGTAAGTTGGCCAGCTCAGGACCTCTTGAAAAGTTGCGTTTCCAAGCCCTTTCTAATGTGGGCAGGAGGTATTCCACCTCTCCAATCTCCCTCTCAAGCAGTTGGAGGACTCCTGCCCACCTCCTGCAGGCAAATCACACTTGTGACTACAGTAAAGGCATCCCATTTGAGTGCTCTGGTGGAAGCGGATTTGTGATTTAAGCTGAAGTATTGCCTAATATGTCACTCCTTGGGCTTACGAAGTACTGGGTCTACAAAGCAGTCGCTGGGAAGACGCAATGTGGGGATTGCGTGGTCAGACACGACACGCCCAAGGTAGTCAACATGTGGTTGTGTCGAGCTGGAACAGAAGATCGCGTTGAGGTGCACGTACAGGTCATGTGGTATAGAGTGGAAGGAGTAGATGCGGGAACGCGGATGCCTGGTCCTTCAAGCATCCGCAGGTACCTACTGACCGGTTCACCCCGCAAAACACTCTGACTGGGCCTACAGGGCAGCGGGAGAATCCGAGCGATCGAGCTGGGTACAAGCACGTAGGTGTAGTCGCCACCCAGTATCCACAGCATATGCGTTCTGTGCGCTGGTGTCTCCGAAAGTGTGGACCAGAAGGTCCCCTTGTCTGTGTTCCGGGCATAAATGCTTCCCAGGAGGACACAGGATGCGTCAAGCCTGCCATCTACTAACACGTATCTCCCTTCCCTATCTACAACAGTGTTGAGCACCTGGAATGAGACACTCGGCCGAACCCACATCAGAGCGCTGTGGGCATAGGAAGAGTATGTAGTGGCGTAGAGATACTCCCTCCACTGCTTCTGCAAGGATTGTAGCTCCATGGCCGTGGTGTGTTTCCTGAAGGAATATAATGTGCGCATGTTGACATTTGAGGTAGGAGTAGCTTGAGAGTGTTTCTAAGTCATTTGCATGCCACATATGTTTAGTGTGAGAAATGTGATCAAAACTGTTTGGTGCTCAATTGTAAAGCGCTCTGACACCCAGGAATGGGTCACGTTCGTGCTATAGAAAACACTAAAAATAAATACCTAGTCATGGCTGGTGGAGCCATAGTGTGGAGAGATCTGATTACCTGGTGTGTGTGCTGCCCCCGCCCAATGCCCCCCATTGCCCTGGTGCCTCTATCTGCTCCTTGTGAAGCAAGTAATAACTGCCTGCCATGCCGAATCATAGGGTATTGGGGAACAGGGACGTAGAAACAGGTGGGAACAGCAACATGTACAGCCTACCACAACAGGCGATGCGCCCAAACTATCTAAAGCGTTGCACCAATGTGTGTGGGGTTGGGAGGTCCAAAATATCATGGTTCCTGGGCAACGAACGGAGTGTCACCATGTTGACAGATGAGAGTCCTGGGGGGAGCCGTCTGTCAGGGCTGAAACGTCTTCCATGGAGAAGATGTGAGGGCCGCTCTCACAGTCTGAGGTCCCAGCGCTGTCTCCTAGAGATGCCACTGCCTGGAAAACTCAACGGCAATCTTCCATGAGTTGTTAAAGGACTGGGGACTTGGTCGCTGGGGATATTGGAGAGGGGCCCCACTGGGCCACTTACGGCCCTTCTGTGGCCCAGATAGCCACAGAAGGGGCTCCATGATAGCCGTTGGCCCAGTCCCATGCCTCCTTGGGAACATTGAATAACAGGGAGTTGCTACCTGCAAGGACCTTGAGGCACGCTGGGAACAACAGGGCATACTGTACTTCCTGTTGCTTGAGCTGTTTTTCACTTCCAAGAAGGAGGCTTGCTGACGTGCCACTGCCTGAATGTAGTCCAGAAATAACATCATGGTCTTCTCTATTTTCAAAGGTCCTGGCAGCCCTCAGGATAGCATCCCGATCTTTGAAGTGAAGAAGCTTGGCCAGTATTGGGCGCGGCAGGGCCCCCGGGACAGGCCGGCACCCAGTGTTTCCTCTCCAAGAGAAGAAGGACGTAAGTTAAGTTGGTAAAACAAAGGACTTGAACCAGTTCTCAAGGAATGCCTCCCATCCATGGCCCTCCATTCGCTCTGATATGCTCAGAATGCAGTTATTACTCATACAGGATAGCCCTTCTGCGTCTTCCGCTCTCCCTTCCAGTAGGCACACTTGATCTTGTAGTTCCTGGATGGCAAGCTGGTTAGTGGTAGATTGTGGCTGGCATTTTCTCTCCATCAGCTACCCTGTCTATGAGCTTTTGGTGGTCGTAGTGAAGGAATCCCAGCTCTGTCGCCAAAATGGCAAGTTTTGTTTCCATTGACATCCGTGAACTTTCTTTGGCCGCCAGGATTTTGTCCAGTTTACTGCAGCTGGGGCCGAAGAGCGCAGAGAGTCTTCTGGCAAAGGGGTGTCTGGTACCAAAGTCAGCGGGTCATTCGTTCTGGGGCCTGTGTCGACACAATAGATCTCAAGTGGTCCATCGCAGTAAGCCCAGGAGTCCCAGTGGGGCTCCAGCCGCACAGAGTGAAAGGGAGGGAGAGCCGTTGATGTGGGGTCCGCTCCTGGGGAGGGCCCTTGCACGGCCTCATTGTTCCAAGTCTGCCAGTGGTGAGCAGGCGGAAACTGTCTCAGGGCATCTGTGGTCTCAGTTAGATCTCGCCACCCAGGTGTTTTAGGGTTGCATCCGGCCCAAAAGGGCAGCTCTAGAGTCTATGGCACTTCCCGAGGTGCGTGGTTCAGTGGTGTTGAAGAGGGAAGTCAGGCTCCTGCTACAGGTTACGATGCCGTAATCCCTTACCGAGAGTGCGCCCCTGGGTGGGGGGTGAATGTGGAAGCCGGCCTATCCCAGTTAAGTCAGTGGCAGGCAGTGGATGTAGACTGTGCTGTTATGGTCACCAGAATTTGTGTGTGAGGCCACAATTATGTCTAGCCGTGGGAGGGGGACACAAAATAAGGGATAATTTTCACCATGGACCACTCCTTGTAGCGAGGATACCTGTGGCATGATTATAGCACATTACAACGCAATGTTTTACATTGCGTGCGTTTACAACGTGGTTGTTGTAACGACCACGTTGTTAGTACGCAATGCATTTACCTCGCAAGTCATTACAACGACTTGCAGTAGGAGGGCGCTAAATTTAGGCATAGTATTTACTATTCCTACTCCAGTTTTGCAACAGTAGGCAAGGTGTTGGAATTAATTTCCAATACCTCAGTGCCCCCTACAGCAAATCGTTGTAATGACTTGCGATGTAAATGCATTGCGTACTAACAACGCGTTTGCTGTAACACCGCTTTGTAATAGTTCTGCAATGTAATGACAGCATTGTAAATGCTGTTCCCCCGTGGCATACTACCGGACACCTGCCCACCACCTGGTCCTTGCCACAGCACCGCATGGGGCCCCCGGCAGGACCCCAGGGCCATTGCGTCTCTAGTAATTTCTGCGTGGGCGCAGCTTGACAGCTTGCATTTGTCACCCTGAGTGGGACGGGTATGCCCAGATGTGGGTCCAGTTGCTCTCTCTGTAACTGGAGTCAATGAAGCCTGGCTGATGAGGAGGTGATACCCTGAAACCGGCCCCTGGATGGTTGTTTCCGGGCCAGGGAAGACCTGGCCTGGCAGTTCGGGCTAGACTATTCTCACTGGGAGCATGGTGAAGACTAATTTGCCTATGGCTGGGTTTAAACTGGAATTACATGTGGAGCAAAAAAACGATGGATTTAGGCCCAGATCTCTGTTCTGGGGTGAATGTTTGACATTGTTCAGCATTCTGTCCATCAATTGTTCTTTTTGCATTTGTCACCCCGAGTGGGATGGGTATGCCCAGATGTGGGCCCCGTGTCCTCCATTCCGCTGGAGTTAAGCTAGTCTGGCTAATAAGGGGTGATACCCCGAAACCGGTCCCGCGATGCTTGGTTCCGACCCGGGGAGGACCTGGCCTGGCTGTTCGGCCTGGACTGTTCCCATGGGGAGCAAGGTCAAGACTGATTTGCATATGGCTGGATTTAATCTGGAATGGCATGTGGAGCATAAAAACAATGGATTTAGGCCCAGATTTCTATTTTGGGGTAAAGGACTGACAACTTTCAGCATTCTGTCCATCAATTGTTCTGTTTGAAGCTTGAGAGCAGCCAGGGCCTGATCCACCTTAGCCCGCTACACTAGGGCGGCCCAATGCGTGCCGTGAGCTTCTGCGGCCCACCTCGTGTTCTTTCAGGGCAGGTTGATAGAGGGGGGAAGGGAAGAGTATTTTCATATCTAATAACATCTGCATTAAACTTTAGTCTTGGGTGCAAGCGGAATGCGTATGGTATGTGATATAGACTTTGCTTCCTTAATAAGGTTCTATTCTTATTAAGGAATGTGGTATCATTAAGCTAAGCTGAGAAGAAGCTTGACTTGTATTTTGTACTACTAGTTGCATGGTGGCTGAGGACAGCAACTAAACATGAAGAAATCTGAGCCTCACGAATTAGAATGAGAGCTTTGCCAGGAAGAATATGCAGCATATTTGGGGGCTACTGTTGAGAATATGTTGACCGCAACAACAAAGTTTGCTCTTCTGAGATAGCCTTGGACTTGAATGTACTAAGTTTTGCAAAGAAAAGAAGTGATTAATGGAAGGGAAAAGTGATGTAATAGATAAATATAACCCTTGAGTTAGCCGTTTGACGAGGTTGAATCCAAGGGTTAATACAGTGTTAGAAGGGCATAAATTCATAACAAGAGTACAGATGCTTCAGTAATTTCTGTATCCATATATGGGGGCTTTGACGCCTTTTGCCGCAACTTGTAGTTAAAGAGACATTAAAGATGAGATTAGGGACCAATTAATAGAGATAACTTGTAGCAAAGGGTACAGGATCTACAGAATTTTCAAGTCCAAAATAGGCTGAGATAGCCTGTGCCATTGAACATGCCGCATTATGTATGGGTGTAACGAGCACGTAGTTGACAAGGAGAAGCACTGAGCCTTTGTGGAGTTCAGAACAAGACTTAGAATAAGAGAGGCAGGAAGGGGGTGTGTATGTTGAGAATATAGAAAGTGGGTTCTTTAGATGCTGAAGTTTCATGTAGGCAGTGACAAGCATGTGGCACTTTGCAGAATGTTACATAGCCAGTTTTAAGATGATGAACATCTTGGAAAAGGAGAAAATAACGAGGTGGGAGAGAATGGTGATGGGAAAGGGTGTGTACTCAAAGTTGATGGAAGGAATGGTAGTCATGTGCCCGATTTAGGCACCATAGGAATTAGTGCCATTTTTGCATGCACACTGTCCTTTCTTAAAGTTGCCTTCTCTCTGTCAAAACAACCTTTGGCACACATTTGCATTTGTGACTCTAAGACTAGTTTCTTGGAAACATTGGCCTTGCTGACATGAAACACTTATTGAGAACACTATCACACTGTCTTGACATTAGACATGGCCTTCATGTGCTTGGCATAAATGTGCTTTATTATTAGGTCCATGTGGCGACTAAGCTATCAGTGAAATTCAATCAATGACAGGCCGATTACAATCTCGGCCCAAGGCAAGGATACCATTTTCTATATATCACCTTTTGTTTCCTTACATAATCAGAGGAGACATTTCTCCTGACTTCAAGAGGTCCCTGCATGGCGAATCTTTCGCCTATAAGCTGACCAGCATCTCCTTGATGGGTGTCCAATTTGTGACTATGACGGGGTCTTTCACTCATACCCATCGGGTAATAGGGTTAGATCAACCAGGAGAGGGCTCATTGTCAATACATACATCTGCACCCTAGACACGTAGGTTAGAGTTTCGTTTTGTAAGAGTGCACTACACATTTGTGCTATTGTATATGTATGCATATATAAGTTGTCAACAAAATGGCTGAGATATATTTTGTTCACCGTAGTGACATTCAGTTTAACTGCTGTCTGATTCGGTCTATAAATCATTGTAGCCCATATATTCTATGCAAGAATCACTACGGTTCAATAAATATTGAAAACGCCCTTTGTGTATTCTTTGTTTATTTCTCTAAGCGAAAGAAAGCACGAGCGACTGAGTAATGCAAAAAGTCTGCACAAATCGGGAAGTCCAACATGGATCTGTATTGGCCCCTCTATTTGATCTGTATACCCCAGATCTAGGGACTGCAATCACAAAGGCCAAGTCATGCCCTCTAAAGATTGGCTCACACAAATTCCATACACCAGAATGAGTTGAAGATTTAGTCAACCTGGACCCAACAAAAAACTCAGGGAGAAAGCAAAGAAAGTTTGGAAACTAAGCTGCGCAAGATTAGAATTCTCCAGAATATACAACTAATTGGGTGTTTGGCTAGCGGAGCATCAGCCAAGGGGTGACAACGATTTTCCAGATCTGCTAAGCAGAATGCATCAACAATAGAGAAGTGGGAGGTGAATCTCCAGCTACTCCAGGGGTACTTGAAACAATGGGGAGCATTCCAAGGTTGATCTGTTTGCCCTAGCAGAAAACATAAAATGCCCAGGTACCCATACTCCTTCCATGTGCAATGCACTATGGATGAACTGCTCAGGGATATTTCCTTCTGATTCTCTCCAATTCCTCTAATCCCATATGCAATGAGAAAATTGAGACAAATGTTGTGGACACTCATGCTCCTCAATCTGACTTGGGCAAGAAGGTAAGGTATTCTTGCTGTTAGTAATGGCTTGTAGTTTAACAAAAGAGAGAAGACCCCACTAGTTCCAGGGAACAGGGTACTACAGACAGTCAAAGTCAAAAGAGGTTTCCCTGGATCAGCTATTGAGAGTTAACTTATCTCAACTCATTCACACTTCACAGTAACTTAATAATATTCTTTAGAAATTTGGCCACAAACTAAAATGTAACGTTTACACTCTTTCTTTATTAAAAGTTCTCTTACTTCACATACTATTTTCCTTCACGTAAGGAAAAAAAGCACAAAGTTAAAATTTCAGAGAAAAGAGTTTTTTCCTGAAAAGCAGTGAATATAAAAACATCTCATAGTTTACAATGAAAATGAATAAAACATTCATTAATATAATAAAAATTATACAATATGCATGAAAAACATTAATCACAACCTAATCACACAGGACTTATGTAAATAACAGCCAAAAAAAACACCTATTTTCAAAATCAGCCTTCTCTTTTTAAGTCCCCGGTTGTTAATCATTTTCTGAAAGACATTAAGCACACATTTCCTCCTGTGCCATTCATAATACCTCAATGGGACTTAAACTTTGTCTTGACATATCTGATGTGTGCTCCCTTCGAGCCCCTTCATAACTGTCCTTTGCGTCTTCTCACTCTTAAGACAGCTTTCCTGGTAGCTATCACCTCTGCCAGAAGAGTGAGTGAGCTCCAGGCTCTTTCTTCCAAACCTCCTTTCCTTTCTGTTCATCCGGACATGGTGGTTTTAAGGACCCGTCCTTCTTTCTTGCCAAAGTTTGTCATGCCCTTACACATCGGGCCGACCATCACTTTGCCCACCTTCTTTCTGCCTTCGCATCCTTCAAAAGTGGAAGAGAGGCTCCATCGTCTGGACCCAAAACGTGCGCTCTCATTCTATCTAAACGGTACAAAAGGGGTTGGTGATAGACGGAGCATCTGAACCAATCAAACACTTACACCCAGTCAACAGATCTGGGTTTGATCCATCACCGTTCTTTAGCCCACTCTGCCACCCCAGTTCAGACATGGCCATATGCAAATCAGTCTGACCCTGTGCCTCATGGGAACAGTCCAGCCCGAACTGCCAAACCATGCCTTCCCTGGACCGGATTCAAGCTTCCTAAGACCGTTTTTTGCATTTGTCACCCCGAGTGGGATGGGTATGCTCAGACGCGAGTCCCATGCTCTCCACACCACTGGAGTCAAGCTATCCTGGCTCGGACGGCTGATAGCCAGAAACCGGTCCTAGGATGCTTGATTCCGGTCCAGGAAAGACATGGCTTGGCAGTTCGGGCTGGACTGTTCCCATGAGGCACAGGGTCAAGGCTGATTTGCATATGGCCATGTCTGAACTGGGGTGGTGTGGAGTGCAAAAAAACAATGGATTTAGGCCCAGATCTCTGAACTGGGGCGAATGTATGATATTGTTCTGCATTCTGTCTATCAACTGTTGTTTTCTCATTCTATCTAAAGCGCACACAACAGTTCCGGGTGGATGATCAGCTCTTTGTTGGCTACGTGGACGCCCAAAAAAGTCGGGCAGTGCACAAACAAACCATCTCTCGGTGGGTTGTTCTGTTCATAAAAGCATGTTACTCGTTGGCCAAGAAGGAGCCTCCTGTGGGGCTGCGTGCCCATTCTACCAGGGCAACGGCAGCCACTATTGCCTTGGGACGCGGCGTTCCCTTGCAGGACATGTGTAAGGCAGCTACGTTTACCAAGCATTATTGCCTTGACAGTCAAGTCCAGAGAGACAGCTTCTTTGGCCATTCTGTTCTCCGTGACTTTCTGGTGTAATCTTGTTCGCAGACCCACCACCGGGGTCTGTATTGCCGGGATATCTATTCTAAGGTAAGAAATCTATCACTAACGTGTCTCTTTCAGATGCACAAGTTACTACTTGTGTAATGATATATCTGTAAGAGACATTAGTTAGTGATAGATTCCTTAACGCCCCACCCATCCTCCCCTTCTGCACACTGATTTCTAGGGTTAAGGTCATCCCTTTCAGGGCCCTAGTTACATGGCACCAGTGGTCAGTTTCTTTCATGGCGCTGCGTTCCTGGCGCGGAAAGTCGTGTACAGAACCGACGTCAGCGCGCATGGGTGGCGCCTAAGTAGTGTCTGTGATGTCATCTCGGTGCTTACGACAACAGTGACGGACGCGGAGCCGTACGACGCCACCTACCGATGCGCAGGGGTACTGCTGATGAAAAACTTTCCCGATCCAATCTGACACATGGGAATATTCTAAGGTAAGGTATCTATCACTAACTATCGGTGACATGCATCAACAAAACGTTTTGTGATTCCCTATTAGCGATTTTTAAGGAATCGCTAATATGGAATCGCAAAACGGGATGCAACAAGAAAATAGCGTTTTTCTAAGGAATCGCTAAAAATCGCAGAAATATTTGCGATATCGCAATTTGCGAAACCGCAAATTGCGAGGTCGCACGTTGATGCATATTGATGATGTCAGAACCAGGTACTGTGCCCTCCAATCCTCATTCTGAAACAGGAAGTGTGCTCTGAGAGCCTCATTTTCACTCCAGGAGCACAGGGAGAGGAGGGAGCTGGTACTGGGAGCAGGAGAGGAGTGTGTCTGATTAATAAAACCTGTAAGATACACAAAATGGAGCCTGCAGAAACTGTTGAGGACTCTCAAAGTGGCAGAAAAAGAAAACTTAAGTTTTCAGAAACAGAAATTGAAGCCCTGATTGAGGGAGTTGTACACAACAATGAGAAGCGTTTGGGAAGGCTTCTCTCAAGGTGCCTGAGCAGGAGAAAAGGAGAATATGGCTCATGATACAAAGCAGAGTGAACGCAATCGGGGTCACTCATCGTACCACCGACGAACTGAAAAAAAGGTGGTACGATTTGCGCAGTAGGGCCAAGGTGTGCATCGCAGACCGCTTGAAGGCTGCACTAGTAACTGGAGGAGGGACACCACCACACACCGGAAACACTCCCATGGAGGATTTAATTGAGAGCACAATCCAGAAAGAAGCTGTTGTCGGTGTGACAAATCTGGATACCTCCGGAGCAGCACACATGTCCCAAGGTAAGAGGAATGCATGTGTACATTGTCCCTATCACTGCAGTGTGAATGGTAGCTCTGCATAGCGCACACGCAAGCAGTGAAACATTAACATCACTTTCAATAGTATAGCAAGTGCATCATGGGAGATGTAGTTTGGTCAAGCAGTTCCAGTCACAGACACACATATTATTTAAACCAATTCCAAAAGTGTATTAACTGTGCCAAAGTATTAATGTTTATTCATGTTACAACAGTCACATAACCTAATAAGCATACATTAATGCTGTTGTGCACTGTTTAACCTCACAGATGCAGAACATGGTGAGGCCGGGGACAATGATGTCCAGGACATCCAGCTCAGCAGCGCCTCTGAACCTGAAAACACACCAGCTTCGAAAAGCATCCAATCACGAGTCCCACAATCACGTAGGACACCTGTCCAAAGTTTGGTACCCTATCACACAGATGATGAGGCTGATGCAGCACCTCATGTCAGCAACCCACGAAGTGCTACCGCCACAAGTAGATCATCCTTCAACCGGAGAGCCAATTCAAGGTTGACAAGGAGACGACGCAGAGTACGAAGGCCACAGCAGGTGGAACAGTTGAATAAGGTCTGTGGTGGCTTGGAGGGACAGATGCTTCGGTCACATCGCCTGCAGGCAAAAAACACAAGATTGATCAAGGGCGAAATTGCCAAAATGTCAGGTAACCTAGCTGTGCTTGCCACTAGTCTCCAGGAAATGACAAGAGTAATGCTGGAGGGTCAAAATGCACACAATGCACAGCGTCAACAACTCATGGAGCAACTGAAAATGCAAGTGGTGTCCAATAACACACTGGCCACACAACAGCTATGTTGTCACGTAGAATATCAACAATGCAGACCGAAATGTCCAATGATAATTGTGATGTTGCTACAGGATTACAGCAAGTCACAAATGCAGTAGAGATGGTGACTGAATCTACAAGTGGTGAAAACATCCCTGCACCAAATGTAATCCGTGAGGGTGCCTCAGGCATGATCAATACACCAATGCCAATTGTTAATGAGGCTAGACGGCCCAAACGCTGTGCCATCACATCCAGACCCAGCCTAGGGCAAGAAGATGCTGCTGCCGAGAGGCGTCTCGGTGTTCGGGGCAAGAAACGCTAGGCTCACATGCACAAATCCTGTTGAGATGGTGAATGAACCATTCTCACATTGTGACCTCATCACTGACTGACAAGTATTTTAATTTTTTTTTAAATAGTAAATGTTGTTGGCAACAAAAGTGTGCCCAAAGTCACTTTTAAAGTGCGCCTCTGTTTCCAGGTCACATATTCTTATTATTAAAAATTACTTTGCAAACCATACTGTCTTCGTGTCATCATTACTCACCTTAAAAGTAGTTTTGTGTGATCTCCATTCTGCGTCCTTCTGCTGCGTCAGATCCTTGTTGGGCACGTTGGTGAAGGATTGGCTGGTTATCATCCTCAGAGTCACTGTCAGAAAGGTCAATTTCCAGGCCTCCCTTTGTCGCTATGTTGTGCAGTATGGCACATGCTGCCACAATTTTGCAGCATTGCTCTGGGTTGTACTTCATTGCTCCTCCTGTCTTATGTAGGCGTCTGAATCTGCTCTTTAGTAGCCCAAATGTTCTCTCTATCACATTCCTTGTTGAGATGTGCGCTGCATTGTATCTTCTTTGGGCGGCTGTTGCAGGATTGAGATAAGGTGTCATGAGGTAATTGCGCAAGGCGCATGCACTGTCGCCTACATGTGAGAAAAGAAGATATGTCAACTATATGTTTCAGATATGCATTTGTGATAAGTTTGTAATGCTGTGTAGCACATATTTACCTAACAAATGTCCCTCTCCAAACTCTCCCCTTGCAAGTCGGGTCTGCATGCCACTTTGCCTGAAGATGAATGAATCATGTGCACTACCAGGAAATTGCGCAACAATGTCTGTTATGATGGTTTTGGCATTACACACAACCTGAATGTTGAGGGAATGGTAGCATTTCCTATTTCTATACAAATATTCCTGTGTAGCTGGGGGACATATTGCAACATGGGTGCAATCTATACAACCAATTACTTGTGGGAAGCCAGCTATTTGGTAAAATTCCTGCTTAGTCTTAGCTAGGTCATGGGCTGAGGTTGGAAAACTTATATGTGCATGTATCCAGGAGATCATGTCATCAAGGAACGCTCTCAATATTCTTGATAATGCACTTTGTGAGACACCTCCGGCTACTGCAATTACTCCCTGAAAACTGCCTGATGCCAGTAGGTGTAGGCAACATAATATTTGTACGTGAGTTGGGATAGCTTGGGTCCTATGTGTCTGTCGTTGAAGAATGGGGTCCAATTCATTAATTAGATCAAGTATCATTTGTCCATTCAGCCTATACTTATCGTATATTTCGTCATCCCGCTGCCCAAGCAAAGTTATGCGCACTCTGAATATGCGTTCATTGATTCGCCTCCTTCTCTGTCGAGCACCTAGCAGCCGCATCCTCCTCGCCATCAGGTACAGACCAGCCATTTTGAGCTCTGGGGCCTTGTGTGGGTGTGTTTTATACATTTTCAGTTGGTTTGCAGGTGTTTCAGGTTAGATTTTTATTTTTACCACCTGGTAGTGTCCCTTCTTAATTTGCAAGTGCAAAATTGCGATTTTTGAGAAAATCGCAATTAGCGATTTTTTTATGCATATCAATTGCGATTCCTTATTTGCGAATCGGTAAATGTGATTCGCAGATAAGGAATCGAACTTGTATTCTCAGATTATTTTTTGCGATTTCTCATTTTTTGCGATTTTGCGATTTTCGCTAATATTTGGATGATGCATTTCTACACTGGCAATTGCGGACGCTATTGCTCTGAAATTGCGATTCGCATCATTTGCGAATTCGCAAACGCTTGATGCATGTGCCTGTATGTCTCTTACAGATATATCGTTATACAAGTAGTAACTTGTGTGTTTTTACAATACATACATTACATGTTCTCTTTCACAATCCATCCTTACATTGTAAATGGCTGCTACCCTCTGATCCTCTTACTTCAGTTTCCAATTGGATTCTTCACTTTCTCATTAGAGCGAAAACACAATCAGAGGTTAAATCTTTGTCCTGATGCCTTGTGAGTCTGGGGGGGAAAGTCACAAATTATCACAAGACTATAATCATCTTCAAAGAAAAACAACTTTTACAAGTTGAACCCAACACTAGTTGGCAGGAGTATGCAGAGCATGTGAATTTGAAGCACCACAGGCTACAAACATATAGTTACAAGAGAAGTAACATTTTTCCAAATATTTGCTAAACAACCTCAAAACTTAATGTGCAATTAGAATGTAATATATAAATTCTTGTACCATTACACCAACCTGTGGAGTGTAACTGTGGCTGTATCGATCACGTACACCTATGTCCGACATTTTATTTTGCCTGTTTGATTTTTTCCAGTATACTGTTTTTAATGAATACTTTGTCAATGTGAAAATTGACAGTCTTCATATATTTCATTGATAATGTTTTTATTCATTTTGCACAGGAGTGAAGCCTCTTAATACTGCGGATAAACAACTACTGTTAGTAGCAAATGCACACATGCACTGGGACCCGGAATATTCAGACGTGAAGCTGATTCAGACAATGATGTTTATCTCTGAGCTTAAAATGATCCTGGAGAAGTCTGCCATTAGACCAGGCAGCCCCCCAATGGATCTAAATGCCATTCCGCTGGTTTTGTGCGCTGATCTCAATTCTTTGCCAGATTCAGGTGAGTCTACAGAAGTTGTTCCACAAGTCAGTGTGATTTTTTTGACTCCCCTCATATTCATACCAGTGCTTAATTTGAGCGGGTGGCTTCCGGTGCTCGGCACTGGCACTTAATTGTCAATACCAGCACTTATGACTGTCTGCCACATGGTGGTACTGTCTGCTTAATTTAGATTAGAGCACAACAGCAGTTGTACTATAAAAATGACTGATACCTGCCACCCAAGCCATTCTTATAGCTTTGGGGGCCTGGAATAGTCTGAATTGTCACACTTGTAAGAGTGTGATAGTTAGTAGTTGTGTTGCTACAGTCATTGGCAGCGCTGGCGAGCGGAGTGGGTGGTGCAAACTTCACTGGCCTCCTGATAAGGGCCCTTGCACTCATTTGTTTTGTGATAAATTAAGCACTGACTGATACTTGCTTCCTGTCAATTGAGTCTGATGTTAGTTGCAAAATGTACGATGTTGATTGCAACTTGCTGCTGAATTGAATTATTTAAAGTCATTTTATTATCTGTCAGATCTGTAGGTCTTGAATTTGCCACTTTAGAAGCAGCAAAGTAATAATCAATATTTCAATGTACTGTGGTGAAATGACGACGTATGAGGCTGGAGCCTTAGAACTTGTTAAATCTGTTACCAGAAACTATATTCCATCTCTCCCCTAGAAACTTATTTATTTATATGCTAACATCTCACTGGGGTGAATGTATGACATTGTTCTGCATTCTGTCCATCAACTGTTATTTTTGCCTTCGTCACCCCGAGTGGGATGGGTATGCTCAGACGTGAGTCCTATGCTCTCCATGCCACTGGAATCAAGCTATCCTGGCTGATGAGGGCTGAAAGCCCAAAAACGGTCCTAGGATGCTTGTTTCCAATCCAGGGAGGACCTGGCTTGGAAGTTCGGGCTGGACTGTTCCCATGGGGCACAGGGTCAAGACTGATTTGCATATGGCTGGGTTCAAACTGGAATGGCATGCTGAGCAAAATAACGATGGATTTAGGCCTAGATCTCTGTACTGGGGTGAATGTATGACATTTTGTCTGCATTCTGTCCATCAACTGTTGTTTTTGCTTGTGCTCAAAGTGCAACACAACGTCTCAGTTGTTCACCTTCTTTTGTGTTCAAACCAACAGTTCATCTGTGTGAAAGACACATAGCCTTCATGCATTATGTTTTCATCTCATGTCAATAAAACAATTTCGATTGCAGCCTATTCTGATGCTCACTATTCACTTGAAAACCACCAGTCTGTCTGTGTGAAAGGCACACCGCCTTCTCACTAGTCGCGTCATCTCCATCTGCAACACATCAGTTAAGTTCGCTCTGCAAAGAAGGACCCCATCCGGTCCATTCAGCAAAGAAGGACTCCATCCGGTCTGGTCAGCAAAGGAGGACCCCATCCGGTCCGGTCAGCCACAGGACGTCAGCTTTCACTGTCTGATGATCATTCCAGGCTTGAGGGAGTGGGGCAAAGGGAAGGGGGGGGAATCCCACTCATACAGGGACTTGGCAACACGCACACCAAGGCGCCACAGTAAGATGATCTGAAAAAAGAAACAAGCATCACTCTTCTTGCAAAAAAACATTTTTTAAATGTACACGTTTTCTGTCTGGCATTTCTGGAAGTACAATATTTTCATCTCTGGCTGCATAGCTCTCCTCTAGCTCTGGGGAATTGTCTGAGAATTCTACCCACTCTTTAATCTCTGAATCCTTTGTTTTGAGGTGAAACTCTCTTTTTCTCTGCACAGCAAGAAGGGCTGGGGCAGTTTCCTTCCTGACTATTTCTCCACTCACTGCTGGATACGTGCTCCCTTTATCTATTGGCAGAAAACCAAGACACTTCATCTACTCCGGTAATTTTCCTTTCCTCAACCGGCATTTCACCTTCTATAGAATTTGTCTGGCTTGTGCATTCTGGCACATAAGAATCACAATCCTGAGTATATCTAGGGGAAATCCCTTCATTTTCTACCCACCGGTTTGTATGCTCTTTATCTCCTAGGTGCTCTTATTTAGGTATGCACACCAAATCTGAATCGTGTGTCACCACCTCTTTCTCCAAGTTTTAGCCTGGTCATCTGTAAGGAAATTAAAGGTTCTGTTGTGCACCGTAACTGCATTTTGCAGCACACTCTGGGGAATCTTGTATTCTCAATATCCACGCCTGGACTTTTTATTAGGACCTGAGAAATCACATTGCATTTTATTTTATTGCCCTCTGTTCAGCATCCGTCAATGTGCAATAACACAAAAATATCTGTAACTATTAGAAAAAAAAACATATTTTTGCTTTCCCTGTTCATTACAAAAACTAAAAAGAACACATTTCTCTTGAACTGGCACACAAAATGCACTGTCACATTTCTAGATTGACCACATTTTAAAAGCATTCTGCACAAACTGCTTGTGCAGAGTTACATTCATTTACTATAATAACATTCCTTTCTGTAAAACAGAATTCATTATTCATCAACATGTCTAATTTATAGCTACGAACAGCGATCGTTAAATTAAATAAAAAAAATCTGGTCTATTAATTTTCCTCCCGTTCTCTAAACTCGTGTTTTTTTCTACATCTGACTCATCCTAGCTGGTCAAAACAAATAGCTTGGGTACATGTTTAAGTCTCTCTTCAAATACATCTCTTCATCTAATATTCAAATCTGTTACAAGGTTTGCAAAAGGACAGTTTTCCTTCCAACTTGTTCTGCTCGTAAAATAACACCCTCAAACTCACTCTCTGGTTATCCTCTCTCCTACTTCATTCTTTCAAACTGTCAGCAGCTGCTCTCTATGTGCTCTCTCTCTATCCCCCTTAAGCGCTGCCCCTCCTTTCTAAAGCTTCCGCGGAACCTGCTGGGTCCCTTGCCAAAAATAACAAGCAGAGCCTTCTTCCTCTGCTGCCTCTAGCCCCTACCTTATCTCCTCCAAGGCCTAAGTGCCATGCATGCCTGCCAACTATCGTATGCTCCCATCTGCTCTGCGACTCTCCTCATTGGGTGGGGGGTGAACCTGCGCCTTTGCAAGCCTCCCAAACATCTATCTCAAAGAAACTGTCTCTGTCTGCTGGGGCGAGGAGCTGGGATGACCCCTCCCGTAGGAATTCCTCCTCAGTCTTTACAGAAAGCCTGACCTCTTCTCAGTGCTGCTGGATGACCTCACTGCAAGCCTCCCAAGCATCTATCTTAAAGACGCAAGCACTTCACCATCACTGAAATACAGACTGTATTTCATCTCAAAGCTATAAACTGCCTGTCTGTATTTCTGTCTGTATTTCTCTTGCCCTAGTGCACATTTAAATGTGTGTCTGTGCAGCACAAATTCACACTGGCCTGAACAGTCACAGAACTGCCTTTGATTTAAATGCACATTTCTTTTTCCTAGCATTTCTCTCATGTTGAATCACTTCCTATGTTAAAATAATGTACATTCTAGTACTACTAATCAGACCATATTTTTTACATTTGTTACATTTTACAAATTAAGAACAACCAGGACAACAAGAAACTCATTCCAGGCATTTTCAGAAAAAGACCAAATTCATTAATTTGCGTAGCAAAGCAATTGCAAGTGCTCTTTTGATTTTTTTATTCAGCATGTTCTTAAAGAAACCAAACAATTTCAAGCGCTTTTTCCAAAGACATCAAACAAAGAATATCCCACATTTCAGGGTTCCAGTCAATTCCAACCTTTGAACGCACTGTTCTCCTATGAACCCTTCCTCTGCTTTTCCTATACTTGTTTTGCATGATACAAACCATATCCTTCTTTTTGCCACAGTCTGGTAGGTTTCCCATTTATCTTTGCAATAATTTATTCTGACAGGTTAACATTGCAGAGGTATTTTTTGGCTTCAACAAACCATGTCTCTCATGTCTCAAATTCACGCTGCAGCTAAACATACTTATCATGCATTTTATAATATACACTTAAGGGAATCCAGCCCTTTCTTCCTAGAATTCCAATTGGAATCTGAGAGCCTGCCTTTAATTCTCTAGAAAAAGCATATTTCCCCTTTTAAATCAACGTTTACATCCTGACGACTACGCCAAAATGTTTTGAATGTGGCTACTCACCAATAAGCCACACCCAATACCTGCACTCCCACTTGGGAGGCAAATATTCCACTGCACTTTTGAATAATATACACTTTTGAGCATGTCTTACCACTCCTGGCACTGCAAGACTTCAACACAAAACAAACCACACCTTTTGAAAAGGGGTGTTATTAACAAAATGCAAAGACTCTATCACTTTTAGAATAAGGCTCGGGGTTTATTACACAATACTCTCTAAACAACGGCTATCTCAGATACCAAATGAATAAGATTCAAATATATGTAGCAAACTATAATCTAAATGGCATGAATCAATAATTATACTGATTATTAAACAAGCAATAACTGATAAGATATATTGGACGTCCTGCAAGAGATCAGAAAGATATATATATATATATACAGTAGAGGATCACTCTGGATGTGCACCTCCCACACCACAAAGAAAACACCTCAAACGTCCCAGCCAATGGCTCACATCACAGTGGCAATAACCACAAAACTCAATACATCACCTGATGCATACACAGCCCACTTCTGGCTTGGCGGAGTCTTCACATAGCTGGGATCAGAGCTCAGCAATCAGGGTTCAATCCGAGATAGACACGTCTGCCCTTACTCAGAATCCAAACTCCTGCCAGACCAGTGGAGGTTCCACTTTTTAATACAAATCCGAACATAACGAAGCTTCTAGCAATCCTCTGCCCCTCGTTCTCATGAGAGCCCGTACCAGTCTGCTCCAAGGCCACGGCATCGGTTGATCAGGCCTTTGCTATGACTTTGAGACAGACCATGTACATTCCTTTGATAAGAAAAGGTTTTCTCTAGTCAGTAAAGTGCGAAAAACCGGAGGAAGAGTAGAACATGCCCTCCCCACTTTGCAGCTACGTGCAAGCACAAAAAATAGCTTCAGTCATGAAAATGGAGTTAGTTAAGCCTGCACACAGAAAGACCCAAAGCATGATGGAATTGAAAAGCAAGATGACATGAAAACATGTCAAAGCTAATAAATAGTAAGCACTGCCATAAAGCAAGATAAAGTCAGAAAACAGAATGACATTAAACCATGTCAAAGCCAATAGTAAGTACTCCTAATTCTCACCAATGCTCAATACAATACACATTCCTGCACAACTGCACGCCTTCAAATGCACATCCCACGCACTCTGCTCTTGGCAAGACTGTTCCACTCCGTAACAGCTCCCATTGAAAGAGAGCAAGATTACAGGACAGAAGAGAAGCAGGCATATGCAGGACCATCCTACATTAAGGCTGGGGTAAAATAACACACTAAAGTCAGTTAAAATGGTGGTGGTTTAGGGTCACATAGGGTGCCAAAATCACAAGAGTGGCTCTTTTATTACATACAGTTCTACGGTGTCAGCTAGTGGCCGACACTCATTGGGGAGGTAGTGTGGGTGTCGGCCATTTGCAGACACTCATAGTAAAGGGATTAATAGCAGAGCTAAACTTTACAAAAATACCTTTAGGTCAACTGCTACATTCAGTACCCTTTGCCCGAGACTCATGTGATGTCGGGAACCGAAGGCCACGGTATGGATAGCATTTTTGCAAACACTTGATTATTTTAAAAACCGTCACCAGGACTATGCCTCAAGTTGGCGGGGCAAAATAATTATCTCTGTATTTCTCCATGTGCCCCTTGCTGGTCAGACCTGCCAGAATCAAGCAAATTCCTCCTGCAGGGAATGACTAAGGTGGAGAAAGTGACTGTCTGTTGCCTGAAACACAGCAAAGCCACCTACACATTGGATAGACCATCATGGCATCAAAGAAGCAAAGCACACTGGCCTGCAGTGGTGGAGACAGCTACAGTCCAATGGGGCCACAGTGCGAATAACTGACTATTGGAGCAATGTATACATTAAACTTCTTCATTGTTTCAGCTTTATAAAAGCATCAGGCAATAACTGGTTACAAATTTTAAAAAAATCAAATAGAACAAAACAAAAGCAAGAGTGTTATAACTATACAAAGAATAGCTATAATTCAACATTTTACAAATCCATTTTTATCTTTAGTAAGTGTTCTTATTAAAAATAAAGAAAATATCTCCCTCATGATCATCACCGAATATAAGAAACTACCATACAGTCCAAGTGACTTTCCTGAATGGGATGGCGTAAAGGGAAGACCCAAGAAATTGTTACAGCTATTGTCAACCTTATGGATGGCTCGTAAAGTGCAATGCTTATAAGTAAGGCAACATGATATGATGATTAAAAGAAGGATTACATGAAATCAATAAAATATCTCTATTTAGTAAATGAGTCCGGGGGCATGGCCATGGGAGCAATGGAGTGAGGCATTTCTCCGGCAAACTTCGTTTCACTGAGGCCCGCTATATTGCAGCACAGCGCACCGAAGGAGTGTTGGTGGTCGGAGGCACTCGCGACTACTCCTGGAACCTGTGGGGGCTTACCTGACTGCTGACCGAGCGGCTGGATCCTCGAATCGTTTGAATCCACGGCAGCAATCGTAGGTCGGCAGCCACCATCTTAGTGCCACAGTCGGCAGCCATATCCCAGGGGTTGTTGAATGCCCCCCTTTGACAAACGGCACCGGGAATCTCAAGAGGGAGCATAGCACTAACAAGGTGTACCTGCCTTGGACTAAGCAGAGTTTTCACGTCTTATAACGAATTCTCGACTCCTCCCGGTTACAGCTCACCTCTTTATCAAATAAGATCCTACAATTACGCAAACAGCGTTTTGTTACGGACTCTCAGAACACCCGGAAATTGAATAACCTTGGCACCGCCAATACCGGGCTTATCGAGTACGAACTCCACAGGTTTCACATGAGGCCCTGAAGATTCGCAGTATGTTCCCTGCGATGAAACACGTGTTGGCATAACTAAAGGAACAATAAACAGACACTCCATACCAAGAACAGAACGTCTTTTTTGAACTTTCTATACCTCGACTGAGATGATTTACTCTCTTCTAGTCATTCTGAAAGTGTGGATGTACACAAACCAATTTTCTGTCTAAACAATTTCATTACTAAGAATGCTTTAATGTTGTATAGTGCAGGGGCATTGTTGTTTCATTGTTGAATGCCCCCCCAGTGACTTTGCCAGACAGCACCTCTACCTCCTGGGGTGGCAGGGACGGGCCTGTAACGTGAAAGTACAGCAGCAGGGAACCATGATATGCGGCTGCCATTTTGAGGTTTAACCAGCGGAACGCGAGCGGACTCCAGGGATCAACGACTGCTCTGAGGGCCTGCTACAACTTGCCTGGTGAGAGTTTGGGGTTGTGGTTGCCTTGTCGGACCGCGACCATCACCACTGGGCGAACGCGACCTGCGGGTGGGGGCGAACAAGCCATTTTAGACTGGACATCCGTGATGTGCTCCCCGTAGCAGATCATGCCTGCGCCTGAACCCGCCATATTTAGGCTAGTGGGGGCCCGTGCCCTTCTTGGTAGGCAACACTGGGCCTCGCTTGACTGGCCTATCGGAAGTGGACTCCAGCCCTTTCACCCAGGGGGCCCCGGCAGCCAGAGAGGCGGTAGGTCGAGGCTCGTGGCACTGAAAACCCTGCGGAGGACAGTGGCTAGGCCTTGTGTGGAACTAGACTCCCCCGCTGACTGGCGCAGTGCATTGCACGGTGCCTTCGGTTGTAGCACGAAGCCCAGAGCCCCGAGGGAACATTACCACCGCATACCCCACACTGCTGCTTGGACCGCCTGAACTGGACTGGGGTGGCCCTTCCTGCCGACACACGCAAAGCAGTGGGGTGGAGGGCCTTCTGGGAGGCTGCAGGTTGCGGGTAAGGTGAATCTGGGTGACGTGGAAGGAACCTGTTAAGACAGCACACATTTGACCTGTGGTGACCCCATGTGTACCTGCGATGGCCGGGGGGAGCTGCCCTCTCGACAACCATTCCTGTGGAGCTACGGAGCACCCAGCCCCTGCCCTGCAGCATAGTACCGGGCAGTGGCAGCCCAGAAGAGTGCCTTGGGACTTTGACTAGAAAGGTTGGGATGCCCCAGGGTGCTATTGAGAACAAGGTGCCCCTCTATCTACTCACAACTCAGCTACCCCAGCTGTCGGCCAGCAACTAGAGTAGAGTAGTGGTCCTACACGTGGAGTCATGTGCCATTGTGCTGGCAGTCACTTTTTATGACACTCTCTAAGACACTCAAATGCAATCCGTTAACATCCCTGTGTAACAAGGCCCCACAGCCAGGAGACACAATACAGACCTCAGCCTCGAACTCGGCGCCGGCCTGAGGTGAACCCTCCGCGCCCATCATGCAGGGGATGGACCGCTTCCTACAGGAGATACAGACTGACATCTCCTCCCGCAAAGAGGAGTTTAACTTGGGCCTCCGCAACATCTGGAGAGAGTTGACTGAGATTGGAGACAGGGTAGAGGACCTGGAGCGAGCTGTGGACAACAGATCGGAAGATCACCAGATGCTACTGAAGCACGTCAGTGCACTGGAAGACCATCAGACTAAGCAGGAAGACCTGAAAAATAGGAGTCGCCGCAACAATACTCGCATCCGGGGTGTCCCGGCCGGTGCAGAAGGCACTGGCGTTGTGGCGTTCACGGCGGAGCTCTTAGAGGCGGTCTGCGGTGACAATGATACATCCCCCACCTGCCCTTGATCGGGCCCACAGAGTCTCCATGAAAGACAGCGGGCGGACATCCTGACCAGGGTACATTTCTTCACTGAAAAGAAGAGATTATTTGCGGCCCACAAAAACACAGAGATCAAGTACCAAGGGCACGTGGTCCAGCTCTTTTTTATTTCAAGTTCTTTTTTATTAAATTTTAAAGAAATGAACATATAAATAATGGTGATACAATAATAATGATAAACATAATGATGAGATGATAACCAGAAACGAAAATGTGAGTGCTGACAAATCATAAGAAATATAAAGTAAAGTAGAGCAAATAGAAGACAAATAGAAAGCAACCAGTTACTCAAGTGCCTTGCCATGTTGGTCGCAGTGAAGCTGTAGTGGCATACATGTGGATAGCCAAGCATAGTTATTGCCTGGATAATAATAAAACTACTATACAGTACAAGTATATCAAGCAAGTACAGATTTCATAATTGCAATAGTGGAGAATACAATACAGTACAGGAGTGTCATCGCAAATATAACCTTCTATAAGTATTAGATTATGAGAAATTGAGTCTACTTTCATGGAGGGTCATATGAGAAAGAGAAGGCGTCAAGGGACTTCCACAGCTTCCGGTGTGATTCACGCCAGGGAGAGGCGTGGAGTGCAACGTTTTCTGCTCCTCTAAGGAAGGATAACCATTCTTGCCACATCCTAAATGAGGCTTCTTTGGACTTTTTCCACTTGTTCAAAGCAATTTTAAATGCTAAAGTGAGCATAAGATCTAGCAAGTATCGATTATTCACACCTGTGATCTTAGGGTCCAGAGCACCTAGTAGGGCATAGGAAAATTCCCTTGGGGGGGGGGGGGCTATGTTGAAGGTTTTGCCTATACATTTGTAGATCTTATCCCAATATGTTTGCAGGATAGGGCAATGGAAGAGCATGTGGGCATGGTTACCTACGTGAGATTTGCAATTCCAGCATGTAGGGCTCTCACTGAGATTGAGGGCTCTTTTAGTATTAAGCAAGATATATTTCGAGTGGGGTAAGGAGGATATATCCATGGTGAGGAGAGCAGGCAAAGGCATATCGTTGATGAGTGATCTTTCTATGTCCATCCAGACTGGGGTGTAGTCAGCCTTAGCGAGTAGCCAGTTAGATCCCTGTTTACAAAGGTACGCAGTTTGATAGTTCCTAAAGTTCGGATGGCCCAGACCACCTTTATCTTTGGGTAATTTAAGTTTTTTCATAGATAATCTGGGTCTCTTACCTTGCTAAAGAAACATGTTAAAAAGTTTATAGATCCTGCTCAAGAAGTTATTTGAAAACGTCATTGGTAGCATGCTAGCGAGATAATTGACAAGAGGAGTAATCATCATTTTTAATGTCTCAGCTCTTCCCAACCAGGATAAAAATGTAGGCGACCAGCCATCTAACAGTGAAGAAATTTTCTTGAAAGCATTTTCATTGGTCTGAAGGGTGGTGATCATATCTCTTGTGAAGTCTAGGCCTAGGTATTTAAAGCACTTAGGTTGCCATACGAGGTCCGAGTTACCAATAATTTCTTTCCCTCTAAGGTTGTTCAGGAGTTTAACCTCCGTCTTATCTTTATCCAACTTGTAACCAGATACTGCAGCAAATTCATTGATTGAGGACATAAGTTCCAGGATAGCTGCTTCCACATTTTCGGAGACAACTAACACGTTGTCAGCATAAGCAGTTATTTTGACAGTGCATTTGTTGAAACGTATCCCTGTGATCTGTTGATTGTTCCTAAGATGATAGAGGAAAGGTTCAATTGCAGGGAGGAATAGAGAGGGTGAAAAAGGGCAGCTTTGCCTTGTACCCTGTTCTAATCTAAAAGAAGATAGAGGCAACCTCCTGCTCTGAACTTTGCCGAGGGGTTAAATTATAGTGCCATTACCATATGTTTATAATTCTCACCCTAATTAAATTTATCAAGTGTTGCTTCCAAGTATGCCTAATCAACTAAGTCGAAAGCCTTTTCGGCGTCCAAAGTGATAGCGACTGTTGGTGAGTCAGTAAGTTTGGCTTTCTCTAGGACATAAGCTAGGATACGAGTATTATCACTGAATAGTCTGTTTTTTAAAAATTCAACTTGTGATGGGTGAATGAGTTTGGGTAGAAATTTTTGAAGGCGCTTAGCGAGGACCATTGCATATATTTTGCAGTCTAGGTTAATTTGAGATATCGGTCTGTAATTTTTAGGGAGTGTTGGGTCTTTCCCATCTTTGGGGATAACTGCTAAGATAGCTTTTGCTGGTGTCCCATACACATATTTATTTTTCTCTATTTCGTTCAAGACTATGCTATCTCTGGATATTATGTTTTTCTTCTAGCATAGCAATCTCTTTTTCAAAATTTTCAAGATTGGTATTGGAGTCCCTATTCATGGCAGTTCTAATTTCAATGATCTCTCCTCTAATGGTGCTCTTCAATGCCTCCCATCTTGTGAGGTCCAACGTGTCTCCTATTTTATGAACCATGAGGTAGTTCTGTATCGCGCTTTCAATGACTTGCCTATGAGATTCTTTTTTTAAGACTTCATTATTGAGTCTCCGGAGAGGTTGCTTTTTAAAAGGCTTCGGGTCAGATATAGACAAGCTAATACATGAGTGGTCTGAGATCACCCTTGGTTCAATCGAGGTTTGTTTTATCCTGGCTATGGCGTTGCCTGAAATAAATAGGTAATCAATTCGTGAATAGGAGTTATGTGGGGATGAGTCGAAGGTATATTCCCTCCCTGTGGGATTTTGTAACCTCCAAGTGCCTATCAAGTTGAAGCGTGTGCAAATATTAATAAGAGCTTTGTAGGATTTGTTGGTACGAAAAGGACAACGTGAATCCCGGTCTAAGGTCCGGTCCATGGGCAAGTTAAAGTCACTCGCTAATATGTGCATATCTGAGATTGTCTCAATTTGTTTGCTTAGATCTTCCCAAAAGTCCAATTCATCCCTATTGGGGGCATAAATATTAGTAATGTAAAATTCAGTATTGTCCTTTGTCAATTTTGATGTGATCCACCTCCCTTTAGTGTCAGATGTGCTTGTCATCATATCTATGTTCAATATTTAGCTACCAAATTCAGGACACCGTTTTTCTTCCCTATTGCATCAGAGCCAGCAACATCACTGTAAATCCTATTTCTAAGTGAATTAAATTGTTTGGAGTCGATCTTCGTTTCCTGCAGTAGGAAAACGTCACCCTTCTGTTTACGAAGATAATCAAGGATCTTTCCTCCTTTGATATTGTGATTTAAGCCCTTAACATTCAGTGATACTATCTTGAGATTGCTATGGGCTAAAGCACCTGTGGAAATTTGCGACATCATAAGTGCATTGTATACATTATAATTGATTCTCTAACTCCAAAGTAAGTTTTGTATGGTTTACTCACATTATGGCAAGGGGCGACCAATCGGTCCCCCCGAACGTATGGCAGAGTACCACGTTCCCCCCGGGAAGCCATCTTGGGCGGGAGGCGAGTCTCGGCTGGTATGCCCGAAGCGGCGTAGCCGGGGCGCGCCTTTTCCCGCCCTAGAGTGGGTTGGCCTAGACACTGACGCGGCTGGCCACGCCCTTGGGGCAGGCAGGGGCGGGTTTACGCCCGCCCTGAAGACGGATAAAAGGAGGAACAAGACCAGAAAGCATCCTCTTGTTCCTGTGCTCTGAAGCTGCACCTCCTCGCTGCACGTGAGCTCGAGACGGAACGAAGAGCCATTTTTGAGCGTTGTAATCTTTCTCGTTTGTTTTACAGATACTCTGTCGGAGAATGCCGAAGAAGGCGGGAAAGCGAATGACTACCGAACAGATGCTGCGTGTTCTCATGAAGGAGATGACCGACCTAAAGAGGCGGATGGATAAAAACGAGGAAGGGGGCCCGAAACGTCCTTTGGAGGGAACGGCCCCGGGAGGAAAAGGCAAGAGGCCCAGGAGAGGAGCAGCTGGGGGAGATACCCCGAGTCCCAGTGCCCCGCTCGAAGCACCCACTCCTGTGCCGGAGGAAGGGAATCCGATTCCCGTGGTGGTCACCCCCGTGTCCGGGGAAGATATGCCGCCCGAGCTGGCAGCACAAGTAGCAGCGTGGTTGGGTAAAAGTAGCAAGGGCGCCACGGCTGTCGACGCGCAGGTGTTAATGAAGCAACTGCGGGAAACTCGTGAAGCAGCGAAGGTATCCACGCCGGCTGCGGCCGTAGAGAAGCCACAGGGGACGGTTTTAGTCGCAGAGACAGCGTCCAGTTCAGGTAAGCGGCCATTGCCGATTGCGAGGGAAGAGTCGGCACCCTCTCGGAGGGAGAGGTTGGGTCAGCATGTTCCTTTAGCTATTAAAGAAAAGATATGGGCAGGGGAATATGTAAACATCTTCTCGTTGCTTACTGATCATTATGAGATGGAGCATGTTAAAGGTCAGAAGGATCTCATGCATCCGAGTGTTTGGCGCGCAAAGATGGCCGCCTTTAAGGTTAATGAAAACGTTGGCAATTGGGGCAAGGCATGGGGAATTTTCACATCGATCTTGGGAGAACGGAGGCCCGAATTGCTACCCGAGTTGCCGAGTTATCAGTCACGGATCATGGGGTACTCGGTATCACACGAGGGTAATCATTGGTTTTGCTATGATAATCTTTTCAGAAAAGGAAAAGAACATGATAAAAACTTAACTTGGGATTGTTATGATTCTGTGTCCTGGTCCAAAATGAAGGAGACTGGTATGTTGAAAGTGCCATTAGTAGGGAGTAATGTGGGCGAATCCTCCCGTCAGTATGCGGGGACGCCTTTTCGATCAGGTACGGGTACCGACAATCACTCGAAGCCTTCCGGTAATACAGGTAAAAAGGGGGTTTGTTGGAATTTTAACAGGAGTAAATGTACTAGGCCCCAGGGATCGTGCAAATTTAAACACGAATGTAGTGGGTGTGGGCAATCATCCCATCCTGAGTCCACGTGCAGAGCCAAAACGGGTGATAACGGGGGTAGAGGAGGTGCCAAACAGGTCTAACATAGTCCGAGGGGCGCCTTTACCTACCCCGATTGATACCTTGGCAATGATTCCCTGGCTCAGTGAATACCCGGATCGTGCTTCCGCTGGGGTGTTGCGGAACGGGTTTTCATATGGTTTCCGCATCCCAGTGGGGGACTTTCAGGGTGTGGAAAAATGCAAAAATCAGATATCGGTCTTGCAGCATACGACCGTGGTACAGGAAAAGATCCGGAAGGAGGTTACTCGAGGTCGAGTTGCCGGTCCGTTTAGTGTACCCCCGGTGGCTAACTTTGTCTGTTCGCCTTTAGGAGTGGTCCCCAAGAAGGACCCGGGTGAGTTTCGGCTGATACATAATTTGTCAGCCCCACGTGGTCTTTCCGTAAACGAAGCGATAGACCCGGAAATGTGTTCGGTACGGTACGCATCTTTCGATGAGGCCGTGGCCATTTTGAATCGCCTGGGGCCCGGGGCGCTGATGGCAAAATCTGATATCGAGTCAGCGTTCCGGTTGCTCCCGGTACATCCAGACGATCAGCGTCTACTGGGTTTCATGTTTCAGGGTCAGTATTATATGGATAGATGTATGCCGATGGGATGCTCAATTTCTTGTGCCTATTTCGAGAAATTCAGTAGTTTCCTACAATGGGTCTTCACAAAGAAGACGGGTTTTCAACATGTGATGCATTATCTCGATGATTTTTTGTTCCTGGGGGCAGCCGGGGATACGGAATGTGGGCAAGCTTTGGCTGCATTTTGTGTTTTAATGAATCAGTTTGGCGTGCCATTGGCACCAGGTAAGACGGTGGGTCCTTCGACTTGCCTCGAGTTTCTGGGGATCGAGTTAGACTCCGGAGAAGGTTGTTTCCGTTTACCAAGTGATAAAGTGTTAAAGTTCAGGGCATCCCTGCAAATGTGTTTGAGTGAAGCTAAGGTTAAGCTGCATCAGTTACAGCAGTTAGTGGGCCAGTTGAATTTTGCCCTGAGAGTTATACCTATGGCCCACCCCTTTTCCCGTTCGATCGCTCAAGCCATGGTCGGATTGAAGGAGGGCCATCATCGCACGAGGCTCTCGGCCGAGGTCCGCCAGGACATGCGCATTTGGTTGGCATTTCTGGCAGATTTCAATGGTCGAGTCGTCTGGAATAAACCAGCCGTGTCCTCTGAGGAGCTGGGGCTGTGGACAGATTCGGCAGGGAGTATAGGTTTTGGTGCCATTTTCGGTGCTCGATGGTCTGCACAAAAATGGCCGGCATGGTGGCATAACAGTGGACTGACAAGTAACATTGCTTTCCTGGAACTTTTCCCCATTTTCGTGGCCCTGAGAACGTGGCCCGAAGGGTTCAGAGATCACTCTGTGGTATTTTGGTCTGACAATATGACCGTGGTTGAGTGTATCAATAGTCAGGCAGCACGATGCAAATGGGTTTTGAGGCTGCTCAAGGAAATCGTATTACTGTGTATGCAACTGAATGTGTTATTCAAAGCAAGACATGTCCCTGGGGTAATGAACCAGGCGGCTGATGCCCTTTCTCGTTTTCGTATGCAGGCCTTCTGGGGTTTTCTGCCCACAGCGGACCCGGAGCCGGCACCCTTTCCCGAAGCTCTTTGGTCTCTCGGTGCCCCGAACTTCGTAACCTCGTGGGAGAGAGTTTAGCACCCAGGACGAGGAAGGCATATGAAGGGGCGTTCCGGTCCTATTTAGCCTTTTTGGGGACTGCTAGAGAGGAGCTTTGGGGCCAGGAGGAAGGGGTTGTGAACTTTCTGATGTCATTACATCTGGCAGGGAAAACGGTGGCCACGGCCCAGAGGCATCGGGCTGCCATTTCCTTTGTTGCTAGGGCTCATGGGATCCAGGACCCGACAGCGTCTTTCGTTGTGCAAAAAGCGCTACGTGGGTGGCAACGCCTTGAGGGTCGCAGAGTAGATGAGAGGCGCCCGATAGGTTTGGATAGGTTGGCCCAGTTATTATCCAGACTCCCTACAACATGTTCGTCTCAGTTTGAGACAGTGTTATTCCGAGCCGCTTTTACGCTGGCATTTCATGGGGCTATGCGGGTAAGCGAATTAGTGGCAAGGAACAAGCAGGATGTGACGGGGGGACTGTGCGCAGAGCACGTTCAGATCAGAGGGGAGACGATGATTGTCTCGTTTGTGAGGTCCAAAACCGACCAGAGTGGGATGGGTGAATGCATAATTATACGCAGGAGTCCCGGGTCGTCCATGTGCCCAGTGAAGTGTTTAGAGGATTATTTAACACGAAGGGTGGCATCATGGGGGGGGACCTTGTTGAGACACGTGGACGCCACCCCACTGACAAGGTTTCAGTTTCAGCGGGTGCTTGCGATGTCGATTACAGCTGCGGGCTTGAACCCGGGCGAATTTGGGACCCATTCCTTTCGGATAGGGGCTGCTACAGAGGCTACAGCCAGGGGTCTGAATGTGGAACAAGTTAAACGTGTGGGGCGTTGGTCCTCCAATTGTTATAAAAGGTATGTGCGTTTGCACATGTTGTGAAGCCGTAATGATGTACTCACGCTTCTTGTTTTTGTTTGGTTTTCAGTTACGCAAGCCTACAAGGCGGGGCGGACTATGCAGTCGACCCAACACCGGGCCAGCGGTCAGACATCACCGGCTGTTAAAAAGGAGGTGTGGGTCGTGGGCCACTCATACGTGAGGCGTGCCGCGGACGTATTCAAGGCAGGTGACATGGTGCACGTGGCTGGGGAATACGGGTACAGTGTGTCCTTCTACGGAAAGGGCGGTCTCTGTATTGACCAGTTCCAATCATTTTTCGAGGGTTTGCTAGGGCGGACGAGGTCACCGCCGTCTGTAGTCATAGTACATCTTGGGGGCAATGATTTGGTCACCACTGGTAGACGACTTCTCCTGGAAGCGATGCTTTCCACTGTAAGTTGGTTAGCGAGGAGAGTTCCAGGGTGCACGATTGCGTGGTCCCATATGATCCCACGAAAAGTGTGGCGGGGGGCTTTTTCGGTTTCTGCTTTAAATCACTCTGTGAGAAAAATTAATAACAAAGTAAGTAGGTTGTTCCGTTCCAATGCACTGCATTCTATCGCGCATGGATGTATTAATGATGACAGTATGTACTTGGGGGATGGTGTTCATTTGTCTCGGATGGGGAATGAGTTACTCATAGGAGACTTCATAGCTTGGCTGAAGACGTTAAACATGACCTTTAGGTAGGAGTGTGGTGGGGGGTCCGGATAGCCGGTCAACTATCCGGACCTGTGGCGGTAAGGTCATGATCGGTGAGCACTAATTGGAAGATCCCTATGAGTGGGCGTCACCCATTACGGATGGGGGCGCTCGGGGGAGGTGGCCATTGGCCCCTCAACGGGGAGGCGGTCCCTTCTAAGGATGGGTCGCCGAAAGGAAAGGGAAGGCGGTCAAGGCCCCTTCATGGGTAGGAGGGGTTACAGCCCCCTCCTGGGGAATTTCCCGGGGCCAGTACGTCTGCGACGGCAGATGTGGTAAGTTGTGTGGGGTTTGGGGGGGGTCTACGCTACCTTCTAGATACCTCACACGAGTCCTCGTACGACCTTTAAGTGGCGTCGAGTTTTATTGGGGCCCCCGTCAAGTCAAGGGAAATTGGTAGTTGCACTTGAGGTATGCCTCCGTGCCGCCCCTCTCAAGGGAGGGGGATATGTCTGGGTTAGGGATCTTGACACCGGTTACGACCTTGCCGTTGGCCCTTAAACGTTAGGATGTACAATTTCAAAAGTTAAGTAAATGTTTGGTAGGATGTTAGTTCGGCTAGGAGAACCTTTGTACTAGAGGATATGTTAAGGTTAGCCAAACATCGCAATGTGGTAATGAAATTGTACATAATATGAAACTGTTTATTTTAATGTATTAATTTTGTTTCATATTTTAATAAATACGGCCCGGGAGGGTCACTCCCTCCCGTCTCCAAAAACTTCAGAACTGTTTCCGGTTTCCCATCCTTGGGGATTGTGTTGAGAGGGGGTGGCGGGTATCTCAGCCATATGGCAAGGGGCGACCAATCGGTCCCCCCGAACGTATGGCAGAGTACCACGTTCCCCCCGGGAAGCCATCTTGGGCGGGAGGCGAGTCTCGGCTGGTATGCCCGAAGCGGCGTAGCCGGGGCGCGCCTTTTCCCGCCCTAGAGTGGGTTGGCCTAGACACTGACGCGGCTGGCCACGCCCTTGGGGCAGGCAGGGGCGGGTTTACGCCCGCCCTGAAGACGGATAAAAGGAGGAACAAGACCAGAAAGCATCCTCTTGTTCCTGTGCTCTGAAGCTGCACCTCCTCGCTGCACGTGAGCTCGAGACGGAACGAAGAGCCATTTTTGACCCACCCACCAGCCCCTGAAGACAGCGAGTGGTTTTAAATAAAGTTTGATTGATAATTCTGATTTTCGTTTACAGGTTGCGGTATTATCGTGAAGATTTTGAGTATGCAATAAAGAATGATCGTTTTGTGTTATGTTTTGCAAATAAAGTAATTCTGCTTTAGTGTTCATCAGTAGGCATACTTTGAATAAAGTTGTTGTTGCTACTGTCTGTTATATTTAGTCTTTAGTTATTTAGTTATCATTGTCGTATTTATTTTGGTCGGGCGGTAAGGTCATGATCGGTGAGCACTAATTGGAAGATCCCTATGAGTGGGCGTCACCCATTACGGATGGGGGCGCTCGGGGGAGGTGGCCATTGGCCCCTCAACGGGGAGGCGGTCCCTTCTAAGGATGGGTCGCCGAAAGGAAAGGGAAGGCGGTCAAGGCCCCTTCATGGGTAGGAGGGGTTACAGCCCCCTCCTGGGGAATTTCCCGGGGCCAGTACGTCTGCGACGGCAGATGTGGTAAGTTGTGTGGGGTTTGGGGGGGGTCTACGCTACCTTCTAGATACCTCACACGAGTCCTCGTACGACCTTTAAGTGGCGTCGAGTTTTATTGGGGCCCCCGTCAAGTCAAGGGAAATTGGTAGTTGCACTTGAGGTATGCCTCCGTGCCGCCCCTCTCAAGGGAGGGGGATATGTCTGGGTTAGGGATCTTGACACCGGTTACGACCTTGCCGTTGGCCCTTAAACGTTAGGATGTACAATTTCAAAAGTTAAGTAAATGTTTGGTAGGATGTTAGTTCGACTAGGAGAACCTTTGTACTAGAGGATATGTTAAGGTTAGCCAAACATCGCAATGTGGTAATGAAATTGTACATAATATGAAACTGTTTATTTTAATGTTTTAATTTTGTTTCATATTTTAATAAATACGGCCCGGGAGGGTCACTCCCTCCCGTCTCCAAAAACTTCAGAACTGTTTCCGGTTTCCCATCCTTGGGGATTGTGTTGAGAGGGGGTGGCGGGTATCTCAGCCATATGAGAAGAGGTTGTATTTATCGACCATCTGTACACTTCATGTGTATGAAGCTTACCACTCGAAGAGGTACCACATATATAAACAAGATTGTCGCAGCAAAAGATTTGACTTGAGAGAAAAATGTAAAGTATACCACATGGTGGGTTGTTCCCATTTTGTACAAGGTTATCACAGCGGAAGATGGCACTTGATTGAAAACGCCTGGCATTTGAGTAGAGAAACCTGTCACTTACGTGATGCTTACTATTCATCAAGATACCCTGTAAATATACTATATACTGTAAAACATTGCACTTGAGTGAGAGAACATGGCACTTGGGTGAGAAGATACATCATGTATATAAAGCATACCTTTCAATGTAGTATCGCCTGTATGTGCAAGGTTATCATTGTGAAAATCACTGCAAGAATCGTCACTTGAGGAAAGAGGCAAGGCACTTGAGTAAGGAAAACAGTTATGAACAGCATGACAAAAACAGCAAGTAAAGAAAAATAAAATAATGAAAACAAGATCCAAAACCCTAACCCTACCCACCCTCATTGCTAACCCTCCCACCTAACCCTGAAGGTAGATAACTGATGTGGTCACAAGGGAAGAGAGCTCTCCTCCCATGGGAGCCAGACAAAAGAGTCTTGGACGCATGAGTATAGGCTATGGCTTAAGGAATATTAACTTTAGAATCTAAGAACTGATTGCAATTAGAGTGTGATATGGCTCATTGCCATACATAAACGTACTGCTAGTCTTTGTATTTTGCATATTAACTGTCTAGCATAGAGGGAAGTGGGTAGTGGAATTGTAGCCCAATAATGTAGCCTTTCCAGTACATAAGCGTACTGCTAATCTATGCATTACGTATTTTAACAGTATTACATTGAGTGAAGTGAGTAATGGAATTTTAACCCCATAATCCAGCAGAGGCTATTGGTGGACGATAAGAGTTATCAAACTCGATAAACAATAGCAAGTTACCTGATGTCCTGTATTGAGGGTCTAGTATAAAAGCCAGATTCAATAAGGACTGGATATTTGAACCGGGCATAAGACTTTGACCTGCGCCATTAACACAGAACACTGTTACACATCAAGTTTGCTTAGATTAGCTTAAAATGACGTCAATGAAGAGCAGGTGACGGTCATTAGAGATCCTCTTGTGTGTCAACCTGCAATAAGTATCAAAAGCCTGCAACATTAATACATCAAGTTACAATAAAGATTCTTTCATGAGTATCCGGTGATGGTCATGTAGCTTTGGATGATGCCAGAAGATTACATATTCTTATGAAGGCTGAAAAAGTTCAAAATATTGCTAAGCAGCTCACTGCAGGGTTCTTGATATAATGGAGATTTCATATAATGGAGATTTAAGAGACTATGAAGAAGACCCGGAGGCCGCCGTGTCCATAGAAAGATCATCTGGTTCATCGAGGAACCTTTTCAGTTGCAGATGGTCTGTGAAAAAGTGTGGAGATCCCTGAATTATTACACAGAATTTTGCTGGACCCACAAAGGCAAACTGGTAGTTCAGGTGTCTTAATCTTGGTCGAAGTGCTAGGAACCCTTTTCTAGTGTCAACCGTTTCTTTGCCGTAATCCTGAGAGATAGAAATATTGTTGTTCTTCCAGAGGATTTGGTTATTTTTTACTCATGAAGGCAAGTATCTGTTCCACGTGTTGATATCAGAGAGGTTTACATACAATTGGTCTTAGATTTTTCTGAGTTTGCGTGATTCTTGTTGGGACCCGATGGACCCTGTCAAACTCTAGGGGTTCATTGAAAGACACGTTAGTGGCTTGCGCAAACCAACTTTCCAAAAAAGTGATGCATGAGCCTGAATGATCTTCTTCACCTTCAGGATTTCCAAAAATTGTTAAGTTCCCTCTCCTGTTTCTGTCTTCGAGCCCTAACAGAGGTTTCGTTAGAGAGTCTGTCGTGATTGTTAGGTTTTTGAGGGATTTACACGCTTTGGCTTCAGTGTCTTCTAACTGGCTGATTCTGTTATCGGTTTCTGTTAGTCTGACGTTGGTATCAATAATATCTTGTCTAATTGCAGAGATTTCTTCTTTCGTTTATTTTATAAGATCATGGACCTCTGCTAGTTTGCTTAATATGGTATCCATCGTTGTGGTGATGTTACGTTTGCCTTTAGTGTGTGAATCTGGATTTGGATGATCAGCTTTTAGTCTCTTGAGGTTCTTGGCTTCTTTGTTGGCCATTCTTGGGTGATTACCGTTTTTCTTCAGTGTTTACTCTATTCGCTCTGTTTGCAACGGCACTGCTAGATGCTGGTGGGCACTGGTGTGTGCACTTGTGTGCACTTGTGTGCTGCTGTACACTGGAACACACAGGTATGTATTCACATTGGCAATCACTGTTGTTACTATTGTTATTTTTTAATCACTGGTAGTTCACTGGTAGTTGCTGAACATTAGGTGTAGGCTGGGCCTGATTTCTAGTAGACACTGAAATACACTGAAATACTGTTTCCTGGAAGTTCCTGACTGTTAGATACATGGTGTCTTATCTTGATTGATTAACTAGTCACTCCAGACTTGGACACTAGACGCAACTTCCTTGATAGGTACTGAACACAGATTGATTGATTTTGGAGGCACAGTTACCAGCTGGAGGGCAAAGGGTGCGTACAGGTACAGATACAGGGTGCAATAACTTGAAGAGTTTGATCAGTTCGAGCAGAATAGCGAGTTTACAGGGCAGAAACAGTAGAAACTGTTTTAGACTGTACATGACGGCTGCCATTTTAAGGTCAGGGACAAAGCATGAGTAGAATAGTACTGTACTGCCTGAACTGTACTGGCTCGCGGTCCAGCTCTACCAGGATCTTTCCGTCGGTCACTCTTCTCAAAAGGCGACACTTTAAACCTATCACAGACAGGCTGCGGGCACAGGGTATCCGATACCAGTGGAGTCATCCCTTTGCATTCCTGTTCCAATGGAAGGGCAGGCGCTGTTCTCTTCACTTGTTGGAAGAGGCCAAGACGCTGCCGGGTATAGCAGATGACTGCCTTGCAGAGGAAAGCTCTACCTCCATGGGCGCCTCAAACCGTGATCTCAAGCCCGGATGGACAAGAATACCCTAACGCCACACCAATAAACAGCAATCTACACCAATATCGTCCCAAGCAGAAAAAAAAGATGTTATTGACCACCTTTGCTCGCTTAGCAGGGGTCCCTCCCCTGCCCACTCCACTGCTGAATCCCCCTGAGGGTAACCCACCCTGAAACACGCCATATCAGATGCACGCAGACCTGGTCCTGACCGAGCAGTGATGCCAAATCAGCATTGAAGGCGGCAACAAGTTCTTCGCCCAGGAACTATAGAGGTAACTGGCAGGCCCCGAGGACACACTGGACCTGCATGGAATGTACTTTGACACTCCATCTACACCCCTGATGACCCGCCTCCCCGTTCCTACTCCTAAAGAGGGCGACCCCTCCAGCGGGATCAGAGCACTTTGGTGCCGGTCTTCTCAGTCAGAGAAAGTATTGCTGGGCCCTGTTGGCCCGCTGTTGGTTTTTAATGTTAGTTTGGATGTTTTTACTGGTTGCACATGGCGACACTCGTAGCAATGAAAACAGAGTCATTGTGGATGTGGATGGGGGAGAGGAGATATGGGCGGGCTGGTGACTCCTTCCACATGCGCTGACATTCTACACTGATGAAGGCCTGGAGTACAGGGACTCACTCCGCCTGAAAGCAGCAGAACGGTACACACAGGGTGCGGGGATGGTAGCTCCGATCTATAACATAATATATATTCGCCTACCAAAGCCGACACAGCACATAACTTGGGAATGCCCCCACCCCAATCATCAACTTCCCATGGGGGACACTAGACAACTCGCCTTAAATGTTCGGGGTCTAAATTCTCCCAAAATCCCAAGCAAATATGGCGCCACATCTTACACCATGACCTAGACGTTATAATGCTGCAGGAGACCCACTTGATGAAGGCAGACCTACACTGCATGGCGCATCCGAAGTATCCCCAACGATACTGGGCATATGCCCCCTCTAAGATCCTGGGAGTGGTGGTGCTGTGCAAGACCCAACTATTACACCTCCGTAACCCGTGTGACCCGGGATGGGAGGGCTGATATCTAAAACTGCAGCTGCGGCAGGGGAAAGGACAGCTGACGCTACTTAATGTTTGTGCCCCAAACACTGTCCAAGACGTGTACATTAGGTACATTAGGTGCGTGCTAGCTGAACAGCTTGAAGGGGTGGACTGGAGTAACACAACATTTCAAAACACTGGGACAATGTCGGCACACCTCACGAGGGACTTTGAAGAACGGGGCCTGGTGGACGCCTGGATATGCAAACACCCGGACATACGGGACTACTCCGACTACTCCCATGTGCACACTTCCTTTTCACGCATTGACTACACCTTTGTCACACCATCCCTCCTTACATGCCTGCGCTCATTTCAAATTCACATGGGAAGATCGATCCTCTCGACCTCACATGGGAAGATTGTCCTCTTGACCGGCCTGCCTGTCCCTAGCCTTTGCATCTGCTACGGGATTCGGTAGATGTGGAAGAGATACGAAAGAGTATCATGGAATACTTCCACCTCAACGCCTCCCCCGAGATCTATCTGCACACACTGTGGGATGGGTTCAAAGCGACGATCCGGGGCACAATAACATCCATTTCCATTGCTAGAGGGAGGGAAACGAAACTAGTAGAATCTAAACTCACAGCAGAGATCAAGCTGCTAGTGTTCGGACAAAGTGGCCCCAACCAGAAATATTAAAAGGCAGCTAGCTTTATTGCGTGGCCAGTTACGAGCCTACCGCGTTGGTAAGGAGGAGCGTGGTATGCTGGCCCTGCAGCAGAAATACTATGAAGTAGGGGAGAAGGTGGGCAGGCTACTGGCTCGTAAACTGCGGCAGCGCCAGGCAAAAACACACATAGCCAAAATCTAGACAGGTACCACTACATGGGCGACAACAGAGAAGGACAACTCTGAGGTGTTTCAAGAGCTGCTCTACTCTCGGGAAGAACCCCTCCCCCACGAGACTCCACTCCTACCTCACTGACTGTGAGTGGGAACCTTTGTCCGCAAACCATGCATCTCTCCTAGACAGCCCCATCACAGCAGAAGAACTCTGTACCGCTGTTAAGAGTCTTCCCCTGGGTAAAGCCCCAGAGACAGATGGGCTACCTGTGCTTTTTTTATCACTCCTTTCTCCTACAGATGCAGTAACACCTCCTATGCCTGTATAATTCCTTCACAGGTCAATCAATCAATCAGAGAATTTGTAAAGGCGGACTCTCCCCTGGGGTCTGCCGGAGAGGAAGGACGTGGTCTATTCCAGGGCCTTCTTCTGGATTCCCGCTTTTTGGAGGCGTGTTCTTAGTGTGCGGTGGCAGACCGTGTCGAATGCGCCTGATAGATCCAGGAGGATGAGGGCTGAGGTTTCACCGTTGTCTAGCTGGCGCCTGATGTCGTCTGTGGCGGCGATAAGGGCAGTCTCGGTGCTGTGGTTGCGTCTGAATCCGAACTGGGATGGGTCTAGGATGCTGTTGTCCTTGAGGAGGCGGATCAGCTGCATGTTGGCGATTTTCTCGATGACCTTCGCCGGGAATGGGAGCAGGGAGATGGGCCGGAAGTTCTTGAGGTCTTTGGGGTCCACCTTGGGCTTCTTGAGGAGGGCGTTGATTTTGCCGTGCTTCCAGCTTTCCGGGAATGTCGCTGTGTCGAAGGAGATGCAACAGCTTTGTTGAAAACATGGTGTGGGCAGGGGTCTGATGGCGATCCTGAGTGGATGGAGTTCATGACCTTGCGTGTTTCTTCGTCGTTGATGTTGGACCACGAGGTCAGCTGGTTGGTGCAGGTGGTGTTCACGGTGTGGTCTGTTGCGGTCGGGGTGGATGAGGAGTTGAAGCTGTTGTGGATGTCAGCGATCTTGTGATGGAAGAAGGTGGCCACTGAGTCGGACAGATCCTGTGAGGGCGGGATGTCGGTGTTGGCGCTGGGGTTGGAGAGTTCCTTCACTATGTTGAAAAGTTATTTGCTGTTGTGTGCGTTGTTATCCAGTCGGGCTTTGAAGGACGATCTCTTGGCTGTTCTGATGAGGTGGTGATGTCTGCGGATGGCGTCCTTGTGAGCTGCGTGGCTGTCTGGTGCGCGGTCGTGGAGCCATTGCTTCTCCAGCTTCCGGCATGTTCGTTTGGAGGTCTGGAGTTCTTCGATGAACCAGGCTGCTTTCCTGCTGGGGTCATTGGTGGAGGGTTTCTTGATCGGGGCGAGGGTGTTGGCGCAGTCGTCGATCCACTGTCTGAAGTTTCTGGCGGCGGCGTCTGTGTCGGTGGGGTTGGCGGGTGGGTTCTGGGTGAGGGTGGCGGTCAGTTGGTCTTCGGTGACTTTGCTCCAGCAGCGGCGAGGCAGCTGTTGGGTGCAGTGGTGCATGGTTGGTTTCTTGAAGGTGAAGTGAATGCATCAGTGGTCGGTCCAGTGGAGTTCGGTGGTGTGGTTGAAGGCGACGTGGGTGCTTGTGGAGAAGACGGGGTCGAGCGTGTGGCCGGCGGTGACACAGGCCTCACCTCCACCATGGCAATGGCCGAGATCTCCCTTATTCATAAGGCAGGCAGGAACCCAATCGGAGTGCTCCTCCTACTGCCCGATAGCCCTGCTCAATACGGATGCCAAGATTTTTACCAGAATATTAGCCACGCGCCTCGACCCCTACCTCCCTGGCCCCATCAGTTCCGACTATGTGGGGTTTATCCGCCACCGGCAGGGTGTGGATAACGACCGCTGCATAGCTCACCATATCAAAAAAGCTCAACGCCTGAATATCCCCAGGTGTCTTCTTTCGCTTGATGCGGAGAAGGTGTTCAACAGGGTAGACTGGTCCTATCTCTTGCTGTGCTGACTAAGATCGGCCTTGGGCGGGATTTCCTCTCGAAAATCATGGCCTCGTATGTGGCCCCAACAGCTTGCATTTGAGTAAACGGGCGGGCTACGGACCGATATCACTGCACTGGGGCACGGGGTAGAGCTGCCCGCTCTCGCCCCTGCTTTTCGCGCTACCAGTGGAACCTCTGGCCATCCGAGTGAGAGAACTAGAGGGGATCAGGGGCTTAATATTTGAGATATAAAGAACAACAAGAGAGGTAGGGATAGAGGACACTCTGATTCCCCAATAGCAAGATCAATAACAACAAAGGAGTGACTAGAAAGTTGTAAAGGAATCATAAATTCCAATACTCAAGTATGCACCTAATATTGTAGACTGCCACTCTCATATTAGGTGCAATTAAATTATATATGAAACAAAGACAAGGAAAATACAGTATTAGTTAAAATATGTAAAACTTATAAATAAAATCAATCAATCAATCAATCATGACACTTGTATAGCGCGCTACTCGCCCGGGAGGGTCTCAAGGCGCTTGGGGAAGAGGTTCGCTACTGCTCGAACAGCCAGGTCTTCAGTTGCTTCCTGAAGAAGAGGTGGTCCTGGGTCAGCCGGAGGTGGATGGGGAGGGTGTTCCATGTCTTGGCCGCCAGGTAGGAGAAGGATCTGCCTCCGGCGGTGGTTCTTCGGATGCGCGGTACGGCGGCGAGGGCGAGGCTAGCAGATCGTAGCTGGCGGGTGGGCGTGTGGAAGGTCAGGCGGTCGTTGAGGTACTTGGGGCCCAGGTCGTGGAGCGACTTGTGTGCGTGGGTGAGGAGCCTGAACGTGATCCTCTTTTTGACGGGGAGCCAGTGCAGGTCCCTAGGTGGCCGGAGATGTGGCTGCGTCGGGGGATGTCCAGGATGAGTCGGGCGGAGGGGTTCTGGATGTGTTGGAGTCTTTTCTGTAGCTTGGCTGTGGTTCCGGCGTAGAGGGTGTTTCCGTGAAACCCTCACTCATCAACATAGTTGATGACATGCTTCATCATAGGGTTTTACCAGGGAGACGGAGTGTCTCCCTGGCCTGCTGCTACGTCTGTGTTACAGCGGAGCAGTTTCCAACTCGACAAGAGGTGAAAAGGTGTTCGAGGTGTAGTTAAAAAATGGCAGGCTGTACTCAACTATAACTTTAATACAGAGTCAGATTACCATTATTAAAAATAGTGATTCGGACATTAATTGCCATCAATTTGAGTCAAGTGTGTCCTTGGTGCTATAAAAGGTCAACATGTTTCTGCTTTTAGGGTGCTCTATTCCGCAAAGCTTTCATCAGGACCAAACAAGAAAAGAAAAGAAGAAAAATCCCCAGGCGGTCTACGCACCCTAAGGCGTATCCTAACCTTGGGAAAATGTGTGTGAACGTAGGTAAACTCACGGTTTTACCCAGTTATAGGTAATTCTTGGGATTTCCAGCACCTAACAATCTGTAAGAAAAAAGATCAAGATTCAAACAGACATCCATCAAAATACACGGAGCAAGCTTAAGTCAATATAAGTACTCAATTTTCATGCATTTAGATAAAGCTATATGTTTCCCTTGTCGCATGTACTTTCCATCGAATTCAAATAACTACATCCCCTAGTTTGTTACATAGGGTATGTTTTTGGGATCAGCCGATCCCGTCATTTTTCGCAAAGCTGTCGGGGCATTTGTGCTCAGCAACTGGTGCAACCTTGATTTTGTGCAATACTCTTGATTCTGGTTATCTTTTTCTCTAAAGATGCTCGTCTTGGACAAACTCATAGAATTAACCAACTCGGTCAATTACCCAGAAAAGCAAACAAATACTAATCCCAAGTTTTCTTATTCAAAACGAAAAGGAACGTTTTTGTCATCTATCACTATACTCAAACATGGAGGACGTTGAGAAGTAAAAGGTAAATGGTTAAAATAAGACTTTCGTATCAGCAAGGGCGACTTACTTTCGTAATAACAGGGAAATGCTCCCTGGGCACTGTGGCGGGGATGTTCTTCACGATTTGGGTACTCTGTTGAAAAACGTAAAAACATACCCCCTCCGTTACTAGTTGGTGCATAGTGACAGACATACACCAACAACCAACTTAATGGTAGTCACTCGTTTCCCATGCATACAAGACAATGCTTAGACTAAATTTGTCCGTTCTGGGCACAGTCAGTACTCGTTTTGTTAGAGAGTGCGTAGTATGCCAACGCATCTATTCCAAACAAACTAGATGGACTTCATAAGATTTAAAATTGATGGCGACTCACTTCCTCCAAATCGACTACCCGCTTGGAACCTACGATATGCACGTCCGCAGCCCGAATGTTACTCTCGGGATAGGATGCGGAAGTTAAAAAGGCTCCGCGGCATTGGGTAGAAGCAGCACGTGATCAGCGTCATGTGTCCCGTGCGTCCACAATGGCAAAGCGTTATTGTTGTCTACGCTTTGCCCTTTTCGTTTTTTCTCTCTCAAGCCTTAAAACTTTATTACAACTCTGGCTCCAACAGTCTCGTCGGTGATAAGCGTTTCAATAGTCAATGGTTTTATTTGTGTTATCAACCCGATCTGTCCACGTCCGTGCATATCCGAAACCCGAATATTGCTACGGGTTTCGGACATGGAAAATAGGTGTAACAAGGCATCAGTATGAAAACAGCACATGATCAAGGCAAATCACACGTGAAACCGGCATCATTTCATTATATTCGTCCCAACTTGGCCCTTTAACTTTTCTTTGTGCTCTCCAACTCTATTGCTTCTAAGGTTTGTATAATCCTGTGGGTCACAAGCGCCCAGACAAGCAATGCAATGTTAGTATTAGAGAAAAAATTCCTCTACTCAAAAAGGTTATTTACCCAATATACTACATTCAAAAAACCGACATGGGACTGACTCTTACGTAGGGAGAGGAGGGACGGATGACCAACTTAATCAAAAGGACCCTTGCACTCAGTGTTGTTTCATTGATGTTGGCCAAAACACCAGGCTCAAAATCTCTGATCAGAATAATACAAAGGACATTTAGTCTGTGTCACAGAGCATCTATAATATACAGAAGTTATTTGACAAATATCACCTTTTCATGACTGTCCCCCAGGGGATATCATCGCTCAATCCTATACGGTGAGATGATAAACGATATATCTATTGTTGTTCTTTCTCAAAAAGATTGCCCTGTGACATTCTATCTCCTGTCAGTTGTTCTATAACCGTCCACCTCAAATCATTGGGTGTATGGTTACATTCCAAAAAATGAGTAGTCAATTTTGTTGTACTTTTGCAACAGCGGATGTTACTGCGATGTTCGCATATGCGTTGCTTCACACGTCTCGTAGTCATACCGACATACTTTAGGTCGCAGGTAATCAGGTACACTACGTGCTCTGAATTAAAATTAGTATGACTACGTTGCTGACACAGCCTACCTGCTTTCAAACTTAGGGTCTTGGTGCTGGTTGTCAACGGACATAGGCTGCATCCTCCACAGGGATAGTGACCCACTACCGGGAGGAGGCCCCAAGCATTCAAAACAGTGCAGTTCTCATCTGTAGGTTGTGTTCGCGGTCGAGTATGTACGATCTAATCTTTTAAGCTTCTCGCCCTTTTATAAGAGAAAAGCGGTTTCTCCCAATCATGGTGTGTACTTGTCAATATTTTCCAATGTTTTGTAATACACCTACTTACAGAATTGGAAATCGGATTGTAGGTGGTAACACATGTTAATGGGGGATTGCCAGATGGTTCTCTCTCCTAATCCTCCAATAGGCTTCCCTGTTTTGATTCTTTGCTCTTTTATTGCTTTTTTGGAGTAGATGTTTCGGGTAACCTCTGTGGTGCAACTTTTTGGTCTGATCAATAGATTGATCTTTATAATCTGCCAACTCAATACAATTACGTCGAAACCGTAAGAACTGCCCAAAGGGTAGGTTCTCCCTCAGAGGGCGAGGATGAAACCTCGAAAATTGTAGGAGAATATTTTTTGCTGTCGGTTTATGGTATGTTTTGGTTTTCAAATGATTACCAGCTCTAGAGATTGTTACATCCAGGAATATGATTTTATCTTCATCATATTCATGGGTGAATTTGAGGTTAGGTGAATGCATGGTCGGTCCAGTGGAGTTCGGTGGTGTGGTTGAAGGCGACGTGGGTGCTTGTGGAGAAGACTGGGTCGAGCGTGTGGCCGGCGGTGACACAGGCCTCACCTCCACCATGGCAATGGCCGAGATCTCCCTTATCCCTAAGGCAGGCAGGGACCCGGCGCAGTGCTCCTCCTACTGCCCGATAGCCCTGCTCAATACGGATGCCAAACTTTTTACCAGAATATTAGCCACGCACCTCGACCCCTACCTCCCTGGCCCCATCAGTTCCGACTATGTGAGGTTTATCCGCCACCGGCAGGGCGTGGACAACGTTCGCTGCATAGCTCACCATGTCAAAAAAAGCTCAACGCCTGAATATCCCCAGGTGCCTTCTTTCGCTTGATGCGGAGAAGGTGTTCTACAGGGTAGACTGGTCCTATCTCCTCGCTGTGCTGACCAAGATCGGCCTTGGCCGGGATTTCCTCTCGAAAATCATGGTGCTGTATGTGGCCCCAACAGCTTGCATTTGAGTAAACAGGCGGGTTACGGACCGATATCACTGCACTGGGGCACGGGGTAGGGCTGCCCGCTCTCGCCCCTGCTTTTCGCGCTAGCAGTTGAACCTCTGGCCATCCGAGTGAGCGAACTAGATGGGATAAAGGGCTTAAAATTTGAGAGCCAAGTCCACAAGATCAATCTGTTCGCTAATGACCTCCTGGTTATGCTGACTCAACCTGAACTTTCACTCCCATTTGTAGTTGAAAGCCTTCAGACCTTTGAAACTGTGTCCGGCTTCAAAATCAATCTATCTAAATCATTTATCTTCAATGTCAGTATTCCGATCCCTGAGGCTATAGTATTGCAGGGCCTGGCCCCCTTCCAATGGACGGTGGACTCCATCCAGTACTTAGGGACTCAGATCACCCCCATGCTTGCCTCCTGGTCCTGCACAAACTGGGCGATCTGCCAGCGCTCAGTGCTAGCCGACCTTCAGAGGTGCAAGCCCCTCCATATCTCATGTTTGGGACGCATCAACATTATTAAAATGAACATCTTACTGCAGGTTTTATACCTATTTTAAACACTGGAAACACCAATCCCACAGGTGGACATCCAGCATTTCCAGAGTGACTTGTGTGTCTTTGTGTGGAATGGGAAACGACCGAGGGTAGCGCTGTCACTATTGATGCACCAGCGTGATAGAGGAGGCCTAGCATGCCCAAACTTACAGTAATACTATTGGGCAGCCCATTTGAGATACATCTCCGAGTGGGTCGTGCTGGAGAGTGAGAAGCATTGGTTCCACATGGAGCGTGCAGTGGTGTGCCGGCAATTGTGGGACCTTGCCTGGCTGCCTAAACATGCCCGGCCCCGAAGTGTGTATGTCGCGGCACCAACTAAAACAGTCCTAGAAGTCTGGGATAAAATAGCAGTTACAAAGGGTTTGACTTCATTTCCGTTCCCGAAGACCCCCATCACACCAAATCCGGAATTCTGCCGGGCCTCCCAACGCACACGTTCAGTAGATGGCGGGCTGAGGAGTGCCGGATGATTTGCGACTTATTTACAGGGGATTATGTTAAAACATTTGATACATGCCGATTCGAATACATGCTGCCCCGCACGGTGCGACATCAGTACATGCAACTGAGGCACTGGCTCTCTGCCCCCGAGATTTGTACTGCGGCGACGCGCCTCTTCACCCTATTCGAGAAACTTTTACTGGCCTTTGAGGGCACCCAGGGACTAATCTCCAAAACCTATTGGATGCTGCAACACTCGACCCCAATGCACACTCATAAATATCAGACCGCCTGCCAGGACGCCACCCGGGGAGGCCTCTCTCCCAAACAGTGGGATAAGCTATGGCAGGACATCCTAAAAAACAAATTGGCGCCTTGTCTCCTGTGAAACCATATATAAGCTAATTCTCCAATGGTATTACACGCCTTCTCGTCTTGCTGCTATATACCGCACAGTCCCCAGCCTCTGTTGGCGCTGCGGGAAGGAGGAAGGCATTCTACATCACAAATTGTTGTCCTGCCAGGGGATGACTACCTTTTGGAAAGAGGTCCTGGGACATATTAAGGGCATTGTGGGGTACCCGATCCCACATTTGCAACACGTGGTAATACTAGGTATACGTCCCCCACCCTGGCGGCAATGACCGGGTGGACTGGGCCCTCATACGCCACTTGCTCCAAGCAGCGCTCCAGCTTCTAGAGCGTACATGGAAACAAACCTTGTCCCCCTCAGTGGCCCAATGGTTTGTCAGAGTGTGGCACATATTGGCAATGGAAAGACTCACTAATAATATAGCCAACCCTAAAAAGAAATTCCAACGCATCTGGCAGCCACTGATCTCTTACTTAATGCCCATTGAGTTTACTTGCTTTAGCCCTCCAAGGCTGAGGGCCCTTCAGTTCTTTCCCAACAATTGAAAGATACCTCCGCAAACGGCTCCGGATCACAGATCACGCTAGACGCCTCATGCCACATACCACACTGCAGCTTGTTCCGCCTCTGTTTAATTGTGATTAGTTTTTCTCTTTTTACTTTTCCTTAACGCCACCCTGGCCACAGCAGCACTCACACATTCTAATGCGTAGTACATCTGACACAGTGGGCTAGCAAACACACCAAGGGATGCTTGGGGCAGATCGCCCCCATAGGGGTGCGACCACCCTTCTTGATACCTCACTCCTGATTGCACCTTCCTGGGGCCCCTGAAGATCAAACTTACATGTTCCTGACTATACTACATAATCACATGCCTCGCTCAGCTATAAGACCCTTCTGCAGCTTGTTTAACCTGCGTGCAATGTTTGACTTTACGCGACCGGCCCGAAGTGGTTGTAGGCGACTTGCTGTTTATTCCTATGCTGATTACCCTGATGGGTCTGTCAGTCTCTACGCTGCCAGCCCGGCCATGGTTGTAGACGCCAGGCTGTGTTCACTATTGATTACCTTAAATAAAGGTTTTTGAAAATCAAATAAAAAAATAAAATGAGGCCTGATACCTGTAATCTGGCTACTAAAAGATGACTGAGATAAACATAATAACTCATTGTACAGAGGGTTACAAAAAGATAGGAACAAATGGGTCATTAGTATCCTCAACTCTGAACATCAGCTAATAAAGTGCTACCTATTGGAATTATATAAAACAACTGTAAGCTTCATGGACTAAAAACAAATCATGCAAAGAATTATTAAAAATTAGATACTAATGAATCTCAATGTCCGCTGTAATAATAGCTATTAAAGTGCTTCTTGCTATTGCGAGGTAAAATCATCCTTGCAAGCATAAGTCACTGTTCTAGTTTTATCTATATGGATAGATAAATGTCAGAAATTGGTGCACTATCAGCCAGGTTGATGGCCATCCGCGGATAGAGGTAAAGTGCAAACATGTTCCTATTGCTCCCCTTCGACAATCAGGCGAGCAGATTACATTTTATACTTTAGTGCTAACCAGTGGCTCATATATTGGGTATAATGAAAAATGTTCTAGCTATCGTAACTGAAAGTTTCAATTCTATTAAGGACTTGGAGGCGAGGATTATGCTATTCTTTCTCCTCTTTATTGAATAGCAGCCATTTTAAGTTAACAAAACAAACTACTATTCCCATGAAACATAGGGAATACAAAAGAAAAATGATAGTGTTCTTAGGTAGAGTGTCCCTTCTCCAATGCACCAATCACAGGGCTCCACTGTGTAGATAGTCCTCTGTTACTGTCCATTCCCCCTCTTTCGTCGCTGTAGGTCAGCCAGCCAGGAGGCTTCATGAATCTTGTTTACCAGAATCGCCTGCGAAACAAAATAGAGTATAAGCGACAGTCATGGCTAAGGCTTAACCTGTAGGGTAAACAGTACAGCGAAGCAAACAGCAGATGATAATGAAGACCAAAATATCAAAGCTGTTACTTACCCCGATACGAGGGTGGGAAGGTATCGTTGAGAAACATGAACCCTGGGTGGGATAATCCTCGCCTCTGAGTCCTTAATAGAATTGAAACTTTCCGTTACAATAGCTAGGAAATGTTCCATTCTATGTCAGGACCGGAGGCGATGATTATGCTTGTTTATAGCTTGCTCATCACCAAGTGAGCCATAGTAATAATCGGTTTGAAGTAAAACCGCTTAAAGGTAGAGACTGAAGACCAGTCTGCTGCATTCAGAATGTCTTCCAGATGAGCTCCCAGGGTAAATGCCTTGGAGGCCATTGCTCCTCTAGCAGAGTGAGCGTCGAAGGTCAATTCCAGCTTCTTGCATCACTCACCTTATCCAACGGGCAATGGTGGGGGAAGAAACCGCTTTGGGAGGTTTCTTGTACGCAGCAAGCAATTGCCGTTCGCTGGGTGGACGAAACTCCTCTGACATTTCCTCTTACGCTTTGAGACAAGAGACCACGCACAGCTTCGGAGTATCTGGGAACGCAGGGTACGAGACGGACTTTGTCCCACATTTCATTCGTCACTGAATTGTGAAAGTGACCCCTGTGGGAGTAAAGATCCTACTGGAAACATCCAGCACCCTAACGTCTGAAACCCTTCTGCAGGAAATAAGGCACAGAAGCATTGCCAATTTCCCCAACAGTTCCTTCCTCGAGAGGAACCTGTTAGGCTGCCAGGAAAGGAGCAAGTTCAGAGCTTGATTAACATCCCAGAGTCTGGAGTAACGAAGCTCAGGAGGCAGAGAAAGGCGAATGCCCCGAAGAAGACGACAGACCAAAGGGTGCTCGCCCACCGGAGAACCGTCCACCATGGCATTACCCCCTGAGATGGCGGAAACAAAGGTGTTAATGGTTCAATAAGCCAAGCCCTCCTCCGCCAGGCTGACTAAAAAATTCAAGATAGAAGTCACATCTGTTGCCACAGGATTGTGACTCCATCGCATACACCAATGACACCACCTCCTCCAAGTAGAAAGGTATCGTTTGATGGTGCTATCTGACCATGTCTTTGACATGAATCTCTCAGCTGCTCCCGAAAGGCCGGGGACCGCCCAACGTCCCCTGTAATCCGCAACGCCATCAAAGCTAGAGAGCCATGCGCTAACAGTGGGTGGGCAACGTCGTCCGGATTGAGCAGAAGAGTCGCAAAGCGGGGGAGTGGGATTGGAGAGTCCCAAGAAAGTTCCAGAAGAACCGGAAACCAAACTTGAGACCTCCAAATTGGAGATACGAGGACTACGTCTGCAATCTGGCGACGAACGTGGGCTGAGACCCTAGTGAGCATGGCGAATGGGCGAAAGGCATAGCCTCGTTCGTCCCTCCAGTTCTGAAAAAATGCATCTGTATGCGCCGCCAGGGGATCTGGTTTCCAACTGAAGAACCAGTGAAGTTGGTGGTCCAGCCGGGAGGCAAACAGGTCGACTGAGAGCAGTCCCCAGCGACTCTGGAGGTCCGCGAAGACCCAAGGGTGAAATTTCCACAGGCTCCCGTCATAAAAATGGCGAGAACGAAAATCCACTATCTGGTTGTCTTGACCTGGCAAGTACTCCGCCGTAACGGACACATGATGGTCTAGGCAGTACTGCCAAAAATTTGCCGCCATCTCCGAGAGCGCTCTCGACCTCGTGCCCCGAGATGGTTGATGTATCGGACCGCCGATACATTGTCCATCTTGAGCAGTACACAGGACCAAACTGAATCTTTGGTCCAGCATTGGATTACAAACGTCCCTGCCAAGAGCTCCAGACAATTGCTATACAACTGTTCCTCCTGTGGTGACCACACACCTCCAGTCGTGAACTCTCAGCGTGCGCCCCAACTGGACCTGCTGGCGTCCGACTCTATAACGATATCTGGTGCAGAACCGAAAATCTCATGTCCATTCCAGGCCTCCATGTTGGAGAGCCACCATTGAATCTCCTCCCTGGCTTCGGCCAAGAGAGGCACTTTGCGAGAGTACGAGAAGCCCTTGCAAAGGTGATGGGCTTTGAGGTGCTGCAGGGCCCTGTAATAAAATGGCCCCGGAAAGATGGCTTGAATCAACGCCAACAGAAGTCCCATGATGCGGGCCAGCTGTTTGAGAGAGAGTTGATGTTGCGCCAGCGCTCTCTGGAGTTCGTGACGAATCTTGGTCAACTTGCAGGAGGGTAGACTGAGAGTCATCGCCACAGAGTCGATCCAAAACCCCAGGAAAATGACCCTTTGAGAAGGGACGAGTGTGGACTTCGCTTCGTTGATTATGAAGCCCAGGCTTTGAAGCAAGTTGACTGCCGTCTGGAGCTGACGAGTCAAGGTTGTGGGACACTGTGCCATCAACAAGATGTCTTCCAAGTAAACTACGAGTCGCATGCCGGACGCCCGCAGACGTTCGATCACCGGACAGAAAACCTTGGTGAAGCACCAAGGAGCGGAGGACAAACCGAAAGGAAGAGTTGCAAACTTGTATGTCCTATCTCGCCAGTAAAATTGTAAGAACCTCTGGTGAGGGGGAAAGATGGGCACGGGCAGGTTCGCGTCCTTGAGATCGAGACACACCAGCCAATCGTTCGGCCTGAGCAGGTTGCGAAGAAGATGGATACCCTCCATCTTGAAGTGGCGTTAAACCAACCACTCGTTGAACTCGTGCAAGTTGAAGACTGGCCTTTGACCCCCATCCGTTTTGTCCACCCCAAAAAGGTTGCTGATAAAAACCCTTGGGATGGGGTAGGGTTTCTACCACAGCCCCTTTGTCCATAAGAGAACCCATCTTGTGATCGAGCAGCACGGCTTCGGCAGAGGAAAACACGAGAGGGCGGGGCGGGACTGGCTGGAAGGGCTCCCCGTGAAACTTTATGCAAAACCCTTGCACGGTTTGGAGAACCCAAGCATCCCCCGTGAGAGAAGTCCAGACCTGGAAAAAATGAGCCAGGCGGCCCCCCACCTTTATTAGGGAAGAAGGGAGAATACTCACCGAAAGAGCTGGATGCGCCACCGCCTCTCCCGCCTCGGTTCTTGTCTCGATGTCCTCTTGTAGGGTAAATGTTTCCAAACCTGGCTTGGTCCTGGTAATTTCCCTGGTTGGAGCCTTGTCATCTGTGTTGGTTAGGGCGGCCGGACGGGCTGCCCCTGCCTCAGCCGGCTCCACGGAAAACCCGAGGGCAAATCACCTTTCTGATAGAGGATTGCGCCCTGTGGAGAGATGTAAAGGTATTACAAATTGTCCCAGCTCTTTCATAAAAGGTTCGCCCAAGAGGCCTCCTTGTGCGACGGGGCCTGCCTCGGAATCCGCCAAATCCCCAAGTTTGGGGCCCACTTTAATGAGGAGGGACCTGCGCCGCTCAGTTGAAATGGCGCAGTTGGCATTTCCAAGAAACACCACTACGCGTTGGGCCCATGAGGAGAGATTCTGAGGGGAGATCAACGACCCGGAGGATTTGGCTTCCTCCGCCATGTCTAGAATTTTGGTAATGGGGCCCAAAGCGTCCAGGAGCTTGACCTGGCAAGCCCGCCAAGACCTGTTGATGCCTTTTTTAGGATCTTTGACGAATTTCTGAAGGAAAGTGGCCATGCGAGGGTCGATGTCAGGGGTGGCCGCCACTTTACCTTCCAGAGAGGGTCGAGTACACTCCGCCCTAAGACAGTTACGAACTGTGGCCTCTAACGGGTGGCGACATATTGGGCGACCTTGTCACAGGGCACCCATTCAGAGGACCTCGGGTGTAGGATGTCCTCCGGGTTTACCATATCTGTGCAAAGGTTTAGATCACCGGAATCAGGAGCTGAGCCTGAAGGGCGCCCGGGTCTGAAGGGCCAGCGGCGTTAGCGTCATCACCTTGAGCAGGGTCCACAGGAGCAGTGGGCGATGTTGGTGTGGGACGACTTGCCAGGAAAGCTTGCTTAAGGCGAGAGAAGGCGTCCAAGTCTACCCCTGTGTATTTGGACCGTTTGGCTGGTGGGGGTTGTGGGTCAGCAGGGGCACCGCTGGAAGGAAGAGAGGCTGGGATGGCCTGTGCTGCTCTGGCCAATTTATCACAGGCCTGTTAGATTTTCCAAGAGAGCCGATCCTCTAGGGGCACCATAGCCTGCTCCACTGCTTTATATATAGATGAGTCTACAACATCGTAGAAATCTTCGTCCCACAGCAGCGTGGAGAGTGGGTCCTCATCCCACTGGTCGTCCTGATAAGTGTCATCCTCCTAAGACTCCATATCTAATGAGCGTAAGTAGAATAAATTGAGGGTCACCTCACAATGTGTAGGGCTGGGTGGCATCCTACACTTGGGCAGGGCAAGCAGAGCTTGCAATCGGGACACAGCCCGGGCCCAACAGCCCTGGCGCAAAAAATATTGAAGGGCAGCCTGCCAAGTATGGGCCCTGCAGGATATAACCTGCATTACTGACTCCTCAGAGCGTTATGTTAAGATGCCTAAATACCGGCCCCCAGGCGAGACCAAGTCACCAGCACCCTGTCAAGCGACAGCTACAGACCACACAGCCGTTCAGGGGCATTGAGAAAATATAACCGCCTAATGGCAGCAGACAGACTGGTCTCCGGTGTACAGGCAGGTCAAGGCTGATGATGCGTTCCCCAGATGGAAAAATGCGCAGAATGCGCAGAATCTCAGGAATGCACAGAATCTCAGGAATGCACGTCGAGAGAGGAACGCATGCACGCGCCCTCAGGTGGTCGGCAGAGCGCACCTCTAGCTGCACCAACTACGCAGCTGCTAGGGAGGGTCTGTAAGCGAGTCTGTCGAGTAGCGTTTGACTCGCACCAAGAATATGAAACAAAACAAAACAAACCGAATTAAGGTAAAAGCGCGAGGCGCGCGCCGGCAATTACCGGCGCGCGTCGAGCGCCGGACGAAAAAGGACCACAGACATCGTTCTCAAGTAATTATCATATACGCTCTGCTCCACGGCAGGCATACACAGAATAGAAAGCGCACGTTGGCGCTCAGAGTGCCTAGGGGAGAAAACAAAATCAGTAAAACCCTGCAATGAAGTAACCACGCAGTTGATTACTTTAGGTATCTTTATTAAGATAAAGTGGAAAGAACAGGTAGTGCCAGGAACACAACTGGAAGGCTTCACAGTCAGTCAGCAACTGCCTGTTAACCTGGAACACACCTGCATGATACATTCTAATGCTCTGACACACGAGCCTTAAAGAGAAAGATACAATAGTAAAAGAAACAACATAACACATCCCCCCTTTACAAAATACAAAGAACTAAAAAGAAAATAAAAAAAAACAATAAAACAAAACAGAAATATAATAACACCTTGAACAGTAACTCCATAAAACTCACATGACATAGTCATTTAACCCAAAGGTGGCGTCCTTTTTCTCTTTGTACAAATAGTATCTTCCACAACACCTGACTGCAAGTTCTCATTATCGCAACAAACACCATCCACCAAGGCTTGGTTCACACCACTATCCTTATCCACGGACCCTTCCTCTTCCCTTACTTGAGAAGGCACAGTCGAGACATCCACACTACAAGGACCACTTTGAGACTGTACATCATGCCTCTCCTCCAAAGCCAATCGAGATTGCAAATCACTATTTTCAAAATAATCCTCCACCCAATCAAAATCCTTTACCACATCATTACTAGATACTACCATATCATGGTCCAAACTGATATCAAATGCAATATCCTTGAGATTCCACACTTTCCCATCATCCAACCTAACTGAGTTTCTAAAAACTTCAACTACCTGCTTAGCCACATCAAACTTGTTCTCACCCTTCTGAACCCTAAAAGGCTTCTTCACACGAATCCAATCTCCAATTTTGACTTGAGTATCTTTGGTACCATGAAGCTTGTCATAATAAACATTGCTCTTAGAATGTACATTTTCAAAATTTTTCTTTACCTCGTCAATAGACCAATTTTCCAAACATTCCTCCAAAGGCGTAGGTAACCTGGATAAACAATCTGCCACTACGTTATCCCTACCTGGCATGTAACTTAACTTGTAAATATACTCTTTCATACGCATCAATTCTTGCAAGTCTGGCTGATGCTGTTGCAGTCCCTTCTGTAGATAAGATATGAACCAACAGTTTGTGGTCCGTTCGAATATGTACCAACTTGCCACACATAAAAGCACGAAAATGCTCTAGAGCCCAGGCACAAGCCAGCGCTTCTCTTTCTATGATAGGATATCTTCCCTCAGCTGGTGACAAAGCTCTGGATGCAAACAGAATAATCTTTTCTCTACCGTCATCACCAATTTGCGAAAGCACTGCACCCAAACCCTTATCACTTGCGTCAGTAGTCAATAAACAATCCAAATTGGGGTTAAAACTTGAAAGTGAATTCACTTTCTGTAAATCCATCTTAATTTCAACAAACTCCCTTTCACACTGCTCGGTCCATTCAAATCTCGCATTTTTTTTAAGCAAAGATCTAATGTTATAAACTTTCGAAGCAAAATTTTTTATGAATTTTGCGCAATATTCCGCCATCCCTAAAAATGATTTGATCTCATCTTTAGATGTAGGGGCTGGCGCAGCCAAGATATTCTCAACCAAGGAGACTTTAGGTCTGACACCATCCTCACTGATCACATGACCTAGGTAAGAAACACTTCTTTCACCAAATTTACATTTTGTCAATTCCACAGTAAAACCGGCAGAGCTCAAAACCTCAAACACTCTCATCAACTTAGCGTCATGATCCTCCTTGTTATTTCCAGTAATAAGAACATCGTCCTGGAAAAAACATACACCCTCCATTTCACCAAATAACTTGTGCATCAAACGCTGAAAAACAGCTGACGCTGACGCCAAGCCAAAAGGCATCCTCTTAAATTGATAGCACCCAAATGGCGTAATGAACGCCGTGAGATGTCTTGATTCTGGTTCTAAAACTACCTAATGATAGGCAGCAGAGAGGTCGATCGTAGAGAACCATGTTGCCCCTCTTAAAGATGAAACCATCTCATATATTTTTGGTAAGGGGAACCTCTCTACGACAATGTTTTTATTAAGATGGCGTAAATCGATGCACAAACAAATTTTTCCGTTGGGCTTCCTTGCGACCACAATCTGAGAAATCCATTCTGACGTGTCCACATCCTCTATGACCCCCTTAGACAAAAGTCCCTGAATTTCCTTCTTCACTTCCTCCCTTATTAACATTGGAATAGGTCTGACCTTGTGTACTTTTGGCTGAGCATCTGCCTTAAGCATAATCCTGTGTTCAAATCCTTTCAATTCCCCCAATTTTTGACTAACAACATTGGCAAACTTATTCTTTAAAAGATCTTCTATTTTACTGCCTTCATCTAGTACCAGCACCTTGTCCTTACTATTTGGATCTAGGATGATATGAAGATTTTTCTGATCATACCATCCTAATACAGATGGCCCCTTCTTTGCTATATATAATTTCCCTCTTGTCATCCTTCCTTTGAATAAAAACGATAGCCATCTGAATCCTAACAAATTTATCCTTTCGCCTGTGTATACTACTGGACTCACATCAGATGCATTCAAATGATCACCTATTTTGTGTACAAATTTCTTTTTCCACACCTCTTCGTTTACAATAGTATATGGGGAACCAGAATCCGCATACACCTTGACCGTTACACCACCCAAAGACACATCACACATTGGTTTCCCCTCCATTGCTTCATCTGTAATATTGAGCATATAGTTTCCTCTTATATTCTTTATACACTCATCATCATCACAATCACTTTCTCCTGCATTCGGTTCCTCACTCCAAATACATTTAACGTTACTACGTCTGCGACACATTTTGCTAAAATGTCCAACTAATCCACATATGCCACACTTTTTCCTTAAAGCAGGACACATCTTGCTAAAGGCCAAATGTTCCCGGCTGTCACAACGGTAACATCTCCTTTCCTCTGTATTCCTATATCTTCCTTGACTCTTGAATGGTAGGCTAGTTGATTTCCCTTGGAACTGTCTGTTTGTGTTTTTTGAAACATTCTGGATCTTAAACACTGCTGAAGTCGTTTTTTCGGTATCTTTCACTGTGTCTTTAATTACATTTGCACATCTACCCGACATTTCAGATTTCCTCATAATGGCAAGTACGTCATCTAAAGGTGCGTCTCCATTCACCCATAATCGGTCTTGTATAGGTGAATTGTCATTGTGCATGACCAGTTGGTCTCTGATAAGATCATCATGAAGATTACCAAATTTGCAGTCAATTGCCAATTTTTTTAAATCATCTAGCCATTCATCTACTAATTCTTCCTTCTTTTGCTTTCTTTGGAAGAATTTATGTCTTATAACACCAATGCACACCTTAGGTGCAAAATACCTGTCTATATCATTCAAGGCATTTTCAAATTTACTTAAATCCGCATTCACAACTTTTTGCATACGTGAAAAAGTTTTTAAACCCTTAGGACCAAGTGAATGTAATAATATTCTCTTCTTCTGTTCTGCCTTCATTTTCCCTGCTTCATCGATAGCACAAATGTAATTAGTGAAATATTCCTTCCATTCCACCCATTTGATCTCTGGTTGTGATCCTGTGGACCAGAAAGGTTGTGGAGGACTTATGGTAAAACCGTGTTGAGCCATTCCCTCTTCAGTCTCAACCCCTATCTGATCACCTCCGTCCATAGAATAAAACCAAGTCTCTAGTCTCCTTTTCTTATATATTTCCTCTTTTTTTTTTTTTAAATCACAAGTAAAAAAAATAAATTATTAATATTACAATTTTTTTTTTTTTAATTGTCTCGACTTCCTCACCTGTTCTCTCCGTATATTTGTATATTTCGCTTAGTAAAGTTTCCCTCAAACATAAGGTTTCCACATTAAATCAAACTCAGGCTTTGAAGAGATCGTGTCCGTGTAGTATTCTTTTCTTTCCAATGTAATATCCAATTTCCTCCACCTAAAATGGCCGCCACGCAAAGGTCACGCTACGTGACCTTGCACCATGACATCATCACGCACGTCGATGTCCTAGTGTTAGTGATGCGATGGCTGCCACACTCGCGCAGGAACTGTTACACTCGCGCTGAAGGCTGTTCGCGCTATGGCAACTTTAAATGATGCAGGTCAGTTTAATTGACCCGAAAGGTACAATAAAATAGTTTTTTCCTACCTTGCCATAAACCGTGTGCGCGGAGAGTAAATATTAAGGACACGATGATAGTTCTGAAATGAAAACTTAGTTTTCTTTCTTTTTTCCCAATTTCTTCATTTCCTCCAAAAAGCTCAGTTTTCTTTCTTTTAAATCCATATTTCTGAAGAAATCTCGGTTTCCCTCGTCGCCACTTGTAAAGTAACCACGCAGTTGATTACTTTAGGTATCTTTAAGTGGAAAGAACAGGTAGTGCCAGGAACACAACTGGAAGGCTTCACAGTCAGTCAGCAACTGCCTGTTAACCTGGAACACACCTGCATGATACATTCTAATGCTCTGACACACAAGCCTTAAAGAGAAAGATACAATAGTAAAAGAAACAACATAACACAGCCACACCACAAATTCGACAGTAATGAAGAAGTTAAATTAACAGTAGCATAGTATGCATGAATCATTAAGAAACAAGCACAATAGAAACAAGTCATTCAGAGTGAAATAAAAAGGACTTATCTGACTGCAAGCAGCGAAGAAAGAGGGGGAATGGACCGTAACAGAGGAACTATCTACACAGCGGAGCCCTGTGATTGGTGCAGTGGAGAGGGGACACTCTACCTATGGACATTCTATTGTTTTTCTTCTATATTCCCTATGTTTCAAGGGAATAGTCGTTTGTTTTGTTAACTTAAAATGACTGCTATTCAATAAAGTGGAGAAAGAATAGCATAATCCTCGCCTCCAGTCCTGACATAGAATCTAAGGTATGATATAACTAAAATCAGAGTGCCGGATATCTGTATTAAGTAATGCTCCCTATTAAAGACTAGGCAATGAGGTGAAGGGATAAACCCCTATACCCTCTCCATTTAGTTAAAATAATCAAAGAGTTTTTTAGTGTGAAGCCGCTGGTAGGAAAATAAAGTTGGAATCAGTGCAGAGACAAAATACAATTGCAGCCTTACTATAACTCACATTATTGTTTATAAAAAGAGGACACAGAAAGCGCCTTCTGGCCTGCAAGAAAATAGTTCAAAGCATCATAAAGTGTACTGGGTTTTCCTCTCATCCCTGTTTCCAAGTACAATGGTTGTGCCACTGATTTTGTTTGGCCATCTGCCAGGGGCTTTTCCTCTATTGGAGTGTGGGGGCATTGATCCTCATTGGGAGCCCCCACAGTCAGAGAGATTCATTATTAAACTAAAACTTACCAGTTTTGTCACTCATTTTTCCACTAGGGGCTCCAGCACTCTCGCTGTTGGACGACCAGGACCAGCTGAGGTTATAAAAACTGGACTGCGCATGTAAGATTGGCCGGTGTTTTCACTAAGGCCAGCCTAACATGTGCAATTCAGGCTTCCAGAACCAATGATATGATGGAGCTGAAAAAAAGCAGACACACAGCCCTATCGTTCTCGACAGAGCGCTGTGCTTGCCAGACCCATCCAACCTTGGCACTGCTCTTATGCTGTTTAGTATAATAGGCAGCATGAGAACAGTGCTTTTGTAACATGATTGTACCAAGTTAAATTGTGGGAGTTACTGGTTTTGTATAATTTACATGTAACTCTCTTATATTTTTCAAGCTCTGGGTTGTTCATCTATGTAACCAATATTAAACTGGTTTAAGAGCCAAATATGCTTCAATAGTTGTTATGCCTAGGTCCATCTTAAGTGCAACCATTGGGGTGCCTGAGCTGAGACATAATAAACATCTTTTAGAATGTTTTTCACATTTGATCAAGCCTGCACCCTTTTTATGGCCCCATAGCTCTACCCCATAGGATCCTGTGACCACTGCCTCCATGTGACTCACTTTTCACTAGCTGCTTAGTCCAGGACAGCTTTTTTATCTAATCTGATGCCTAAATAGTCATTGCGGACCACATGTTCCAGGGATTTACTGTATATTCTAAATATATTCTTAGAATTTTGCCTGCGGTTTCCGACCATAAACTTAGTTGTCTTTGGCTTAATCATGAGGTACTTCGCATTACAATATTCTTCCAATCCTCTCACTGATTTGTGCGTTGACAGTTCAGTGCAGGCCAGGAGTACTGCGTTGTTGGCAAACAGTCAGGTGGAATTCTTTATCCCCCTCACCGATTCGTACATTTAAATTCAAGGGCAGTAGAAATTTGTCAGCGTTGTTATTAAAGATGTTAAATAGGGCTGGTGCCAATGTGAAGCCCTGTCTGATGCAAACCTTGATCCCAAAGCTCACTGTGGTTTCTCCACCGGGCTCATATCTAACTGTGGATGAGATTTTCCTGTGAAGAAGTTTTATGGCAGTCACAAGTTTCTCTAGGAGACCCAAACCTACCCTAGTTACACCAGAGCCATGGTCTGACCACTGAATCGAATGCAGTTTTGAGGTCAATAAACGTCATATACAGTTTCACTTTTTTTGGTACATGTATTTTATGGCAGTATTGTATAGTATCGTAGCTTGCCGATTGTGCCTTGCGATTTCCTGCAGCCAGCTTCTAGTGATGAGATAATTTTACTTTCTTCTACCCAATCTTCTAAAAATTTAGGAGCAATTTGCCATAGATCTTCCTGGCTTAATCCCTTAGTGAAATTAGATGATAGTTGGCAGGATCGTTGCAAGAGCCTTTTTTATGTAGAGTTTCAATAATTGCTGTTCTCCAGGATGTCGGTACCTCCCCCTTGCCCCATACTCCATCATAAACGACGGCCAAAATAGGAATCCAGACTGGCAGATTGGCACAGTAGATATGAGTTAAACATCTGGGAGATGTGAGGAACTGCTGTTGACCGGTTTCAAGTCAGACCATCACGATTTCAGGTAAATAATTGGCCTGTGCATCATCACTGAGGTCCGAACGAGACTTGTAAAGTGTCTTATAGTAGCCAGTGAAGTCTGCCAAAATGTTATCCTCGTCCGTGACTTCTGTGTCGTCCGGTCGCTGCAAGTGGGTTACATATGTGGCATAGTAAGGGGGACGAAGTAAACGAGAAAGCTCTCGATGGGGTTATTCACCCTCACCATAGCAGCGCGCTCTAGCATACTTTTTCAGGTAAGCGACCTCATGTTTTGCGAGGTCAGGGAACTGGTGTAGTAATTTAGATCTATCATAGCGTTGATGGAAGTGTGTCACGTCCCTGACGGCGGAGTCTAATGATCGGAGCTTGCCCTCTACCTTAGCAAGATCGGTCCGAATACTGCGTAGTACTCCCAAATGTTTCGAGATACAGATTCCTCTCACACAGGCCTTAAAGGCCTCCCACAGGTTAGAGGGACTCACCACAGAGCCAACGTTGGTGGAGAAAAATTCAATAATAACTTCCTGGACTTCCAAACGAAAGACAGTGTCGTACAGTGCATTAGAGGGAAAACGCCAGTGATGGACCATTGGGACATGTAAGGTGGTCATCACAGGAGCGTGGTCTGATAGTGTGTGGGGAAAATTTGCAATAGTATGCAGCCACAGGAGAGCACCTTGGGACATGTACCAGTTATCAATACGAGTTCACACCTTATGTGTGGCAGAGTAAAAAGTGTGATCACGCTGACTCAGGTATTTGACGCCTTGGGCTTGATAAATGAAATGTGTCAAGCAGGTCAGTTAGCGTCTGTAGGGAATGAGGCTTAGTAACTGCCCTGGAGCTGGTGGTATCAAGCTCTGGCTGTAGGGTAAGATATAGGTCGCCGCTCAGTATGATATAGTCAGTTTGATATTGGCTGATTTGACAAGATAAGTCAGTAAAGAAATCAGGAGAGTCCGTGTTTGGTGCATGTACATTAATAACAAGCAAGACAAACCGACCTGCTATCCTCCCCAATACAAAGAAATAACGACCATCAGGGTCTAAGGCAGTCCGTATCAGCTGAAATTGGACACTGCTTTGTATCACGATGCACACCCCACTTGAATAAGAACTATAGTGAGAGAAGTGACAATGAGTATACCATGAGGATGCATAATTGCAATCTGGTGGGGGAGCCAGGTGCATTTAATGGAGGAAGGCCACCTGTACCTCGTGGCAGTGTAAATAAGCGAGGACCTGGTTGCCTTTTCTGGGATTATTCAAACCTCTGATGTTCCATGTCATGCAGGAGATTGAAAGTACTGAATCTCTACCAGTGGTTGAAGGCATAATATCTGAGATCAATATAGCATACAAGCAAAGATTGTGAGGGTAAACCTGCAACGTACCATGACATTAGAAAAGCTTCAGCGAGAAATAGTGCAAAACAACAGACAACTGTCTCTCACTCCAGCTGAAACAGAGACTGGAGAACCCAAATAACCCTAGGAGGAAATAAAATTACAGACATAGTGGTATACACCATAGGGGGTGACAGCGCCCCAGGGAGCAAGGCCCAAAAAGAGAAATAAGCATGCAATAATAACGGTCATCAAACAAGTGAGCAATGAAAGATTATACAGTGCATTGCTTTATGGACCAAAAGGCACTTATCAATGAAGTAACAACAATGCATCAAAACCCTATCTCATTGGGCGATCAAAATATTTCTCTTCTATTACTGCGAGAAGAATGTCTTTCATCAATTTCTTCCGCTACAATACCCTTCTTATTACTACATTTTAGGATATTAACAATGTATCGCCCTTTATTTAAAAGATTCAAAATAAGGATAACCTTTTATAGCAACTCCAAAAAATTCCCATTGCAACACCTTATATGCGGTCCTCAACCACACCAAAACATTATCGTCTATTGACCGCATATATCCTATTCTGGAAGGAACAGTCATCCTATTGCGGTAACGGTCAATAGACTATAATGTTTTGGTGTGGTTGAGGACTGCAAATAGAGAGTTGCAACTGGAATTTGAGGGCGGGGGGAATGGTATGGTAGTGCGGGGGCCAGCCATTGTAAATATTCAGAGGTGCAAGTGGAGTCGGAGGGAGAGCGTTGACGGCATGGAGTCCTAGCTGGTTCAATGGTAAGTTGTTTCTGTTTGGATCTCCACATCCCATTGTAGTGTGCACACCTTGTTTACTAAGGAGGGCGTGTTGGAACCATACACAGGAACTAGCAGCACAAATCGAAGCAGCTGAAGGAGAAAAGACAGAGGGGAATGGTCAAGCAGAAAAAAAGCTGAGGTGGGAGGAGAAGGAACAGCAGGCAATCGCACTGAATGGAGGTAATTCAAGCACGAGCTACTGCCGAACAGCATGGTGCAAACAATGGGAGGAGAGCCCCCCATAAAGCTGAGCGATAAGTGAAGGCGCGCAGGGTCAGCCGGCTATACTACAGGCCGCAAGTGGACCACAAATGGAGGCCAAAAGAGGAGATCACCAGCTACAGTCTCACTGTCTACCACCAATGCTTGCACTGACAGTGTAACAATGAGGAGTCCCTAAGCAGCCAGAGTACGTGTGTGAATATGAGGGAGGTCAATAAGCACCCAGTCTCCAGCATCAACTGCACAGGAAGTTATGAGCGAGGTCCACTTGAGGAATTAAGTCGTGGTGTAACCATGGAGGAAGGGGAGTGCAGAATGGTACCGCAGTGCAAAAGAGGGCGGCCTAGCCGTAGTGGCCACAAGCAGTTAAGATCCAAATTCCAAAACTCCGCACCGGGCCGTTGTCTGGTTACTGGCAAGCACCGCTCCAGCCTCCAGAGTCCAAAACATCCACAGCAGGCCCCTTCGCCTGCTGAGACCAGCAGAGAACTCCATAGGAATAGCGGTTCAGTAGCGAGCCTAGTCACGGGCCGCGCGTCAGGTTTCAGACACGCCATAATCCGGGCGCACAACCGCAGCGCGCCAGTCCGCTTCAATGTGGGTAGAGCATATCCAGGGTGTCCCAGGGAGGAACAGTGTCGTCTGGCAAGCATCCACTAGCTGCACAAACTGCCAGCACCGGGCAAGCCGCGACCCTGCCCTTAGGCTCACGTACGGGTCCTGTCCCCGCAGGGCCTCCAAAGGCCACGTTGGGCTGCGGCAGGCGGATCGTTGGGAAAAGGGTCCGACAGGAGCCGTACCGAGGCACGGTCCGGCGGACCCGGTCTCCAGTATGGGTTAAGTAGGTCTGGCGACCTTGCTGAGCCCAGGTAAACACCCTATACCGCAGTCTGAACAACGCATGGCTTAACGACAGGCAGAACCACGGACGTCTAAACCATATGTCTTTGCCATGCAAATACGTGGTTTAGACATCCGCAGTAGTTAGCACTCTAGACTCTGGAGGAGGACTGGGCAGAGGGTCGGAGGTGACTTCTTTCCCTCCGAGGATTTGTGAGGGCTGGGTGGGTACGACTTTTGGCTGGGGCTGTTTTAGGGCTCAGGGTGGGTGGGCTAGGTAGTTGGGACAGGAGATAGGGTACTTTTTACGCCTTGGGGGCGGTTTTAGTGCTCAGGGTGCGGGGTGGGTAGTTGAAATGGGGAATACTATACTTTTTACGGCTGTGGGTGTTTTTAAGTAATGGGTTAAGGTTGTAGGGCTCGGGTAGAGAGAGGGGGGTGGCAGGGTCCAGTTCTGGAGTGAACAATTTAGGGCTAAGAGGCAGGGGTCGGATCGATTTCAAATAAGGGGGATGAGTTTTAGGGCTCGGAGGGGCTAGGGTGGGCTTCCGCTATCAAGATTCAGGATGGAATGTTGGGGTGTTTTTAGGGCAGGGGTCGCATGTGTTTTTTCGCGCTAGGGCAGAATCTTAACCACGCATATTCCTTTACCAAATATGTCATTACAACTAAATTCATTGTAAAGGCATGTGTGGTTAAAATGCGGTTGTTGTTAAGACCGCATTGTTCAGTAGAGGCGCACCTAGAGTCAAATTTCGTGGGGGGGGGGGGCGCGCTAAGAAAAAAATTCGGGGGTGGGGGCTGATTCAGTTCAGTTCAAAAGTCTTTATTTCGAATATCAATTCATAAAAGACAATACATAGAAAAACTCCAATATTTTGTAAAACCATAGTAGTGATCAACATCTAAAAGTTTACCTCAGTTTAAAAAGATATTAAACAATTTGATAGACAGTTTAATAAAGACTTCTAATTATGATAACAATCGGCTTTATAAAATGTATAAAAAAACAGGCATTAAGAGACGTTGGGGTTTCTAGTTCGAATAATCCAGGCCCAGCCTAGATACTTGGCCACACCAACCACCACCATCTCTGATGTGTTAGAGCGAAATATCCTCATGGCTTCTAAGAACCCTTTGATTTCAAGATTATTACATATGGGTTTAAGCCATTTCAGCTGCGGAACACGGTAGGCTGGGCATGCAAAGAAAAATGACCCAAGCTTTCCGGGTGATTAGGGCACCAAGGACAGGTATGATTTGTATTCCCAGACCATTTCCCGGCAAAGGAATTGACTGGGAGTGATCCGACACGGAACTGGTGGTATAATTTCCGGTCGAGGGTTTTAGTGATCACATCCCAGTAAGATTCTAGAGAAGGGGTCAGTTTATGTACCAGAAAATGCCCAGTTAGGTTAGAAGCATCCGACTGGGCCACTGCTAGATGTTTTATTGTGGCCCAGTATAAATCCTTGAAGTCCTGTTTAGAAGGAAAAAGGGAATTCCCCGGGTTGGACCAGAGGTGGTTGAGACCCATCTCATCCAGCACAGATTTTACTTCCCTTAGCCAAGGGATTTGGGAAGCCCCCCACAACGACCTAACTTCATCCAATTCCTTGGCAAATAGGCTAAGCTCTGGAGTAGTCCAGAGTCGTCGCCATAGGGCCACCATAGGGCCACCAGGCGGAAACGAGCCCTGTCATTGAAGGGTTTGCAACCCAAATCTAACAGTGGTTTGGTGGGTGTAGATTGAGGAAGACCCACCAAATTACTCAAAAATTTGTTTTGTGCCTTAACAAGGAGAGACAGATCTTTATACCCCCACACATCAGCGCCATATAATATGGCTGTGTTGATTTTCGCTTCGTAAATTTTTATCACTGGGGCAATACGTTTGGTCAGGGACTTTTTTTGCTCCTGTAATAAGCAGCCCGAGAGGCGGACAAACTTAAGATATAGAGCCTCAATCTGGGGTTTCCAGCTAAAGCGGTAGTCCAGGGTCACACCAAAGTACATCATTGTATCCACTTGTTCAATCAGGGTGCCATTCAAAGTAATAGAGGTTTGAATCGGGCTTTTGTTACTGAAAACCATAAATTTTGTTTTGTCTGTGTTGATCTGCAGATCATTAACCCTGCAAAACTCAGCGAACCTGCTGAGGGCTATTTGCAACCCTCTACGAGTTTTTGAGAGAAGCAGGGTGTCATCTGCAAAAATCAACATCGGGTATTTAAACCCGCCTAAAGATGGTGCATCGGTCGGGGTATCGGAAAAGAATTTTACAACCTGATTGATGAACAAAAGGAATAAGGTGGGTGCCAACACGCATCCCTGTCGCACACCGCGTGTAACTGGGAAACTATCAGTCACCTGACCTTGTTTACCCCATCTCACTTTGGCGAAGTTTTCTTCATGTAGTCTAATCACTAAATCAAGAAGTTCAGGAGGCAGACCCATGAGTCTAAGGGATTTCCACATTTTCTCTCTTGGTACTAAATCAAAAGCCGATTTAAGGTCCACAAAAGCGGCATAGATGGCGCCACCACCCAGCTTGACAACCTTCCAAAACAACATGTTGAGTCTAAAGACCTCATCTAGGGTGCTGGTGCCTACTCTAAACCCAGCTTGCATAGGGGACAAAATATTTTCTTGCTCCATCCACCCCTGGATTCTCACAAGTACCATCCTGGCAACTATTTTTTGGATAGAATCTAACAAGCTTCTAGGGCGATAATTCCCCGGGACTGAGCGGTCTCCTTTTTTAAATACTGGTAGAATCTCCGCCCCTTTCCAGGAGTTTGGAATCCTTGCCCCTGCAGCGATTGCATTCACAAGCATGGTTATGTAGGGAACCCAAATGTCAAAATTCATTTAAAAAAGATCAGAGGGTATTACGTCCATCCCAGGCGCTCTACCTGAGTGGACTGTACCCAAAGCGTACTTCGTATCAGAGATATTAAAAACAAGCGAACAATCAGGGTTAGAAGGCAAAACTACGTCCAACTCTTGATGAGAATCCTGATCCACATCCGGAGCTCTGAACTGCAATGAATAGAAAGCCACCCAGTCTTCCACTGAGACATGATTCACAGGGGTTTTGGAATCCTGGTTCGCACCCCACTTAACGATTTCCCAAAACTTAATTTGGTTTGATGTTAGGCATGCCGAAAGGAGCTCTGACCAATGTCGGTCCTACCACTCCTTCTTCGCGGCCCATAGCGTTTTTTTATAGATAAGCTGGGCCGTTCTGATAACTGCAATGTCTCTAGATTTAATCGCTAAGATCAGTTTACTGTGTGCTACCCTACAACTTTTATTATACCATTTGGTCCGGACTTTATCCTTCCTAGGTATTAATGGGGTTGTTAACAGGGTTTTTAATTCTGCAAAGCACTGGTCGTGAAGATCGCTAATCTGGGAGATAGTCCCCTGGGAGGATGATGCAACTTCCATAGCAGCCAGTGTCTTAGCCACTTTTTCCTCTATACCTTTTATTATGGAGGGGTCTGCAACTACCCTAGACCATTTTACTCTTTTCCTGTCATTACACAGTATAACCTCTGACGTTGAGCAGGTGGTAATAGAAGGCCCATCTCCAGCGCCTAGAAGCTTGAGACTCGGCGAAAGGGGGTTATGGTCGCTCTCTGGGCGTTCCACAACCTCCATATCAATAACATGGGACCAGAGCTCAAGTTTAACAAGGAAGTAGTCGATACGACTCTTACAGACCCCGTTGTTGAAGGTCGGTTGGCCTGATTTATCCGAGGGCGTGCGTCCATTAGTAGCACGCAGCCCCCACTCTAGACATAAACCCTGCCAGTGAAGTGCTGCCTCGGTGCCCTTGACGCCCCTTGTTATTGATAAGGGCGGGATGTCCCATACCATATCTTCATCAGCCCCTAGATCCTCCCCCACACTTTTCAAAGGCTCAAATGAACAGTTCAAATCACCAGCGACCAGAACAAAACTGTCACTGCCTATTCTCCTCAACAGTGAATCCAGATCATCTATAACTGACTGATCTGAAAGAGACACGTTAGTGATAGATTCCTTACCTTAGAATATCCCCAGGCGTCAGACTGGATCCGGAAAGTTTTGCGTAGCAGTACCCTTGCGCGTCGGTAGGTGTCGTCTGCGGCTCCGCGACCGTCGCCGGCGTCGTGGGCGCTGTGATGACGTCGTCGGAGTACTTAGACGCCGCCTCCGCGTGCTGACGTCAGTTCTTCTTTTTTCCGCGCCAGCTAGCGCAGATCTGGAAAGAGCAGTTCCCTAGTCACTTTTTGACTAAACTTTTGTGATCTTTTGATCCATTTCGAAGTCTTTACGACTCCGACGGTGCCGTTAGGGATGCCCGGATTCAAGCATTGCGACGAGTGCGACCGTACCATGTCGATCACAGATCCCCACCGCCTGTGCCTGATGTGTTTGGGCGTCGACCATGACGACGAGGCCTGCTCCGACTGTCGGGCCCTTTCGAGGAAGGCCAGGCGGGAGCGGTCCCGCAGGCGACTCGAAATCCGCCAGTCGGCCCCGCGCCGTGTGAGGTCCCGGTCCCGGTCCCACGGGAGGTCGAGGGACAGGTCGCGGGGACGGAGCCGTCACAGCTCCGGGAGTCGGCGCCACTCCTCTGGGTCCAAGTCGTCAGGTAAGAAGCATAAGAAGTCGAAGAGACATCATCGCTCTTCCGACTCCCCCCGACGCTCGTGCGATGCGGCCGGGGGTTCGGGTGACACCGCCCACGCGGCTCCTCGGGAGTCGCGGGCGCCGCGTTCGGCCCCATAACCCCCGGTCCCTGGGCTGAACGCGACGCCGGAGGAGATCGAGCGTTTCCTCATGGCCATGAGGTCCCTTTCTCCTCCGACGGGTTCCACGGCGCCTTCGGGGCCCAGTGAACCCGTCTGGGGGCCCTAGTGGGTCGGGGGCTACGACCCCGACGCCGTCGGGTGATTCGGCCTCGACGCCGCCGGCGCCTTCGGGTCCGGCGCCGCAGGGCCCCACGATCTCGACACCGCCGGTGCCCTCGGGCCCGGCGCCGCAGGGTACAGCGGCCCCGGCATTGTCGGCGCCGCAGGGCCCGGCGCCGCTGGACCCTCCTCGGGCGTTGGACCGTCCCCGGTGGACCTTACGACCCCCCCGGGGTCAGTCCGTGTGGTGTCCCCTCCGGCGTTGTCCTCGGGCGGCGCCGGCCCCGATGCCTCCTCTCAATCGGTTCCGACGTCGGGACGGCGCCTATCGGCACCGTTCTCGACGCCGTTCGGAGATTTCCATTTCTATGAACCGTCCTCATTCACTTATGACCCTGAATCTCAGGAGATGGGGGAAGAGGAGAATTGGGAGGGGTCTGAGGACCCCCTGACAAGGGAATGTCAGTCTAACATGGACTGGACAGGAGACCTTGGGGAGGCCAGTGGCCTGGACACCTCTCCAGACACCGGATTCGTCTCTCCTCCTACCGTGGCTTCGGAGGAGGGAGCTACATATAGTGTGGTGTTGATGAGGGCTGCTAAGGCCTTGGGCCTTGAGCTCCCCGTCACGGCCGTGAGGACTAACCTCCTCACTGAGGTCCTTAAGCCGCAGTCATGCTCCATGGAGCCTCTGCTGCCGTTTAATGAGGCCTTGACGGACGTTCTTTTGGGCACTTGGTCCAGGCCCGCTACAGGTTCGCCTGTAGATAGGAACGTGGCCAGACGCCACCGCCCGGCCCCGGGCGACCCATGTTTCCTGTCCACCCACCCCACCCCGAGAGTCTGGTTATCCAGGCCTCTAACTCCCAGACCGCCTTCCCGACGGCTCCCCCCGATCGGGAATCCAAGAGGTACGAGGCCTATGGCAAAAAAGTGTTCTCGTCCCTTAGCTTGGGTCTGCGGTCTTCCAACACCGCATGCCTCTTGGGCCGTTACACCCACTCTCTGTGGGAAACGGTGGCGGAAGTGCTGCCAGAGTGTCCGTTGGAGGTACGGGCCAAACTCGGCCAAGCCCTAGTGGAGGGCCGGGACGCAGCGAAGTATTCAATCAGGTGCGGACTGGATACTACTGACTCGCTGGGCAGAGCGATGGCTACGACGGTGGCGATACGACGCCACGCCTGGCTGAGATCCGCCAACTTCTCGGCAGACGTCCAAAATACACTCATGGACATGCCGTTCGATGGCCGTCGCCTCTTTGGCGACAAGGCAGACCATGCGCTTGAGCGCTTTAAGGACTCCAGGGCTACGGCCAAGTCCTTGGGCCTCTCTGCCCTGCGCCAGCAAATGGGTGCCTTTCGCTCCTTTGGTGGCCAAGGAAGGGGCGCCCCCACACGTGCCGCCAGCCACTCGCCACAAACTGTCGTCCAGCGCGGCGGCGGCCTTGGAAACCGCCGTGGAGGCGGTCGCGGAAACAAGCGGAGCCAGTCCACACCTGTCCCCGCAGCATCCGCCTCTAAACCCTCCTAGTCCGTGCTTTTCGGCCCATGTGACGCCAGTGGGAGGCAGGGTTCGCCATCACCACTCTCACTAGCGCACAGTCACTTCGGACAGGTGGGTGCTGCAGATCGTCCGGAGGGGCTACGCCCTCCCCTTCGAGACGACCCCTCAAGCCATGCCACCGCAACACCACCGCGTATCGGGGGATCACTTGCGGCTCCTGCAGGAGGAAGTTTCAGCCCTCTTGGCCAAGAGGGCCATCGAGCGCGTTCCTGGGCCAGAAGTAGGACGTGGTTGCTACTCCCACTACTTTCTGGTACCCAAGAAGGGCAAAGGGGGCCTACGCCCTATCTTGGATCTGAGGAACGTCAACGGCTTCCTCCGGAAGGAGAAGTTCAAAATGCTGACACTGGCTCAGGTCTTGGCTGCCCTAGACCCAGGAGACTGGATGGTAGCGTTGGACTTGCAGGACGCATATTTCCACATCCCCGTCCTGCCGGCCCACCGGCGTTACCTGCGGTTCACGGTAGGCCTCGAGCACTTTCAGTTTACCGTGCTCCCCTTCGGCCTTACCAGCGCCCCACGGGTGTTCACGAAGGTGATGGCGGTGGTCGCAGCTCACCTGCGCAGGTTAGGGGTTTCAGTCTTCCCCTAACTAGACGACTGGTTATTGAAGGCGAGCTCGCCCCAGGCAGTCGTCAGCCACCTCCAGACTACGGCGGATCTCCTGCATCGGCTGGGATTTTCCATCAATGTGCCGAAGTCACACCTGTGCCCCTCTCAGAAGCTCCTTTTCATCGGAGCGGTTCTCGACTCGGCGCAGTTTCGGGTTTACCCGCCCGAACAGCGGGTTCGGGATATACAGGCCCGGATTCCGATCTTCGGGCCGTTATCCCGGGTTTCGGTCAGGTTGATGCTGCGGCTTCTGGGGCCGATGGCCTCCTGCATCCTTCTGGTGCATTACGCACGGTGGCGGATGCGGGCTCTGCAGTGGGACCTGAAGTTTCAGTGGGCCCAGCACCGGGGCAACCTGTCCGACCATGTCCTGATCTCGGAGGGCACTGCGAGACAGCTGCAGTGGTGGCTCACGGACCGCGATTGGGTCAACGGCAGATCCCTCTCCCTTCCCCAACCGGAGCACGTAGTTGTGACGGACGCGTCCCTCCAGGGCTGGGGAGGCCACTTGGGAGAGGCGGAGATCAGAGGACTCTGGTCTCCGGCGGAGTCCCGGCTCCATATCAATCTGTTGGAGCTGCGGGCGATTCGTCTGGCACTGAAAGCATTCCTCCCGTCTGTCCGAGGGAGAGCAGTGCAGGTGTTCATGGACAACACCACCACCGCCATGTGGTACTGCAACAAACAGGGCGGAGTGGGGTCGTGGATCCTTTGCCAGGAGGCTCTGCGTCTCTGGCAATGGCTGGAACATCAGGGCGTGACTCTGGTGGTTCAACACCTGGCAGGTTCTCTGAACGCCAGGGCGGACGAACTCAGCCGTCGGTGCTTGATGGATCACGAATAATGACGTCTGAACTCGGACGTGGCGCAAGGCCTCTTTCTGCGATGGGGAGAGCCTTGGTTAGATCTATTTGCCACCGAAGAGAACGCGCAATGTCATCAGTTCTGCGCGTTGGAATTTCCAAGGCGGCACTCGCTCGGAGACGCTTTTCGTCGCGAGTGGAGCTGCGGTCTGTTGTACGCCTTTCCGCCTATACCTCTTCTGCCCAGAGTGCTGAAGAAGATCAAGCGCGACCGGGCACAAGTCATCCTTGTGGCTCCGGACTGGGCACGAAGGTACTGGTATCCCGAGCTACTCAGTATGTCAGTCGATCCCCCGGTTCCTCTGCCTCTTCAGGAGGACCTTCTGTCGCAGCAGCAGGGGACGGTCCTCCACCCGAACCTGTCCAGTCTCCACCTCCATGCTTGGAGATTGAGCGGCGACAGTTGAGGCCATTTGACTTGCCTCCTGAAGTTTGCAACATCATTCTGGCAGCCAGGCGTCCCTCCACGAAGACGGTATACGCCTGCAGGTGGAACAGATTTGTGGCATGGTGCACAGCAAAGGCTGTGAATCCCCTCAATGCCCCTCTCTCTGAGGTTCTTCTCTTCCTTCTTTCTCTTGCCCAGCAGGGCTCTGCTCTGGGCACTATCAAGGGCTATCTTTCGGCTCTTTCAGCCTTTCTGAGGCTGCCTGACCAACCTTCTTTGTTCAAGTCCCCTATCGTTAATCGATTCCTGAAGGGCATCACTCATACTTTTCCTCCTGTTCCTTTTGTGATGCCTCAGTGGGACTTGAACCTGGTTCTAACATTTCTGATGTGCGCTCCCTTTGAGCCACTTCACAACTGTCCTCTTCGCCTTCTTTCTTTGAAGACTGCCTTCCTGGTAGCCATCACCTCTGCCAGGAGAGTGAGCGAGCTCCAGGCTCTCTCTTGTAAGCCTCCTTTCCTTTCAGTCCATCCGGACAAGGTTGTTTTGAGGACTAGGCCCTCCTTCTTGCCTAAGGTGGTCACGGCCTTCCAGATTGGGCAGTCCATCACATTGCCCACCTTCTTTCCGCCTCCGCACCCCTCGAGAGAGGAGGAGAGGCTCCACCGTCTGGACCCAAAACGTGCGCTCTCGTTCTATCTGGATCGCACACGCCAGTTCCGGGTGGATGATCAACTCTTTGTTGGGTACGCGGGCGCTAAGAAAGGGAAAGCGGTGCTCAAACGGACCATCTCTCGATGGATTATCATGTGCATCCAGGCTTGTTACTCCTTGGCTAAGAAGGAACCCCCTGTTGGGCTGAGGGCTCATTCCACTCGAGCCACGGCCACTACAACTGCCTTGGGCCGAGGTGTGCCCTTGCAGGACATTTGCCAGGCAGCTACGTGGGACTTGTTGCACACGTTTGCGCAGCACTACTGCCTGGACAGTCGATTCCGGAGGGACGGCTACTTCGGCCGTTCCGTTCTCCAGGACTTTCTGGTGTAAATATTGGTTCGCAGACCCACCACCACAGGGATGGTATTGCTGGGGTATCTTTTCTAAGGTAAGGAATCTATCACTAACGTGTCTCTTTCAGATGCACAAGTTTCTACTTGTGTAACGATATATCTGTAAGAGACATTAGTTAGTGATAGATTCCTTACCGACCCACCCATCCTCCCCGTTCTGCGAACCGATATTTAGGGTTAAGGTCATCCCCTTTCAGGGCCCTAGTTTCTTGGCACCAGTGTCGGTTTTTTGTCATGGCTCTGCGCTTCTGGCGCGGAAAAGCTGTGGCTAAGAACTGACGTCAGCACGCGGAGGCGGCGTCTAAGTACTCCGACGACGTCATCACGACGCCGACGACGGACGCGGAGCCGCAGACGACGCCTACCGACGCGCAAGGGTACTGCTACGCAAAACTTTCCGGATCCAGTCTGACGCCTGGGGATATTCTAAGGTAAGGAATCTATCACTAACTAATGTCTCTTACAGATATATCGTTACACAAGTAGTAACTTGTGCTTTACGACCTCCAGGGCGTCCTCTAGCATATATATTTATAAGTACTAGGTCCTTATTGTTGCCTCTACTGCACTTAATACACAGAAGATCCGGATTATCTACCGAAATCTCCAATAGACTAAACCCCATGGACTGTCTTATCCATACCACTAACCCTCCTGAGGGTCTACCCTTTGCTGTATAGCCGGCTTGAAAAAGTTTAGGTACCCCGCCCTATGAATCGGGGTAACTGCCCAACTTTCCTGTAAAATGACAATATCAAAGGAGTCAATGAAATCGACCCAATCTTCACTATCTATACGACCCCTTAGTCCTGCCATATTCCAGGAAACTATTTTAACTGTCCCCACTTGGTTACAAGATGGGGCTACATCTAAGGTACACCTATCCTCTTCTAGTTCGGCATTCACCCTCCAAAGGGGACTGGATCTCGGGGGAGGTGAATTAAGGTGTGATTCTGCAAAGTCCTTACTATTACCCTCCTCAGTGGCATTATTTCCTGGGGAGATGGAGGGTTGGCTACAACCTATGGTATCCCTACTACTAGAACTATCTGGACCATAACCATACCCCAGTCAATCCACACATTCCAACCCAGACAGTGGATCAAACCTGTTCGAGAGGCACGGGTAGAAGGGCGAGTTGGGAAACCTCTCTACCACGTTTCTCCCCACCGGTCTATGAGATGGAAAGTTTCGGGGAGGGTGCGGGCCATACCTTTTAGGGTAGAAGTAAGACGAGCTTAAGGATTGTACATCCCCTGTGCTTCCAAATCTTGCCTCTCTGCGAATATAGTCAACCACCCATGGATCCCGGAAATTTATTAGAATGCAATCGCCTTCCAAGTCCTTCGGGCAATAACCCACCCAATCAACTCTGCGGACTGTCAGAATCTTTGTGGAGGAGGAGGGTGGAAGGGGACGATTTTTATTAAGCCAAAAGGCTACTTTGTTCATTAGGTCTCCATGTGATTCCGATTGTCTGTCCCTTAAGGGTGCAACACCTGTCAGGACGATAGTATAAGGTGTGACATCGAATGGTAGATCTGCTGGGGGGGGCCCTCTTCTAGTAACTCTCTTTGGTGGTTGTGTATACCCTGCTGCAACACCGGTACTAGAATTTTGATGGGAAGTCGGTTTAGAACCGCCTACCCCTGAAGTAGAGGCCTGTGCAGAACTCACTGGCTTAGAGGCAGATAGCGATGGTAGCCCATGGCATTTAAAACTTGCCTTCTTAAGTATAACAGTTTGGGTAACCGGAGTGGAGGGTTTATTTTGTGCACTAGATGGCTTCGAAGTCCTAGCCTTAGGGACCAGTCTGGTGTTACTAACATTTGACAGTTCCCCTGTTGGGATCGCCTTGGTAATTGTATCAGAATGGCCTGAGGATTTGGGGTTAGAATTACCAGAACCACTAGAAGAGATCGAATGCTTAGTCTGTTGGCTAACCAGTTTTTTAAGTAGACAAGAATTATCTTTAATGTTGGTCTCTAAATTGTCAATTTTTAAATTCATGAGTCTAGTTCTCTCTAATACCGGGAGTAAAAGTGTCTTAATTAGGATTTCCATTTTTGCTAGCAGGTCGGCATTATTCCCATTCATATTTACTATGCTAGTAAGAGGGACCCCTGTAGAATTAGAAGCGGAAGTAACAGAGCCACCCGATGGGATAGTAGGTAATGGATCATCCCTTGAAAGGAGAGTTTCAGACACACGCAACGATGGACTAACAGTTTTAGGTGCCTTTGAAACTCCACCTTTCTGCCGGCATTTGTTACGCTTCCTCTTACCAGGGCGATTCATCTCCAGAGTCTCCTCTTCAGAGGAGGAGTCTAGTAGTGAGGATGTAGCAGATAGAACACTATCTTCTACACCACTCACAGATGAATCTGTATCCCCAATGTTATTGTCAGAAGCACAATGCAGTAGAGGTGAACCTTCAGTGTCATTATGTATCTCAACAGGTACAAGGACCAAGTTAGGGGGAGGTGGTTGGTTAGGTGTAGGGCTTGGTACTGTAACAATGTGCCCCAAAGAAGAACGTTTCCCATTTATTAAATCTAAGGACAACCTTTTCTCAACGAAAGCTATTTCTTTTTCTAAAATACCCGTAGCTTTAGTTATAAAGGCATCTAATGGGCCTGATACCACCCCCTTTGACGTCTGAAGTGCTACAGAACGATCTCTATCCGAACGTAGGGGCATGTTGAAGAGTAAACAAGCTATACAACCAAGATACAGAAATTGCAAACACAGAGGACGCCCAACAACAACTATAACTGTATGGGCGACTAAGCCACTTAACCACCTAATAATGATATTCACCGGGACTTTGTCCAAAGGCCAAGAGGGGTGGCCCAGCCCGGCCTCCTACGGCCACAGACGGTCCCGCCCTTGTCCCGGGCTTCTCCCGGGACGCTCCCGCGCCGCGGGATTACCATTTGACTTATATACGTGGGCTGTAGGAGTGGAAGCTGGGCGTGGCTAGCAGGGAGAGCGGCCAGGTGACGGGAGGCACGGTTTGCCGGGGCTTCTGGAACCTGAAGTCCGGTCCCGATTGCTCGCAGCCCTGCAGCACACAGTTCGCCCTCAAACACAGTCCAAAGTTCCCTCAAGGCAGGAGCAGCGCAGCGGGACCCGCGGAGCGGGTACCGCAAGTTGTGTCCGAAAAAACAGCTAGGAGAGCCCACAGCAACAACCAGCAAGGTCCGGGGGTGGGGGCTGATTCTTCAAGCAAAAGGCAGAGTTGAGCTGCAGGGGCCCTAAGAAGGGGTGAAAACCATCAAAGCCTCATTAAGAAACAAAAGGTCTTTAAAAGACCTGTGAAGTGCTCAGGTTCGGCTGTCTGTGGGCCCGGGACGCTGTCTCATCCCGGGCTGCCAGACACGACGGAGGGGGGGGCTGAAGTTGTTTGATTCCAATGGGCGTTGCGCGCCTGTTGTTCAGCCATGCGTGGTTAAGGGTTGTGTGGTTGGAACATATAGCCCTGAGGTCATGCAGGTAGAGTGTTCGATGAGAAGGATGTTGCGGGCAGTCCTCAGAGTAGCATCAGTGCCCTGCGGCAGCTCGATAACGCGCCCTATTCAATATAGATGCAGGGCTTTAAGTGGGCTGGGTCTCACCGGTGCTGAGCACCTGCAGTTTTTTAAAGGGGGCCTCCAAACCTGTCTTTATCGGGCTCTGTTTTGTGGAGAAGTTACGGCATGACATCATGCCAGGTGAGCTAATGTAGGGGAAGGGAAATCCTTTAAAGAGAAATTTTCTCTCAGGATTTCCCTACTCTTTTTAAAACTCAGGAGCAGCAACATTGTCGTGGTGTCACCAGGGCTTTAAGTGGAAGCTTTTCAATATTAAATACCACAAGCCATATTTGCGGCTTATTTATCTTATGCAACTAACAACCATTGACAAAGCCAATCGTCCTGACTTGTTGTAGGTATGATGTTAATTTTTGTATCATATATCTGAATGCGATGACAGAAACAACAAAATAAAAAGCACACTTCTGCTAAGCACACATTTTTAGCTTACTGTTTTTAAGCCACGCCCTTGATTACAGTGGCCACGCCCCTTTGAGAGACACCCCCCCCCCCCACCAGTTTTTTCATCCCACCTAAAGCCCTGTATAGATGGTTAATCCCAGTGGGGCTGCAATTTTCCTAATAAGGAGTGTGGAAAGGCTAGTTTGAACCCTGAAGATGTCATGAAGCTGACTGGAAACGGAAGCATCTGTCTTGATAGCAGAGACAAGAAAGAACTTAAGTCCAAGGAACGATGGGCCTGAAGAGAGATCATTTATGACAGTTCCAAAATGCCAGAGGGACAGTTCGGCTACAGGAACATGAGGTATCATGGATAACGCCTAACACTCTTCTTCAAAAAATAACCATGAAACTGTGTCCACTGTCGAGCACATACAAAGGCTATCACAGGAACATAGGAAAGGCCTAGTAATGCCTGAACATTTCATGTGATAATAAAATCAAGTGAAGGGGGGTAGATGGAGAAATTGAGCAATGCCCATATATTTAGAGAGATGAATGGCCTAAGTCTAAGACCTCATCCATTTAATGTCAGATGTTTTGAAGATTGTATGACTCCCCGGTCCACTATTTGAGGGTAGGGACAGGCAAGTGCGCGCTACCATTAGCCATCCCCATTAAGCAATGACAATGAATATACTGACAGGGAGATGACACTAAACAAGTAACATTCAAACTACTTTCACTTAACGGAAAAGGCAGAAAACTCAAGAACAAGTTTGGAACGCACCTCAAAGTATACTCAATACAGTCATGGGCTACAGCCTGCACGAAAACATCGGGGGTTTCCATATTATGCACACCAGACACTAAAGGGTATGGGCTTAAAGTGCAAAGCTCGAGAGGAACTTTCTCTCAGAGCTTCTCTAGGACTACAGCTCATTCACCCTAATAAATGTTCATGCACAAAAAAAGTGCAGGAATCCTTTTTCAATAGCTTAATAGATAACACCAAACGCCTTTCCTACCTGGTTTCTGACGGCTGAGGAAACGCCGAGGAAACGACGCGCAGGCTGCCCTCTATCCCCTTGCGGAGGGATACCACTGCTACCGCTTCTAACGACAACTCGCAGCACCCGCTTTCGGGGGCCGCTTCGCGGTTTGCAGTGAGGGGCTGGCGCTGCTTGGGCTCCATTGCTGCTGTGCGGGAGGAAGACTCTGGGAGCCTCGGAGGTGGAGCGTGAGCAGGGACTCTCTAGAAAAGGAGTCCCTGCGCTGACCAGGTGCTCTTGGACGCGCCCCCTGGGAGACACGCCCCCGCTCGCAACGCCCCCTATATAACAGATAGCCCAACGCTTAGCGGGACGCGAGCGGGACGCCGAGCGAAGCCCGGGCAAAGGGCGGGCAGTCTGTGGCAGTCAGGGGCTGGCAGAGGCTGGGCTGGGCCCCCCCCCCCTGTCATCTGCTACCTTTTGAGTTAAAGTTAGTTGCTTCTACGGTTGGGGGTTTAGTTCCTAAATGCCTACCCGCTCAGGGAAAGCATTGAGGGGTGGGGGAGAGGGCGCTGTAGGGAGCACCACGATAGGTACGATGGATAAATTCATCACTAGAGTAGCTGCTGTTATAGAAAAAGAGATTGTGATGACAGAGCGCCGCCTCTCACGGGATTCTTTTCTGGCTAGATGCTCATCGTTAGGAGCGGCGGCACAGGCCCTGTCTCCAACTTCCATCCATCCCACCTCCCCTCTCCCTAGGATTGTGTCCGAGCAGCCACGGCTTGCTGCAATAGGGGCAAGTATTGATAGGTTGGAAAGTTTGGTAGTACAATCTTTGCCCCCTAGCTTTTGTCCTGTAGTCACGGAAGCATGTTCCGTTGTGCTGCCAAGCCCTCCCATCGGCCAGGACTGCCACCTACCCCTCCAAGATCCTCCCTCGGCCTCGAATCTGTCGTGTTTGGCCCATGACTCCTTGGTTCGCATCAAAGGGAAAAGGGTTACTAGTACACGGAAGGGCAGCTTTACAACACTCCATAAGCGCCAGAGGAAGCATGCGCCAAAAGGCCCCGGCTCAACAAATAGTTGCGGTCCTGCTACGCCGATCCCTGATCAAGTAGGAGGAAATGTTCCTCTGGTAGCTGCAGCTGAAGCTGTGCAGGCACACCTTATCCCCACTGCCTCACCAGTAGCATCACATGAATTGCCTTCCCTAAAGCTATTTGAGAACCTGGTTAAGTCCCTACTGGTCCCGCTTATTGATCAAGTTAAGGGTCTGGGGGAAAGGTTAGATAGGTTCGGCAGACTACCCTAGATAACTTTTTTTCCATGAAAACCCTCATTAAACTCCAGTCCAAAGCTAGAGAGGACAGTATGGGTGGGAACGACGGAAAGGGGGCTACAGTGGGCTTAATTCAGGTAATACCCCTGTTAACGTCTGTAACTACTACTGCAGTAGGAAAGGACTTGACAACTGTCTCTGTGATCCCTGCTACCGTTAAACCGGGAACTATTACTCATACTGCCCAGGTCCACGTTAGCACCCCCCAGTTACCAAAAAATGCAAAAACTAAACCAGGCCAAATGAAGCTGCAAGTGGGAGGGGCCCAATCTAAGCCAAAACGACCAGCTCAGTCAACAGTCGATGCTAGGGGAGTTGACCCATTTGCAAAGGCAAAAACAGCAACGAGCCATTTGAGAGCTGCTCCCCCAGCGGTTATACCGCAGAAAGTGGCCCCAAAATGTCTGCCAGTAAATCTCCCCCCAGAGTGTCACCCTTATGTTGCTGTCTTTATTAATGTCCCCACTCTGAAGGATGCCCAGTTGGAAACCCTTCAGGCCCTAAAGAATAAAACTATGCACGGGCTAAAAGTCAACAAACCTCTACCCAGGGGTGTGGATGGCTTAATCCTTGGAGTGCGTAGGGTAGGTTGGGTAGGACAGGGCAAGAAATCATTTGAAGGCGATTGCGTGGTAGTTAACTTCCAAGACACCAGAGTCGCCCACGCAATCTGCAATTTCAATCAGGTTGCGGGTGGACCAGGCATTGATGTGGTGGACTTATCATACTTCTACCCCCGGCCAGTGACAAACTACTTTGGCCCATCCTTTGTGGATACCTGCCAAAACAACACTGGTAGCAAACGGTATCCTGTGATACCTCAGCTCCAGCTGCATACAGTATGGCCAAGGCCGAGATGGGGCCCCATGGGGTATTGACTTGCTGATTCCTTCGGGGAGGCTCGGGGGAATTTTACATCTGGTAGGGCTCTCCATCTCACCCGAAAGCTGATTATCCCATCTTCCCCTGCAGGGAAACTCGAAGCCCCAATGGTTAGACGGGAAACATGCGAGGGGTGGGACATTAATGGAGATGATAGTGGCCCTCCTATTCCGGTCGAGGTAGACACGGTCGGCACTGTCGCGCCCAGTAGTGCTGCAGCTGTGACGGACCCACCTCTTAGGGTTTTCAGCTGGAACGTGGCTGGACTAGATAGGAAGTTGGCTTTGCCCGACTGGAACGCTCTTGTGGAGGAGACATGGAGTAGGGATCCCACCCACAAGGCGGGCTACTCATCCCACTCTATACCTGCTGTCTACCCGGAATCGGGCAGGGGACGCCCCTCGGGAGGCCTCCTTATTTGGGTGGCCTCTTCCCTTAATTGTAGGGTAGAGGAGCACCAAACTAACTGTCCGGATCTCCTCAACATTACCCTAAAAAATTCCAGGGGTTGTGTCATTCTAAACATCTACAACATCTATGTTCGGGGCACAAAGGGAGGTAGGCAATCGCCCACTATAGCTCTCTTAGAGAGCTTGCTTAGGTTGTCCCCTTACAAACTATGTACCCTGGTCGCGGGTGACTTTAACTGCACGTTCGAGCCCCTTGGCTCGGAAGTCACCCTAGAACAGGAGGAGGAAGACCAAAGGAGGGGGATACCGGCTCTAGAGCTAACCCCAATTAAAGGATGGACGGAAGTGGCACTCCAGAGCAATTCTCTCACTATGGAGTTCGACCTGAGGGCCCTTAACGGTAGGACAAGATCTGACAAAGCGGGAGCCCATACGTTTAATAGGCCTAACCACACGTCAAGAATTGATTACATTCTGCTTGACGTCCACCTATGGAGCGCGGTGAGAGATATGGAAATTATATCTTCCGTCGAGAGCGATCACAATCTGCTCTCCCTTGCCTTGGCTCCTAGGTGGCTGGAGGGCACAGGGGGTCCGGTTCTACGCACCACTGTTCCCGGTGATACAGTTGTCTCGAACTGTGGCAGACGGCTGAAGTGGGCTAAGCTCACACTCTCGGTAGAGAAGGTGACCATCATAACGCAGCTCCTAGCCGCAGTCCTAGACAATCTGGATTCTCCTGAGGGAGAGCCAGCGGAGGTGTCTGGCTCGTTTTGTGATCTGACCTTGGCCATAAGCAACTTGTTTATTGTCCAATCCAGACACACTGGGGCTAAGACACGCCCAGGGAAAAGACAGGGTTGGTTTAACCACAAATGCAGGGATGCTAAGACTCTACTTATTGAAGCCGTGAAATCTAAGTCCCAAATAAGGACTAGGGAGGCCAGGAAGTTTTATTCCCATTGCATGAAAACCGCAAAAAAAGAGTGGGAGGATAACTTTTGGCGGGATCTTCTGGCCGCTAGTCGAGGGAAGGACACTAAGGGATTTTGTAACTTGGTGGGCTGTAGGAATCGTCCTGAGGACACCTTGAGGACTTGTACGATTCCAGCCCAGACGTGGTTTAACCACTTCAGGGCCCTATACTCAGCAGTAGAAGGGCCTCTCAACGAGCCATTTTCCCTTCCCCCATTTTTATTGGATAGAGCCATCGACCCCTTTACTGTACGGGAGGTCACAAACGTAATTAAATCTTTGGTACCCCTGAAAGCAGCTGGCCCTGATGGGCTTCCAGGGGATCTACTCCGAGCCTACCCGAGTGAATGGGGCAAACTGGTTTCTGCTCTTCTGAACGCCATCTTAGAGGGAGGTCCTGTCCCTGAGTCTTGGAAAGGGGCAGAGGTTGTTCCAATCTTTAAAAAGGGCTGTCGGGATCAACCAGGGAACTACAGGCCGATTAGCCTCATAGACTCAACCCAGAAGGTGGCGGGAAAGGCGATCCTGGGGAGGATTCTTCATTGGGTGGACGAAAATCACATACTGTCTGACTTTCAGGCAGGCTTTCGTTCCGGTACGGGAACTATTGAGCAAGTGTTCAGACTGATGCTTCTACATTGGAAAGTGGTGGAGCTGGGCAAAGGCAGTCTTTATTTAGCTTTCATTGACTTAAAGACTGCCTTTGACCTGGTTCCTAGGGAGGAACTTTGGAGGGTTCTGCAGGGCCTTGGGCTGCCCCCCTACATTCTGTCGCTCCTTATTAAATTACATAATGACAACTACGCACAGGTGCGATGGGGCCAGAATGGGGGAAAAAAGCGATAGGATCCCGGTTCAGAGGGGCGTCCGACAGGGATGTGTATTAGCTCCCACACTATTTTCCCTGTATGTTAATGGTGTGGTAGAGCACCTGCTTGACGAACCAGCAGATGCACCCTCCCTGGGGGGTGTGCGGATTCCAACCCTGTTGTTTGCCGACGACACCCTCCTCATTTCAAAGACTCCCCAGGGTCTACAGAAGCTTTTGAACCGCTTTCAGGATTTTTGCTCAAAAAGAGGGCTGGTCATCAATGTGGATAAAACGAAATACTTGATCATGCACCCTCCACGGAAACTTGATCGTCCTCCACTCCTGAACTCTGTTCCTCTTGAGAGGGTCTCCGAATTTGATTATTTGGGAATTTGCATGAGCGATGCCATGAGCTGGTCACCCCACATCAATAAAATGACCCTTTGCCACAAAAGGGTGGGGGGAGCATTGCTAAGGGAGTATCGTAATTCATCCAAGCAATGTGTAGCTCCAGTAATTGACATCTACAAAGCCAGAGCTGTCACGGCATCACTATACGGGGCTGAGTTATGGGGCCTTGGAAACTCGGAGGCTCTATCCAAGGCAGAGAACACATTTTTGAAGGATCTCCTGGTTATCCCTCTGAGTACCCCAACAGTCCCGGTGCTTTTGGACGCGGGATGCAAACCGATCAAGGACCAGGCTCGCCTCCGGCCCCTCCTTTTATGGGCACGCCTGTGGAGGGTCCCCGAACTGAAAACATATGCGGATGGGCTGTCAGTGGTGATGGGAATGGGTGGCTGGCATAAGATCAAGTGGCTAAGGGACATCAAAAACCTTTTGGGGGAACTCTGTTTTGGGTCTTGTTGGACTTCAAAATCTGCCCCACCGAAGGCAACCCTAAAAAAACTATATTGGGAGTGGGTTTCTGCCCAGCTCATTGGCAATCCACCACAGCTTATTTGAAAATCAAAGATGTGGTTGCCTTTGAGCCCTATCTGGACTTGATTACAATACCAGTAGATCGGGCACTTTACATCAAATTCAGAGCGGGTACCTTACCCTTAGGAGACCTGCTCTCAAGATGGAACATGCCTGCGCATGTATCACCCCATTGTGCCCTCTGTTCCACTAGGCCCGAAACGGTGGCACATTTTCTTTTTGAGTGCCCCGATTATTCCCGTCCAAGAAGACGCGGGCTCAAACCTCTTTGCAGACTATTGGGAACACGCCAGCACACGGTGGCGCTACGCATTCTATTAACTGACACTTCCTCCCCCATAGTCTGTGGTGTTTCCAAATTTTTAAAATGGGCATGGCTGATTCGCTTAAAAAGACTTTCCATTTCAATTTAATCCCTTTTTAATTAATTTATTCTATGTACAAATGGTACTTTCATTTTTACCTGTTCTTAACTTGAAATAGTCTTTTTATGATGTGCTGTTTTTATACCTATGTAATGCTTTTATGATATCTGCATATCGAAATAAAGCTATCAACCAAGATAACACAGTAAATCAAGAATAAGGAAAGGTTATCAAGGATAGCGGATGTGGCCTAAGGGCTAGAGCGGCCAACCTCGAATCTGGGAAACCGGGTTAGTTTCGGCAGGGACGCACAACAATCTGTGATTCTGGGCAACTCACTCAATCTCCCGTACCTAACATCTGTAACGCGACTTGTGCTATGTAAAGAGATAGGAAACCTTCGGGTCCAATTCGCTGTATATAAAACTCCCCCAAAAAATGAGAAACAAAGGGTGTGATATAGGATCACCAGTTGGACAGAACAGTAAACGTAGGGCACTCAGAAGCATCTGAAGGTGGAGAAATGTAAGGAACAGGGACTGCAGGATATTTGTCACATGTTAAATTCCGAGGATAAAGGTTATGTAATATGTTAACTGTACCCCTCAATTAAGAAAAACAAACCACTATTTGTGCAACCTTTGGTAATTGTATTTTGAAAGACTTGGCTTGCTAAGTGGAATGTTTAATGCATTCCCAATCACAAAGACGAATGATCACTACATTGTTTACGGAGGGCACGTTTCACTCACAGGGGGAGTCGCGGTGGCTTCCTAGGTAAGATCCTGCTAGCAGATATACACACAACTGTTACATAATCATCTTTACACACTTTCACTAAGCATTACTGTGTAAACATTCAGGCCTATCAAAAATCACAAGTTGGCCAACCTGTACTAAAAGTACTGTCCTTCAAGTCTCCTGCTTCAGCTCACAAACTACCCCTTCGGGGATGTAGGGACTGTTCATTCCATGCACAGCAAATGAACTTGCGCATCAGGTGCTGCAAAAGAAAATGTTGCCTACCTGGTATAATCGGTGTGCAGGTTATGGTGCTGTAGATTCACATGCGCCCTACCTGGCTCCCCGGATGCGAGTTGAGGGTTACACAAGTGGTAGCATCATTCATACTCACACAAATATTACAGGTTTCTTCTCTCGATTTCAAGACCTTATAATTCTTTGCTCCTCTAAATATACACTTAACGATCCAGGGAGAAAGCAGGGTCTGAGGTGGGGAGTCAGTGGCCTGGTGTATTATAGGTTACAGGGGAGATATCACAAGAAACTGAAAACCCTTCTTAAAATAAAAGCAACTTTTATCATTCGAGGCCAACACTAGATGGCAGGAGTTTGAAAAACAAGCTGCATACGGACTGGTATAGATAAGAAACATTTTCCTTCTAGCGGGTACCATATTTTTGTTGCAGATTCCACTCTCCCTCTCGTATTCCCTGCGAGATAGTTCTGTGATTAACAAGCTCTCAAGGTATGACAAATATGGTGTTCTGTATTTGTCGCGGCTGTTGCTACTCTTAATTAGCCTTATTCACGCTTCAATGGGGCACAGAAGACATTTCGGCAACTGACGCCAGCATGCCAGATGACAGTGACACCTGATATATTCCAGTATCATCACATTCTGCTTTGGAATTGTGACTGAAGACGAAAGGCGCCACATTGCAGTGCTGGAATGGTACTCCTGGGGAAGAGTTTTCTGGGCCAGTCGGAAACCTGGTGGGATAAGTTATAATTTGAGGCATATGCGAGAAGATTAGGTATGAACTAGAAATATCTTTATCAAAAGTAACATTTTCTTTTTGTGGTTGACTTAAGTCTGAGTTCTAGAATATCAAGATGTTCCTTAGTTTGGTTTTGATAGGAATCGTGTTTCCCAAAAATGTGGAGTGGCAATAATATATTGCTCACTTTATCGAGAAGTTGGGATGAGCCTATGACGGTATTTACAGTCAAGGAGCAGGTAATCTTTAAGCTGTTTTGGGTTGGCCGTGTCTCGATTGGATTGAGATCTTAATTAACATCAAACAGTACTTAATATCCTGTCAATCTCAATTTAAATCTTCTTTGTTAGTATATGAGTAGAATTAGAGGTTGGCATGATCGGATCAGAGGGATGACAGGAAGGAGGCGTTGGATGATAAGTGTATGAGATAGGAGTATTGTGAACTCTGATGCACAATTTATCCAGTAGATTCCTCACCCTTTTAACAGACATAGGTATCAGACTGTAGCCAGACAATTTCAGAGCAATAACTTTGTGACACCAGGTAGCCCCAACTGCTGCTCTTTTACCCACTTCCCTGGACATGACAGCACATACGCTTTATAAAGTACATCTCTACTGTCCCAATTTTAGCTTTTTGTCAAGTGTATTGAGCATTTCCCCTCCTAAGATGTCAGGTTTTGCAGCGTGAATATTTTCTGTATTCACTATGCTGTGCATTATTCCGCCATCTAGTGGTTGAGTCCGGAATTGTAGTATTTCTTTTTGTTGTTGTTGGTGGGCGTCGACGACGTAGTACCATTTGGTGTCTCTGTGACGTTGACAGACTTCCTCCGGAAGCCACACCTTTGGTAGCCATTTTTAGATTATTTTTTTTCCGCCGTTGGGTCTGGATCAGTATGGAGAAGCTCTCGAGTTGGAGAATAAGATTCATGGAAAAACTGAGAAAATACTTTGGAGAACAGAACACCGGGGTCTTACTTCTCCACTGGTGACTAGACAACAACTGCAGTTCGACGAGAATAGGAAAATCTAGAACTTCGTTGACCGGAGAATGCACATGCAGGGGGCTCCCTGGGCGCGGTAATGAACAAGACGCGATTCAAGTTTTGCAAGAACTGCCACCACAAATACGCACAGAAGGATCAGCACCCAGTCAGTAACCTGTGCCTGCCGCTGGATCATCGAAGCGACGATTGTAACGCCTGCTCCGTCTTCATCCCGAAGACGTTGAGGGTAAGGGAAAGAAAGCGACGCGCAAACTACAATATGCAAGGTCAAGGACCACCGTCAACACTGCGAGACCTGGGCCTCTCCAGTGAGGAGGAAGACAACGTCCCCAAAGGACCAGAAGGCGACAAGGACACCAAGGTATTGGTCGTGGAAGTTGAAAAGAAGACTTCGAAGGAGGTAAGAGAGTTGTCGACCTCTAAAAAAGCAGAAGAGTCTCGAAAATCAGACTCTAGACCACAAAATGGATCCTCGGCGTTGAAGCATTCGGCGACAGTAGCTGAATCCAAGCAAAAGCAGACCGTAGGATCCTTCTATAAGGACTCCAGAAAAGGTTCTAAAAACACCCAAGAAGTCAAAGAACAGTCTGAAAAAGGACGCCTCCGCGTAAAAAAAAAAAAAGAGACCGAAGCAAAACCCGACAACCGCCCTGGCGTCGTCGGTCGAGAAACGAAAAGTGGACAATTTCGGCGCCGAAACACACGAGGCCCAGATTGAGAAGTAGAGGAGAAGGCTCGAAGCCAAAATGGCGAATATCTTCCAGCGCAAAAAAGACAGACGAAAGCAGTACAAGATTACGCAGAGATCAACGGAAACCGAAACACAAAGGGTTGCCGAAGATGCCATACTACCTAGAACCCCCGAAATAATCGAGGAAGAAGAGGAAGGTTCCTACTTATTCAGGGAAGATGCCGAACAGGATGAACAAGACCTCGACGCAGAGTCGCCCGAAGAGTCTGTAGAGTCGTACCCTTCGAGACCATCACCCCCTGATGACATTGGCATGTAGAATCAGGTAATAAAGAAGGCTGCAGAAACATATGGGGTTCAGCTAGAAGAAGAGAAATCCCAAGCTTGATTTTTATTGGAAACCCTGATGCCTACACAATCTAGGAACTGTCATATGGTTACTGCGTTTCTATATATTGTGTTAAGTTAGCATGAGTTTATTAAATGTTTAAACAACATATTTTCCTTCGGCTTCAGTTTGCACACAACACCTAATTGTTATTGTAGCTTTCAACCTAGACGAAAGATGTGATTTATTTGAGAATAACATGTTATTGCTCTGATATCAGTCGTGCTTGGTACAACTGTCTGCACACTGAGAACTGCCCCCTCTAAGAATAACCTAACACAAGGTTGCTGAAAGCCTGATCCTCGCACTACGTTGGACATAACACAAATAATGTTGCTGCCAACATTGGGCTCTACGCGGGTTTAAGATAGAGTTACAGGGAATGGATCAACTCACTTGATGCTTCGCATGCAGAGAGCTGGTAGCTGTTGATGTGATCTACTCCTACTGAGATTTAGAGGTATGGGCCCGCCCTGCTAGAACCCAAATGAGACCTTCTTAGATATAATATAATATGCTAAATAGGGTGCGCGAAATATAGGTGATACAGAATTCTAAAGATTTTTGCATCATAACATGCTATCACCTTTTGCTTACTATGGATTAGTGACTATGCTGCTAACTCTGATTTTTATAATATGTATGTTGATATTATATAAGATACTGCGTTTGAGAACTTTGCATTGAAAAATAAACATTTCAAACTTGCACGTGTGTTCTTTGCCTCCCAGTTTCGGTTTGTAATGATTATATAACGAAAGAGTGTTCATGTGTTCCACGATACCTGAGGTACTCTAAGTTCATGTTCTGGATTGTCTAAGTCATTGGGAAGTAATTACTACCGATGAGACACTGTAGCTAGCTTGGTAAGGGGATTTCTGAAACTAAGGTGAGTTTTGGGTCACCCTAACTCACCCAGGTTCTAGATCTCTGTGCACAGTTCTGTGGGAGAACGGAAACCCTGCTACATGGCGCCCATACGTTGTTGGCCTTATATCATGACACTCGAGTAGTATATCATTCAAACCTTAACACCTTCATTCCCGTTTCCGGAAAACGGCAGTGTTGGAAAAACCTACCTATTTTTAAAATAGGTCTTTTTCAAGCTTGAATCTAAATTGTAAACGGTTTCTTTGAATTACTACCCAGTCGTGCTACAAAGTAATCTTTGTTTTTTCACTTTCCTGTGCTGACATGGCACAAGCCGTGGACATCCCGCAGCATAGTCGCACTGCGGTGCGTGACCATTTGCGGGCTTATGATGTTCCTGTGGAAGGCTTGGCTGTCGTTCTGGTAGTGAGTGCGGAACATGCTTACCCGTACGAACTGTTTTATTCGTGGGTGACATTTCCGCCGGTGGACGCTAATTCTGGTGTGTTCCATTCATACACTGCTTCGGCTGTACCGGTTGCGTACGCTCCGTACAGGGCACTGGAAGTTCCTATTGATGCTTGGCAGCATGGAGTTTGGTTTGGTGGCGCCCTACCACACGCTTTAACCGCTCCGAGGTTAGGTCCTTTGTCCATTCCGGGCAGACCTTGGCCCGCTTTGGCTGGATTCACTCCTCACCCTAATCGCGCCACTTGTAACGTGGGTGATCTGCGCCGGCTTCATGAAGTCGCGGTGGAAGTGATTAGAGCGCTTGTTCATTACACTAGCCGTAATGTTCAGGACGTGGCCCCTAGGGGTGCACAGCTTCGTGCAGAACATGCTGGTTTGAAAATCAATCCTGTCATGGTGAATTCCGTGATGGGCAAAAAGCCCCAGGACAAGGATGATTTTCCGTTCTGGCTTGCTGAGAAATTTGGCCAGCTGGAAGCTGTGTTTCCCAACACGAGTCCGGGTGATAAGCACCGGATTCTTACACTAAGTTTACCGAAAGATTTGGCACCTGAACTTGTTGACTGTGAGACCTGGGGTAAGACTTTTGCAGCGGTCTATTTGAGGTGCTATGGCACCCCGTCTGTGACCAATCTGGGTGCGATCCTTAAACGTGTTCAGGACGAACACGGACCGGAGTCGGCGGTTGAATTGGGTATGCGCCTGTGTGGCACCTTTGATGTAGTTTGCGATCTGATCCTTGCGAATGTCAAGGGGGATGCAGTGAACTTTCAGGTTGCTAACGCATTGGCGTTAGTTCCCGAGGCCGAAAGACCCCGTCGGTTGGCAAGGATTATTGTGGCTGCTTATAAAACGGTTGGCCGCAATGCAAAGGGGCTTAAGGCTTTTCCTGATAAAGAGAAAAAGCAGCCCCAGGGTCAGTTTTCGGAATCTAGTGGTCAACAAAAGTCCAAGAAACAGAATTGGCCTAAAAAGCAGAATCAGGGTAAGCAACAACAACAACAAACACAGGTTTCTGCTCCTGCGTCTCCGTTGCCTGCGCAGTTGGATCGTGTTTATGATTTGCGCGACAGCGCGATGATTAAATCACCTGAAAGGTTTCAGGCTTCTGACCAACGCTCTCCTCGTTCCTTTCAGGACTCATCGGCTCCGTCAACCGGTGGTGGAGGGGGCGGCAGGGGCCAGGGTGGCCAGCAAGGACGTGTTCAGCCCCGCCCGCGTAACGGTGGAGAGCAGCAGGAAGGCGCTACGCCCAAGAGACCACAGTTTGTTGCCACGAAGAAAGTCGCCGCCCTGACAGCGCATCGATATGCCCCAGATAGTGAGAACGCGGCTTCGGAATCTGACGTGGGCTCTGACCTTGCTGGACAGCGCAGCAGAGATTACCATAGTGAGAGAGGCCCTCTGTCCACTGTTGAAGGTGACAGCGACTGACTCTTTTGTTGTAATTGAAACTGCTGATACGCATGTTGCTCCCCCTGAACGTCTTTTTGAAATTGTCCTGTTAATAGAAGGTGACATGCAGCGAACTGTAAAAGGGGTATTTTGGGAAAATCTTTCGTCTACGTATGACATTTTGCTTTCGGAGGCTGATTGGCCCCCACCTTTTGTTCTCGCAGCTCCGCGAGGGGAGGAGGTAATCCTACCCAGTTTCGCGCACACTGTACCGAGAGTGGAAGCGCTGCATTTTGCAGAAGATGGGCTCTGGCGCTTGCGCCAGCTGTGTACCGCAATCAGTGTGGCTGGGATAAATTGTCTCCAAGCCACGAGATTCCTTTACGGTCTCAGCCGCAGCCTCAACCTCAATATTCCATACGGCGTGAAGCCAAAGCTTCAGTCGCGGCTATCCTTGAACAATTGGAATATCAAGGTGTAATTGAAACGTGTGTGTCACCGATGAATAACCCCCTTTTTACTGTAAACAAGTCGGACGGCTCATATCGTTTGGTTTTGGATTATAGGCATTTGAAATCGCATTGCCGTAACTGCGCAGTACAGAATACTCATGGCTCTGCGTTAGTGAATAGTCTTGAGCGTAAACGGCTCAAAACCACGCTTGACATTTCCAATGGTTTTTATGCCCATAGATTAGACGGTCTAAGTTCCCAATGGACCAGTTTTACATGCGGCGGTGTGCAAAAAATGTTTCGGCGTCTCCCAATGGGCTATAAGAACAGTCCTGGAGTATTCTCCGCCCGCATTGTCTCTCTTCTGGAGGGAATCGACCCAGTTGCTTGTTCGTATGTGGATGACATTTATCTCACAGACGACGATCTTTGGGAGCATCTGTGTCGAGTAAATAGCATAATTTGTAACTTTGCTGACATAGGTTACAAGTTTAACTTTGCAAAGTCGCACATTGCAGAGTACACAGTGTTGTTTCTCGGCTACGAGCTTAACAACGAGGGGAAGGGTTTAGCACCTCACTTCCTGGAGAAGTGCGCACAGTTGCGCTCTCCGACAACACTGAAAAAATTACAATCTTTGCTGGGCTTTTTGAATTTCGGGAGAACTTACATTCCGGAATATGCCCAGCGTATCAAGCCATTGTATGCTTTGATACAACCATCTTTTTCCAAATCATGCTGGCTGCCTGAGCATTCAGCCATTCTGCAGTCTTTGCAGGCTGATTTGCTCGCTTCTGAATACTTACAGACTCGTGATAACCACACCAACCTGGTGATAAGAATTATCCCTGGGGCGGTGGGTTTCACGTACCTGACTTTTAATGAAGGAGATACAGTACCTATTGCTTACAAGTCACACTTGTACACTTCGGCTGAACTGCCTTTTTCCACTGTGGAGAAAGTTTTAACGGCTGTGCAGATGGCAATTCTTAAGGAACGTGCCCTGTCACAAGGAAAACGCATGTTGGTTGTTACCCCGTGTCCTGCCTTGGAGGCAGTTACGAAAGCCAGTGTACCTAATTCCAAAGCTTTACACCCTCGGTGGATTCAGTGGAGTGCATCCTTGACGTCCCAGGATGTCACGTTTATTTTTGACGCCACTTTACGGTCGCAGGAGTATTTACAGTATGAATTTGTTCATCCTGCTCCTTTAGCAATGCGGCCGTTGGAGGATTTCCATTGCATTATTTACACTGATGGTTCGGCACAGGTTGCGCATGGCTCTAAACATGCCTACGTTTCCGCTTGCGCCATTGTGGTCGGTGCCATGGTGAACGATGAGTTCAAGTCCAGTGTCGTGCACACGCAGACGCTTGGGGACTGCACCGCACAATTAGCAGAGCTTCGTGCTCTGATGCTTGCATTGGAGTACGCAGATCCTAGTGTGACGACTTTGATCGTAAGTGACTCTTACTACTGTGTCCAGTCTTACAATGAAAACGTGTTCTTTTGGATTCAGAATGAATTTCGTGATTCCAAAGGTAGCACAATAAAACATAAAATGATCTGGGTCCGAGTGGCGGAACTTAAAGAGAAGTTGCCACTCGTGTTTGTGATTCATACTCTCGGTCATCAGCGCGTGGGGGTCTACGCTGTTGGCAATTTGCTTGCTGATGAAGCAGCGAAGTCAGCGGTATCGAAATACTTAGTTGCAGCAGTCACGAGGTCTAAAAGCAAAATAGATGATGACATTTTGGCAGCTGTTGCTGCGACCGAGAAGGGAGGTAAATATCCTGCGGGATTCCCTTCTAAATACACATACCACTTAAGTCCCGATAAGGTTCCTTATGTGAAAATTCCTGATGTTGGCGAACGTCTAGTTCCCAACTCGGATCGCAGGGCTACTTTAATTACAGCGGCTCATGAAGGTGTGGCGTCTGCGCATGCGGGCGTCTCAGCCACTGTAACTCAGCTACAACAGAGGTTCTGGTGGCGGGGACTGTACAAACAGACGCGCGATTATGTCCTTCAATGTGACATTTGCCAGCAGATTAAACCTTCAACTGCTGCACGTCCGCCTCAGACACAGTTGTACATCTCTAATAAACCGCTTGGTTGCGTTTATTTGGATCACTGCGGTCCATTTTCTTCTGATACTGCATACAAGTACATCTTAGTAGCAGTTGATTCATGCACACGCTTTGTGTGGGTATGGCCACATCGGAGCGCTAATTCACGGACTGTCATCAAGGATTTGCGAGTCTTTATAGGGATTTTTGCCTGTGGTACCTTCCATTCGGATCAGGGTCCGGCTTTCGCCTCTAAGGCGTATAAGGATGCTATGGTTTCGTTGGGGGTCCAAGTCAGGTTTTCAAGTCCGTACAGACCCGAGGGTAACAGTGTAGTAGAACGAATGAACCGTGACTTAAAGCAATCTTTGACAGCCCGAGTTATAGGCACTGGCAGAAACTGGTTAGCCCACCTTAATGGCGTGCAGCGTGCGCTTAATAATCTCCCTAGGAGGTCTCTGGGTGGGCGGACCCCGTACGAAATGCTCTTTGGTATCAAGATGTACGTCCCTGACCTTGATGGTTTAGACTGCAAGGCCCAGGCCTCGGCCTTTGACGTAGATGAACATTGCAATGTTTTACAGGATCTACAAAAGACCAGAGACAGTCTAGCAAAGGAACATTTGCCCTCCACATCGGATGATGCGTTGCAGATCCCGGTAGTTGGCTGGCTACCCCAAGTTGGAGAACTGGTTCGAGAGAAGATCGATAACAAGAAAGAGTTTGGTCCCTCATATCGTGCACCGGTTCGAGTTCTTGGAGTGAAGGGCCCCAGAACAGTCATTTTACCACCACTTCCAGGTCGTAAGGAAAACAGATTTATTTCTATTGACAATGTCAAGACACACAGGGTGGCCGATTCTTCATAGCATGACACCGGCTGTATCCTGTCCTTCCATGGTGAGGCACTCTGTGCTAGCAATAACTTCTGGTGCAGAACAGGAGGTGTCCCTCGAGATGCCTGCCATATTTCCAGTTCTTTATTAAATACTATTCCTGTTACTAACATTGATGAGCTGAACTACACCTATCCTGCTGATTTATCGATGCCTCATTTGCAGACTCATATGGCCGACCAGTCCAGATTCTCTTTTGACTCTGTTTCGGAACTTTCAAAGAAACCCTTAACTATTGCATAATATGCCACGTTGTTTAAAAAACATTTTTTAATTCCCCCTTGGACATACATTTGGTTGATCCTATTTTCATTTTACCTTTTTATGTCAATTGGTTTTGTGTTTTATTTTTTCCGCCTGATCGATGGTCACTACGTTAAAGAAAGAACAGGAATTCGGTACCTTAATGGAACATTGGCCCCTCTTTCCTCTTCACATTCAGCGCACAGACTGAAACGAAACTTAAATACAGTCAACATTACAGCTTGGCCTGTCCTTGATGGGATTGTGTGGGATGCGGTTAGATTTCAAATACATGGGCCCACTGAAGTGATTAATGTTCCGAATGTGCTTAGAGTAAACATGGGAGATGTGATTAAACAAAATATACGTTCTGATGATTGGGATATTCAGGCCGTAGAAGCATTGTTTTCTGATTTAAAATGCTATGCTGCCTTCGATGCTGAGGATCTGTATTTAGATTCTATTAATTATGGGGATTTGTTTTGTTTTCAACATTATGGTAATCATTTTTTGCATAAGACAAATTCCAGGAGGGTTGCTGTAAATTATACACAATGGAAACATTGCCCTGCTCCATTAGGAGGCAGCTCCAGTACGTTATTGAAAAAATACACTTATTTCACAGATTTTAATCAATCAAACCCTGAGTCATTTTATTTCAAAATGACACAAAAGTCCATGTCCAAAGTTAGACTTACCGATACAAAATTGCTGTATTCGAAGTCCTTTCTAGACAGGTTGGCTGTAGATGGCTACGAGTTCTGGAAAGGAACAATTGACCTTAAATCGGTTTGGGGTACCAAAGATTTGCAGGTACAAGGCACTGAGGCTTTGCACCGTGCATGTCTCATTCCAAATCACATGTTGTTTCTAAATTCATCCATTTTCCAGACAACATGCTTTGGATTGGCTACGTCAAAAAAATTAAATGCACCAACCATCCCAGATTTAGAGGAATATTTAGGTTGGGGTAATTATACTGAATTGTCCATTCATGAGTTGCAAGCTCTATTACACAATTCATCCTTTAACGTTTCCAGTTTGGATTCCAAAGGTTGGCTGATGTGGCATAGGAGTGCTGATTCTTGCCAACGTCATTTTCTGGGTTTGGCTGAAGGGTTCACAGAAGTCAGACCTGATCCCCGTTTTGAAGAAGATTATACTGTCACAACTTATTCTGTGGGGAAGCTGTGTCAGACTTGGTTACAGCATTCCACATTGGCTTCAGTTAAACTACATCTGTCTCAATTAACTGAAACTGTGGATTTGAACGATTTTATAAAAGGCCCAGCTAAAGGTAGATCTAAACGATGGCTTTATGCGATTTACAATGAAATTTGGAAAGTTTCTCAAATTGAGGCTGCTAAGCGCCTAAGAGCAATTGATCAAGCAAATTTAGAAAAAGTGCTTGCAGTTGTCGACAACAGTATTAACACGCTTTCTTCCCGAATTTACACGTTGAACAATATTGTGTCTTCTGTTGCTGACATTGTACATGATGAAGTGTCCGTGTTGTATCATGGTCAAAATCAATTGCGTTCTGTAATGCAGTTTGCTTGGACACTGCAGACTCTGAAGGCTGGTCGAGTGCCTTGGAGTTATATGAACGTCTCATCACTGTTTGCCCCATTTAATTTGACAGAAAAACAGCGCATGCTTTCCATGCGAGATGCATCATTTTCTATGTTACACATTGAAAAATTAGAATCCTTGCCCTTTTCTGTGGCTGAGGTTACTGCTGCTACATGGCTTATCCATGGTATTATTACCTTGCCTTTTGCTATGTATAAATTTACAAATTGTATGAGATATATTGCTATAGGGCGATATGAACCATTAGGCGGTGCTTTCCTCCATGAGACATGGTTGTTACCATACACATATAGATGTCTTAAAGAGGGAAATGAATGGTGAAGAATGTACACAGTCGCCTGACCGCTCACTAATATGCAGACACATCCAGTTGCATGGTTCTTGTAATCAGGACAAGCCTAATTTAGCCTGTGTTTTGAAAGGCACACCGGTTCCTGCAATAGTTCCCACATTCACTTTATTGTCAAACGGTAGTTATTTACTTTTGAATAACGAAATGTGTTGTGGGTTAATGGTCGGTATCGCCTATGTGGTTACTGTATCAGAACGTGTGGTGTGTTGCAAGAACGTGTTATATCCACCCACCCATGGGAATTCAGATGTTTCTATTTGGCCCCGAATACCAACCTTGAGAGCGAAGTTCAATGGTTTGAGCCGAATAAGAGCACTATTGTCTCAAAAACAGGTGGCCCTGAGCTCGGCCCGCGAAACTTATGTCCTTCACATAGCTAACACACGCACAGAGGTGCAGGCACTTTTAAATACTGATTTGCCGTTTCATTTCTGCGAGCTGGTTCATCAAATCTTCAATGCCTCCTCCACAACTGGCCTAGCACATTTTTTTAAATTGGTTAGCAGTGGTCTCGTGACTCCATTTGAGAAAGTATTTGGTATTATCCCTGCATTCTTTCATTCTATATTTGCAAGCTTGTTTGGCGGATTCCCTGTTTTGCTGGCTTTGGCTGCAGGCGTCCTGGTGATATTTTGCATATTATTAAACATGGATGCCCATCCTGCGCAAGGAAACGCTCAGCCCCTACTGATGCAGTTTCGCAACCGGATGCTTGATTACTATGGCTCCTTACCGCTTGCGACTTTAAGCACGGCTTTTGGATTATCGTTCCGATTTTCCTTTTTCACATGTGTCCAGCCTGTGTTTCATTGCCTGAGCTGTGATTTCGACTGGGCCATTGATTTGTGTCTCTGCTTACCGACTTCTCCTGACGTCGATTTTGATCAGCTAATGAGCCCCGTAGTTACTCACGAGTTGGTTTGTTCTGGCGAAAGGGTTATGGCAGTGGCAGCGATGCATGGACTAATGGGTCAGTGGGACATATCCGCAGCGGCGCATGACTTTCTGGCACATAGCATTCTCGAGAACCCACTGAGTTGTCCTCTGATGTTGCTAGAGAATTCAGTGCTGGAGGAGCACGTATGTTCTTTCCCATTGCTTAATTGGATGGCTGAACTGTTTTCGGATGATGACAGTGATTTCATGTTGGAAGCTGTAGCTACCTATTTTGCATATTCATTCAACCCATGAGTGACTTTGAAGACTTTCATTATTATGGCACGTGACTTTTTAGTAATTCTGAATGGTGCCTTCTTTATTACGAACATTCGACTTTCATTTGTTCTAGGCCTGTGAAATTATAGTTGGCCTTAAGTTCGAATTTTTATATCTTTTGTGTGGCCACTGTAGGCGTTCATACATATTTTTTATTATTAAAAACATATATACATTTACATACATTTAGCTTGGCTCGATATTATTGAACTTTGCTTTCATGTTTTGCCTCTCATATAGTATTGGCTTATATTTTCTTCCTTTTTTAACCGTCCTCGGATCATTGGGGGGGTGTCATATGGTTACTGCGTTTCTATATATTGTGTTAAGTTAGCATGAGTTTAATAAATGTTTAAACAACATATTTTCCTTAGGCTTCAGTTTGCACACGACACCTAATTGTTATTGTAGCTTTCAACCTAGACGAAAGATGTGATTTATTTGAGAATAACATGTTATTGCTCTGATATCAGTCGTGCTTGGTACAACTGTCTGCACACTGAGAACTGCCCCCTCTAAGAATAACCTAACACAAGGTTGCTGAAAGCCTGATCCTCGCACTACGTTGGACATAACACAAATAATGTTGCTGCCAACATTGGGCTCTACGCGGGTTTAAGATAGTTACAGGGAATGAATCAACACACTTGATGCTTCGCATGCAGAGAGCTGGTAGCTGTTGATGTGATCTACTCCTACTGAGATTTAGAGGTATGGGCCCGCCCTGCTAGAACCCAAATGAGACCTTCTTAGATATAATATAATATGCTAAATAGGGTGCGCGAAATATAGGTGATACAGAATTCTAAAGATTTTTGCATCATAACATGCTATCACCTTTTGCTTACTATGGATTAGTGACTATGCTGCTAACTCTGATTTTTATAATATGTATGTTGATATTATATAAGATACTGCGTTTGAGAACTTTGCATTGAAAAATAAACATTTCAAACTTGCACGTGTGTTCTTTGCCTCCCAGTTTCGGTTTGTAATGATTATATAACGAAAGAGTGTTCATGTGTTCCACGATACCTGAGGTACTCTAAGTTCATGTTCTGGATTGTCGAAGTCATTGGGAAGTTATTACTACCGATGAGACACTGTAGCTAGCTTGGTAAGGGGATTTCTGAAACTAAGGTGAGTTTTGGGTCACCCTAACTCACCCAGGTTCTAGATCTCTGTTCACAGTTCTGTGGGAGAACGGAAACCCTGCTACATAACCAATTCCTACCAATGCTGCCTAGTGTCTTAGACCAGGGGACACTCCTCAAAAGACCCTTTATACATTATACATTAGGGGATCAGTACCAGCGGACTCTATCATTGCCTCAACGGCAAGAAAAAGGGCCAATGTGCCAACCACAGTGGGACCACCTCCAGACAAAGAAAGTAAAATAATGGACCTCGTAGGAAAGAAAATGGAGAGAGCTGTGGCAAATTAATGGCGTATTGCAAACTCTAATGCTCTGCTCAACAGGCATGCATACCAATACTGGGAGGAGGCCTCTCCAGAGGCTCATGGAGTCAGACTCTTTGAATATAAGAGTACAACTCTAAAGGAAACCATCTCATACACTTCTCGCACCTTAGCGTGTGTGTCACTTTGGAGCCTGTACACACTCTTTAGACTCCTGTTTTAATTCACAAAGTCACATAATGGTCCTGATGAAAGCTAGTTTTACCACAAGGCCTGGCTGAAGCTAGTTGACTACACTGGATGTGGGAGCCCATGATTACCTCCACATCACATCCATATCCTTTCTTTTAAATACTGCCAAGAGCCCACAAATAAAAAACCTCTGTGGACCTTGGGACCCTTTGGACAGTTTTTTATTCCACACTCACAACACCATCACTGCACAATCACCTAACACAACATGCTCCGCTGTAAACAGACATTGCAGCACACACGAGGCAAATTCGGTGCCCTGGGTGGGGCCCGATGATGAAGCATGCCCCCAACTAGGTTGGTGGGTGAGGGCCTTCATATAAAACAAATTTGTTTTTTTCTGACATAGACCATAAGAATTCCTATACATATAGCTAGCTCCTGTTGATTATCTTTATACTCCTACGGGGAAATGAACTAGTCTATACCTTGTTCCTCTATCTCCCTGTAATATTAATTACAAAACCTACCAGAACAGTTCCAGAAAAGGGCAAGCCACCTAATGGAAGAGGGCAAAAACATTGCTAACACATGTTTGAAGTCAGCAATTGATGCAGCCGAAAAATCAAGCAGGCAAATGATGATTGGCATAACAGAAAGAAGAAACGCATGGCTTAGAATATCAGGCTTCAAGCCAGAAGTGCAGAGCAACCTAATTAATTCTCGATTCAATGGCGAACAATTGTTTGGAACGGTGGTTGATGACAAACTAAATCAACTAAAAAAGGACAACATAACGGCAAGGTCCATGGAGCCATGCAGTTCAGAGGTATGCGTAGAGGCACACTGTTAAGAAGACCAGTGGGGAGAGGTACACAACAACCCACTACCTCACACCAAGGTTACCAGCAAACATATCAGGCCGGGAACCAGAGTACACAACAGGGACAGCAACAAGGTTGGCAATTTCAAGGATGAGGTTCCTTTGGAGGGCATCCCGGTTTCAGAGGCCAGCCACAAAGTGATGGACAACAAACATCTAGCAAGTGACTGCACACACAGAGAGGTACTCTCACAAAAACCAACAGTGACAGTAAAAACAAACAAAAAGACAAACTTACAGTTCCTCCAACATACCACTCCAGTAGGAGGCAGTCTTTTTCTGCCTCCTACACTTTTTCAGCAAAAATGGAAAGAAATAACCACAGACAAGTGGATTCTGAACATAATACAATATTGATACTGTATAGAGCTAACAAGACTGCCTCCGCACAAACGGCCAAGGCAAAGGACACATTCAAAAGAAGAACTATCTCACCTGGTCAAAGAGGTGAAAGAACTTCAGAGAAAACATGCAATAGAACGTGTACCGCACAGCGAAAGGAACAGCAGAGTATATTAAACATACTTCCTAATTCAAAAGGTGAACTAATCATTATGGTCAATATTAGACCTAAGATTTCTAAACAAGTTTGTCAAAACGCTAAGATTCAAAACAACTACACTACAAGAAGTGGTACCTCAGTTGCGGGGAGATTACCTGGCAACAATAGACTTACAAGATGCGTATTTACACATCCCAATAAACAGAAAACACAAGCGTTTCCTGAGGTTTGTCATAAACAAACAACACTACCAGTTCAAAGTGCTAGCTTTCGGACTAAAATCAGCGCCAAGAGTGTTCACAAAGTGCCTGGCAGCAGTCGCAGCACATATGAGAAGACAAGGAATTCATGTCTACCCCTACTTAGACGACTGGCTGTTAAGAGCAAACTCATAAAACCTATGTAAACCGCATATACAGCAAGTGATGGAGACGCTAGTTCAGCTGGGATTTTCCATACACAAGGAAAAATCATCATTAGAACCAAGACGAAAGAAGTTGTTCTTGGGCGCAGAAATAAACATTGTGTTAGGGAAAGCATTCCCCAACGACAATAGGATAACAGCTCTAATAAAGGAGACTCATCTATACCAGAAGGGGCATCGTCTGACAGTGAAGACTGTGGGGAAATTACTAAGAATGATGGCATCATGCATTCACTTAGTTCCCAACATCCGTCTGCACATGAGACCATTTCAAGAATGGCTCCAAACACAATGGTCACAAGCTATAGGGAGTTGGAAGGATCTAGTGGTTGTCACAAAGTTCATCAGGAAATGACATGGTGGAACAAGGCAAGTATAGCACAAGGGAGGCCTTTCACACCTCCAACACCATCAGTGACCATAACAACAGAAGCCTCCCTAATAGTGTGTTCTTAGCCATAAAAGCCTTTCAAAAGGAGCTATACGGGAAAAAGGTGTTGATACATAAAGACAACACCACAACTATGTTCTATATCAACAAACCAGAAGGGACTGACTCTGTCGCACTCTAGAATCTAGCACAGCAGACGTGGAGATGGGCGATCCCAAACGGAATAGATATGCTAGTAATACACCTACCAGGGAAGGACAATCTAGAAACGGACAGACTGAGCAGACAAACAGCAGCATCCCACGAGTGGGAACTGAACCAAACAGAAGTCCAGAAGATTTTCAAAAAGTGGGGGACCCCACATGTAGACCTATTTGCAACACCCCAGAATGCAAAATGACAAAACTACTCATCCAGGCGACCCTGCAGCTGGTCCCTAGGGAATGCGCTATGGATAGACTGGTCAGGGATATTTGCATACACTTTTCCCACAATACCATTGCTGAACAAAGTGATCGGCAAGTGCAGAATCAGCAGGATGACAATGATTTTCAGAGCACCACAGTGGGCCAGACAGACATGGTTCTCGGAACTAATGGAAGTTTCACAAGGGTCAATGCACCAAATTCAAAGAAGAAAAGATTTGATAACAATGCAAAACAGGAGAGTACCTCACCCAGAACCAGAGAGCATAAGCCTAGCGGCATGGCTCCTGAAGACTTGGAATTTGCATATCTAAAACTACCCGAAAGCACAATGGCTGTTCTAAGAGAAGCTAGAAAACCGGCAACAAGAAAATGTTATACAGTAAGTAATTTATGCTTTACATCACTAAAGGTACACATAGCAGCAATTGTCGCGTACACAAGAGGGGAAACTGGTAAGAGCTTCTTCACCTCACGTGGTCAGACGATTCATGGAAGGGGCAAAGAGAATTGCACCACCAAAAAGGGTACCAGCACCAACATGAAATCTGGACATTGTTCTAGCACAATTAATGAAGGCACCTTTCAAACCACTGCACAAAGCAAGACTGCAAATGCTTACGATAAAAACAGCATTTCTAGTGGCAATAACATCACTACGTAGAGTTAGCAGAACTGCAGGCACTAACACTACATGAGCCCTACTTTCAGATACATGGTAAAAGAATTGTCATGAGGACAGACCCACAATTCATGCCAAAGGTGGTATCAAAATTCCACATAAATCAAAGTATACAGATACCAAGCTTCTTTCAAAATCCAAAGGACAAAGCAGAAAGAGCTTTACACATACTTGACACAAGAAGAGCAGTCATGTATTATGTGGAAAGAACTAAAGAATTCAGGAAAACAAAGCAGTTATTTGTATCCTTTGCAAAAACGTTTCTGGGAAGACCAGTAACCAAAAACACAATCGCAAGATGGATAGCTCAAGTTATACAACTGTGTCACAAGTATGCAGGACAGACGTTAGAAGAAGCACCTCGGGCGCATTCAACAAGAAAGAAAGGATCAACAATTGCCTTTCTGACTAACACTCCAAACCAAGACATTTGCATGGCTGCGACATGGTCTTCAGTACACACATTCACAAAACATTACTGTGTGGACATCCAAATGAACAAAGAAGCACAAGTAGGATAAAAGGTCTGACAGCATCTATTTACAAACCAAGGTTCATCTTCCACCCAGCCACCACAAGACTAGCAAACCGCTACAAAGTCTATGCACAGCAAAGTGAGTCTAGAAAAGCTTCACTCTGCAAAACTAATAGTTTCTCACCTGTCGGTGTAGTTTTGCAGCTCGAAGAACATTTCTAGATTCACTAGAGAACCCACCCTCCTCTACCATGGAAGATAACCATAAGGAGGACAAATGAAAAGAAGACACAGGGAAAAAGGAATCCGAAGATGGCTAGGAAAGGTGGGGCTTCCAGAGGAAGTCCGTCGACTTCACAGAGAGACACTAAATGGTACTACGTCGTCAACGCCCACCAACAACAAAAAAACAAAACCAAAAAAAAAACCTACAATTCCGGACCCAACTACTAGATGGCAGATTAATGCACAGCATAGTGAATCCACAAAAGTTCTTCAAGCTGCAAAACTACACTGACTGGTAAGAAACTATTTGTTTTTGTCAGTTCTGCCATAAGCAGATGTCTTTCTCTGAAGTGAGGTATGACCCTTCAGTAGTACTTGCTACTGGTGATCAGCGTTCTCTGATTTACCTTAAAGTGATCAGGAAATGGGAAGCCAAGCTTTTATGACCAAGGCCTGCTGTGGCTCACAGTCCCTGTCTCCCTTTCCCCCAGCAGGTAAGTATCCTGGTTCTGTCACCATAAAACTCCCTAGAATTTTAGGTCCTCTTATTTGTCGTGTAGAGAGAGGTCCAGCTTATGGGACGGTTCTTGGAGTCTGTTGTCATTCCCCAATTATTGGATCTTTTTCATCTTCTTTTGAACCAGACTTTATTCAAAAGCTGCCTTTGGAATGTCTGGTGCCTTCAGCTGCAAACAGGTTGATGATTTTGCTATTCAAGAAGGCCACACTTGGTTTCTACAGGTTGCCTCCCCCACTTTCAGGCTTGCATTTGGCTCCTAATGTTGCTCTAAAGCTTACAATTCGAAAATCATGAACCTGGGAGATGTCGATCCCTAGTTGAAACCATGCTACTTACCCAGCACTGCCACTATAGGCGGAAAACTATGAGGGTGCCATGCATGGATTAGGCATTGCCCTGTGCTCCAGCAGTGCTGATTTTAACCTAGTTAATGCACTGCTTAAAAGCAAGACGCAGCTTTGACAATGGGGTATAAAACTGTTGATCCCATGGTAAGCAAGTATCCTGCCTGTTTCCTTGAGCTGGATGCAGGTACAAATAAGGGGAGATACCAGGAGAGCGATTACAAAAATACGAACATGCCCACCATTCGTTCAGTTCTAAGGGGCACCACAAAGAAAAGTCAACTCCTTGAAATTATGGAAGAGATATTATCAATTATAGTAAGCAGATCTGGTGAAGGCCGCCATTGTATAGCCCAATATTCCGCGCTAAAGGATTTGGTGTGGCTATCAAGTTCTTCAAATTTCAGCTCCTAGTACATTGCCCCAAAATATTAAAACCAGAAAAGGGGGTCTTGTCTGAAAATCTGTTCATAAAATATGAGAACTAACTGACTCAACTGTTTTTTTTCTTTTTTCTTTTTGTTTATTGAAGATATAGGTCAGTACAGTCTGGAGAATGCAGTAATACAGCATCATCGTAGTATTGTTTGAAGAAACTGAGCTCCTTACAGTTCTTACAGTCATCTAGATCAAGATCACTGTATCATCACGTCATACATATATAAGGCAAATCTTTTTTTCATAACTCTAAAACTAGGAAATTAGAGGGGCACTAAGAAAGTGATCGAGAGGGGAACAAAGATGGAGGAGAAAGGAAAAGGCTGACCTCCTCATCTTACTTTCTGTACACAGAGCAACAACGATGTCCATCATCACGCTCTATTGGCATCAGGCCGGCACACATGAGGGAAGGTGGGAGGGGGGATTGCATCTTATCTTGAGCCCGCGATTGCAGGTAGGTCTGCAAAGGGCCCCAAATATCTCTGGGTCGCGCCTGGACGGGCATTAGATCCCAGTGGGCTACCAGCTGCCCCTGACAAAATGCTGCGTCCCTTAGCCTATCCTCCACATTAGCGATCAAGCGACAGCCCCAACACATCACTACTCGCCGTTTACCAAGCAGCAGGAGCAGCAAGATTAATTTCCAGCTCCTGTTTCCAGAGAATAGACCTCCAGCCGGGCCCTCTGGCCCAGCTTGTGCCATGTCCATACCGTGCTGCTGATTGTGTCCACTCTGGGCTGTAGCCTAGTTTGCAACTTATAGATGGCTATATGCAAGGGATGTGGCACAGCCTGATCTTTTTCCGGTGCAGTGAATTGTGTAGGGTATACCCAGTGAGACCCAAATTGTGCCTGTGTATAGTTATAATAAATGTCCACACTTCAGACGCCTCATCCATGTCCTGTACTCCAACCCCAGAGCCAGAGTTCTGACCAACAGGGCCAACTCTGAAGCGTTTCCAATCTGAACAGGCACGCGTCAAGGGTGTCCTCTCTTGCCACTCCTATTCGCACTTGCGATGGAGCCCCTGGCCTGCCTCATTCGCAATGATTCACAAATCCAGCGGTGGTCTTGGGATCCCCACCAGGTGGATAAAATTGCATTATACACGGATGATGTCCTTCTTTTCTTAGCTGATACGGAGAGCTCTGGTCTGCACTGCTTGGAGGTTCTCCGGGCCTTTCAAGAACGTATCGGGTCTGCGACTCAAGATCTGCTACTCAACCCGGCGAAGTCCACTCAGATCACCCTCCACCCTTTGAGGGCCTGTTTTGATTGGCAGTCTAATATCCCGTTACGAAGTCAATCGTTTAAGTACATGGGGATCTGGGTGGCTCTGCTTCCGGAGCTGGAATGGGCCCTTAACATCACACCCCTGGTCACGAAAGCAAAAACCGACCTTAAGCGCTGGCAATCTCTTTCCCTCAACCCCCTTGAACGAGGGGCGCTCTTTAAAATTATAATCCTCCCCTGTTTCCTGTACATTCTTCAAAATACCACCTTTCATCTCCTGGGTAGTTGGTTTCGAGACTTTGATGGGGTATTTACTAGGTTCCTGTGGGGGAGTGGGAGACAACGTATAGCCCTGTCTCGTTGCTGGATTCCTCCCTTCGACAGGGGCATGGGCATGACGAACCTTCACCTCTACGACCTGGCCACCAAACTGATAGTTGTTCACGATTGGTTCAATGGGGGCTGGTCTGACCAAGCCTACCGGGTTGAGCTTCGCACCATGGACTTTCCACAAATCCAAGCCTACCTGTACAAGGTCCCCATTCCACAAGCGATTCCTCCCATCACCAGAGCGGTCCTAGTGGCCTGGTGATCTGCCCTGCGCTATACAAGATGGGACAAGAGACTTACCCAACACACACTGCTATGGTACGGCTCATGGCTGCATGAAACATCGACCCTAGTGGGTTTCCGGCAGTGGGATCGGGTCGGGATCTCGTTCCTTGGGGATGTCTGGGTGGGAGACCACGTCAGGGTTTTCTCAGACCTGCAACAGCGTCACTCCCTCCACGCCACCCAATTTTATAAGTACGTACAGGTCCACCATGCCCTTCATACACATATCTCTCCAGGTACCTCACTCCATGAGTTCAGCCCGTGGGAGGCCCAGGTCATGATGGGGGGCAGAGGAGGGGTGTCAAGGATATATCAATCCTTCACGAACAATGGCCCTTGACTCGCTGCGAGCCCACTGGGAGAGATGGCTGGGCCACCTAGAGGAGGCAGACTGGCGCAACGCCCTTATGGCTCCCAAAACTTTGACGACCTCCTCTAAATTACGTCTCGTTCAACTATATTACCTACACATGGCTTATCCCACCCCAGCACGCTTACACAGGGCAGGACTGCATCCCTCCCTAGACTGTACACGATGTGGCCAAGCCCCGGCCGACTTCTACCACGTCGTCTAGTTATGCCCTGGGCTCACTCCATTCTGGTCAGATGTGGAGTCTGAAGTCACACAAACTCTGGGGTGGCAGGTCCCTCATGATCCTCTAAGCCTTCTTCTGTGTGTTTTTGATGGTTTGGACGGCTCTAGAGCCAATAAGCACTTTCTGGGCACTGCACTGGTGGCTAATCAAGACATCGCTGCGGTTTGGGCTCAGGCCAAATCTCCTACTATACAAAAGTGTCGACAAGGGGTGGATTGGTGCGCAGCCCAGGAGGAGCCCCTCTTTGAGGCCCGGGGATGCCCTGAGAAATTGTTTTGGGTATGGGGCAAATGGCTAAACCTACTGTCTTGAGTCACATGTCTGATTTTTTTCCTACCTCATTACATTGCTTCTCAGGTGGGGTGGTACGCTCGGTGGTGCTACATCATGGCCAAGACTTTTGCTGTTTGCCAAAGATGGACTTTGAATTACTATGTACTTACATGCTGTCCTTTGTATGCTTGGTCTTTCAAATGCAAATAAAGTTGATTATCAAAAAGAAAAATGTCCATGTCTGGTGCACTCAGTCCACCCTGTTCAAAAAAAGCATCAGTGTCTCCCAGGAGGCCTTGGGTTGTTACGCCGCCCATGCCAATGAGATCATGTTCGAACACCTACGCCTGAAGCTGTTGGACAGAGGAAGGGGAGAGATTAATGAATAAGTAAAGAAATTTGGACAATATAACCATTTTGGCAATGGCCAAGCGTCCCACCAAGGACATGGTCAGCCTTGGCCATCGTTATCGATGGCTCTCCAGCCAGTCCATCAGGCGACCATAATTCGCTCTCCATAGCACATCAACTTCTCAGTTTAGCCATATGCCCAACTACTTCACTATGCCTTTCGCCCAGCGAAGGGGGAACTCTTCTTTTAAAACCAAATTCATGATCTTCAACCCCCCCAGAACAACCCGACCAAACCCAAGTCTAGGGACAATGAGACTTGAAAGGGTAAGCACCTTTGATTATCTGGGGGTCACCATTATTGAGAACCTGACGTGGGGCCCCCAGCAAACTAAATCACAGATGAAACTGGCCCAACTTTTGGGCAGAATTCTCAAACTATCCAATAAGTCCACTATTAAACCTGTTGGTCCCCCGCTGGAGGTTTATAAATCACAAGCAAGGGGTGCCATCATGTATGGGGGCGAACTATGGGGACACTGTAATAGGACCGAAAATAATTTTTTAAGACAGCTGCTAGCACATCCATCCAGCACCCCGCTTCTTCCCTTAAGGCTTGACCTGGGGATTAGAACAATTGATGAAGAGCTAGCCCTAAAACCCCTCAGGTTCTCTTGCAGGCTCTGAGTAACATCAGAGCTGACACATTACAGACAGGAACTCAAAGAAATACTGACCTTCCCGAATGCATGAAAAATTCTGTGGCTTTCTTTTATAAAGAATGAATTCACAAGGCTAGGAATTCCCGCTCTATGGGCCGACCCAGAGAGTGGTTGCAAACCGATCTCATGCACTTTGCTTACTAAAGTATTCCATGCAGACAAGCTTGATATGGCATTATGTAATCCCTAAATTGGTTCTGTAACTGCTTCCTTTCTTCTGGTTAAAGATTCTTATTTTTTGAGCGGTTTTTAGATGACATATATCCTTTATTAGCAAACAAATTGTATGTACAATTGAGGCATGGAGTTTTACCCCTACGTGCACTTACCAGTAAGTGGTCATCTCATGCCCCGAAAAATTGTCCTGCATGCAATTGTGATATTGAAACGGAGCTTCATGTCTTCTTTTTTTGTCTGGCGTACTACAAACCTAGGAAGTACTGGCTCGTTCCCTTGTGCAAAAATGTGGGTTTTCGGCACTGCATGCCGGCACTCAGAGTGTTAAAGTCAGACGCAACTGGACCTATTGTATTTGCCGTCTCGCAATTTCTGGCAACTATGTGGCATAGGCGCAAAATTCTAACCACCTGAGCCTAAGCCTGGAATGGCAGCCAACGGACATACATTGCTTTTTATACATTTTTAGTGCTTTTTAGAAACTTTGTATTTTTTCATTTTTAATTGGGGATTTTAAATGTATGGATTTTGTCTAGAAGTGCCTACTTGAAAAATGTTCTGGAAATTAATTTTGCTAAAATTGTTTTATATTGTCATCTATATGAACTGTTTGTATATGTTATGTAGTCTACTTTTATGGTACATTACCGAAATAAAGATTTCTTGCTTGCTTGCTGGAAAGAGGAAGGGGGAAAATGTATGATTAAGTAAAGAAATTTGGACAAAAAAACATTTTGGCAATGGCCAAGTGTCCCACCAAGGACAGTGTCAACCTTGGCCATTGTTATCAATGGCTTTCCAGCCAGTCCATCAGGCAACCATAATTCGTTCTCCATAGCACATCAACTTCTCGGCTTAGCCATATGCCCAAATACTTCACTATGCCTTTTGCCCAGCGAAGGGGGAACTCTGATCGAAACTGCACAGTGGGCCCCGTAAGCAGGAAAGTCACTGACCTTGACCAAATGATGAACATGCCTGATAGTCCACAGAATCTAATGAATTCTCAATCAGTGTGTCAAGATTTCACATATAGAGTAACATCATCTGTATACAAGGAGGCAAGTATCACCCGGGGCATGAAGGCCAAACGTCAGTGGGCATGGTGCTGCCTAAGGTGGGGCACCGACGGCTCCATGGCCATGGCAAAGAAGATGGGGAAGAGCGTGCACCACTGCCTCTTCCATTGAGAGACCTGTAACAGGGGAAAATCACCCCAATAATTCGGAGCCTCGCAGTAGGCTGAGAATAGAGGAGACCAACCAGCTGAATGAATTTAGGGCTCATTCTCAGGTGGGCCAGCAACGCAAATAGGTATGGCCATTCAAGAGAATCCAACACCTTGGTGGTGTCTAGGAAAATAGCTGCTGCCTTCAGCGTAGTCGCTGTCTCCTGAAGGATGGGAAAAAGGTGCACAGGTTGTGCGTTGTTGCTCTACCCAGGACAACACTAGGTTGATCTGGCGGCATTATGAAAGGAGGCAGATTGAGGAGTTGCGAAGCAATTAGTTTGGCCAAGATTTTGTTGTCCACATTGATCATGGACAGCAGCCTGTAGAATTCATAGCTCTGCGTATCCTGATCAGGCTTTAATATTGTAATGATAAGTGCTTCTTTAAGCGATGGGGGGCAGGCCCTCCAGTGACTCCCCATACATATTTATAGGATGCCGGGCAAGTAATGCTGCACATTCCTTATAAAACGCAGCTGACAGGCCATCCAGGCATGGAGCGTTATCTCCTGGGAATGCTCTGACTTCCTGATTCACCATCTCCTTCGTGAACAGCTCATCTAGAAAACGCCTGTGTCCATCACCAAGCCAGAGCAGCGGTATCAGGTTAAAAAATGACCCAAGATCCGAAGGGGCCTGCAGCTGCCTCACATCATAAAGGGAGGAATAGAATGAGATAATTTCTGCCTGTTCCGCTTCCTGACCCACAATTGTCACACTTTCAGATGTGTGGAGTGCCATAATATAATCACTCGCCTAGGGTGTTCTAAGTAGGCCAGCTAAAGTCTTGCCTGCCTGGTCTCCGTCCCCATACCTCCTGGCGCTCGTCTCCCTATGAAGAAAAGGGGTCTCTCTCAATGCTGCCTCTTCAAAGTCCCTGATCCTGTCTTTTAAGCGGCTCAACACCTCTTCGTTATTGATGGCAAAACATTTGCGCTCTAGGTCTTGTATCTCCTCTTCAATATGATGCAACTGTCCTCTTATGGAGCGCTGAACCCCTGCCTGCTTTGTAATGCATAGTCTTGAACAACTCCCACAAGACAGAGATGGACTCAACGGTGCCCACATGCAGCTCGAAGTATACCACTATTGCAGCCCTAATGGCCTCCCGAAACACCTGGTCCCGCAGGGCTCTGAACAGCAGCCGCATACCCGAACACCCTGCTCTGGAACTCCAGCATGGGGAGCTCAATAAGCGCAGTGGAATGGTCTGCGAGGGTTCGAGGTAAGTGTGCAGCAGCATAAAACCCAAGCCTCCACATCCCAGGAAGCGAGCCAGTAATCAATCCTCAACCTTGAGGGGCCAGCGGAAGTGATGCACGTACACTCCTCTCTGTCTCCATTCTAATTCCTCCAAATGTCTACCAGCTCATTATCTACTATAATGGAGTGGAGTTGCGCTGCCACTCTGGGATGTGGGCGGCGGGGACTGCCAGACCTGTCTCTCCTAGGGTCAAGAACTGCATTGTAGTCCCCTCCCCATAGTAGTACGCCGGGCCCCAGGTTGTCTATCAGTCTCAAAATCTCTGCAAAAAAGTCAGGGTCATCTACGTTAGGGCCATAAATGGAGACAAGCGTGCCAGCCAGCATCACATACCTTCCTTGCGTGTCGCATAAGGCCATTCACGTGCGCCAGGGCAAGCTCTTGCTGGTTAGGATAGCAACCCCATGCGTAATTCGAGTCGCAAGCCATGTGTTTGTCCCCAATCCACCCCAGTCGCAAGCGCATTCTGGTGTGCTCAGTCAAATGCAATTCCTGTAAAAAGCAGATATCTAGCCAATGACAATTCAGATGAGCCGCTGCTAATCTCACCTTGCACCTATTGTTCAGGCCATGGATATTGCAAGTTAATGATGATTGTACTCTGATTGTTTACAATGGCACAGGTTCTGTTGCTTGAGCTGGGCTGTTAGCCACAATCGCTTCATTCATGATTGCAGTAGCTGACGAACATCGAGGTAGGTACCTAAAGTGTGACGAGTCTCATGTGATGGATTTTCCAAGAGGATGTGCCATCACCATGTGTCCTTTGCACGTCACAACCCTTGGAGAATAAACAGAGTGTCTGTTTTCTGCTTTTGTTTCAGCTTGACCAGGACCCTGTCATCTTGATCGAAGACTGTTTCCTGAGCTCGTTGATATCGAACGTCATACGTTTTCATCTTCCACTTTTGAGAATTGTTTGTGACATGATCCTTCTCAGTATTCAAGGCTTGGCCTACTGTCCACTGTGGGATCTTGGTTCTGATGGCTCTCCCAAATAGCAAAGTAGCAGGACTTTGGATTAAGAAGTTGAATGACACATTGGAGGGCTTGACACAGGGCCTGGTTTAATTCAATTCTCTCCATCGATGCTTGTTGAATCACCTTTTAGTGGTTACCCATGAATCGTTCCACAACACCATTGGAGTTGGGGTCACAGAGGTGTGCTCTTTTGATGCTTGACATTTAGTCTGACTAGAAACTCATTGAATTATTTGCTGTTGAACGTAGGACTATTGTCAGATTAGAGAATGACAGGGATGCCCCATGCTGCAAAGATATTGTCCAGACACTCATTGACCTTGTCATGGGTTGCAGATGATAACTTGTCTACTAAAGGAAAGCGTGAGTATGCATCAGTGACATCCATGAGATGATGTATATTTCCTAAAGGCCCAAAGAATTAACTGCAATTCTATTCCAAGAATGTGCAGGAAGGTCAGACATTGTCAGTTGGCTACGTCACTTTGAGGAAATGGTAGTTGCAAAGATGGCAGTCTTTTAGTTCCCTCCTAACTCTCTTGTCTAAGCATGGTAACCACACTCAGTCTTTTAGGGCTCCTTTGGTGGCTGCAATGCTCCAATGTCCTTCATGGCCTAGTTCATTGACTTGCATTCTCAGACTCTCAGGTATGACGCTTCTCGGGCCTCTCAATACAAAACCTTCCTTGTTAACAGACATTTTATTCAGTAAATTGTTGACTTCTTTAAATTCAACATTGTCTGCAAATGGTTGAGCATTCTTCCACGACAGAGTTGGAATTAAGTCTTGGAGGATAAGTAGATTCAATAACCTGTCCAATGGATTAGGGCTGCTGCTGTGCTGAACCTCACAATGAAGTTAATGTTCTCCTCACCCATTTCCGATGTCAAACTGTAACAATTTAGCGGTACAAATGAAAAGTAATCAGCAGGGTTCTAATCTTTACCCGGCTTGTGTACAGTTGCATCCTCATACTCTAGCAGTCTCAACCCCCCTTCCTAACGCCAGGGGGCATCTTGGCATTTGGGTTTCCAAAAATAGTGAGCAGCGCCTTGTGGTCTATAATGATAGTGAAACGTTCTCCATTTAGAAACACATAAAAATGTTAGCAGACCCACACTACAGCCAGACTCTCCTTCTCTGGCTGAGAATAGGCATGTTCTGTGTCAGACAGGCATTGACTGGTATAGGCAAGAATGTGTATCTGAGCAATTAGATGACGTTATTTTGAGCAAGGATTGCCCCAGGCCCATCGGCTTGCATTGACTGTGATCTTAGTATGTAACTTGGGGTCAAAATAGGTCATCTCAGTTGCATTCTCAATTCCATGTTTTATTCCTTCGAAAATCTGATCGCATTCAGCAGACCACTCTAAAGGGACATTTCATTGGGTCAAGCCTCTCAAAGGCGTACTCACAGTAGCAAGGTAACAAATGTACTTTGAGCTATAACTGCCCATGTTTAAGAAGGATCGCTGCATGGCGACCTTTGGGTAACTAGCTGACAGTGCTTGTGCTTTATCTGGCTCAGGAGTCATTCCCCCATCAGAGAATTTGATCCCAAAGAATTTAAGTTTGGTTGTGTGAAACTCACACTTTGCTGCGCTCAGAGTGAGACCTGCTTCAGCAAGTATCTGGCATACATGTGTAAAAGCCTTGTCATGTTCATTTTGGTTTGCTCTAAATACCAGTATCTCCTCACTGTAATTAAAAGCATGTGTGACAGGTTGAACTATTTGACGTATGACAGCGCGGGGACACACTAGTTAGTGTAGCCATGCTCTTTATAAATATGTTTATTATTATTATTAGCATCCTGAAATGTATCTGCAGCTGAAAACTCTCCAAAACTCAGCCTTTTGTATCTGAACAAACCAATATGAGTCGAAAAAGATGTCATGTACCTACAGTTCTCTTCCAACTCGAGTTGATGGTATCGCTTGTTCAGGTGAAGACTGGAGTAGACTTAAGTACTATTCAGCTACATGATCATGTCTGCTATGTGTGGACCAGGATGTCTTTCGCTCTTGATTGCTTTGTTGGCTTGGCACATATCAACACAAAGGTGCACTGCACCTCCACTGTTCTTTTTTGGCACCACCAATATGGGCGAGACCCATGGCGTAGGACCGGTGGAGCGCTGAATAATGTCATGTCTCAACAGCGTTTCTAGTTCTTTCTCAATGGCTTCTTGCCAGTGAAAAGCGACTCTGCGGTGCCGTTGGGCAATAAGGCGAATATCCTAATTAATATGAAGTTGTACTTTCATTTTCCTAAACCTTCCTAGGCCATGAAACAATTAAAGGAACGGACGCACAATTTCAGATTGAGCGTGGAGGTTGGAATTGAAAAATATCAGTCTCATATCAGCAGCAGTGCCATCTGAGTAGGCATGACCTAGACAAAGCTCCTTGAAGAACGTGAATTTGAACATGCACTGATACTGTTTTTTGTTGTATTGTCGTGTGTGAATGACTCTTGACTCTGCAATGTCTTAGAGTATACCACCACCCTGTTTGATGGGTTGAGGCTTGGCACAGGAGACAAGCTATTGAACTTCAGGACTGGCATGATAATGATCTACTCAACACTGTCTATGATAAAGGTTATGGGCCAACTGTTGACTTTTATTGTAATCTTGGGGCAGTGTCAAAATGAATTCAGTTGTTTCGTTTGGTGGTTTGCCTTTGTCTTTTGTTCTCCCTGGCAAGCAGTCAAACCTACATGTGCCTGTCGTTACTCGGTTGATACCATCTTCGCACATCCACCTGGTCCAAGCCCAACACAGAGGCTCCTTTGAGCAGGACATATAGTCCACCACCCGCTCCAGGTGACCCCAAATTCGTCACAGAACACCCTACCGCAGAGAGCTTGGTAGTCCAAGCCTCCACTTCCCTCTAAAATCCTAGCACATTCCCAACCACCCCAAAGATAGGGAATCCAAGAAGCCGGACAATTCGGGCAAGAACATTTTCTCTTTCACCAGCCTCGCATTACGGTCTGTGAAAACTGCATGCCTTTTGGGATGCTATTCTCACGCTCTGTGGGATACGGTTGCACAGGTGCTGCCAAGGGGTTTCAGGCATTGCACCTTGACCGCACAAGATAGTTCCTGGTGGATGATCTCCCTTTGTGGGGTATGTTGGAGCGGAGAAAGGCCGGGCTATACGGATGAGGACCATCTCACAATGGGTTGTGCTCTGTATCAAAACTTGCTACGCATTGGCTTAGAAGAAACTCCCAGGTGAGTTGCTTGCTCATCCCACCAGAACTAAAGCTGCTGCCAGTGCGTTAACATGCAGAGTTCGGGACCTGGATATCTGTCAGGCAGCAATGGAGGCTTCCTTGCTCACGTTTACTAAGCACTACTACCTGGACAGTCAGGTCTATAGGGATGGGGATTTTGCCCACTCAGTCTTGCAGGATTTTCTCTGGTGAAATTGGTCTGCATAGTATTGTTTGGGTATCTATTCTAAAGTAAGGAATCTCTATCAGATGAACAAGTTACTTACCTTCAGTAACACCCTATCTGTTAGAGAATATTTCTGAATGTAGATTCCTTACTTTAGAATTAAGAGTGCTGACGTCATCAGATCACCAGGAGGGTGCGAGAGTGGCAGTGGAACGCTTCGGCTGCCATCCCCGGTTGGGGCTAATAGAAAGCCAGGCACGAAGGGAGTGCCAGTGCTTCTCGTGTGGGTGGGTGCTACGACAGAATGGTTCCGTCTTTAGCACATGAGCAGCGTGGCTGAGGATGGAACCGTTCAGTACATAAATCCCAACAGGTTAAGTCTATGGTGCCTTAGTTTTAAACATGTGTAAGAAATGGGGGTTACCCAAATCTCCAAGGGGGTAGCATGGCATCAAGCGGGCAGGCCAAACTTCGAGGACATGTGAAGCATTCACGCAGTACCCACAGACGACACACCAATCACACCACAAAAGAGTCACGACACCACCTTTGGTTGGAAAAAGATTAAGTTTAGTGATGTCTCCAACCTGCAAGGTAAAAAGGACAAAATAGTGGTAGTCACAACAAGGCGCCAACTGGCACCAGAGCCAAGTACTTCAGAGGGGGATTATTTACATGGGACAAAAAGGGTTGAGTCCAAAGTCCATGCTGAAAGGAAAAAGGATGGTTAAATGATCATTAGACCTGGGGCCAATCTGGCGGGGCCAACTCAGGCTCTCATCCTCGGGGTAGGCTGTAATTGCAAAATCCAACATTATGCATAAATACACCTCATGCATTATAACGCCAATCCCCACCCCTGTAAGGGAAGAACAACAGAGCTTCACAGCGCATACTAGACAGGAGCACCTGTAAGAAATCAGTACGGCAGGCTCATTAACAAGGGGCATAAAGCAGGGCCTGGAATAACTCATCAGGCCAGCATAGGGGCGCAACTGCACTAAAAGGGCACAAAAGCATACAATCACCCATCAGGTGTAACACCACAGTATACCTGGGCCTCAATAACCTTAGTGTAGGCATAACATTAGCATAACCACATTAGCAGGGTAATCAGCCTACAATTCAAATTAGGCCCAGAAGCGCACCACACCTGGACAGGTAACTGGAAAATACCAGGCCGGAATAAAACAACTTATGCTAGGGAAAAACACTTCCTTCAGCAGGATTAAGCAGTGAATTACATGAGGAAATGACATTTCGGACAATGTAAAGCTTTTCATCAGATGTAGAACCTGTTCTCAACCGTCAACCTTTTCATTAGGCTAGGGCTAAGCACTCCTTGGGCAGAGTCACCACCCATCGTGGGCACGAACTTCCAGGCCTAAGAACCTCGGGCGTACCCATGCAGGGGGAGTATCAGGCCTACACAGGTATCAGGGGGCAGAACACACCTGACTAGTCCCCTAGGCACAAAAGTTAAGTCGCCCTCTAAGCCTCTATAGCTCCTAGGGTGACCCTATGGGCTAGATATAGGTCCCCCTACAACTGGCACAGTCTGTTGGGACCCAACGTTGCAGGTGCCCACTGCCAGACGGGGCACCTGGAAAGTTAATCCGGTCCTTGGGGCGGGCACCGACCCTGTGCCCCGACTCCAGCCCCCCAACCACCACGCAGCCGAGGCCCCACTCACCGGGCTCCTTGGGAGGTCCTGGCTCCAGGCTCTCACCACATTGCAGTGCTTGCCCCTTTGTAAAAGGGGGGGGGGGCGATCCAGAGGCTCCTCGCGGTCTTCTCCAGGGGCTCTGACACCCTTTTGCGGAGTCCTTGAAGATCTTCACGCTAGGCGGGGGGAGGGGCAGGCACCGACCCGTGCCTCGATGCCTCCTCCCTCTCGGTCCAAAGCGGTAGCACCGCGGGGCTTCCCTCTCCCTCGGGGGAGCCCGCCACAGCTTAGCTCCTCACCCGGGTCCTCCGCCTTCCACACGGGGACCCAGGCTTCGGGTCGCTCCTCCTCCGGCTCACCAGCAGCGACCTCGGTGGCTTCAACCGGGTTCCCTCTTCCTCACGGGAACCCGGGGATTTTCGGGCCTCTTCCTGCTTCTTCCGGCCGGCAGCCCGCGGGGGCGCTGTCTCCGCCTTCACCGGCGGTTTCAGACAGCCACCTCAATTCTCCTTAGGGCCCGGCGGCGAGGCAGGCACCGACAGTGTGCCCCGGCCCCGCCTCCCTCCGCAGCACGTCTTCCCGGCACCAGCCCCAGTCCACAGGCACAGACCGGCGGGGTGAGCTCCCGCTCCGGTCGCTATCACGGGGCCCCCTCACAACCACGGGGGTTCCGCACTGCACTTCACCCGGGTCCCCCTCCTACCTCACGGGGACCCGGGGCTTAGACTCGGCTCCGTTCCGCCTTCCCGGCTATCCGGGCCGACAGCCAATCAATGCGCGGCGTTGGCGGGCCGATGACGCGGCCGGGCGCCCCGTCACCTGACGCGAGGGACGCGGCCTCAGGCCTAGCGCCGCCCCTTCTTCACTTCGGCGGCCCTCTCCTGGTACCGGGGGCCGCCGCAACGATACCCAGCACAGTGGGGGGGTCCCACACACGCCGGGCTGCGGCAGCAACTAGGCGCAATCCTCAAGCAGCGCCACCGTCTCCTCAGCGGCAGTAAGGGGTAGGCTCCCTTTCAGTTATTTATTTATATGGCGCTATCCTCCTCAGTCAAAGGGCGCTTTTCACAGAGCACAGCTCCTCCTTTGGCCCACACAGCTTTCAGGGCCAACAGCTCTCCGGGGGTCACACCAGCCCCAGCGCTTCCACACACAGCGCTCTACAGCAGTCCCTCACAGCGTCAGAGCTTCCACGGGGGGGGGGCACAACTTCCTTGGGGGCATCAACCTCCCCAGAATAGCGCTTGATAGGCAGTACCTCACAAGGGCAACAGTTCCTCCAAGCAGCCCAGGGGCACACTCCTCACCTCCTGGGGCTTCGGTTGCGCTGCGCTGGCGCAGTTCCAGGTCCAAACAGCGTCAGTGTCCTGGATAGGGGCCCTCCCTTGTCAGGGGCCCATGGGGACAGCAGAGGGGGGGGGTTATAGGGGTACAGGGCCCAGCTCACAGGCCCATGTGGCGGTAGCACCTCACAGCAGGTCCCCTCTCTTCCTTGTCCCAGCGCTGACTGACTTTCTGGTGGCACTTCTCCCTATTTATACCCTCCTCTCAGGCAGGGCCAGGACCTTCTAGAATGTTGGCAAATCTGGCCTAAACTGGTTCTTGGGGAGGGGGTGAGCACCCTGGGTGCCAGGCTTTCCCTCCAAAAGCTAGGGGTAGCTGGGTAATATTATCTAGACCGCTGACCTATGGCAGTCCAGTGGCAAAACCCATGGCCATGGCATCCATTTTAAGAACACAGTACATTTTAGTCAGGTACATTTTTAAAATGGGGATTGTTTTCTGCACACCATTTAATAACATTTAATCTCACAACAGGGCAACTCTTACCACACATGGTCCATACATATTTAATACCATGGGGGAGTCATTCAAATTAGGGGGGCAAAAAGCGAAAAATTTTGGGGGAAAAAGGGCAAGTCCAACAACATGTATTTAAGGTCTTTGACAAATTCTCCCTCATCTGAAGGCCATCAGATGGTGTTGAGCCAAGCTTTGTTGCCAGCATTAGAAGTGGGCCCGGTCCTCACCGATGTCTCAAAACCAATCCAAACCGCTGTACTCTGGTAAGTCCTAGATAAAGTAGGAAGACAAGTGGCAATGGATGCATAAGAAGGTCAAACCGATTAAATCCTTCCTGCTGTTTTCATTCCATAGCACAATCAGTATTCAAAAGCTCTTACTCCGGCAACAGCATCGATTTGGAGTAAATGTCAGAATTAAAGTCAATGTGCTAACCACTACTGTGCTACAGAATAGAGCCTTTGATAAGGCGATGCTGCAGCCATTCTGGATGGGTCCGGGTCCTCTGGTGAGGCTTGTTGCCCCACAAATCCATTTGGCCCTCCAGTATGACTCCAGCTGAGCTCTTTTGGCCTCTGCCGTTGCCATGCTGCAGCTCATCACATTTGCTGCGGGTCCCTCCTCCTTCAAAGGAGCAGTGTCATCATATCAGCCCTTTGGAGATGTGTGCCATGAGCCTAAGCCTCAAAGCCTTTCTGTCTTCCATGCCTTCCTTGACACACTGTGTATTACCTGAGGTGTCATTCGCACCACTTGCTCTATTCATTTTTTAAATTCTGCTGTTTTAACTTCACTACTCCTACTTGTATTACTCTCACCGCATTTCTTCTGCTCTCCGGTCCATCGCGGCCTAGCTGTTTGTTGCAGAGAGAGCCTCTGTGGGCATTTCCCTACTTACTGTTGGCCACTTAACCTCCGCCATCTTGGGTAGGCGGGTGACTCTTGAGCTATCAACAGGGTACTGCATTTAAGCAGCTGCAGGATGCTGATGCACCAAAGGCAAGCCCTTCTGTGCCCGACCGCGCCTAGATGAGGCCAGACGCCAGAACCCCTGCACCTTTTCCTATTTCTCCCCTGCTCTTAGCCTATTGTAAGCATAGCTATAAATCTAAATCTGCAGTTTTCCCCCAATGAGCTAAACCAAATTCACATGCTTCACATAAAAGCTAATAAACAGGTGATATGCTGCTCATCCCTTCCCGGCTCTAGACGAACCAGCAGCATGTACACAATGTAGATTCTCCTGCTTAGACTCCCTGTCTGTGTCAGAGATTGATAATTTGCTAAGCTCAACACCTTTGTCTTCTATCCTTCTTACATTGCCTCCCCCGAAGGCTCATATGCAGAAGAGCCATTCCTCCTCTCCACATAGTAACACAACGAAAATAGATGGCCTCTATTGCAATGTTAGGTCCATGGTAAAGCACACTATAGAAATGTGGGACCTAATCTCCACACTCTGCCCTAAGCTCTGTTTTTTTACAGAGACCTGGCTCTGTAGCACACTTCTACCTACATTCTCTTTGCCATACCTGAACACCACTCTCTGGTCAAATTAGACAGAGAAGAGCGTTTGGGAGGGGGAATCGCTATTGTCTTTCACGACTTTATAGAAGTCAAACTAGTTGATATCCTTTCTGCGGTATGGATAGAGATGTGTCTTTTTAAAATCACAATCTCTGTCACTGAGGTCTGGAGAGGTGCTCTGATCTGTTGTCTGCCAGGCACCAGGAAATATTTTCCCCAGACTCTAATTGATTATATTGCACCTCACATTCTGGCCACTGACACATTTCTACTGCTGGGTGATTTAACTATCACACCTAGGACAATGATGTCCCTGGTGTGACACAGCTATTAGCTGACATGAAGACTGTTGGGATCAAGCAAATTGTGATGGGCCCAACACACAGAGCTGGAAACACTCTCAATTTTATTTTTACAAACATACTGGAAACAACATGTAATCCTCCCTTGCCCATCACCTGGTCTGATCACCACCTGATTACTTCATCTGGTGCATGCAAGAATGCCTTAAGTAAGAACAACAAAGAAGACTTTACACCGCACAGCTCTTGGAAGATGGTCTCCTCTACCACTTTCTCTGAGACTTTTAAGGCCCTCAATCTGTCACCTGATTGAGACATGAATACTGCCCTTCCTGTCTATGACAACTCGATTATCGGTACCTTTGAGCATCTAGCCCCAATCAAAAAATTTACATTTATTGCTCCTAGAAACCACACTCCCTGGTACACAGAAAACCTATAGCTAGAAAAACCCAAATGTAAGTGCCTGGAGCACAGATGGCGTTCCTCAATAATCCCTCACTAACAAACTAGCATACCGGGCTATACTAAGAAGCTATCATAATTCGATTTAGATGGCACGAAGGACAAACCAAACTCCCATCAAAGCATAAACAGGCAACTCCTCTAAGGACTTCTATAAAGTGCTAAACTCTTTTCTGAAACCATGCGCCTGCATGACCACTATCCTAGTTTATCAAATACTCTACAACTCTTTCGCAGATTTTTTTAACGAAAACATTGACACCATCTATAAGAGCTCATCCCCGCCCCCTCTAGCCTTGTTGCCTTAGGCATGGAAGCCGATTGGAACCATCCACACCCCAGTGCTACTGCCAGCTTGGGTGACTTTGATCACTGTTCCACAAAACAATTGTTGAAGGTGTTAGCGCTCGTAAAATCCAGCTCACCTTATGATCTTTGCCTTCCCAGTGTCTGGACTAGTCTTGCACACTATCTAGCAACATCCATAATGGTACTATTCAATCTTTCTCTAGACTCTTCAAAAGTACCAACAGAATGCAAGTGTGCCCAAGTATCTCCTCTCCTCAAAAACCATTACTTAATCATGAGGTTTTATCAAACTACAAGCCAATTTCACTACTGCCTCAGCTTGCAAAAATGTTAGAACGTTTTATTAACAAACAACTGATAACCTGTTAGCCCTGCCCTTCACTTGGTTGTATATCTTGATGGCTGTGACAATGATGTCCCCAAACTAGCAAACATGAGGGTTTGCTGATATTGTTCTCTTTGCAAAAATGCTGATGGGGATCCAGAAAATATTGGACCAATTTAACATTGTTCCGTATGCTCAGAGGGCAAGACGGTATTAGTAAAACAAAGTATCTGGTTTTTAACCCATGTCATACAACACGCCCAAATCCCACTTTGGATAGTATCCCTCTTGATAAAGTTCACTTATTTGAATACTTCGAAATTACACTTGATGAGAAAATGGATTGGGCCCACCACATCGCAAAACGGAGACTTAAAACGGAGCAGCATGTTGTGGGGCTCAGAAAGTTGTAAAAAGGGTCTCATTGCAAATTTGTCTCTCCGGTCCCCCAGTTGTACTCTTACCAGGCATTGGGAGCAGTTCTATATGAAGGGTCGAGATCTGGATGCTCATATATCCAAAAACATTGACATTGGTTGAGAATTGTTTTTTGCAGCAATTATTGTGCCTCATGGCTAGCACTCCTTTGACTCCTTTGAGGTTGAACACAGGGATAAGTCCTAACTTTAATTTTTTGGAGGAGACTGTGGGCCATTCCTGAACTGTCACATTATCGCGGTGGGATGGAGGAAATACTTAAACACCCCAGTGCTATTAATTTTCCGTGGATTAAATTTATAAAAGAATTACTTGAGTGGATCGTCTTAGCCAATTTATTTTTCTTTAAAAAAACCTGTATTGACAAAATTGCATACAGATTACATTCTTGCACCAAATCAAAACACCACATACATGAGCATAACTGAAAATAGCGAGGAGGGCCAATAATGCAAAATAGCAGAAAACAACAACATGACAGATGTTATGTCGGTACGTCTGGACAGTGAACAGTGATTAATAGGAGGCGCTCAGGCCAGGTAGGAGGGACAGGCCCAGCTGGAAAGGGATACTCCTCACCCACTCACACAAAGCGCTCCACGACATGGGCCCCGAATAACTCAACAACTGCCTCTCATTCTACACTCCTACCCGCCAGCCTCGCCCTCGCAACAGTCCCACACCACCAGAGGAAGATCGTTCTCCTACCTGACCGCCAAGACATGGAACTCCCTCCCCGCACACCTACGACTGACCCAGGACCATCTCACCTTCAGGAAACACCTCAAGACCTGGCTATTCAAGCAGTAGCGGCCCCCCTCTCCCTTCAGCGCCTTGAGACCCTCGCGGGTGAGTAGCGCACTCTATAAATGTATTGATTGATTGATTGATAGGGACGGGGGAAGGCCAATTACTATCGTACACCGGTGGCTGCCTCGGGCGGGGGCCGGCGGGGATCGCAGGAGAGGTAACAGGGCAATGGGGGAGCGGGCCAGGAGGTATGACCCTAGGGGCCCACATATGTCGATTGGGCTAGATCTAGCAGGCATGAGGTCCCAGAATTCAGACAGCAGGGTCTGGCAGCCCGATGCATCCTCAGGCTTAGCCGATTTGTGGCATATTACTGAGGGATCTTGTCCAGGTATTAGTCCAAAGGACTTAAAAAGTCAGTATAAGTCCTATAAGTTTAACATTCTTTTAGCAACACTTCCACATCGCACTCAACAACTTCCTTTTTCGTGGTCAAGGATATATATATATAATGCTGAATCTTTGTTAGACAAAATGTAACCTAATATGGTAAAGAAGCAAAATGTGCAGTTTCGATATGGTACACTGCCAATTTGTGCATTCACCTCAGGCTGGGCAGGGTCTGCTATTCCTACAGAGCTGGGTTGCCCATCATGTGGACACGAGAAGGAAACAGTACCCCACATTTTGTTTTTTTGCACAAATAGAAGGGCAAGGTCAAAATGGCTGATCCCTATATGTAGGAACCTTGGCACCACTAAAAATGAGGTGACATTAAGAGTTTTACCAACTGACCCAGCCCCATCATTGATCTTTACAATCTCAAGATTTATATTAATACTGCTTGTTGCTCAATAGGAAAAAGATGGTTTCTATTTCAACAGATCGCAAAGCCAGTTTTATCACTCAAAATGTATGATTTTATATTCATGGAAACCTTTATCAGTGGTATTTTATTGGATCAGACTTAATGCGTTGTTTTTTATTCATACATTATGCCTATTTTTTAGATATATCCTGGATTTTTAATGGTTTTTAGGATTTTAATGTCCTAATGTTTTATTCATCTTGTACCTCTTTTATGGTAATTGACTGAAATACAGTAATATGAGAAGGGCAAGGCGAGACAACTTGCAAGTCCGAGACCTGGAGGAGGGAGCGAAGGGCGCGATCTGGAAGCATTCCTAGAAGACCTCTTAGCTGAAGTTGTCAGTCCACAAGTCCTTAAAATCAAGTTTGAGAGGGCGCACAGAGTCGGCGTACCAACAGGCGGAGAACGGAAACGCACGAGAGATGTCCTTGAGAAATTTCACTCCTACAAGGTGAAGGAGGCAGTCCTCTCAGCTGCTAGGAAAAAGAACACAATCTCCTTCCATGGGCACTCTTGCAGCATCTATCAGGATGTGGCCCCCACAACATTAGCGAGGAGGCAGCAGTTCCGACCCATCACACCCAAGTTACGAGACGACAAAGTCAGGTATCGCTGGCCTTATCCGTTCGGCCTGAGCTACGAATTTAACAACAAACAACGCCACATAACCGACCTAAAAGAAGGTCTGAACCTACTGGGCCTTCAGGTTACTGAACCTGAACCAGCGGCAGATGACTCACAGGGGACTAGCCGAATTAGCTAATCCTCAGCGAAATGGTACACGTCCCCGAGAGGTAACCACAAGTGAGAACTTTGCTAAGCTACTTGCGAGCGTACAACTACAAGAGCCCCGATCCTTGTTTTTGAGCCCAGAGAGACATATCAATGCCAGTGAAGACATTATCTGCTTGATCTCCGGGAGGTTTTTCAAGTTGGGAGAAACCAGACGGTGATCAAGAGCAGTGACTAATGCAATCGGCAGACTGAGCTACTTAGGAGCCCCTGAGGTGGGCGTGGCTGGGAACTCTGGTCACGCCATCCATCAACCCATCTGAGCAGGTGGTTCCACATAGGGGTGGGCGGAATTTGCGTAGTCGTGCTGCGCAAAATTCTGTGAATCGGTAAGAAATCTCCGCAGACACGTAGAAATTCCGCGAGCACGTGGAATTGCTTGTTCGCAATGCTTTTTTCCTGTTCGCGATCGCTGTTTGCATGCTCGTGTGGAAATATCTCGCAAACACACAGTTTGAGAATGCGAACAAGCAAAAAATTCCGCAAAGCTGCGGAACTTAGAATTTTGGGCGATTTCACGTTCTCCGCGGAATGCTCAATTACCCAAATTCCGCGAGCGGTACGGAATTTGCTGCCCAGGCCTAGTTCCACCTACAGTCGAGGATTTATCTTCCACTCGACACATGTTCCTGTTGGTATTTTGGTTTTTTTCTTTTTTCTCTTAAGTGGGATGGGGGTTTGGTGATGGCATTCTCTACTCAATTGACAAGAGGGCGTTATGGCAGATGCTTGTATACTACATACAGCAGGGGCATGGCGGTACTCTTCCCACAATGTCTGTTACGAAGATGCGAGGGAGTGCTTCTAGGCAAGGGAGGGGGGGTTCCATTGGGAAAGATGGTAATTACTATAGCCTCGTGGAACGTTAGGAGCCTCAACTCCCCACAGAAGAGGCAAAAGGTTTGGAAGTACCTCACAGATCACCAATTCAGCATAGTGGCTCTCCAAGAGACACACGTACAGAAATCTGATGAATTGAGGCTTAAACACAAAATGTACCCCCTTATTTATAGATCGTCAGCACATAACAAACACCGGGGAGTGGCAGAGTTATTTCATAATTCGACGAAATTCCAGCAGCTAGAAATCCAGTCGAACAGGGAGGGACGGATGGTCCTGGTTAAAGACACACTAAGGGGCACACTATGCACCTTTATTGCAGCGTATGCACCGAACGCGGGCCAAACAAGCTTTCTCAATCCCTACTTGATAAAAATTGAACACTTTGTGGAAGGGCCAATAATTTTAATAGGGGATTTTAATCTTACCTGGCAACCCGATGTAGACAGCACCCACGTACACAGATCCGAAACTTGCTCTTTCCCTGCAGAAATTAAGCAAAGAATGCACGACTTTGGACTGCGAGACGTTTGGCGCACCCTGTACCCCCAAACTAGAGACTACACATTTTATACGCACGCACATCACACCTACTCATGCATAGACTACATTTTTATCAACCAACGATTGGTGGGCAAGCTTAAAGAGGCCAAGATCTTCCCCCTTGCAATCTCGGATCATTGTCCGCTATCGATCTGCTTACAGTGAGGATCTGCCCCAACTACGTCCCCCAAATGGTACTTCCCGATCTCTCTCACACCAGATAGTGTATTGCGTACGGAATTACGAGAAGAAGTCACAGAATACTTTAAGATGAACAGGCAGGAAGGCACCTCCCCGGGTAACACTTGGGACGCCTTTAAGGCGGTTATTCGAGGTAAATTTATAGAACTTAACTCCTCCCTGAATAAACAACGGGAAAGGGAAGAACTAGAGAGGGAGTTAGAACAGGCGGAGCAAACACACAAGAACAATCCCACTATGGTGATTCTGCGCTCCCACACAACACTGCGCGGCAAGTTAAAGGCTATCTATAACAACAGGGCAGAATACACGCTCTTAAAACTATGCCACATCTCTTACACTCAAGGGAACAAGCTAGGCAAACACTTAGCTAGGCAACTCAGAGTGAAACGTGAGAGGGAATACATTGGGGGCATGCGGGATGGGAATAATGGCCTAGTGCATGCAGACAGGGAAAAGGCACACCTCTTTGGGTCATTCTACAAGACTCTCTACACCAAGGAACCCCGAGAACCGGACCTGCAGAACAGCTATCTTCAGACCCTGCGGTTCCCCCGAATCTCACAAGCCATGAATGATAAACTTAAGGCCCCAATCACTGTGGAAGAGGTGAGAGCAGCCATAACAGCTCTTAAACTACACAAGGCCCCGGGGCCGGATGGCCTCACAGCCCACTTTTATAAAACCTTTGCCCCCGACCTCATCCCTCACCTCACGAACTTTTTTAACCAGATGGCAGAGTCAGGGGAAGTGACCCCCTCGATGGCCAAAGCAGTGGTCACGGTCATCCCCAAGCCCGGGAATAAAGTACAGCTCTGTGCCTCTTACCGTCCAGTAGCTCTCTTAAATCTGGATGCAAAGATGTACTCCATTATCCATGCGAACCAGATACAAGACTTGATGCCAGATCTGATCCACCTCAATCAGTCTGTCTTTATTAAGGGGCTCCAGACACACAACAATATTAGATGTACAATTCATCTAATTGAGAAAGCCAACAAAAGGGAGATACCAGCTGTCTTGGTGGGGCTTGATACCTAAAAGGCATTTGATCGGGTGGACAGGGCATTCCTCTTTCGGGTCCTTACAGCTTTCGGCTTCACAGACAAATTAATCTGCATGATTAAGGCCAACTACTCACAACCCCTCTCCCAGGTCTAGGTCAATGGGGTGTTTTCCGCCCCGTTCTCTCTTACGAGAGGCACCAGGCAGGGGTGCCCTCTGTCACTCCTGCTTTTTGCCCTGAGTATTGAACCGTTCACAATGTCCATCCGCAATAATTTGTCGATACAGGGCATACCCTTCGAAGGGGACGATCACAAAATTTCGCTTTTTGCAGACGATGTGCCCCTGACACTTGTGGATCTGTAACATTCACTCCCTGCCCTGCAGCTGGAACTAGCCAAATTCGAAGTCCTGGCCGGCTTTAAGGTCAATCTTGACAAATCCTACATAATAAGCTTACAATACCGGACGATGAGGCGCGCGTTATCCCAATCCCCTTTATAGTGGTCGAGGCGCTCCCTACAATACCTGGGGATCCAACGGACACCTCGAGTAGAAGGGCTCTACAAAGCCAATTTCCTGACTGCGCTCCTTCAAATACAGAATGACCTTAAGCGGTTGAAGCCCCTAATAATTTCTTGGCTTGGCCGCATCCACGCGGTCAAGATGACACTGCTGCCCAAATTGTTGTATCTTTTTCACACTTTGCCTATAGACTTGGATTCAACGTTTCTGCCTAAAATCAAATCTTTGCTCACAAAGTTCATTTGGCAAGGAGGACGGGCGCGATTATCCTTCTCCATTCTGCAGAGCCCCAGATGAAGGAAAGGGTGGAACTGCCACATATAGGTTTATATTATAAAGCGGCGCAATTGCGGATTGTGACAGAGTGGTTTAAATGGGAATCAGGGAAGCACTGGCTTCATATGGACCGGGGAGTGGCGGGGAGGACGGTGCGGGGTCTGATTTGGAAACTTAAGAAAGAGCGACCAGCAAATGTGTACATTAGTACCCCCAAGCGCACTGTACAGAAGGTGTGGGACTCCATATCAGGAGATGAGGCATGGACCACGTTCCCTTCCCCAAACACCCCGATCCACTTTAACCTGGCCTTTCTGCCAGCCCAACACGAAGGCCCGTTCGATGCTTGGAGAGAAGGAGGCTGCCTTATGCTTGATCAGTTATTCCATAACTACGACATCTTAACCTTTGATAAATGCAGACGGGAATTCCACTTACCGCCAGAAAAACACTTCCACTACCTTCAACTTAGACATTGGGCACTCACCCCTCACATACGGTATAATGCCACTAGGGAGAAAACAGGGCTTGAAAAGTATGTGAGAACAGTGGGTTCAATGAAAGTGGTGATCTCCTTCCGCTACAATTATCTACTTTCCACCACACACATGGCTCAACCGAGATACATGGCTATGTGGGAGGTCCTGCTGCAGCTAATCATACACGACAAGGAATCGGTGGCACTCTGGTCCGATATATCAAAGTTCAATCACTCCCTAGAGCTCAGGGAAGCACATTTCAAAACTCAATTGGACTGGTACCTTTACCCTGCCAAACTCAAACGAATCTTCACAAAAACGTCAGATAGATGTTGGAGGAGCTGTGGGCTTCTGGGCGATTTTCAACATATCTGGTGGGACTGCCCCACCATACGACCCTTCTGGGAGGAAATCTTAGCTCAACTTAAAACCATGTTGGGATATCCTATATCGACCACCATGGAGGGAGTCCTAGGTATTCGAAATCCCTCTCTAGTACACCAGACCAGGGCCGGCAAAGCCATTATGTGGACATGTATAGGTGCAGCGAAAATAACAATTGCAGCAGCATGGATGAGGAAGGCAGCCCCCCTTCCTTTTCAGTCTGGCATGTGCGACTCTGGAAACTCCTCTGCCTAGAAAGAATGGCGGACATATTCCGCCACGATTACAAAAGCTTTGAATATAGGTGGAGTTCATTAGTTGCCTTCCTTTCTCGGGGCTTGCCGCTGGCGGTGTGCCCCCGTCTATTAGAGACATGCATCTGTTTCAGTTCTAACATCCTACACCTGCCCAACCTTACACCCAGCCCTCATCAGTAGAGTCGCCACCACACACCTTGTTACTGGGAGGGTTTGAGGGCATAGGGGGATTATTGGGTTAATTGTTTTGCCTTTTCCTTTTTTTCTTTGGAGTACCTTCCCGGTTGGAAGGGTGGAGTGCCAATTTGGCACAACACTATGGACTGTGAAACCACATAGTGGAGGAAAGGACATATTAAGCCTCTGAACTATTTGAAACTGTACAGATCATTATAGCTTGTCCCCTTTCCACAGTTTGGCACAGCATCGTATGGGATGTGTTCCTCAGCCTGGTTTTCATGTGACATGTTGTACTGTACTATATAACACTGATGCTCCTGTTGTTTACTTAACAAAATGCCAATAAACATACGTTTTACAAAAAGAAATTGCATTGGATGCCCATCAGGAAACAAAGCGTCTTTAAGCAATGATATTGCACACAGAAAGACTTCAATGAATCCTCTCCTGCAGTCTCTGATACTATTGCCCTTCAGACATTTAAAGTCTTCCAATAAAGCCCTTCTCCAGACCCCTCGCATCCGCTTGGTTAGATATGGTTGTTGGTCCTTTTCCTACCTAGCCCCCTATCATTGGAATAAGCTGCCCTTTTATATCTGTACCTGCCCCGACTTCCCGGATTTCAAGAAGTTGCTGAAAACATGGCTGTTCCGAATCTCACTCTGCTATGGCCTTTTGCATAAGCACCGAGAGCAATTTGTGTGCTATTCTAACCACATATAATAAATAAATAAATGGCAGATCCCTCCAGGTTCTAAGGACAACATGATTTCTATGTGGTACTGACACTAGCAAGGCTGTTTGTGGGACTCATTCTCTCGTTCCTCCGAGAGTGTTGTGTGTGGCAGGGTATCCACTAGATCCCTCTAATGGTCAATCACCTGGTGGATTCCATGAACACCAGGGTGGGCTAACACAGAGGCGTCTTCTTCTCCTGGAGGGGACTCAGGGCATCTTACCTCAGCGGAGTTTGCCCATTACAGATCTTTATGCTACCACTGTGAAGCTTCCATGTCCATCCTTTTGCTCCTTAGGGTTTTCTCCTCTGTGGTCTTTTGGAGATGGTTTCTACCTTCAGTGAAACTACTTTATGCATTACCTCATCTGCTGCTTCTGATCCCCGGGTCCTGGAGAAAGTCTGGAGGGATGGGGCCTAGATAGTCCCAGATTGGGGTCAGAGAGTCTGGTATCCCAGCCTGTTTATTCTGTGCATCTGCCCTCTACTTCAGTGCTTCCTCAATAGGGCCTTCTCTCTCAAAAGAAAGGTAGACTCATGCACTGCAGTTTAGAGCCACAATCTACATTTCCATCCATGGAGATTGAATGGAACTTACTAAGGGGGTTTTACCTTGTACTTAAGGTGGTGGATCTGATTTTTGGGTGCTCTCATTCGTTTTATCCACGTAGTCCATCTACTCTTAACTCTTTTCCTTTTTTTCTTTTTTGAAGTTTCAAAAACCTTTATTGCTTATTTCAATGGTGACACACAGCCTGAGCCTACAACCCGAAGGCCGGCAGCATTGGGATCTGAAGGAAAAAACATATAACTTCAAGATTAACACAGCCTTTTAGCCGACAACCCTGGGGTCCGGCGGCAGAGTAAACGTTTTAGTTGTGCATCATTCAGTTTATATTCAAATTGAAGGATAACATACTATTCCCCCCAAGAGAGAACTATGGTGCCCTTATTTCCACCCGCTATCCCTGCCTAATCCTACTGCTTCCTTCTACTATCCTACCATTCTTAAACTTCTAACATACCTAGATATAACTATGAATTACCCCCCTTTCCCCGCACACACACAGACCCCCTGCATAGCGGATATCCAAGCCTATACCCACAATTAAGTCCAGTCAAACCTATAGCCACCTGCTACCTGACTATGCGTCCTGAGCCGGATATGAGACTGAATGTGATGTGTGGCGCGCCACTTACTTATGTAATCGGTCCCTGAGCGTCTGGCATTCCACCATCCACCCGCACCCCCTCTTCCCCCTGTACCCCCCTCCCTCCGTATGCCCCCTAATTCCCTTGATCCCTCCCAGTGTATTGCCCTATTGGGCTGGACTACTAGTCATCTTCTGTTATTGTTGCGTCTGACTGTGGTCCCTCAACATCCTGTCCCTCCTCCTCTGTAGCACCTGTATCTCCTGCCCTCAGATGTGTTTGGTATAGGCCCCAAAAATTCTTCGGTCGGCTTGTCGGAGGTAGCAACTCGCTATAATGCTCGGATTGCGTGCAGCAGTACAACATATCATGTGCCCATCGCTTAGCCGTCGGGAGCGGTCCCCTCATCCAGCAGTACGCCACTACGCGCCTAGCTATTAGCATTCCCGTGTCAGCAAGTCGTCTTATCGCCACCGGTAGGCCTCTGGAGTGGCCAAGGAGCGCTAGCGCTGGATCCGGGGTCAACTCAAGTTCCAGGATCTCGTTTAATGCTGCGAAGATGCTGTCGCAGTATTTTAGTACCCCCGGGCAATACCATGCGAGGTGCATAAAATCTGCAACTAGTTCGCGGCATCTTTCACATTCAGCCGACTGCCTGAGACCGTATCTGTGAAGTCTCTCTGGGGTGTAATACACTCTTTGGAGAAACTAGAAGTGAACCAGTCTGCGCCTACCGTTCAGTGACAGCTTCCTAGTGCTCATACAGCAGTACCGCCACATATCGTCATCGATTGTGACCTGTAGGTCTCTTTGCCAGGCTGCTCTGGCTGTCATAAGCTGGTGCTCCCTGTGCGCCATTGCTGCCTTGTACAGATTTGTTATTAGCTTACGGGGAGTCTCCCTTTTGATTACGTATGTGAGTTCCTGAACCTCTGATAGCTCCTCCAAATCTGGTCCTAGCAGATCTAAAAGGGCACTGCGCACCCTGTGATATTGAAAACGGAGCAGCAATGGGGCGTCACCGCCACCTGCCGCTATCTGATCCCATGTTTTGACTCTACCTTCCGAGAATAAATCTCCCGCCGCACAGATGCCCAGTTTGCATAATGCTAATCCACTCTAGAGGCATGCTTGGTGAGTATAGCAACACGCCACCCTGAGCCTGTAAGAGGGAGTGCCAAGCATGATTCGTAGCAGTGATAGAATCTAAAATGCCCGTCCTTCCATCCACCGGTCTGAAAATCGTGGCTGGGAGAGATAGTGGGTCAGCAAAGATTCGTTCCATGCGCACATGAGGAATGTTCGTGCCTCCATGTATCCAAGTGTGTAGGTGGGCCGCCTGCGCCACCCTGTAATATAGCTCAAAATCCGGAGTTCCCAATCCACCCATACTGTACGGCAGCATAAGGATAGTCCACTTCACTCTAGGTTGCTTGCCTGCCCATGCTAGCTTAATCATAAGCTGTGTCATAGTCTGGAAAAAGGCTTTTGACAGCACCATCGGAATGGCGCTGAACAGGAAGAGGAATCTGGGCAGTATCACCCTTTTCATGATGGCTATACGTTCCATAAGGGATAGCGGGAGCCTGCACCACGCCTCTACATCATCTTCCAGCTTGCTGTATGCCACCCCGTAGTTTTCTCTGAGCAGTGTTTCCGAGTCCGTGTGCAACCGAACTCCTAGATATCTAACCGGATCCACAGTTCATTGCAGCGGGAATTCCATTTCAAATCTGCAGGTCGCCGGGGTTAGGGGAAATGCCACTGACTTCGACCAGTTGACCCTCAGACCAGAGAGCGCCCCAAAACGAACTACTTCTCTAAGCATAGATGACCAGTTGTGTTCTAGGTCTCTAACATACAGCAGGGTGTTGTCTGCGTACGTCGAGACTACGATCTTATATGTTGGAAACTTACACCCTCGTTACTGTGATATTCCCGCAGTGCACAGGCGAGCGGCTCAGCCACTAGTGCATATAATAGGGGGGATAACGGACAGCCCTGTCTAGTTCCCCTGCTAATCGGGAAGGGGTCCGTCACCAGGTCGGCTAATCGGAGCCTTGCCGTCGGTTTGTGGTATAGGGCGCCTAGCATTTGTAGAAATGGCTCGCCCAGTCCCAGTCGCTGCAACACCTGTTTCATGAATGGCCACTCAACAGAGTCAAAGGCCTTCTCCATATCTAGGAAAACCGCGATTGCCTTCGCGTCCTGCTTAACATACTGAATAGTTCCAAGTACCGTGCGAATATTGTATGTCAAGTTTCTACTGGGAATGAATCCCGCCTGTTCTGGAGCAACCAGCTTTGGGGCCAGGAGAGCGAGTCGGGTCGCCAACACTTTCGCGTAGAGCTTGGCGTCCACATTTAGTAGGGATAGTGGACTGTATGAGCTGCACTCGTTGTGTTCCTTACCATGCTTGAGTATTTTGACTATTAGTGCTTCCCTCATGGATTGCGGCATTCTGCCCTCAATACAGATGTCCTCAAACAGTGTGGATAAATGTGGGATTAGCTTGTCCTGAAATGCTTTATAAAAGCCTACTGTGAGTCCATCTGCACCAGGTGCGCTTCCAGAGCACATGCTCGCTAGGGCCTCTATGATTTTGTCTTTCCCTATGGGCAGCATAAGGAATTCACGATGCGTGTTAGTGAGCATGGGTAAATCTATGTGCTCCAAATAATCCGTGATATCGTCAGATAGGTCTCCGCATTTTGAGGAATACAGGTCTGAGTAATAACTCCTAAACCCGTTCGCTATATCAGTCTCGTCAGTGACGACTTGGCCGTCTATTTTCTTCAGCTCGGTGATTTGAGTCTTCCCCCTATTGCCCTTAAGTAATCTAGCTAGGAGCGAGCTAGGCCGCTCCACCTCTCCATATGTTAGTGCCGTCGCATATTTCCCCATGTGCTGAACTTCCCTGTCTGCTTCCTCGTTCTATTCAGTAATAAAGGATTTTATTTCATCTGCTACAGTTGAGTCTGAAGTGCTCTGCTGCCGTTTCTCAAGTGTCGCTAGTTGTTTTTCTAACATCAACAGTCTCTGCCAGATAGATTTGAGAACTCTCGAGTGCTTCGACATAGCTATGCCCCTAATGTACACTTTAAAAAGCCTCCCACACAGATTGGAAGTTGTCTACAGATCCAATGTTAGCCTCGAAAAAGACATCAATCTCTTCCGCCAGCTCTCCCCTAAGCAGCGGGTCCAGCAATGAGTATGGGGGAAAACGCCATGTAAATGGGGGGATCCGTTTCGTAGGAGCCACTGGTACCAGCAGGAGTGGAGAGTGGTCTGATAGTGTGCGTGTCAGGACTTCACAATCCTTTATGCGCCCCATCATGGAGGAGGGCGCCAGCCAGTAGTCCATTCTGGTGTGAATATCATGGTAGGCAGAATAGTATGTGTAACCTCCCTGTGATGTGTGTCTGTACCTCCATACATCTTCCAGGCCCAAACTAGTGAGCTCCGTTTGAAGCGTTTGCGCAGTGGCAGAGGGCTTACGTGGTGGGCCAGCTGATCTATCCAGTGCCGGGTTAAGCACCAAATTGAAGTCTCCCCCCAGAGCACCTGCGCAGTGGAATAAGTGTGTGTAACATTCGCTAGGTTATGATGAAATTCCGGGGAGTCGTAATTCTTGCCATAAACATTGATGACTATTAGTTCCATCCCCATCCCTTTGCAATGTGATATCACGAAACGGCCCTCCTGGTCCGCCTTCAGAAGCGTCAGAGCCAGTTTCGATCTAGGATTAACCCAGGTCAGCACGTCCCTGGAGTGTCGTAAAGCCTGCTGCTGTGGTATTATCCACCAGACCCCTACTGAGTAGCTTCCTACTTGTGAGAGGAAGATGGGTCACCTGCACAATGGCCAAATCCACCCTCTGTCGCTACAGGTAGCTCTGCACCCTCCTAAGTTTGCGGTAGTCATTGAGGCCCCGTACATTCCATGTGAGTGCTCTAAGCACAGCAGGCCGATCATGTGCAGTCGCCTCAGTTGTGCTTGACATCGCTCTTATGTACGTGTAGCTCGTATGGCAAATTATTTCGTGGGCCCAGGGCGGGCAGTGTGTGCATACAGTGGATACGCTTACCTCTTTTCTAGGTTTGTTACCTATCGTGAGGACAAACAGGCCAGTTGTCTTCATACTAAGCTGCCGGATGTTCTTTTGTTTGTCTTTGGTCTGGCAAAGATTTGCTGGACACAGTCAAATATTACTTATTAGTCCTTTTGACATTTCTTATTTTGCTTGATAGCCCTTTTTATTTAAGTCACCCACTGTGATGCATTTATTAAATGGCTTTCATATGTGTCCACCTGCTCCTCTTACTATGCTAAAGCTGGACCTTAATTTGGTCTTTATCCTTTTTAGGTCGAGCCTAGCGGGAGGATTCTTGTGAGCAAACTTTTCTGTGTGGGTCTCACTCCGCCCACACACCTCCCACATATTGGATTGGCCTTTGCGTGTGGCTTTTAATAATGAAAGCAAGCTAATGGCCAAAGGCGGGTGCATGTCCCACCTCTTTTCCAATGTGTCACTCCCACAGTGTTTTGCTTGCGGGAGCGAGCAGCGGCGCGCAGGGTGGCAGCTGTATTCCTCGTTTTATTCTTCCTTGTAGCGCGCACCACTTACGGGCACCCTTTCAGCTAGCGCACATCACACATCACTCACGGGACGTGGTTCTTTGTACAGTTCTTCACATTCATATGGAACCTGTGTTTATTTATTGGAAGATGTAAATAAAAGCTTTTAAAAAGGACCCCTCCCCATCAAAGAAGCATCTGACAAATTGAAATGTTAAATCTGATTCCTTGATTTTAAAGAGATAAATCAATTGATTCTTCTTCCGTAAAACCATTTAGTGATCCGAAAAAGAAAAAGTACACAATAAACATCTATAGTTGTGTACAACACCTCATTCACCACACATTGGAACAGTTGTACGCATTACTCCTTGTACAAGTGAAAACAAGAGCCTCATCAGTCATGTTGCCCAGGCGCTCTTCTTCCCACCAAGATTAGGGAACTGATATCGTTTTGTTTCTATGCACAAGTGGGCTTGTGGGGGAAGGGCTCCGATATGTTCTTCCTTTTGAAGTGGCCACACTACAGGGCGGCTAACACTTGGACATTATGTGAGATGAGGTTGGTGCCCGGCTCCTGTGACTGATGCGCCTGTGCTCGTGTCACCCGGCTGTTTACAGAGGCTCCACGCTGCTGGCCAGACGTAAGGGGCGGTGATTCACGACCACTTCTCACCCCTATCTGGGCTCCCCAAACACAGACATTATATCTCAGAAAACTCTTGCTCGCCCCTTTGATCTACTCAATAAAAACATCTGGCAGATAAGAAAAAAAAATGATGTCTAAGCGTGCACCCCTTTCGATTTTGGATGTCAGACTTTAGGACTGTTCTCAACGCACTTATTATTGTCACAGAATAAGCATTGAACGCAAAATAAGAGTTTGCAAGATACAGCAGCGTATCACAAAGATGTATGCAAGGCCTTTATTTCTTTGAGGACTTTTATAGCACCAACCTCTTATTGTACACGTCAGAACGCTTTGCATAGTTGAAAACGTTATAATATACAATTTGCGATCAAAGCTATGCTTAAGAAATTACAATCACAGAAAATCGCAGTTAAATTTGAATATCATGATTCTTAACTTAACTACCTTTACACTGTCATTTTTTTAATTGGGTCATTCCATTATACATAATATCTTCTTGGTTATATACAAGGTAACAAAAATACTTATAATACTTTTTTATTATAACTTTTCAACATGCTGCACAGCAGCCACAATGCTCTATAACATAGCTTGAAAACATTGGCAACGCCAAGAACGCTGGCTATACACTTATAAGGACCCAAAGGCGAGACCTATTGGCTATGCCAATGCTTGTTACGCGTGCTTTGTGTGAGCCTATGCTGACACCTGGCTGCAGCTTTGTGTCACTTCCAGTGGTGGGACAGAGCCACCATGGAATCTGATTGTGTCACTTACTGGTGGGTTGGAATTATTGCCATCCATTTACTGTATCTAGACTGGAGCTTGAGAGGATTCAAAAGGTAAGGAATCTGTGGTTAGAGTAGTCATCAGAAAGAACATTACTGACGTTGGCTACTTGTTCTTTAGAACTATTGGTACATCTGCATGTAACACTTCAATTGTGACAGGATGATAATGTCTTACTCTTTGCCAAAGTTAGAGCATAATAAGTTGAGGAGCTACCTAAGCCTCACCAAAACTGTGACTGAATAACCTACACCACCAGACTTGGCTTTCCACTACAAATAATCAGTGTTTGAAACAACATTTTTTTCTTTCAGATTGCTTAATTAAATTCTCCCTTTTTTATTTTGATGCATAGGCGTTGTGGAATATTTGAGCAGTGGAGTAGTTGCGGACAATCACAAAGACTTTAAGGAACTTCGATACAATGAATGCCTCATGAACTTTCACAACAATGGAAAGAACGGCCCTATCTCAGATGGGAGAATATCTCATGGCTTTCAGTTAAGGAGCGCCTATGAAAACAACTCGATGCCTTACACCAATTATACCTTTGATTTCAAGGTAAGTATCATTCTGATGGATCTTTCTAATCACAGATTCATCTAATTCTGCCTCTTAAGTAATACAGACTGGATCCGGAAACATGTGCATAGGGTCTGCATGCTGGCAGATTGGACCATTGGTCTCCGTCTAGCCTTTGTACCTGATGTCTCTGGGAGAGGAGTGGGCCTAACAGCTAGGGCGGTCGACCTTGAATCTGGGGAACTGGGTTTGAGTCTCGGCAATGAAGCTGAACATCCTGTGATTCTGGGCAAATCACTTAACTCCCTGTGCCTAACAAAAATGAATTTGTCCTCATGTAACGAAACTGGTGCTATGTAAAGCGCTCTGATACCCGACTTGGGTCAAGTTTGCGCTATATTAAACTTCGTAAAATAAAAATGACCGAGCGGTATGTAAGAGTGATGTCAGTTCTTCAGCTCTGGCATTTAGTTACTTCAATTATTCAAACTTCTTTTGGAAGTGTTTTTTATTAAAAAAATTTGACAGTGTGCAGGGTCGTTGTGACCCAAAACTCCATTGTTTAAATTTTGCTGAAAGATGATGTTATTTATGGGCCTGGAAGCCATTTATTTTGATGCTTCAGTACCAAGCCTGTCCATTGACAAATGCTTATTGATGCAGCGAATGTGCAGTTGAGAATAAGAAGCTAAATTCTAGATCACTGAGCATAAGAAACCGGGTCTGTCCCACTCTAAGTTTGGGGCTGTTCCAGGTTCATTCCCATTCACCAACCTGAGGCAAGTTCAAAAACAAGTTGTAAGACGAGTCAGAAAGGAAACACAAGTTTCAAGCTGGGGAGCTTCACCTCTTCTATGTTCTCACGCTAAGGAAAGAATTTATAGGCAACGCTCAAAAAGCCAGACTCTGATCTGATTTTTGTTCTGAGCCGATGTGCCACAAGTTCTCCTGGCCACTGTTGAATCTGCAGCAAACTGCAGGTGTTAAGAAAGCCATGCTGTTTGCAGCTCTTCGGGATGGTCATGGATTCCTCATGTGCACCTCCTGGCTTCACAAATCTGTTGTGGGCTTCATGTCCGGATCCTCTCCTGACACAGATTGACCCTGTACTAATACAAACTGTCAGGCCATAACTCAACAGTTGTTTGATTACTCGCACAACCCCGGCTCCAGAGATGCCAGTACAGGATTCCACTCCTAATCTGATCGCAGATGCTGAACTGACTTCAGCTAGGGTGTGCCAATGTTGCACTATACAATAAACAAGACTTAATCTAAGTATGAGGAAAACTCTTCTCCTGTTCCTTAGCCTCAGAGGTAATGTTTTGGGAACATTAAAAACAACCTATTTTGCTCTGATTGTCGTCTTTGATCTTGAGCATTTTCCCCACAGTGAAGATGATGATGAAGAGCCAGAACTCTTGCTCCCCTCTCATTACTATGATGCAACCTTTGCTAGAGACAGAATTGTATTTACCCTTAGGGATCCCTAAAAAATAGTATGCTTCTTTTGCAGTGCCGGTATGAAGAGCTGTAAGGTGCTAAATCAGCAGTTTCCTACAACAGAGACTAAGGCCAACCATCCAGCCAAAATGTTGTGGTCTAGCCTTTGAAGCCCTCATTACCATTAAAGGAAGCCTGGACTGATTAACTTGTGGCGGCTTAGTCAAGCCTTGCTCCAGTATGCCAGTAAGTCAGTCGATTTCTGGATGTCCCAAGCTCAAATGCAGGTGATCCAACTTTTCTAAAACAGTATCCTACTTCTGAGATTCTTCTAGTTCAGGCCCCTAGAAGCAAAGTAAATCCAACATATTTTCCTACTGGACAGAGTATTAAAGAAAAAAGGCATTTCGGTCTTGAGTCTTTTCATCCAGTAGCTTAGTGCACAGTTCCTTGAATGCTGTTGGTCTCTTGGGTCCTGTCACTTATGCCCTCTGGACATTGGGAGTGAGATTTTAGATGCTTTTCTTGAAATCTCATGGAATTCCTTTGCGCAGACAGTTCAAGGATTTCCAGGCCTCAGCAAAATCTATTTTGTTGTCCCACCTGGATAACACTGATTGTGTTGCATGGGCTGTAGGAACCAGATGCCACGCTTGGATGTGTGCCACTGGGTTTTCTGAAGACATCTAAGCCTCACTTATGGATATGCCCTTTTTAAAGGGCTCATTTGTTTGGCGAAAGGCACATTTTTTCCTGGAACACATTTAAGGACAGCAGAGTTTCCTTTTGGTTGCCTATCCTTGTTTGCCAGTTCCATCAACAGTATTGGAAGTTTTAGAGGCTATTCCAGGGGCCTTACCTAACGGTAGAGGTAGCTGTCAAATCCAGTTTACCCTTTTCCTGCCTCCAAGGGCAGGGGCGGTTGAAAGGGATAAAATCGAAACCGGCAGCCCTCCCCTCCTCTCTCAGCATGTCTGCCACTAAGCCCTTTTAGTATTTCCTCCATCAGCCAACAATGGCCCCCCAGGAAGGTCTTATCAAGCAATGTCTAACCCACTGGCACTTGCTTATGTCAGACTAGTGGGTTCTTCAGTATTGTTTAACATGGTTATGCCTTTCACTTTTGTGCTTGCCATCTCACTCTCCTCCATTTTTTGCTCAAGACTTTTGCAGATTGTGTTGCTCTTCTGTTCCAATAGGTGGTGATGTTAGTTACCAAGGGAGCAATCAGTATTGTACCCAAGGTAGAGAGGTATTTATTGGTCCCCAAAGAAAGATGAGGGTCTGAGACAGATATTAAACCTCAGAAAATAGAACTTGTTCCTCAAGAAGATGTTGTTCAGAATGATGACACATTCTCAGGGGTGCTGGCCTTGGATCCTAAGAACTGGGCGATATCCCTAGAACTGCAGGATGTCAATTTTAATGTTCTGGACCTGCAGGCCCACAAAAATTATTTTTGCTTTGTAGTTGGGTCGGACTACTTCAAATTTACAGTCCTATCTATGGCCTGATATTGGCCCCTCAGGTCTTTATATCCGTCTTTTCGGAGGTAGGAGCCCATCTTTATTCAAAGCCAAAGACTTTCAGTAGTGGGAGGTGTATGCCAACCTGGCACGCATGTCCCCTCCTCCTCCCAAAATATCAGTGGTGATTGATGCTTGCACCGACGGTTGAGGTGGTGACCTGGAGGTTTCTGGTCTCCCATGTAGCAGCTCCATCACATCAGTATTTTGGAAGCGCATGGTAATCTGCCTGGCCCTCAAGGCATGTATCCTTCCGTCAAAGCAGGTTGACCTCACTGCTAAAAGACAACAGTCGCCATTTGGTACTGCAGCAAGCAGGGCAGCTCTGTCTGTATGATGTGAGGCTGTACAGTAGCAGAACTACACAAGGTCTCCCTGACGGTGAAATCTCCTGGTGGGGTCCCTCCAGATCAGGTGGATGAGCTCAGTAGGCTTCATCTTCAGGTCAAAAGTTGCATCTGGAGTTGACACAAGGTATAATCACATGGTGGGCATGCACTCTGTAGATCTTTTTTGCTACCTCAGAAAACGCTCAATGTTCAAAATTTTTAACTCAAGAATTTCCTCCTGGAGGATCTCTAGGGAAAGCATTCCATCTTCATTGGTTATTCTGGCCTCCTATATGCATTTCAGTCTCTGCTGCTAATCCAATCCGTCCAGAAGAAAGTGAGGTGGTACTGAGCAAAGCTAATACTGGTGGCCCTAGATTGACACTTGAACCTGGTGACCCTCCATGACTACCCTCCTCTTCAGCTTCTGTAGTGTGGTTCCTATATTCCCAATAGGCTCTGCGCACTGGAATAACATATACTATAGTTTAGACGTAGGACTGAGGTCGACTAGGTCTCTATCGCACATATTAGACTTAATTGTGAGTGCCAGCTAGCTCAGAGGTCACTAGAAACTATCTCGAATTCACAGGAAAGGATTAGTTTCTGACAACCGCATAAACATGACAACTTTGTTTCCCAAGAATAAGAAATCAATCTCTAGAGTCGCGGAAACAATACATGGCTATTTTACTCAGTCAATCGTGCATGCTTCGTTTCACCAGAGGTGCTGAGAAAATAGAGAGACGGGCGTTTTCAATAAAAACAGTCTTATTTTCTCAGACATAAGAAATGTACTGCCACAATCGTAATACTGGTTATAAATTATAATGCGTACAGTATGAATAGTATTATAAAATAATACTGTAAAAGCATGGTATGGTTTCTCAGCCATATAAAATAACATAAGATACATACATTAATAAATAATGACTAAAAGTACTCAACTGGTGCTTCTAAAATACGCCTATCCCGATGTACCTAACCTAGGTCTAGTACGAGGGAAGAAGTAAGTGAGGTGGAGCCTAAGTTTAGTATTCTTTTGCCAAGAATCTTTTCCAAGAATTCTCTAAGGGTCTAAGGTACCTTGGTTTTAGAATGAAGGAGGTCTTGTTTCTCTTTCTCAGGACTCGATATCCCCGTAACCCGCCAGGGTAACCTGGAAACACTGGAGCTGGATTTCTCGGCAGAAGAAAAGACAGCGTCTCTCAGTGCGTCAGCTGGAGGGTCGGCTTCCTTCGGCACTTGCTGCTGCAGGGCACGTCGGGCAAGTAGATAGTCTAACTGCTCCAAACCACTGTGTGTTTGAATGGGCAAATGTAGGCTTATTTATACCTTGAAGGTGCCGAGTTTGACGTATGATTGGACATTATAACGTCATCAAAGACTCAGTTCTTTGAAAACTCCATGATTTCCTAGATAAATTAGTATTCAGGTAAGGGGAAGTCCCTAGCTGCAGAAGGCGGGTTTTTCCAAGAAATCGTTGTGGATTCTCGGATCTTAGTGGAAGTTGCCATGCCGTATTTGGGCAGCACAGGCTCAGTCTAAATAAGGGTATAATTTCTATGCCTATATAAGGATCGGGTGATTTATACCTATATATAGGCATGAATCAGGAAAATTACACTAGGGTCCTAGATTCGTACATAACACCCACTCCACGATGTTAAGTTCAATAAAACTAAACGTATAAGCACTGAACATTTCTAAAGCTAGTGTTTACAATCCCACCCAGAATACAAATTGCATTTGAAAAGGTTTGTTCACATGAAATGAGTATAAAATGTATGAAAAAAACAAGTCTCAACAGATATGAAGCATATTATGAGAGCATATATTCTAACCTTTATGAAATACGAAATTACATTCATGAAATGTCTCTTAAGGTACAGCAAAAAAGTCGAGACTATCCCATAGCATAATACATAAACTGTTTTGTTTTTTAGGACAAGGCCAAATATTGTCATTTAGGAAGTTTTCCAAAAGAAATCTTGTTCTCTAAGAATAGTTCTACTTTAAGCAGATTACTCAGTGCCAAAGTTCTATTTTGGAAAAATTTCAAATTGTTAGATGGTTTGTTTTGAAAAAAACGAAGGCCGAATTTCCGAGGTCTGGGAACGCTGTGTGCATGAATCAAAAGTTATTTTCGGTGTCAGGAGAAACATCAGATCGGCTAGGCTGGCAAAGAAACTGTCTACCATAGTAGGCGAAAGCGGAGCCACTTCAGTTAGCAGCTCAAATGTGCTAGATGAGGATCATCGCCGTCAGCATTTGATGCATTAGCAATGTCCGCAGTAGGTGGTACCTGTTTGCCTGTAGAGTTGCGCATCTCACCCTCATTTAGACTTGCCGGTGAGACCTCAATGAATGCCGTCATCAGAATTGGTAGCCGTTGGGGGCAACACGACGCGTGAGTTGTTACCCGACCTAGCAAGACGTCCACATCCGATGGCAGGACTGATGGAAGTGTAAGACAAATGTACCAACACGTATTCCTCTCCGCAAAGCTGGCATCTTAGAACAGGTAAGATGCAATCTGCCAGATTGGTCTGAACGAAAGGACCCAAGTGGTGTTCAGATCTCTTAAACGAGCTAAGCCAAGAACCTGTGTAATGCGTTCACGATACCTCATGGCAAGGAGAGCTTGTTCCATGGTAGCCTGGGTATCGTTGGTGGCTGGTCTTGCCATATCCGAGCAGAAGGAATAAAAATAGAATTCCTGCTACGAGTCCCAAAATGAGAGGCAGGCTGCCGAACACAGAGTGCACGAAATTTGGAAAAATGCAGAGGACTGCTTCAAATGGTGTTAAGTCGCAAAAAAATTGTCTTAAATACATGTGCGATGCCGCTGGTATCAGACATGTTTAAGATTTGACCTAATATTTCTGCGAAATGTACTGGGCAATTTGTTGATAATAATGCATGTATCTCTGCAGAAGTCCTTGCAACTTGCAGATCATACGTTTCTCTGGACGAGGTCAATGGCACAGTTTTTTGCAAAAGAATGTCTTTCATTCTGCTTAAAGTATCAATTCGTATAGAAGAGATATTCAGTGAAGGCCATGCCGTCTCCCTGTCTGTCTTGCTTTTTGGAAACAATACTTGCATACAACAAGTGACCCTGGCCTACACACTAACTAGATGCGCTCTTCCTGGCACCATGCCACAACAGCTGTGATCATTGAGCATAACGTAGCTGCCATTGGAAAGCTGCCTGAAAACTGGTTCCATCAAGGCTGCTGGTGTCCCGTGCAGGTGGCAGGAAAGGTTGTTTGAAGAACCTTTGCAGGCTCCGTGTAAATTAATACCTTCACATAAGAGTGTACCACTCAGTGAGTTCTTACAATTTTTACCACTAAGAAATACTTCCTTTCCCCCACTCCAACATTTGTGTGTGTATACGGTAAAGTCCAGGTCGACTTAATGTATTCTTTACCCAACCTTTCATACAGGCCCGCTGGTATGTGGCTTAAGCAATACTGAAAATGGAAAATCGTCACTGGTATCGTGATGGTGCCATGTGTTATCCATTCAATGACAGGCTTCTCAGAAACTGTCAATGGTAATCTTTCCAGTTTTTCAATGCTCAGCACCGTATAGTCTGCTCCTCTTTGTGCCAAAGAGATTTGTTTATCTGTAAGGTAAAATACATCAAACAATGACGTGGTGTTGATTAGACGCCATGGCACGTAGCCTGAACGGAGATTTTGTAACGTCCAGCCTAGCTGCATTATAGAACGTAATTGGGACTGGCCATGTTGTAACATTAGCAAGTCCTGCTCTATTATGTCAATGGCAGATGATACAATGCTGTCCAAAGAATACATTCTGGAGGACAGAGTCGTTAACCCATTTTCCACTACAGAGAGCTTTCTCTAAATTTATACGATCAATTTCTCGTATATTTTCTGCAGTTTCCATTTGCGTGATTTTCCAAGCTTCATTGTAAGCAGCGTATATACCGGCGTATATGAAACTTTTTTGACGTGGTTTGCGAGGCCCCATTAAGAAATCTCGCAAATCATTGCCTTCTTTAAGTAAAGATAAGTGTTTTTTGATTTCTGGAAGTGTGGATTTCTGTTGCCATTCAAGGCATAGTTTTCCTACACTGTAAGTAGTTACTATCCCTGAATGTTGTCTCTGGGAGTATCTTGGATCTGGCCTATTCACTGTGAACCCTTGTGCTTTGTTCAGGAATCTATCTTGACAGTTATTTGTGTCTGTGGGCCAGATTAACCATTTTTTCCAATCAGGATTAGTTCTGTTTTGTTTTGAAATATAGGGTACGTCTACCTCCTCTTCTGTAGTCTCATTACTGTCAGATCTGGGCTTAGGTATAGACCGTTTACTTAAATCTTTTATCTTAGCCAGGTAAAGACAAGAAGTTTGTTGAACAGTGTAATTTAAAAACATTATTTGTGGGGGCATGGCCAAGATGGCGGCGAGGTAGGGAGCAACTTGTGGAGCTCCCGCCCATCGTCCACCACACATAGCGGCGTACAGCTTCATGGTGAGCCGCCGACTGCCCGGAACGGTGACGGATTGTGCCCTCGAGGCCCCCTGGCACTGACCGCTCCGGGGGCCCCGCCAATCGACTCCTGTTGGTGCCGGAGGCTGCCGACCGCGCAGGCCCCGCAGACGGGCAGGCTGTGAAGGAGTCTACCGAGGCAAGCGGCCCGCGTGCGGGCCTAGTTTCAACACGAGCACTGGGGCCCCGCGGAGGTACCGAGACCGGCGAGTTGGAGTTGGCAAACTGCTGCTGCCGGAAGTCGAGAACATCCCAGTACTGTGCACAACTGGCGCGGCGTACAGTGTAGAGCCAGATACGTGGGCTCTGACCTGCGGGGAGGCCCACCGCGTTTAAGGGCGAGGAAGCGGCCCAGCAGCTTTGGACGTCGAAGGGGAGGCGACGACGGGAGAAGTGAGCACCTGGGGGTGGCTGGTCCCTTGGAGCAGCATTTGGACACCAGCGCTGGGATTGGGGAGGACCGGCCATCACCCCAGACACCGACACGGAAGGAGCGACCACCAATGAGCCCCGCCCGCGGAATCAGGGGCGTAGATAAGAGCCCAAGCGAGTGACTTCAAGGCGGTGAGAACAGGGGCTCGAATAGTGGCCCAGCGACAGGATTGACCACGATACACAGTGCAGGCCAGACAGGGAGTGACACATGGACTGTGGAGCGCTCTGATGGACTGCGAGACCTGGCCCTGAGAGGTGAGGAGCGCAGAGGCGGGGCCAGGGGCCCAACCGCTTACTGTGAGGCCGGGACATGGCGAGGACCCGGGTGAGGCGGAGTGCGCCTGTGACGACTGCATAGGGCGAAGTCGGGAGTGGAAGGGGCGCTGCCCGACGGCTCCGCCAGACATCGAGCGAGTCCCCCGGGAGAGGCGAGGGGCCTGCATGGTGGGGGCTCTGAGCTTACTTGCGAAGAGGGAGGATCCCCCCTGCGTCTGGACTGAACCTGCTGCTGGCTGCACACTTTGAAGCGGAGAGGTTTGGGCGGTCAGTATCTCACTCCTGACACAGCGCTGGCGCCCTGAGGATAATGTCCACAGCCAGGACACGGAAGCAGAAGTCGATCAAATAACTTTTTGACCAGACCCCCTCCTCCCCGGGAGCCCCGAACCCCCCGGCCCTGATGGCGAATAGTCAACCCCGTTTAGAGGGGGGAAAAGCCCCCATCACAAAGTCATTTATGGAGTCACTCTTCAACACTCTCCGGTCCGACATACAATCTGTTAAAACGGAACTGACTGCTCAAATGCGGGAAATCCGCATAAATGTGGATAGCGTGGGTGAGTGGGTAGCCACTCTGGAAGAAAGGAGCGATGAGGCGACAACAGAACTGAACACTCAGCATCAGGAAGTGATACGCCTACAAGATGAGCATCTAGATATGCAGGTTCATCAGGAGGATCTGGAAAACAGGTCTCGAAGGCACAACATCAGGATCCGTGGGGTGAAGGCGTCGGACGAGACCAGGGATCCCCTTCGCCTTTACGGAGGGCCTGTTCAGACACATCCTGGGTGGTCCAGCAGACTCTCCCATCATCCTGGACAGGGCACATAGGGTTGGCTCACCTCGAGCACCTAACGCTCCACCAGCGGATATTTTGGTCTGCCTGCAAGACTTTAAAGCAAAGGAAGCGATACTGGCCAAGGCACGCACCATGCACCCAATATCCTACCAAGGTTATTCTCCAGTGCTATACCAAGACCTTGCTCTAATTACGCTGCAACGCAGAAGGCAGTTCCGCCCGGTCACGGAGCACCTCCGACAACAGAACATTACATACTCATGGGGGCATCCGTTCCGGCTTATCTTTCGCTTCAAGGACAGACTACACCAGATGCGCTCCCTTACTGAGGCGTGTCAGCTGCTGGGTATAGCGGTGCCACTGGAAGAAGAGGAGCAGGAGGAACGCGACTCGGAGCCTGGGACTTCACCATCAGGTGGCGGAAACCCAGGAGAAGGCGCAGAATCCGGAAACCGAATCAGCGAGCCATAGAACAGGGTCGACAAGAAGCGCTCGCCACCGCCGCTGACGCCCTGGCCGGGCCTAGTTCGGACGTTGAATGACTGTGTATTGCAAGGTTCTCCTTTCACCCTTAGGTCGGCGGCTGGCAGATTAGTGGTGGATGGCGGGTGGTCCTGGACCGCCATTCTGGACTACATTCTGAGTCCCACCATGATGACTTCCCGGATACCCGGGGAAGACTAACATTGTAATGTGAACTGTGTTTTCCGGTTTGGAACAGTTTTTTTGTTCTTAGTTTTGTTTCTGGATCAGGTTGTGGGGTTTGGGGGTTTTCTTTTCAGGGTAGGGGTCCCTCGTCCACTTTCCCCTGGCCCTCATCCACGGCATCCCCGCGTTGAGCCTGCAGCGAAATGGCCCTTTCTTCCTCCGCCCACAGTAAGGGACGGTGGGTATAGCCACTGGACCCCTTCTTACCCCACCAATGACAGGTGACACGCTTAAGGTCCTGACCCTCAATGTGAAGGGTCTGAACAACACGATCAAAAGAAGAGCAGTGCTCAATTACCTGGAACACTCTAAGGCAGATATCTGCCTCCTTCAGGAGACACATCTCCTCACCAAAGATCACCACAGGTTGCGATCCAAATACTTCCCCACGCAGCTGTTCTCTTCCAGCACTTCTAAGACTGCAGGATTTGCCATTTTGGTTTCTCACTCTTTCCCCGGTAGGGTGATTCAGAAGGAGGCGGAGATAAAGGGCTGTCTCCTCACATATCAGTTTTCCATGGGGGGCTTGACTCTAGTTATAGGCTCCATCTACGCTCCCAACGAGGGGCAAGTCAAGTTCTTACGCACTGCCCTGCGGGAGGCAACAGCAACACCAGACCGCTATCTGCTGCTTGGGGGGGGGCCTTAATCTAGTACTCGATAATGAGTTAGATCACTCCTGCCAACGGAAGACACAGGTTGGGGTTCTCCCGAGTGCAGACCAAACACACATGAAAGAATTAGGACTCCTTGACATGTGGCAACACTTTCATCCGCACACGTACACCTTCTTTTCTGGGGCTCACAAGACATACGCGAGACTCGACTATTTTCTCTGCTCCACATCCCTTCAGGCCTCCGCCACTGACGCTGAAATTCTGACGGCGTCACTGTCAGACCACTCCCCGAACCTAGCCACCTTCTGTCTCCCGCGTTCCTCTCGCCCTTCGAGACAGTGGCGGCTGCGAGACACCCTTCTACACCAGCACGCAGTGGTTAAACAGATTCAGAAGGCGATATCTCACTTTTAATTCCACAAAGCCAACCTCTTTATCAACCCAGACAACGGCTTTAAAGGCGGTCCTTAGGGGCGAATTCATCACAGTTTTCTCTGCACAGAATAGAGAACGGAGCCAGAAAAGGGCAGAACTTACACAGAAGGTGCGAGAGCTTGAGCAGCTACACCAGCGTACGGGGGCTCACTGTGGGTGGAGGCAATTATGCACCGAGCGGAAACAACTTGCAGCGTTATACCACGACAGGGCGGAGTATGCGGCCCTCAGGCTCCACCTTTCTTTCTATACTGGGGGTGATAAATGTGGCCACATCCTGGCCAACAAACTCAGGGAGAAAAGACAACATCAGAGAGTGCAGGGTATATGCTAGACTGGAGGTGGAGTGATAGTAGACGATGCAGCCATTGCGGCAAAATTTAGGGATTTTTATGCAAAACTGTACATGGGGGACAGCTTAGACGCTCCCCACAGTGCCGACTATCTTGCAGCGGCAGGGATGTCTGCCCTTACTGAACCTCAGGCCGCCTTCCTGGACAGGCCTATACAAACGGAAGAGGTTATTTCGGCGATTTCCCGCCTCAAGCTGGGTAAGTCGCCTGGCCCGATGGTTACACGGCCGCTTTCTAGAAATCTTTCTGTTCTCAATTAGCCCCCATATTAACAAACCTCTACAACACATTTGAGCATACGGGCAATATCCCAGGGGAAATGCTGGAGGCGGCGATCGTGGTTATTCCAAAACCGGGGAAGGACGCGGGGCGTACCGGCCTATTTCACTTTTAAACATCAACCTTAAATTGTACACTAGTATTCTAGCGAACCGGCTGGCACCATACATGGCTCAACTGGTTGAGCCTGACCAGGCTGGATTTATATCACAGAGGCAAACCAGCGACAATACGAAACGCGTACTCCACTTGATAGCGAAGGCATCTCGCACCCAGGGGAATTTATGCTCCTAGCCATTGACGCCGAAAAGTCCTTTGACAGGGTGCACTGGCCCTACCTAGAAATGGTTCTAATGGCCGCCGGGTTTGGTGAGAAATTTAGGACCCAAATCCTGAATTGCTATCGGCTGCCCATGGCGACGGTTCGCGTAAATGGCTGCTCCTCCTCCCGCTTCCCTATCAGCAGGGGTACGCGGCAGGGTTGCCCCCTGTCGCCGCTCCTCTTCGCGCTCTATATGGAGCACCTAGCTCTGAGAATCCGGAAACACCCTCTTATTTATTTATTTTTTTTTTTGAATATTTTTATTGTATTTCTTATATGAGATTATATGACAATAAAAGAAAAGCGTTATAAAACAGGGGCTGACCCAATATAGTCCAAGGACCTGGGTATTCAGTAGTATAGACAACAATTGGTCCTTGACATAATTATACCATAGAAAATAATCATTACATTCGGTCAAGTTGATTTACTCCACACGAAGACTGAATCTATATTCTTAATAACATAAGTAATACTAGCCCACATTAACAAAAAATCACACAGTCAGTACCAACAAACCAATGGAAACAAAAAAGTCCAATAAGGACGGTCAGTTTAATATACAATATAACAAAGTTTGGAATTCAATGTATCTCTGTACATAAATTTACATGGATAATAAACCAAAATATATTTCTATAAAAAGAGAACGTGCACAGAGAAAGAAGTAAAGTATGTGCTCAAGTGAATGATCAAGAGGATCAGAGAAACATAGTGTAGGTCATTTATATACAAAGAAAAACGAGCCTGCCCTGGGTAACGTTTGTAAAAAATGTACTTCTTTTTTACTAGCTTATTTGCTATATACAATTCCTTAGTCCTTGAATTGCACCAATGGCAATGGGATTAAAGGGAAAGGGGTCAATAGGTGCAGGCTCCCAAGGGGGAATGTCGTTGACGTTTCGACCCAACCATACAACGGGTGGTTCAAGTCCTCAACAACGGGTCTTCATCAGGACGGGGTGATAAGGGGATGTCTTTCAGAGTGCACGTCAGTTAAAAACTACTATCATTGGGCACCCTTTCGTGGTGCTTCGACAGACAGTGCGACGATTGGTCCGCACTCAAAATTTGATAATTTCCAAAAGTATTACCAACGCGTTCGTTTGGGGGTGTTTTCAAAGAAAATGACATCGAGTGCCCGTTTTGCTGTAAACAGCGTAGAGTAATTAATCCTCCAGCTCTGCTCAGTGGCGCACAGCTTCCAACTTCAAACTTCAACTCGCGTTATGGAATGCATTCCATAACGCGAGTTGAAGTTTGAAGCTGTGCGCCACTGTCGAAGCACCACGAAAGGGTGCCCAATGATAGTAGTTTTTAACTGACGTGCACTCTGAAAGACATCCCCTTATCACCCCGTCCTGATGAAGACCCGTTGTTGAGGACTTGAACCACCCGTTGTATGGTTGGGTCAAAACGTCGACGACATTCCCCCTTGGGAGCCTGCACCTATTGACCCCTTTCCCTTTAATCCCATTGCCATTGGTGCAATTCAAGGACTAAGGAATTGTATATAGCAAACAAGCTAGTAAAAAAGAAGTACATTTTTTACAAACGTTACCCAGGGCAGGCTCGTTTTTCTTTGTATATAAATGACCTACACTATGTTTCTCTGATCCTCTTGATCATTCACTTGAGCACATACTTTACTTCTTTCTCTGTGCACGTTCTCTTTTTATAGAAATATATTTTGGTTTATTAGCCATGTAAATATATGTACAGAGATACATTGAATTCCAAACTTTGTTATATTGTATATTAAACTGACCGTCCTGATTGGACTTTTTTGTTTCCATTGGTTTGTTGGTACTGACTGTGTGATTTTTTGTTAATGTGGCCTAGTATTACTTATGTTATTAAGAATATAGATTCAGTCTTCGTGTGGAGTAAATCAACTTGACCGAATGTAATGATTATTTTCTATGGTATAATTATGTCAAGGACAATAAAAGAAAAGCATCAGCTGTTACAGGATAGGCTCGTTTTCGGTATACGTCCCCCACAGACAATGTGGAAAAAGAATATGGCATGAATGTCAACTACAGCTGTGCAAGGATACACATGAACAACAACAGTTCGTGAATTATGGCAATGTTCCGTCACGTATGTCCTATAATGCAAACATCCGGATTAGGGCACCTTTGACATTAAACTAACAGTTCAGAAATATTCTAGACCACATGTAACCGATCAGGATTACTTCCAGCGATCTGAATCAGGTATGGGCTAGTGTATTGGTGCTATTCCTTGTGGAAGGTGTATAATGGAAAAGAAGGACAGGACAGTCTGAGCGCGCCAGTGTGTCGGGTCATGTAAATCGTATGTCAATGTCCCCATATCTAAGGTGTTCCTCCTGCTCCATACCCAAAAAAAGAAGTGCGGACATCCCAGGGAGTTGTAGTGTCAGCATTCTCTAATCCGCCTTAGCGACCGCTGGGTGAGGCCTAGGGGGATCCACTGGGCAATCTATATTCAATACCTTTTACACTTGGTAATACACTTTGAACTAGAACTCGCTAAAATAGGAACTGAAAATTAAACGAAATCAAATCAGATGGGAAGTAACTCAGGCAAGGGAGGGTGTGCACGTTACTCTGTCAGCAAAGTAAGTCGTCTGGAATTGCTTGGAATCGTTGCAGTGGGAGAAGGGGGGGTCTCCAATGTAGTGCCTGACCCAGAGGTGTGAGCAGAGGGAGATGGGGGGGAGTGGGGGCGCACGGGGGAGTAGCCGTCGCTTCCCCTCCAGTGTCGCGGAGGTCACTTCCGTCGGTGCTCCGCAGGCGTGTCCATTGGGCGTGGGCCAACAGAGCCTACCCACTCATGGAGGTGTAAGCGCTGGTTTGTCGCGCTGAGCTGTCTCCGGCCCCGGCAGTATCATCAGGGCAGCGATCAAAGGGGAGTGTGTCTAAGTAATACCTCCTTGCAGACATGCCCGGTGGAAAGCAGCCAAGGTATCATCCCAGGCCTGGGCTATAGGGTACATTCAAAGCCCTGCTGTTTCTTCCCTATGCAACGCTATGCTCTCTGCTCTCGCCCAATTATCAAAGGAGTTACGCCAGTGTATCGCTTGAGGAGGCTCGTCGTTCTTCCAGCGCTTAGTAATAAGTCTTCTCGCTGTTATTAGCCCAAGGTCCCAAAATGTAGCCGGGACCTTCGTCTGCTTTGTCCGCTTATAAAGCCCAGTATTATACATATAAGGGGGGTCCCCGTCGGGAAGTGTATTGTAATAGACATACACCAGATTAAAATTACCAACAGAACAATTTAACAAATATGAGAAACAAATAGGAATTGGTATTCGTGATTTATTTACCAAAACACTGCGCGATTGCAGGTAGCAATTAATGAATCAACATATGTGAATAACAAGCCCCAGGGGAAAGGAAAAGGGGGTAGTGCTCAAGGGAGTGATAAAAGATAAGGAAAGTTAACACAGTATAACAAAGGTAACAATTGTAATCCAAAGTAGGTGACAATAAACAACCAATTATAATGCAAATGCCAGAATAAAGGCAAAAAATCAAAACATAGTCAATAGATCACATTCGACGGTCACATCTGATTACTCGATGGATCGGGGGTGTGCCGGAATATCAACAAGGAAAAGAAAAGTCGACGTTTCGACCCCTAACAGCAGGCTAGTTAAAGTCCTTTCAACGGGGTCTTCATCAGGACGTCACAGGGAAAGGGGTGGGGCAAATCATGGGGTACGGCCCAGCCGGGCTCTGTACATGGAGGGGACGCCACACAAGAAAGTCGTGGTCAGTCAAACGAGGTCGGAACTTTAACTTCAATTACTGAAAAATAGTTCTGCCTGTAATCCACGCGTTTTCACGATGCAGGAAATTGAATAAATAAAGCTGCTTTAGTCTCCTATGATCAGAAAAGAATAGCGCAGTCTCAATAGAACTTTCAGGCAATCTTCGTCATGCAATGGGAGCGAAGTTGAACTCATACGGGTCTGACTCAGGACGAGATTGGAAATTACACGCTCATGTGTTGAACAGTTAGCCAGGGAAGCGCCGTCTGCATCAGTGAAATCATCGCACGGAGCTGACTCCAAGGCGGGGGTTAAACTCCTGCGCTCGTGTGTTTAAACAATCAGAAGGAGAACAGCGCCGTCTGCATCGGTATAGCTATGGACTCCGCAACAGCTTCCAAACCCCCGCCTTGGAGTCAGCTCCGTGCGATGATTGCATGACGAAGATTGCCTGAAAGTTCTATTGAGACTGCGCTATTCTTTTCTGATCATAGGAGACTAAAGCAGCTTTATTTATTCAATTTCCTGCATCGTGAAAACGCGTGGATTACAGGCAGAACTATTTTTCAGTAATTGAAGTTAAAGTTCCGACCTCGTTTGACTGACCACGACTTTCTTGTGTGGCGTCCCCTCCATGTACAGAGCCCGGCTGGGCCGTACCCCATGATTTGCCCCACCCCTTTCCCTGTGACGTCCTGATGAAGACCCCGTTGAAAGGACTTTAACTAGCCTGCTGTTAGGGGTCGAAACGTCAACTTTTCTTTTCCTTGTTGATATTCCGGCACACCCCCGATCCATCGAGTAATCAGATGTGACCGTCGAATGTGATCTATTGACTATGTTTTGATTTTTTGCCTTTATTCTGGCATTTGCATTATAATTGGTTGTTTATTGTCACCTACTTTGGATTACAATTGTTACCTTTGTTATACTGTGTTAACTTTCCTTATCTTTTATCACTCCCTTGAGCACTACCCCCTTTTCCTTTCCCCTGGGGCTTGTTATTCACATATGTTGATTCATTAATTGCTACCTGCAATCGCGCAGTGTTTTGGTAAATAAATCACGAATACCAATTCCTATTTGTTTCTCATATTTGTTAAATTGTTCTGTTGGTAATTTTAATCTGGTGTATGTCTATTACAATACACTTCCCGACGGGGACCCCCCTTATATGTATAACATAGCACCCAGGTCCCCGTGACTGCATGGGTTCAACCCCCTTTTGTGTAACACATATAAAGCCCAGTAGGCAGGCCTCCCACATGTTTGGTAAACCCCCTCCTGCCCCCGCCGTCAGGGAGGTCTATATCGCCTTCCAGTAGTCTTGTATAAAAGGGCAAGCCCAAAGCATGTGTAAGAAACCTGCATCTATTAGTCCACACCTGGGGCACGCCGATGTGGTGAGTCCAAAATAGCCGTTTATCATGTCTGGGGATAAGTATGCCCGGTGTATGATGTAGTATTGGATGGTTTTGAAGCGAGAATTATGTGGGATGTTGAGTGCCCCGGCTATTATCATCGCACATTCTTTGTCGGTCCAGTCCCGTCCCCTGTCTTCAGCCCATTTATCCCGTAATACCTGTGGGGAAAACTGTGTGTGTGTGTGTGTAAGGCCTGTGCGAACCAGTGCACTCTGTGTGATCCGTTTCCCATCACATGCAAATATTGTATTAGCAGGTGTGTCGGCAAGTCTTCCGTAAGGTTACCCCAGGCTTGTGTCAGTGTGTGTATGAGTGTTGCGTGCGTCAGAAATTGTCCCGCAGGTAGCCCCGTGTCTGCGGCCAGCGCCTCAAATGGAATTAAGGCACCCTCTGTAAACAGGTCCCCCAGTGTGTCTAATTCAGCCCGTGCCCATCTGCTTAGTGCCGCTTCTGTAAGCGCGCCGTCTTCCCAGGGCATCCCCAGCAATGGCAGAACTGGAGCATATGGCCTGGCAAGGCTTGTGAGTTTCAGACTTCTCACGTAGCATTTCCGTGCCACCACCAGGTGTAGCTGATCGGGGCAGCGGATTCTGGCTAGTGGGTGAAAAAGTGTGTGCACTTGTGCAGTCGTCATGACCACCGTTTCTGTGGCAGTATCTCCCAGATTTTTCCCACTCAGCCAGTAGGTCACCCATTCAAGCTGCGCAGCTAGGTAGTAGAGCTCCTGATTAGGGACAGCCAGTCCTCCGTTTTCCGCCGATGCATACATCGTCTTTAGCGCAACCCTGGGCCGCCCCGAATTCCATATCAGCCTTTTAACCAGTCTCCAACTCACGAAATATACGAGTACGGACATAAATTGGCAAGTTGGCGTAGAAGTACAGTAGTTTTGGCAACACTATCATTTTGGTCAGAGTGATTCGGCTCGGAACATTCAGTGGGAGAGAGTTCCAGAAGGCGACCTGTGCCGTGAGCGATGAGATTGTCCTTACTAAATTGCCTTCCAAGACATCGGTGGGGTCTCGATACATATATATCCCAAATATCGAAAAGTGGTTGGTTACCAGGTAAGTCTTTCGCCTAGTAACGTGATTGCACTTTCCGTCGGCAGGGCGTCAAAGGAATACACCCCTGACTTTGCCCAGTTTACCTTACGACCCGACTTCTCTCCGAATGCACGAAATATGTCGGTGAGTCCTACCTTCCTACATCACTGGTACTATCATGGAGGCCTGGGACCACACTGCCATCTCGGCGCAGTTGACCACATTTCCTTCTTCGATGACCCCATTATTTGATATACAACCCGACTTACATCCAGGCATGGTCCCCTTGCAGTTCGTTAGGGCACCTTTTTGATCTAAATGGCATCATCCCATTTCCACAGATCAGGGAACATTACGACATTCCGGAAAGAGGCCGCCTGGATTACCTACAGTTACACACGTTGTGTCTCTAATGGAACACTAGAGACATCCCCTTGGGCACTCCTTTATCTCCTCCCTTGTAGTTAGAGGATTCCACACTTTTTATATTTCATTACTTAGATGTTTTATTAGGTATTTTCAATGTCTTATATTGAATTCATTCATTCATTCGATTCTCATTATTTCAACATCAGTGACATATATTCCTTTGTATTCCAATGCATTTCGGGCGGTATCACAACGCCCTTCATCAGGGAATCAATACTGAATTATTTTATAGTTGTACTTGTTGCGTGAAGAGAACCCTACAGTACCTACAGTTACGCCATTGGGCTCTACACCCCACGGTCAAACCGCATGCGCAGCGCTTATTGACCCCCTACGAAAAGTAGTTGGTAACCCGTACCTCCGACAAAATTATCTCAGATCTGTACAAACAGCTGCTTGCTCACACCACACATACATATAATGCAGGTTGAGCTCTATGGGAGCGGGACTTAGGAAGGTCTTTAACACACAATGAACGGGAGGGCATATATTATAGGGCACGACACTCAGCTTACCATGCAGGTCTCACAGAAACATTAACCAAAATCGTCACATATTGGTATTACACACCTGAGCGATTGCACCAATTTGATACATGCCAAAGCGACCTTTGCTGGAGAGGTTGTGGTGAGATGGGCATCCTGGTGCATGTCCTGTGGGATTGCAATCGCCTGCGTCCCTACTGGACTCAGATATTGGATGAAGTGGACCAGCACCTTGACACACAGCTTCTGCGATTCCCCTCCTACATCCTGCTTGGTTTACCTTACCCTCTGATGTACCCACTTAAATCCCGGAGAGGCAGGATGATTGCCATTGCCCTAGGGGCAGCCACACAAAACATCTTGGTTCATTGGAGGTCTGCCCAACTCCCCTCACATACATGCTGGCTCCAGCGACTCTGGATGGTGTTGGGCATGGAGAAACTCACGTTGACACTAGCTGGTAGAGGGACAGAATTCCCTGAGATATGGCGACCATTCTTGACATTACTAACACCGGAATTCAGGGAACTGACATGCCCCCGATATTTGCGATTGCTCCGCCTCTCTGACACTCCGATTCCTGCTGTCGCTCCCCGAAGGACTCGTGGACCTCACCACTGACCACTGCATCATTTCCCCCATGTTCCCCTTTCCTTTTCATTTCCAAGTGGACGAGAGGGTGGGTGGGTTGGGGAGGGAAGAGCGTGGGTGGGGGAGGGGGGTAGTTGGGTCCTTTCCTTTTCAAACATTGTCTTAGCTCCTCATTGACAGACCCGCTCCATGCTTTTTGCCGTTGGCAATACTGACCTGGATACTTATTGTTTCTTTCGCTTGCTGTAGGGAGCCGAGGGTCTTGAATTTTTGTCTGTTATATTCACAATAAAAAGATTTAAACCATAAAAACATTATTTGTTCTGGTATAATGCAGGCTCTGAATAACGCTTCTAAACCTTGCACCTGCCAGTCTTTTGTGCCCCAGACAGATTTTGTCTCATTGTTGTCTTTCCAAAAGTCAAAGCCTAGTGTAGACAGCTGAGCATAAAAGTTTGCAGAGTAAATTTGTTTAGTATTGGTCAACATTGTTTTCATTCCTGTCTTATTCATATTTTTGAATTAAAACGTTTCTGGACTCGTTATATTATACCCTGAGAAGTACGGAAATTTGTCATGAAATGATTTTGAGCTACCCTTTGGTGGCGTTGGACAATGTTCCCACTGATTATAAGTAAAACATTTCTAGGGCTTGCAGATTTCTGCAAATAATGGTGACCATAATGATTAAAACAATACATTTGTTCATAATCTGATGAACCTTCTAGGTGTTCATGACTTGTAAATTTAGCTGACATTTCTAAATCTGTCATCATGTTATTAACAGTTTCAAAGTCCCAATCATCAGAAAATGTGCTGGGTGAGACAAAGTCACTTAACGAAACCTTAAACTGGTGTGGAAACTTCAACAGCTCCACCGGGCCATAAATGTCATAATCCGTTTTGTCACATGCTATACCACCTGGTATAGGAACGGCTGTGATGTTCACTGATGACAGGTCTCTTCGTTCACGATGAGATGATTTGTAAGGTTGTAGGAGTAAGTTGATGTTCTGACTTGCAGTGTCCATTGTACTATATTTTCCATCTATCATTTTTCCCAAACTTAATACTTATGAGCCAAAGCAGAAGGAAAAGTACACCTAACACAATCCAAAATTCAACCCATGGTGAAACCAGATATGTTTTCCCAAGTTGATGAAAGAGTTCTGTTATTTTTTCTTTGAAAGTTGTATTTGCTGGCTTTGTTTCAGGTTCACTGGGATCCTCAGAAAATGTATCAAAGTTGATGAAGTAGCCAGAGGCAGTTCTGTCAATTGTTGGAATTGCATCAGGATTGTTATGAATCTTTGGGATGCTGCTTCCTTTGTCATATTTGTGTAGTCAGATGCTACATCGTTGTAGACAGGTGTTTCTTGACAAACTGTTATTTGGGTATCCAGAGGCACAAGTTCCATGGCTTTGTTGCATAGTCCTTCTTTTCTTGCTGCAGGTTTATCAAAGGTGATCAGTCTTTCAGTTTGAGCCTCTTGGATTTTAGCAAGATTTGCTTGTCTGCTGCGTCTTGGGAGTCCACTGGGCCTACTACTTATTATTGGCCACAGGTGTGGTTTGACCAGGTCGATGGACACAACTCTGTTCTCCTTTTTACCAGCAAGGGGCGGTAGTAACACTGATCTTGTACCGTGGATTGCTAAGACAGGTACTGCTTTTCTGTAAGAAGGCCCAAATTCCTTCTTTACCGCAATCTTTTCCCTGACTAGATCCCCAATCTTGCTGGTACAGGTGGTTTCTCTTCAGTGGTCGTTGGCTTTTGTGTCGTGTTACTCGACTTCTTCTTGTTTCATTTAAGTTGTGTAAAACAGCCAACCGGTCTTTGATATCAAAGGGTTTCTGTTCCACCACTGAAGTTTGACAATCTAGGTCTTCGATTAACATTCTAATACCAAACATTAATTTGTATGGAGTGATTCCACCCAGAGAATTTCTTGGCAGATTGTTAAGACTACGTTGGACACTTATTAGATGTTTGACCCACCCATCACCAGAACCTAATACCCTAGCTGTTATAGATTGCTTTATGTAACAGTTTTTTCTTTCCACTACCGCATTATCCTCAGGATGGAAGAGACTAGAATACCGCAATGCAACGCCCAAGCTAGCCTTGGCCTCTTTGTAAGCTCGAGAGCTAAACGCAGGACCCTGGTCAGAATGTAGCGTGCAGATTGCGTATGTGCCGATAAAGACTCGCAAATCTTTTATAACAGTTCTGGCGTCAGCCGAGCGCTGGAGCCATATCCAAATAAATCTTGACCTAGTAGTTGTGGGACCGCATCTGTCCATGGTGACGTCTGCGTATAGAAAGTCTAATGCTGTCTAACAATGGTGTCTGTACTGGGCTGGCTACACTGTAGTCGGGTATCTGGTGACTTTCAAAGCTATGATCTCTAACAGGTATCACAGTTAATTCCAAATTCGTAAACTTGGACGCTCATTCCTGGCCACCAGTACATCTCTTCTAATTCTATTAGAGATTTTAAGATCCCTTGATGTGTCAGACCCTCTCCCATATGTGCTTCTTGAACCAAAGCACCTCTCCTGTTCCTGTTTGGAATTACTCTGTCTCCCACTCCAGGGATTCGGGCAAAAGGAGCGGAGTTTGCATCAATTATGTATGTATACGTGAGTAGATAGTTTAGAGGTAACGCTGCATAGCTGCCTTGCATTGAGGCTTTTACTGCTAGCAATGTTTCACCTTCTATTACTCTTTTTGAGCGAGTGATTGTAGCTACGGAAGCCGTTTGCACAGCTGACTTTGCGGCTTTGTCAGCCAATGAATTCCCTTCAACGTGAACGCCATCACGTTGATGACTGTGTATGAATCATGTGAGTCTTTTGTAGTTCTTTCTGTAATAGAACTACTTGTTCCCAAAGCTTTTTATGCTTGATTGTGCGACCTTTTGTATTTTTGAAACCCTTTTGAACCCAGTTCTGCAGATATTCGTTATAATTCCTGACGCAGTTATACGAATCGCACACTGAGTGTGGGGAATTCGAGATCCGTATTTTCAAGCGCCATCTTGAAAGCCTATAGTTCAGCTCGCTGAGCTGTACAGTCTCCGAGTGATTGAGTTTTAGTGACCATTGGTCTGAATTTACCTTCGTGCCAGCGACCTTTAACAATCGCGCATGCAGCACTATAGGCTTGTTTACCCCAAATTGCGGGCTGTGCTGATCAGTCTGTTTAGATTGTACATCTGTAAAGTTCTGGAGGCAGAATATCGGTCGGCAGAGGACATTTGTGTTCGTATTGTAGGAATTCTTGTGTCTTCAAGTAGGGATCAAACAAGTATTTAACGTCTGTAGCACCAAGAGAGTTAACCCATTGTATCCATCTCGGATGTAAAGCCTTAGCATTGGTAATGCTTGCTTTCGTCACTGCCTCTAAGGCAGGTACAGGTGTAATGATCATTATGCGTTATCCCTGCGCCAGAGCTCTCTCCTTTGCTACTGCAGTTTGAACCGCTGTCAGAATTTTTTCTGTTGAAGTGAATTTTATTTCAGCTTGTGTGTACAAGTGTGACTTGTATGCTATTGTTACCTTTTCACCTTCATTAAAGGTCAGGTACGTGAATCCGCATCTCCCTGGGATGATTCGGATCACAAGATTGTGCGCATTGTCGCGTGTTTCTAACTGTGTTTTTGCTAACATGTCTGTTTGCACTGAACGCAAAATTTCTGTGTGATTTTGAGTCCAATTTGTTGGTTTGAAATCAGTTTGATTAGTTCGTAGAGCGGTTTAACCCTTTCTGCGTAATTTAGAACATAAGTTCCATCAAAATTCAGGAAACCTAGAATTGACTGTAAGTTTTTCAGCGTTTTTGGAGGTTGGAGCAGCGCACATTTCTCTAGGAAGTTTGCTGCCAGGCTTTTGCCTTCACTTGATAACTCGTATCCTAAGATTAGGACGTTGAGGTGGGCAATTCGTGATTTCTTAAAATTGAATTTGTACCCTTCCGAAGCGAACCCAAGTATTATGGTGTTCACTCTTTTCAAGTGCACGTCCAAATCATCGTCTGTAAGCTAGATGTCATCGAAATAAGATAATGCCTCATCATCATATGTTTGTAGTAACTCTGTTACTCTTGCTGAAAATAACCCTGGACTATTCTTGAATCCCTGGGGGAGACGGCAAAATTGTCGCTGTGTCCCCATTATTGAGAAAGCGGGCAAATGCCTGCTTTCTGGTGAAATGTTTTGACAGAAAAACCCATTTGAAATATCTAATGTGGTTTTACATTTTTTCCGCACGATGTTATTCATTAATGCTGCACTGTGTGCATTTTGTACTGCAAACGTTTTGCAATAAGAGTTTAAGTGTCTGTTGTCCAAAACTAGACGATATGTGTTGTCTGGTTTGGAGACAGAAAACAAAGGATTGTTTATTGATGAGGTGCATGTTTCAATCACCCCTTGGAACTCAAGTTGATTTGAAATCCCCTTGACCTGTTTATTAGCTTCTTGCTTAACTGGATACTGCCTTTGTGCAGTAAGCTGATTTTTCAACTGGATTTTATGGTGAGGAGAATCCTCATCCCATCCTATGTGATTTTTATATAATGCTGGAGCCTGAGTTACTGCCCATTTTCTGGCGTATGTGTATTTTGTATGGATTGGATGTGATTTGAGAAGACTGGCATAATTATCTCTTCGCCATGTGGGCACTCCCTGACAAATTCAGGTGGCCTCTCTTGTTCGGCTAGAAGAATGTCCTAACCCTTTGATAGCTTCTCCCAAAAGATTGCTTGTATTTTTCTAGGTATGTCCCCCTCCATCCGGAGTGTTATCTCATATAACTTGTGGGGAACACTAACCCTGGTGTCAGCAGTTTCAACTTGGATGGATTCATTCAAGCCCACTGTCTCCAGATGATCCTTCAGGATCTTGCGAGCTATGGTCACTTCTGCTGCGCTGTCTAGCACTGTTTGGGCCCACTCCCCTTTCTTGAGTTGTGTCCTCAGGATCTTCGGCATTTCTGATTTTTATGCTCGCTACCTTCTTCTTGGTGAATTTAGTTTTCTTATTTTTTGGAACGTGCTGTTCGTCTTTGGACTTTACGCGTTCTTTTTGTTCTGATCGTCCTCTTTCGGATTTCTGCGGGGAAGTCTGAAAGGTACGAGAGGAACGTGTATCACTATCTTGATATCTATCAGGTTTTCTCAAATGATCCCTATTTCTGAGGTTATACCTTTTTTCAGAGGGCTCCCGTTGGGGAGACCTACCTCCCCGTTGGGGAGATCTTCCGCTGGATTGAGAACGCTTCTCTTTAGGAAGTGTCTGTTTAGTATTTTCCCACTTCTTTTTAGGAGTGGTGAGATTATTTTTAATAAAACGTTTTTCAGGATTTTCTGTTAGTTGGGGTTTTAACGGTTTCCTACCCAAACTATCTCTACCTAATTCTTCATAGGATTTTTCAATAATTCTGGTAAGCTCATACGGTTGCTCAGAAATATCTGTTTCTTTTAGTTATTGGCGGATTGCCACAGATGCTGCTTCACCTTTAATGTTGGCTAATAATATAGCCGAGACCTGTTTGAAATCTTTCAGTAATTTCATACCAAGATTTAAAGCAGGTTCTGGTCCATATTCATTTTGAATCTGTCTTAGGACGTCTGGTATTACCGCCATAGATGGAACACCATGTGTTTTTGTGTAGATTGAAGCAAAGTCTGTATCCCAAGTGTCACAGTCCTCCACATGTGGTGCGATCCCCGTTGGTAAACAGATTGTCAGAATTCTGTGTTTCTCATTAGGTGTACTATCAGGAAATACTGCCTCTATCTGAGTAAATTTTTGGGCTAACCAAAACGGAATTTGTTCCCCTTTTGCGGGCAATTTACTAATGACTGATTGAATAGTCTGTGGTGTGATTTTGTTTGTGTTCCCCTGGTGAGGGGTGTGCTGTGGAATGCTTACAGTAGGTTGGACTGTTAAGGTCCGCATGACATATTGAACCAATTGTCTATGTATTTTAATTAACTGTTTTAGCTGTATTAACAGTTCTGGACCTGTCATGTTTTCAATGTCAGGATGTGGTGTATAGCTGGCTAGTACCGGCCATGTTGCTCCTGGTCTACCTAGTGGACCGAGCCTAGTTATGTGATTTTCATGTTGTTGGGCACCTTTAAACCAGAGCTGATGCTCTTGGTAAGTTAGTGGAATTTCAACGTCCTCGTAAGGAACATATTCCGCTGGAGGTTCATTCCTCTACTTTGTAGTAGTGGAACTCATACGTTCCTGCATCTGCTGGAGGAAAATGAATCCATGAATAGAATACTTCTGTCTGCCGATATTCATGTGCCTCTATAACAAAGATTACTTTACCACCTCTCAATGATACCCCATTATTTATGAGTTTGTAAGTTATAGTTTTTCTTACATTTACCGGGATGATCATAACATCCGGGTCATTCTGTATGAGATTTCTGTCATCTAAAACTGCTTGAGCTGCAGCTTTAGCTAATTCGTCGTCACTAGTCGACATTTTGTTGCAGAACAAGTTTCAAGGAAACCAAGATTAGGTGTACAATATTTTGGAACACTGTATCCTTCAAAGTTGAACAAACCAAAAACTAATACACTGGATTTTTGTCCTACTCAGTTTGAGCGGATATTTATCCTTTTACCCACTCCAAACGTCTATTGGAGTATTTTGCGGGAAAAAAGGTCTGTGTGAAAAGCACGACTGAGTTACTCTAGTATCTAGCAATAAATTATTCTCTTACCAAACGTTGGGCGCCGTGTAGTGTAGTTCCTATATTCCCAATAGGCTCTGCGCATTGGAATAACATATACTATAGTTTAGATGTAGGACTGAGGTCGACTAGGTCTCTATCGCATATATTAGACTTAATTGTCAGTGCCAGCTAGCTCAGAGGTCACTAGAAACTTTCTCGAATTCACAAGAAGGGATTCGTTTCTGACAACCGCATAAACATGACAACTTTGTTTCCCAAGAATAAGAAATCAATCTCTAGAGTCGCGGAAACAATAGATGGCTATTTTACTCAGTCAAACGTGCATGCTTCGTTTCACCAGAGGTGCTGAGAAAATAGAGAGACGGGCTTTTTCAATAAAAAGTATTCATTGAACAGTCTTCTTTCTCCGACATAAGGAATGTACTGCCACAATCGTAATACTGGTTATAAAGTATAATGCGTACAGTATGAATAGTATTGTAAAATAATACTGTAAAAGCATGGTATGGCTTCTAAGCCATATATAATAACATAAGATACATACATTAATAAATAATGACTAAAAGTACTCAACTGGTGCTTCAAAAATATGCCTACCCCGATGTACCTTACCTAGGTCTAGTACGAGGGAAGAAGTAAGTGAGGTGTAGCTTAAGTTTCGTATTCTTTTGCCTAGAATCTTTTCCAAGAGTTCTCTAAGGGTCTAATCCGCTCCGTGCCTTGGTATTAAATGAAGGAGATCTTGTATCTCTTTCTCAGGTCTCGATTTCCCAGCAACCCGCAAGGGTAACCTGGAAACACTGAAGCTGGATTTCTCGGCAGGAGAAAAGACAGCGTCTCTCAGTGCGTCAGCTGGAGGGTTAGCTTCCTTCGGCCCTTGCTGCTGCAGGGCGCGTCGGGCAAGTAGATAGTCGAACTGCTCCAAACCACTGTGTGTTTGTCTGAGCAAATGTAGGCATATTTATACCTTGAAGATGCTGAGTTTGACGTATGATTGAACATAATAACGTCATCAAAGACTCAGTTCTTTGAAAACTCCATGATTTCCTAGATAAATTAGTATTCAGTCAAGGGGAAGTCCCCAGCTGCTGAAGGCCGGTTTTTCCAAGAAATCGTTGTGGATTCTCGGAACTTAGTGGAAGTTGCCATGCTGTATTTGGGCTGCATAGGCTCAGTCTAAATAAGGGTATGATTTCTATGCCTATATAAGGATCGGGTGATTTATACCTATATATGGGCATGAATCGGAAAAATTACACTAGGGTCCTAGATTCGTACATAACACTTCCTCTTCGGTAAGATCCTCTATCCCTTCTGTGATCTTCAGTCAAAAGTGGCGGATGTCATCTGGATTATCTGCCACTCTTCCATAAAGTCAGTCTAATTAGGCTATTGTTCCACGTTCGTTGTGTGGGGCGAGGGAAATCATCTGGATCCTTCTGCAGGCTATGTTGTCTTATGTCCCTTTGTTTGTATTCTCTTTTGCCTGACAAGGCTTTGTTGTGGGAAGTATTAAAGGTTATTTGTTGGACCTTTCAGCCTTTTTTTCATTTGCCTGATTAGCCCTTTTTATTCAATTTGCTTATTTTCCCTCCCTCCTTTATTATGCTGCAGTAGAATCTAGTATCTACTCCTTTCGAGTTTCTTCATAGTTCTATCATAAGGCTTCTAACTAAGACTGTTGGATCCACAGCAGGCTGTATCTGCTACATTGATTTAGCAAAAACGGTTTAAATAAAAGACCTTTCGTGGTGGATTGTTCTCTGCATCAGACAGTTGTGTTTCCGGAAGGCTTTATGGCCCCTTTTATCAAGGCAAAAACCTCAGCCCAAATGTCGCTTTGGGGGTCACTGTTTTGGACATCTGCCAGGCAGTTGCATGGTGATCCCGTTCATACTTTCTCTAGGCAGTACGTATATCACAACAGAAGGGTGTGTCATTTTGCCCACTTGGTCCTTTGGTACTTCATCGTGTGAAGTCTGCTCCTCAGACTGACCTTCCTGGTGAGGGCAGTGCCTTGTTATCGATTCACAAGCTGGGGAAACTGCAGTTAGAAGTATCGATCAGAAGAGTGAGTTACTTCTCTTCGGCGATGCGCTTCCTAGTGTATGCTTCATATTAACTGCAGATTCCTCACCCGCCCCCTCCCCTTTCCATTCTGTGGAGTAGACTATAGGGAGTTATTAAGGCTTTAAATTAGATTTTGCTCATTGTCACTGTTCTCAGTCTTTCCAACATGCACTGCATTTGAAAGTGCAGGAAACACTAAAAAAGAACCTATGTAATTGCGCAGGCAATGTACCTGTATACAGCTCTGTGTCATAATGTCCAGAGGCAGAACATAGTTGCGACAGAGGCTTATGGTGACTCCTGATAGTGCACAGGAGCTATTGCACGAGTTTCCAGATCCAGTCTGCCTGCTAGGTAGATTCAGAAGGTGAAGATTCAGTGGTTAGATAGAATAGCTACCCAAAAGTGTATTACCGAAGGTAAGTAGCTTATTGCTTGGCTCTTGTATGCGAGTTTCAAAATAAATGTGTCACGATACGGCAACTTTGAGTTCTGTTTACGATTGTTAACTTAATTCTAGCAGTCATGTGAATCTAGATGTATTTTAAGAGCTTACACATTTGTTTATAGCACTTGGATGCCCAAATGCATTTTATTTCCTTATTTTTTTTCCAATTACATGCCATTCTGTCCCACACTTCTGTTTCGGAATATAACGTACACATTGAGCAGCATAGCATTGGGGAATATGTACACAAATAAGCAGCTAATCTCTATGGAATAGGCAAATGAAACTGAGCACTGACCTAGCCAGAAAATCCATCTTTAAGTAGTTCTGTAGACAGAAGAGTTTCACCCCAATTCTGATAAATCTTGGTTAAGTTGAGTTTAATGGATAATTTTCACTTCATTGAACATTTGCTCCACCTAATATTGAAATTGTGCGCAAGTAATGTATGTTATTCACCACTTTAAAAGGTTCAAACAGCACATGATTAGCATTTACCTGCACTGTAGTGTGAGGTGTAATCTCGTGCGAATCATGCAGGCAAACCCCTCAGGCACGTTTTACATACAGTTTGTAATCCAGTTTAAAGAGAAACTGAGAGTCAAAACCCGAAATAAGAGTATTGCATTATTAGGGTCTTGGAATTAAGATCTCATATGACACATTGAGAATATAGTTCCAGAATGTGTCCATTGATTTGAGGCTGAAAAAGATGTGCAGCTTTATTTCTCAAGATAGCACTAGCATTTTGTTTTTTACTAAAGCCAGGAATGCCAGAGGGTTCTCCAGATGGCTTGCTCTATTTTTAGGACTTAAAAAGTCTAATCTTGCATCGGATCAGTTTGAAACATGTTTATTGTGAACTTTAACCAATTAGTTAAGAGACACTCTAAAACCCGCTAATGGATACTTGTAAACTGGTTATCAGTTAAGGTATTGGGATGACCATCTTGGCTAGGAAATTACTAGTCAAGGGCTTGGTACATGGTTTAACTACTTACAATGGCAAAGTTGGCTGTAACATTGGTTATTTACTTACATTTGTTTTTTTGATATAAAGGGCCTGAAACATATCAAGCTGATTTCTGTTTTAAGACAAATTGGTTACATAAGTACTGGAGGGTACATTGGTTTCCAACTGAAAACACTGTTGTTTAAAAGCTGTCAACTTACTAGTTAGTAACACCTATTTTTCCTATGAGTCTGACCAGGTAAGAGCAGGTTATCTGCATCCACAAGGAACTGGTTTTAAACTCCTATCTTTCTTTATAATAGAGTGTAAATTATCGCCATATCGTTGGTTCATTGGGGACTGCTTTTACTTCTGATTAATTTTAGCGAGAAGCATTGCAGAATCTGAAGCTGGACATTCTTTGCAGACTGTTTTCACTATCGTGGCTAGGTGCTTCAGGTGCTTTGGACTCTGGGTCCACCCATAATATAAGTACATTTCAGTTCTTGAGGGTAATGCTGAGAAACAGGTGGACTGAATGAAATGCATGTCCCTATACCCCATCCTGTTTGGCCACATCTTTCTAAGCCACCCATGTTTTCTTTGTCCACCTGTGTATTTCCCTGCTGTGCTCAGAATTGGATTTTTGTGAGATTAACTTGACTTGAATCATTCCCCACCGTCAAGCAGGGAAGCCCTGATAACATTTGAAAATAGCAGTATTAACATGTATTTCTTTAGTCGTCATTCGCCTCATTGTCAGTGGGTACATTTAAGTCAATTAGGTTGATTCTCGGAGCAATGCTCTTCTTTTCACAGCCAAATCTTTAACTCTGGATAACTTTTCACTGCAAAATGTGCTGTAAGAGTGCATCTTTAGTCTTAGCTATAGATAATGAATATTTTAAAAACGTATTATAATAGAAATATCATTATATTGTTATAATGAATATTTTAAACCTTTGAAGACATTCTTCTTTTTTTCCATCACATATGATCTGATTCATAACCATAGGCATATCAAAGTTCCTACATTGAGCCTGTAGCTGTGTCCAAGGGGGGAAAAAGTCTTCGCTATTTTCCTTACTTAAGATAATAGCTGATTCTCCCGTAAATGGAAAGATGTTCTTTCGAGGACTTGTTATTTAGACTTGAAAAGTATCCTCATACTGAATACGTTTGTTGCCTCTACCCCCACCACATGCTTAAAAATTATTCCGTATATCAGTCAGTTTTTTCCAAGACCGTGTATGTTAGTCACTGCTAGAACCTGAATACCCCCACCTAAGCAATTTCTATGATTTAAACCTCACAACAATACAGAAAAGTGCAGAAACAGGAGTATATCCAAAACAACATCAAGAGAAGGTTTCAGGGTATCAAAATGTAGCTTTATTTCTAAATGTTGAAGCGGTATGCTGGACACTAGCACATCATTGTATCTTTTTCTGCTCTGAATGCATGCACTTTTTGTCAGCGAATACAAGTGCTACATTTGAGATCACCAATCATCCACACTAGATCTTTTTTTTTTCTCCACTTGAGCTGCTCCCCCAAGTCAAGATGAGGGTACCAACATACTTTTAAGCATTCAATTGTAATTTCCTTAAAATTTACAGAGAATTTTGTTTTGATGTTGTTTTTTTATGTGTATATATATACTTTATTTACTGGAAAAAATCCAAAGGTTAAATTAACGTTTCAGTTAGGTGAATTTGTGAGTTTGAACATTAATGTTTTGAACTAGAAGAACTCACCAGTTAGTTAGTAACACTTACTATGACTTGCACCCCCGCCATGCACTGCTTATAACCTCACATATGACATAATTCATTATGTTTTATGACATCACTCATGACATCTCAAATAACGTCACTCATGACATCATTGATGACATCATCCAAGGTGTATGCTAGTTTATTTTATAGTTTGCATTTTAACTGGTAAGTGCCATATTACTAGTCTACCTAATTGTGTACAGCATGGGTCCAGCTAATGGGTGTAAGTGTTTACAAAAATAATTTAAAAAAAATAATTACATATATTTATTTAGAATATGTGGCATTGCACAATTATGCAGTTATTAAAGTAATCCAGTACAGTAATAAACATCATTGGCAGTTGTCAACACTGCTGATATTTAAACCGTACATGCACCTAGTACCCTCCATTCATATCTCTATACATGCAGAAGTCATCCGTCTGATTACAGTTCTGGGTCAGCAAACATTGTCAGCGGTTTGTATATTCCGTCTCTATAAGCATTCCAACCTCCCCACAATTTTATCCACTTATTTGGACATCCCCTGCTCACGTATACCGTCTTTTCTGCCACCATAGCCATATCCATGTCTTTCCACCAGTTCACTTGGATAGGAGTGGTTGCCACCCCCCAGTATCAACTTATGTTATGCTTTGCTAGCATCATTCCCAATGTCGCCCATATTTGTCCCATGGCTGTAAGATCTGTTGCCTCCCAGATGTTCAGTAGGCATTGTTTGGGTTCCGGAGGGACAGGGTGTCCGCTGACTCTTGTGAGGGTATCTGTGACCGATTTCCAATATAGCTGTATGGTGGGGCAGGCAGAGAGTGTGTGAAAGAAGGAGCCATGTGCTCCACATTGTCGTAGACAAGATGGAACAAAACACATTTGCTCCTAATGAACCATAGGTGTGTAGAGGTATTGAACATGTTGTAGATCTTTGTATTCAAGAGTAATTCTGTGTGCAGGTGACAGTTGACGACTTGTGTTCATTATGATACACACAAGCTTTAGGTACTGCAGAAAACGTTTTCAACAGGGGTACGTTTTTACGTAGTTGATGCAAACTTTTGTAAGCAGCCTTGAGTTATTAGGCAGAATCATGTCAACATGACAATTTCTACACAACTTAAAAGACTGTGTGCACCAGGTACTAATCTATATACGTGTGCTTGTTTGGTTGAGTACCTGGGATGGGTTTCACTACAGAATAAACGGTGCAGCTAGTACGATGTTTAGCACCTTCAGATTTTGGCTATTTTTAAGCAAATCGTGTCTTTTTTGACAATTGTTGCATAGAGTGTATGTTAGTAGATTCTTTTTAATACTCTTTGGTATGTTTCTTATGAAAGTTTCATTATTTTCAAACAGTGTGGTATGACATAAACTCTCTCCATAGAGTAAGCACTGTTTGCAGGACCCAGTTTTTTACTGATATCAACTTAATTTTTCAGTGTAGGTTCGGTGCGTTTGTTTGATTATTGATTAGATTTCTATATTTAGTTTTAATTCCTCTTTGGAGTTTTTTTCATGGGTTTACTTATTATGTAAGGATAATCTGTAAAAAAAAAAAAAGTTGTTAAAATATGGTTGTATACATTTTTTTTAAAAAGCCGGTGGCTCTCACGAGACACTTGCTGGAGTCGGACGCACATACCCTGCGTGGACTCCGAAGGGCATGTGGTTCCTGGTCAGCTCTTCCAACCCTCTCACGAGATCGTCCATTTGATTACATTAGTAAAATTGATATGATTTGTTTAATCTATACTACTATTATAAAGAGAGAACACACACCTTTGAGCCAGGTAAACTCTGGAACCACAGCGCCAATCCACACACCCGATACATTGTAGAAATTGTCAGGGTGTGCAGATGGACATAGGCGATAAAAAATAAAAAATAAATGTACATTTCAAAAATATAACTTTTTTAAAAAAGTAGTGCCCTGAAAGTAGCTCCGGCCGCGACGTTGTGCTGTCCACGACGTGCGTGATGACGAGCGGCGGACATGGAGCTGCCGTGAAGTGAGGAGCGCGGGAACGAAGCGGCAGCTCAGGTAAGGTAAATGCACATTGGAGTCAGGGCGGGAGGGAGTCAGGGTGGGCGGGAGGGAGTCGGGTCAGGAGGGAGTCGGGGCGGGAGGGGGTCGGCGCGGGTGTGCACAGAGGGACGGGCGGGAGGAGTCAGGCGGGAGGGAGTCGAGGAGGGAGGGGGTCGGGAGCCGGTGTGCACAGAGGGACGGGCACGCAAGCATCAAATGCTGCCCCCAGCCCCTTTCTGCTCCAGGCAACGCTGGGGCGGGCTGCTAGTTAAATATATAAAGCAGTAATATTTTTACGATCTCTCGAGATGCTTGCTAGAGTTGAACACATAATTCCCTGTGTGGACTCCGACTGGCTGTACTTTCTGTTGGCTTTTGCAATCTACCAGCAAGAGTGTGTATTTGGAATTAAGTTAATAAAAGTGCTTTCTTGTAATTCTGAACAAATTAAGACTTTAGAGGTATTGATTAGCTTGGAAAAATTGATTATGAATTGTTCCATGAAATATATAAAGCAACAATAATGGTTTACCCATTTCTCAGCCTTATACCAAGAAGAGGCCCCACTTCTGAATAAGGAATGATTGGTACCTCCCATAGTTAGTTTTATGTTACCACCTTTCTGCATGTAGGATGTTTTAAATTTCCTTGGAAACTTTCTCTTCTGGGAGAGAGGCAGGCACTGACAGTGTGCCTGTAGCTGTTTTTTTGCATGATGTAAATATGTGGGCCCAATATATACTGGTTATAGTGAATGAGATAGTACTGGGAGCCCCCATATCGGCATGGTGCGGAGGTGTTTGGCCTTATGGTTCTGACCCAGATTCTGCATTAGGTGGATAGTAATGATATAATAATCCACCTGCAGGCAGGGTTTAGATTGAAGACCTCAACGATTGACCAGGTCTTGTGTTTTGCTATCATCGGTCCTAATTGGCAAGGGTCACCTTTCTGTCACCTTTGTCGATCTAAAATCTGCTTTTGATCTTGTACCATGAGGCAAGCTGTGGGCAACATTAGAAGAAATGGGTATGCCCTCTGATACGTTATCTCTGCTGGTCAAACTACATGACAATAATTTTGCCTGGATACGGTGTGGCTCTCAGGGACAATTGACTGAAAAAATTCTAGTACTAAAGGGTGTCCACCAGGGGTGTGTTCTACCTCCTGCCTTCATTTCTTTTTATGTGAATAGGCTGGCTCATCATCTTTTAAATGTTGGGGCTTACGCCCCAAGCTTGGTGAATGGTAAAGTTCTGTTGCTGTTGTTTGCGGATGCCACTCTGTTAATTTCAAAAACATAGAGACGCCTCCAAAAACATTTGGCTAGCTTGAGCGATTTTTGTGTGAAGCGTGGCTTGCACATAATTGTTGACAAGACCCAATTTATACCTTTCAGTCATCGTATAAGATTTAAGGGAAAGCTACCCCTAGGTAGTGAGTTTTTGGAACAGGTAGACTCTTTTACAAATCTGAAGATCAAACTTGCATCCAACTTATCCTGGGGTCAACAGATTGATGTTGCTATGCTAAAACATATATAAAGAGCTGGAGTCATTTTAAAGGAACTGCATACTAGCTACACTAGGCCCATTGATCTTGCTCTGAAAATCTATGAAGCCAAGGCTCTGGTTCTGCACTGTAAGGGGGTAAGCTTTGGGGGTATGGCGATATAACAAGATTAGCAAAATCTGCTAGAGAGCTGGCTGAGCTCCCAGCGAGTACCCCGTTATTACCTTTATGGATGTGGGCATGAAAAAGGTAACCTTGAAGGCCCAGTTGCGCCCCTTATTATAGTGGTGTAGGTTTTGTGTTACATCGGAGCTAGCGCATAATGCACTGGCATTGATCAAATTGATTAAATTGGATAAATCAAATAAAGTACTCTGGCTGATCTTAATAAAGCAGTCATTGAAGTCTATTGACCTTGGTGATACAAATATATTTACTTTAAGAATTTACAATTTCCATTATTACAGTACTTATGCCTTATAGTCCCCAATAGTGGAGTGTGGGTAGAAAGTAGACTCTCAAATTAGACCTTTTCACAGTATAACAACAGTGCACAGTAGGGTGTAAGAAGACACTGCGATCTCACTGACACCTCTACACAGCAACTGTGTATAGGAAACTATGGGGAGAGACTGGCCTCTTTTCCCCAAATTGGACAACCCCATAAAGTTGGAAATATAAACAACAATGGTGCTGTCTTTTTGGGGAGTTTGAGAATCCAGGCAGAATCCTGCCATCCTGCCTCTACCACTTCCTACAGTTCTAACACCAAATTAAAACAAGCATTTACAATGCAACGGTCTCGCCATTGCAAAACTTAGAGCTATTGGCATTGTAAATGACAACATTTTTATTTGTGTTGGTTTTGAAAACAGATAAATAAACGGCAGTCATTTACAATGCCAATAGCTTAATCTCTCGCAAATGCCACACACAAACACAGAGCCCCACACACACCCCCACACACACAGAGCCCCCCACACACACAGAGCCCCACACATACACAGAGCCATATACACAGAGCCACACACAAACACGTAGAGCCACACACAAGCACACAGAGCCCCACACACACACACACAGAGCCCCCCCCCCACACACACACACACAGAGCCCCACACATAAACAGAGCCACATACACAGAGCCACACACAAACACGTAGAGCCACACGCAAGCACACAGAGCCACACACAGAGCCACACACACACACAGCCCCACACACACACAGAGCCCCCCACACACACACAGACCCCACACACACACAGACCCCACACACACACACATACACACACACAGAGCCCCACACACACACAGCCCCACACACACACAGCCCCACACACACACAGCCCCACACACACAGAGCCCCCCACACACAGAGCCCCACACACAGAGCCCCACACACAGAAACCCACACACAGAGCCACACACACAGAGCCCCACACACACACAGAGCCTCCCACACACACAAAGCCCCCCGCACACACTCAGACACACACACACACACTCAGAGCCCCACACACACAGAGCCCCACACACACAGAGCCCCACACACACAGAGCCCCACACACACAGAGCCCCCACACACAGAGCCCCCCACACACAGAGCCCCCCACACACAGAGCCCCCCACACACAGAGCCCCCCACACACAGAGCCCCACACGCACAGAGCCCCACACGCACAGAGCCCCACACACACAGAGCCCCACACACACACAGAGCCCCACACACACACAGAGCCCCACACATACACAGACCCCACACACACACACAGACCCCACACACACACACAGACCCCACACACACACACAGACCCCACACACACACACAGACCCCACACACACACACAGACCCCACACACACACACAGACCCCCCACACACACAGACCCCACACACACACACACAGCCTCACACACACAGAGCCCCCCACACACAGCCCCCCCACACACAGCGCCCCCACACACAGCCCCACGCACAGAGAGCCCCACACACACACACAGAGCCTCACACACAGAGCCACATACACACAGCCCCAAACACACACACAGAGCCCCCCCCCCACACACACAGAGCCCCCCCACACACACAGAGCCCCCCACACACACAGAGCCCCCCACACACACAGAGCCCCCCCACACAGAGCCCCACACACACACACAGAGCCACACACACAGAGCCCCACACACACACACAGAGCCTCCCACACACACAAAGCCCCCCGCACACACTCAGACACACACACACACACACTCAGAGCCCCACACACACAGAGCCCCACACACACAGAGCCCCCCACACACAGAGCCCCCACACACAGAGCCCCCCACACACAGAGCCCCCCACACACAGAGCCCCCCCACACACAGAGCCCCCCACACACAGAGCCCCCCACGCACAGAGCCCCCCACGCACAGAGCCCCACACGCACAGAGCCCCCCACGCACAGAGCCCCCCACACACAGAGCCCCCCACGCACAGAGCCCCCCACGCACAGAGCCCCCCACGCACAGAGCCCCCCACGCACAGAGCCCCCCACGCACAGAGCCCCACACGCACAGAGCCCCACACACACACACAGACCCCACACACACACACAGACCCCACACACACACACAGACCCCACACACACACACAGACCCCACACACACACACAGACCCCACACACACACACAGACCCCCCACACACACAGACCCCCACACACAGCGCCCCCACACACAGCGCCCCCACACACAGCGCCCCCACACACAGCGCCCCCACACACAGCCCCACACACAGAGAGCCCCACACACACACACAGAGCCACATACACACAGCACCAAAAACACACACACAGAGCCCCCCCACACACACAGAGCCCCCCCACACACACAGAGCCCCCCACACACACACAGAGCCCCCCCACACACACAGAGCCCCCCACACACACACAGAGCCCCCCCACACACACAGAGCCCCCCCACACACACAGAGCCTCCCACACACACAGAGCCTCCCACACACACAGAGCCTCCCTCACACACAAAGCCCCCCGCACACACTCAGAAACACACACACACAGAGCCCCACACACACACAGCCCCACACACACAGAGCCCCACACACACAGAGCCCCACACACACACAGAGCCCCACACAGACCCCACACACACACACACACAGACCCCCCCCCCCACACACAGCCTCACACACACACAGAGCCCCACACACACAGAACCACAAACACACAGAGCCACAAACACACAGAGCCACACACAAACACACAGATACACACACACAGACACACACACAGAGCCCCACACACAAACACACGGAGCCCCACACACACACACACACACACACACGGAGCCCCACACACACACGGAGCCCCACACACACACGGAGCCCCACACACACACGGAGCCCCACACACACACGGAGCCCCACACACACACGGAGCCCCACTCACACACGGAGCCCCACACACACACGGAGCCCCCCACACACAATGCCCCCCCACACACACAATGCCCCCCCACACACACACAGACACACACACACACACCCAGAGCCCCACACACACACAAACCCCCCCCACACACACACTCACAGAGCCCCACATTATACACTTGCCTGTTGATGACGAGGGAGTAGGAAATTAATTTGTAAATCATATAACATGATGACATGGATTACATCAAACAGTTACTGGGGAACACAGTCATGAGGACTAGTTGGGCAAGGTGGTATGGAAGGATATGATTAATGTTTAATTATGGAGGTTAATTTACAGACACAATGGAAAAGGCAACAAAACATCAACTTTCATAACACAGGGCATGCGCTACAAATGCAAGGATATGCCACTAAACTGCTGATTCTCCAACGAAGGTAAGATTGTTAGTCTTAATTTTGGCATTGTTGAAATCAGTGGAGATTAATAACTGTATGAAGTGAGAGGATGGTTTGCATGGTGGGCTATAGGAGAAATCTTGTGGTGGGGAAGTTTCCAGTGACCACCAAACAGTAGTTGGGACTTGAGAGATATGCAAGCGCACAATCTCTTTCTCTCACACACACACACAGGGCTACTGTGAGTAGCTGGCCCGAAAGAGCGATGCCTGGAGATCGGGGAAGGTGTTGTGGATAGTGTAGTACATCTGCCGGTTGGACTGCACGTCGGCATCTGTGATCTTGTCGTCAGCTCCTTCGCGGGTCTTGCCCTTGCTTTTCTCACCCAAGACACCCGCCTCCCGCACTTCTCACACCTTGTCCCCACCGCGCTTCGCAGCTAGCAGAGAAACAGCTAGCAGTTTACGCAGGTCAACATGTTGAGTCTCATCTACAGCCACAGGCGCCTGTCCATCCTCTTCTCCCAAGGGCAGCAGGAGAGCGGACTGCTAGAAGTAATGCTGCTGACGGCACTAGGCGCTATACATCCATACACACATATTAACATTACAGTTGTAATCCGTAGTAGCAGAGAGTGACGCTCACAAGAGGGACTGCACGAGCGGTTGTCTACACAACTACGAGCCTGTTATAATGAATGCTTACGAATACAGGGGAAACCCAAGTAACCCGACGGCATCTGGGTAATAATGCAAAATACAAAACAATGATGCCTAGGGATCAATAATCTAAACAAATGGGGGAAAAAGATACCATTAATTATCTCTTTCTAATGTATTATTACACTAATGACATTTTTTTGTTTTAAAGGCACCAGCAAAAATTTTGGAACATTTAAAGGAAACTAATAGAGAGTATATATATATATATATATGTGTGTGTGTTATTTTGTGATCAATTTGAATATACTGTGTGTATGTACATAATGTTTTTCATGTGTATATTGTATAATCTGGAAGAGACACGTTAGTGATAGATTCCTTACCTTAGAATATCCCCAGGCGTCAGACTGGATCCGGAAATTTTTGCGTAGCAATACCCCTGCGCGTCGGTAGGCGTCGTCTGCGGCTCTGCGTTCGTCGACGGTGTCGTTAGCGCCGGAATGACGTCGTCGGAGTACTTAGACGCCGGCCATGCACACTGACGTCAGTTCTTCTTTTTTCCGCGCCAGCTAGCGCAGATCCGGAGAAGCTCTACCCCAAGTCATTTTTTGACTAAACTTTTGATCTTTTTGATCATTCTTTTTCTTCGAGTCTTCGACTCTATCGGTGCCAGTAGGGATGCCCGGGTTCAAGCCCTGCTCAAAGTGTGACCGCCTCATGTCGGTCACGGACCCCCATCGTCGGTGCCTGAAGTGCCTAGGCCTCGACCATGACGATCGAACCTGCTCCGACTGCCGGGCCCTGACGTCAAAGGCTAGGCGGGAGCGGTCCCGCAAGCGGCTCGAGCTCCGGCAGTTGGCCCGCGCCACTCCAGGTCCCGGTCCCACGGGAGGTCGAGGGACAGGTTGCGAGGTCGGAGTCATCGCAGCTCCGGGAGTGGATACCGGTCGTCAGGCTCCAAGTCCTCAGGTAAGAGACATGAGAGGTCGGAGAGACGTCATCGTTCCTCCGACCCACCCCGACGGGCGCACGATGCGGCCGGGGGCTCGGGCGACACCGCCCACGCGGCTCCGTGGAGTCGCAAGCGTCGCCGCCTGCCCCACACCGTCGGGTAGAAGCTTCAGTGGCCGGGGATGGGTTTTCCTCCTCAAATTTAGTGAGGGAGGCTAACATACTCCTAGCGTAGGGTGTTGAAGGCCTGACTTGGGTCTAGCAATATATGTCCTGTTGCCTGGAGATCGTTAGGGGTGGCATCTATTACATGGTAAAGCCTCCTGATATTTAGTGATGTACTCCAGCCGGTAATGAAGCCACATTGGTATGTGTGTACAAGTTTTGGTAGCATCGGTAGTAGATGTCGGGCTAATATTTTGCTTAGTATTTTATACTCAATATTCAATAATGATAAGGGTCTATATGCCGTAATATCAGTGTTGTCCCTACCAGGTTTGTGTAGAGATGTCACTAGTGCCTGTGCCATTGTTGGGGGTAATTTGCCCTTTCTCTATGCAGTTGATACATATGTAACAGCTGGGGTGCCAGCTGCGTTCCAGAAGTCGAATAAAATTCCGCAGGGAGCCCGTCAAGGCCCGGTGTTTTATTGCGAGGAAGTTCCCCTTCTCATTTGTGTTCATTGATGCATCCATGTCAGCCTTATCCTCTATTATTATCTGTGAGATGGTGATGCCATCCGAAAAGTCAGCCATCCTATGTCGAGGTGCTGAGTGGGGGGCTCAATACAGGGCCTTATAGTAGTTAAGAAATGCAGTGTTGATTTCCCTCTGCTTGGTAGCATGTAACTCTGTTAGGGTTTTGATTTTTAGTATGGGGTTTGATGGCGGCAGCTGTTTGAGTATTTGTGCAAGTAGGGTACCTGGTTTGTACGCTTCTGTATGTAACCTCTGTGTGTATGTGCGTTGGTCTACCATGCGCAGGCGGTCCAGTAATTCAGCATATTTGATGTGTGCTTCCTGGAGGGCCGGTGACTTCTCTAAGTCTAGTGCTGCCTTTTGCTCTAGTTTCCTTAGTCCTGCTTCAACACGTTGTAGCTCACTGTTTATTAGTTGTCGAACTCCAGCTGTTGTGCTAATAGATGCCCCCCTCATTTCTTTCTTAAATACTTTCCATTCACAGAGCCTGGAGGATGCTATTGTTGTGGCAATGGTGTCCCGGTACACTCTATCTTCTAAGAGACGGGGGTTTAGTTTCCACGTTGGGACTGATGCAGGGACCTGACCCCCTGTTAGTCAATTCTAGGGGATTGTGGTCAGACACGCATTCCAAGGTGTGTGTGTGGTGTGTGTTATCTGGGGTAGGAGTGCGGTAGTGCATAATATATGGTCTATAAGGGTGTGCAATAAGTGTAGTGGGAAGTAAAACGAGTATTCTCGCATGCATGTATGTTTACTGCCCCAGACTTCTGATAGTGACCATCCCTTGACAGGTACAAAGGGCCTTAGCTTGAAAGACTGATGTAACGCCTAGTCGGGAAGGATGTGAATGGTCCAGTAATGTATCCAGTACTTTGTTGAAGTCCCCTCCTGTTATCCATGGGCCAGTCTGCCAACGCTAAGTTGAATTGTGTGAGAAGTCTATCTTGTTCCATGTTCGGGGTATATTCTTATGAGAATTACTTGTGTACCGAAAAGGTTATCTAAGAGGACAAATCACCCGTTACCGTCTACTCATTTCTCTAGGACCTCAAGCGGGACGTATTGTGTACTTGTCCGCTCCATTTTATTTGTAGTTTGGTGACCTCTGCATTAGTATTGTGGGCTTCTTGTAGGTATGCGCTGTAAATTTTACGCTGGTGTAATTGTGCGTATATCCTATGTCGCTTATATATAGAACCCATGCCCGGCTGTTCCAAGTAGTTATGTTGTATAATCCCTTCGCCTCCATGTCTGTATGTACTGTCTAGATGTATCCTCCTATGGGGTAGGTGTCAGGGGAGTCCTTGTGTGTGTCATAGTTGGAGGGTGCCCACCAGTGGTTCTTTTAGGAAACTGTAACTTCTGAAAACCCAATACACGCTCCCACATTCGAAGTTTGTCCAACCAAACTATCTCAATTATACATTTGATAATTATAAAACTGTGTGCATTTGCTGTTGGGGTAATACCAACCCAGTCCACAGCGGAGCTGTGTGGTGCATTTGGTGGTGCTATCTCCACCACTCTCCCCTCTGCCTCTTAACTGCATAATATCTCTGTCTACGCAGTGATTATCGGAACGGAGCACTGAGCGAGTACACACGCTGTGGATGCGGTTGGACTGACATTTGCAGCTACAATTGGGACCGCAACCTTTTTGCACGGAGTCCCTAGCGGTGGTGTGCAGGTATGAAGGACTACAGCAACCATGCGGTTAGAGTGTGAAAGACAATATAGATGCCTTTTTTATTTGAGTACGCCTACTGCATTGAATAAAGTTTCCTGCGCAAGTAAGCAGTACCTCTTTTTACTTGAGGATTGCATCTCCTCACTTTATTGTTTTTTGGGACCTAGAGGCACTCAGTGAGTCTTGAACTGATAGTGCCATCTTTTCACTGTCTTAAATCTCCTTGATTTCTCACCTTGGAGGAATCCTTTCAGCTGCACTCTTTCACCTTTTCTTTTGAGTGGAAAGTTACCGATGATAAGTGTGGGCATACTGGTAAATATATGCCAGCAGCCCCCTTGGTGTTACTAACGTGAGGTGCTTTTCCACTCTCTTATACATTTTTTGCACAAGGTCTTTTTTACTGTGGTACATAGCGATGTGTAGTGAAAACTGGGAACAGTGGGACATACAGGCAAGTAACTATTGTACTGTCCTGTCAGGGTAGCGTTTTGAAGAATATGTACCCCTGGTCCTTTGAACTATAATATACTGTTCCTAGTATGTCAGATCTTGTTGAGATATATTGTTGTTGAGTGGGAGGCGACCTGACAACTTACCCCCAGTGCTCCTTTTTGTGATTAAGCAGTGTTCATAACAGGGTTGACGTGAATTGGGAAAGAGTTCCATGATACATCACATTCTTGTGGTCAGCAGCGTGTGCCAATAGCGCAGCCCTCAATCCAGGAATTCATTCGGTGTTTGCAGTGTGGTAGTGGAGAATAGAGTTAGGCTGTTTTCTGAGTCAGAGTGCACTGCAGTGTCGGCTGTTGAGTCATCCGTAGATGAAGTTTTCCCTTCACGGAGCGCCATCGCAGTCTTGATTACTGCCCTTCGGCCTTCCAATGCCTGTTCTCATGACAGGGTCGCTTTGGCTTTCCTCCGGGGTTGTTTCTTTTGCCTTCTTGACTCCATTGTTTTCTGTGTGCGGGTGCTCCGCTGTGTCCTTTTCAATACTCGATCAGGGAAATTAAGTTCTATCCAAGACCATACCTCTTCAGGGTTATTGAAAAACGGACTCTTCTGCTTGTGGATTATTTTCAGCCCAGCCGGGAACAGCAGGGCATATTTAACGTTGATTGATCTAAGGGATTTCTTAACCTCTTGATAAGAAGCCCTTTGGTGCTTCGCGCGGGGCCCTCTGCGGTGCCGCTGGTGGTGCCGACTGTTTCGGATCCAGGCTTGGAGGATGTGGTGCTGTTGGGGTGCGGCCCCTCCGGGATCCCTCCTTCGCGCCACGGCGCCTCTGCCTCACTGCAAACTCACACGGGAGTCCCTGTGGTGTTGCGGGAGGTCGCCGGGGCTCGGGTCGCATCCCTGAGTCCCACTCGGCCCTCTGGGCAGGCGAAGGCTTCGTCCAAGGCTGAGCTAACGCCATCCAGGCGCCGGTGTCTGCTTCCGGCAGCGCCACACGGGTGGGTGACCTCTTCTCCTCCCGCCCTGAGCCACGGTGGAGTGGGGACTCCCCGTCCCCCTCGGGGCCTTTCTTGTTCCTCCCCGAAGTCGGTTGCCGCGTCGGAGGGCGAGTGGGAGGTTGAGTCGTCTTTGGCACCTCCACATGGGCCGCCGGACCGCTACATTATGGGCCGAGGCTGGCGGAGGACTTCCGGTCACTCCCCTGGTCCCTTACGTCCCTCCACGCAGGTGTCTGCCTCGTCAGAGGTCGAGTCGGCGCCGCCCTTTGGCCTCTTCGGCTCTGGCCCCACTCCGGTCCCCGGCCTCTCCTTCGGCGCCGGATGGTGCGGGCGTCCCACCTCAGGGTGCGGACTCCACACCAAGGTCATGCAGCGGATTCGTCTTCGGACGCTCCCTTTTCTCCGGAGGCTGGCTGCATTTTGGTGTCCTCGCTGGAGACTGGCCGCCGCTTGGTGTCTGTTTCCCCGGCGTCCAAGGGCGGCTCCACGCCGTTACTGAGGCCGAGTGCTCGTTGGAGGAGCGGCAGGTACCCCATTCTTCGGTGCCTTCTGGCTTTCAGGTCTGGCCCTTGCCCGTCCCGCTTGGCTTCGTGGACGGCCGTCTTAGTCTACAGCCGTCGCCCACGGAGGAGTTGATTTCTTCTCCGCAGGGACCTACAGAGGAGGGTTCGGCCTTCATGCACGCGGTGTTCACAGCTGTGGGCATTCTGCGCTTTGGGGACCCGATTGCTCATTTTCCGACAGACCATCTCTTGGAGATTCTCCACCAGGGCTCTGGTGGGAGGAAAATCTTACTTTCCTTTGAGGGCGCGCCTCTTTGGAGGGAGCTTGGAGGCGTCCTGCCTCAGGTGTTCCGGTGCCTCAACACCTTCTGCACGTCACCTTCCAGGACCATGTGACCCGGCGTGCCTCTTGCTCCATCCGTCTGCGGCCAGTCCGCTCTTGAGGACCGCTTTTCCCTCTGTGCCGCCACTGTTGACTCCGCCATCCCGGGAGGTCTCCTGGCTTGACTCAGGTGGGCGCAACATGTTCGCCTCGACCAGCGTGGCCCTGCGGGCCCTTAACACCTTGTCTGTTCTGGCGAGGTCCTCCTGTTATCTATGGGACTCAGCTGAGTCTCTGGGTTCCGCGACTTCCCAGGAGACTGTCCAGGTGGACTTACGGCATCATGCTTTGAACGGCAGAGAGCTAGCGGCGTTTATTCTCCGCTCCGCTCTGGACATCTCGGAGGCGTTGGGCTGGGCTATGGCTTCCTCCGTCGCCCTACGTCGCCATGCTTGGCTTCGGGATGGCGTGTTCCCTGAGAATATTCGGGAACGGCTCATTGACCTTCCGTTTGATGGCAGCCTGTTATTCAATGCTCCTGCTGACTCTGCCATCCAGAGGTTCCTGGCGGGGCTTCGTCCTCCTCTGCCTCCTTCCCCTCCTCGGTGACTTTTGAACTGAGCTGGGTTTGGGCCCTTGGGCGTCTTTGCTGGAGGTGGTATTTGCTGACCATTTGGTCCTCCTTGATGGACCTTTGGCATTGTTGGCTGCTGGACGGCCCTTGTTGCCTGTGTGTGTGTTTTGCTGGACTTGTTACACAGACTTGGCCCTGAAATTAGGCCTTCGTTTTTTTGGGGCTGATGTCAAGCCTTCCGCTGGGCTGTTTTTTCCTGTGGTGCTTTGCCTTTGCTTCCTCCTCTGTTGCGGAATTTCTTCCAAAGAGGATTCCCCATGTTTGGTGACGTGCCATAGCCTATGTGGGGTAGTGGTAGCTGTTATATAGCTATGCTCTGCTAGAGAGTGCTGGTTGCCTTCGGGTGCCCATTATTCATGGCATTTCTGTATGTTGCTATTGCTTCTTGAGGTTGTGTGCGTGGCCCTTGTGGTGGTAGGTCCGGCCATTCCTCTCCTTCCTGCTCCCATGCGGAGGGTTGGGCTGCTTCAGTGTCCTTCATGATTCTGGCGGCTTATGGTTATAACTGCCGTTCTGGCTGGCCTGTTGCCCTCCCTCTGGGTGGGCTTGCCTCTTCCTTGGTTTCCTCGGGCCTTTGGGGCTTCTTCTTGTTCCTCTGCCTGTCCTGGCGTTAGATGGAAGCTCGGTTGCCCTGGAGTTGGAGTGGGGTGTCTCGGCCTCTCCGGCCTTGTAATTGGTTCCTCTGTGTGAGTGTAGGTGCCTCCACTCTCCTTCTTCCTCCTACATTCCTCTAGGGCTGCTGGCGTTTGACTTGTGGGGGTCCTCTGCCTGGTAGGGACGAGGTTGCCTCCCTGGTCTAGGGGCTGGTCCTCTGTGTGCCTTCTGTCCTGTCCAGACTGGTGGGGTCTTTTTGTAGACCCTCCTTCCCCTGGGAAGGAATCTGCGTCTAGTAGTCTCTATCAGATGTACGAGTTACTTACCTTCGATAACGATGTATCTGGTAGAGACGTTCTAGCCGCAGATTCCTTAACGGCCCGCTCTTCCTCCCCGTTCTGCGCGGACCCCAGGGCTGGCCCTTGGTACTCGCCTCCCGGTGGGGGCAGTGTCCTCTGTGAGTGCCTTCTTTAGTTCTTTACGGTGGCTCTGTCTGGTTGCTGTTCTTCCCTCCTCTTGGTTTTAGGAAGGTGGGGCTTCTGGTGTTCCTATGCCCCACTGCTAATGCTGCTCCAGGTCGAGGAGGTTTCCTTCCATCTTCCTTCCTATATAAAAAGTTTCCGGATCCAGTCTCACGCCTAGGGATAATTCTATATGAAGGAATCTGCAGCTACAATCATCTCTACCAGATACATCGTTACTGAAGGTAAGTAACATGTAGTCAGTCAAAACCACTTTATTCGATTTAGTTAAAAATCATAAAAGCATACTACAATCAATTTAAAAAGGGCAATTCAATTTCATAAAAAATTACATACAGCAATAACAATTATATGCACAGTTTAAAAGCAGCTAAAAAAAGTAATTATTAGCTAAAATTTTACAGGTACAAAGAACACATTTCATCCTCCAGTACAGACCCCCATATTACATTTGCAATCGCCTCCTCCTAATCCTAACAGCAGCAACAAGGTAGTTAGCCACGCTAAACATAACCAGAGGTGAATCTAGCATTTGTAAATAAAGGCGAGCTGGTTTTGCCTGAAGAAAAGCTTTGTCCTTTAATAAAGGCACCAAATACTTCTGTCTAGGCATATTGTAGAAATGGCAGAACAGCATTAGGTGCATATTATCTTGCAGTGAAAAATTATCACAATTACACACAGGTGCATCCTCCTGCTTGTACCAACCATGGCTGTCACAGAGAACCGTATAAATCTGATTAAACCGAAATTTGACCAGAAGCCACCTGTGGAAAGGGATGTTTACTATGGCAAGATACGGTTGAATAGCTAGGCAAGTAATAGTCAAAAAATGGGCTCTAACCGTGGGCTTTGTAAGTTGATGTTCCTCTCTCTCCAAGGTCTTCAATTTAGAGAAGTTAAGCTTGACCCAATCTAAATCAGATTTTTTCAAACCCAGAGGGGCAGAGAATATCTCAGGACGACCAAGTTCCAAAGAGCACTTATAAATGTATGACAGCCAAACAATATCTTTAAATTTGTCCAGTTTTAAACAGTCCATCAGTACTTTATGATTTTGACCTAGGTTGTTATTGGTCCAAGTCCTAATCCATAGAAGAATAGGTGCCATTGAAAGGATATCGGTAATGTACCCTAAACCAAGCTCCTGATGAACTGAGAATGTGGCTGTCGATTGGGGGAGCCCTAGTATAGACCGAAGGAACTTATTTTCCTCCCTTTGGATGGTTTCACTATTCACATAGCCCCACAGACCTGATCCGTACCTGGCTATTGCCAAAGTTTTTGCCCTGTACAAGCTTAATAATGCACCGCTCGGCTTCCCTCCAAGTCTCCTTGAAAAACTTAAAATTGCATTTGCCGAGCTCCTCACCGCTTTGGTTTTGGCTGTAATTTGAGGGATCCAGCTACCCTTAGTATCAAGAATTACACCAAGGTAAGTAAAAACTTTGACATTAGTGATCACTTCACCATTACAATAAAACGATTTGGTGTTGTTTTTGACAGCCCCGAATGCCATAACATGGGATTTAGAAGTGTTTACCACTAAGTCAAGTGAGGACATAAATTCACTAAATGCATTTAGAAGTCTCTGCAGGCCTAAATGTGTCCGAGCTATTAAAGCAGCGTCGTCCGCGTACAGGAGAACGGGGATGCGAGTATCCCCTGCACGCGGTGTGTCCAAAGTAGCAGTTAAAAGGTTTTTCTCTAATGAATTGATGTATAAAGTGAACAGCATGGGGGCAAGGATGCAGCCTTGCCGTACACCCCTGCTCAATTTGAACCAAGCTGAGCAATTTCCTTCTAGGTCCATTCTAATCGATGCCTTTAAGTCTTTGTGAAGTTCAGCCAGAAAGTGTACAAGAGGAGGATCGAGTCCCAATTTTAACAACATGGACCACAGCCGAGCTCTATTAACTAAATCAAAGGCCGTGGACAGGTCCATAAATGCAACAAAAATTGACCCCTTTGTTGCTGTTGTATATTTTGAGATTATCAAATGAAGATTTAAACATTGGTCCTCTGTACCTCTTCCTGAACGGAACCCGTACTGGGCATCTGTTAGAATGTCATTTTCCAAAGACCACTTGTTAATTCTTGCCAGCAATACTTTACCCAGGACCTTCATGGAGGAATCCAACAAGGATATAGGGCGGTAGCATTTGGGGTCACTTCTTTGACCTTTTTTAAAAATAGGGACTATGATTGAGCATGCCCAGGTTTTTGGAAAACCCCCCTCAAGTACACAGTTAAAAACATTGGCTAATATCTCTGCCCACATCTCTGGGTTTAATTTATAGAGATCCAGAGGAACCCCGTCTGGACCGGGGGCTTTATTTACAGCTGAACCTTTTATCGCAACCTCCACTTCAGTTAAACTGAAATTTAGTTTGGGTAGTGAAGTTGAATGACAAGGCATAAAAAATGTCTCAACAATTTCATTACTCCCGTATATATTAGAGAAATGTTTAAGCCACTCTGCTTCAGGAATATTTACTTCAAGATCTATGTTACTTGATTGGGCAAATAGAGGGTTATTAATTATAGACCAGAATTTAGAACTTTGTTTGAGGGTACTAGAATCCATTAAAGAATCCCAGGCTTCTTCTTTAATGACCTTTTTCCAATTCTTTACCGCCACAGCATATTTCTTCCTCAATTGTGCTACCAGTGACATGTCTCTGGGGGAATGTTTAAGCGCTTTCAACAGAGCGGAGTGTGCCTTGGAGCATGTATGATCAAACCAACCAAAAGCTGGGGCAGGACCCCTCTTTGGTCTAGCTGTGAGCTCTTCTTCCACTCTAGCACAAATAGCCTCAAAAGCGGTAACTACCTCTTTCCCCCCCATGTCTAGATCCCTATATGTCACAAGTTCCACTGCCATTTTTTGTTCAATTAGGCCTAAAAAGTCCTCAGGACAAACTTTACACCATTTAAGACGCCTTCCCTGGTCTTTACTCTTTACATCCTTCACAGAGGTGGCCCTCAAGGCCCCTTTGCTTAGACCAATGGAAGCGTCCATGACTAACGACACCGGGTTATGATCACTGAAACCACTTACTATGGCATTATAAAACAATACATAGCGGAGAAGACCCGGTGGCATAAAAATATAATCAATAATCGATTCACTTCCCCTCGCGTTATATGTGACCACACGATCATTTAAGTCTGAAAACCCTGGTTCAAATAAATCATTGGATGATAACAAATCTTCCATTGCTACACCCTTTGGGCTGTGCTCGAAATGTGGCAAAGTCGTATGATCAGGGCCAGTATCATCCTCAATCTGACAATGTAGCCCACACAAATGAACATTAAAATCTCCCATCAGTATGAGTTGAACAAAAGTGGTTTGTTTTGACATATAATTAGTTAAAAAAGAAGATAAACCTTCTAGAACAAAATTTGGGGGACCCCCCCTGCATAGAATTATAGCAGTTTATTAGAACTATCTTATTATTATCTGCTTGGTGGATTTCCAACAACTGAAAATAATATGAGGAGCTGGGGATTTCCTTAACACTGCCTGCTAAATTGACTGAAACTATCAATCAATCAATCAATCAGTGACACTTATAAAGCGCGCTACATACCCGTAGGGTCTCAAGGCGCTGGGGGGGGGGGGGAGCCGCTACTGCTCGAACAGCCAGGTCTTCAGCTTCTTCCTGAAGGAGAGGTGGTCTTGGGTCAGGCGCAGGTCGGTCGGGAGGGAGTTCCAGGTCTAGACCTAGACCTAGACCTAGACCTAGACTAGAAACAACAGGCCCCCTCTATCCCTTCCCGCCGAGGAACTCTGAGCTTTGACAAAGAACGATGTATAGCCATCCAACCAGAAAGCATTATCTCTTGCCCAAGTTTCCTGTAAGGCCACTATATCATGTTCTTTTAACTTTTGTAGCCAAATCGGGTCTTCCTGCTTAGCGCGTAAGCCCGCAATGTTCCAGGAAAGTAGCTTGACATTCCCCCTGCCCAGAACTAATGGGTCATTTACGGCTGTGGTTGATGTGTCACATGATGGGTCAATAAAAGCATTATCGTTACAAAGGGCATTCATGCTTTTGTGCTCATGCTCTAGTCAGTCAATATCTGTCTGATTTGCTAGAGCCGAAAATCTATTCGACAGGATTAAATCGTCGGTAGGCGTGTTCCTTACAATATTAGCTGTACCACCAACCCTGGGTTGCTTTGTCACCCATTGGTTAACTTGTAGAGGCGAAATTAGTCTGTCTTCGGCCCATGCATTATTAATATGCTGTGACCTAGTATTCTCGCCGCCTGTCCTGTATACTGGGGGATAGAAAAAACCCAGGGGCATCGCGCGAACACCCTTGCCTACTGGGTCCAGTGGGGAACCATCCCAAAAGAGACAGCTGGATACATTTCTAGATTTGAAATTAACTATTACACAGTCTCCTGCTACACATTTTAGTTTTGCCCACCCAGTTGACCCTTCTTCCTGTCAAAATGTTATCTGCGATGTTACTTTCACCCGTGCAGTTCGCATTGCACCATTTTTTGATATGCTTAAGAAGGGTTTTGTGATGTTCTACCTCCCCGTCAGCAAGTTTAGGCACATTTACCAGTATTGCTACAAACGGTGTTGCATCAGGAGGTAAATTTACTGGGGGTACCATTCCCGCCCGACCCCCCTGTGAACCTCTAGACCTTACTATTGGAGTTAAACTAGGTACAGCATCCAACATAGGTGTAGATATACCCTTGTCGACTTTCCCTTTGTTTTGCACAGGGTTATCAATGGCCACATTTGTAGCCGTGATGGCTGTATTAGTTGTGGGACCGCCAACCTTGGGAGCAGAAACCTGTACAACTGTTGGACATGACGACATTTGTATAGATGAAGAAAGGGCCTGGGTATTTAAAAAGTCATTAATGCGCTCACATTTCGCCAAAAGGTCCTTGACACAATCCTTCAAAGTTTCAGTAATGTCAGTGGCAATCTGGATTAGGGCGGATTCAAGCCTGTCCGAGAAAAGTTTTTCTAGTAAAGACGAGATACCCTCCTCAGTAATGTACTTAGCACGTTGAGACCCAGGCTGACTACTTGCTGTGCTTCCTAGGTCACCAGAGGCCACCGGTATAGGAGGTATCACTGTTTCAGGCAGTACCGGGATCGGAAGTACAGTAGGGGATTGGGGCATGATGGGTCTGCAGGACTCAATGATGAACCTAGGTTCCAGCGGAATACAGTTAATGGTGGAAGTGTTCGGTGTGTCAGCGCCCACTGGGATAGTTTCAAGACCCAGCTCACGCTCTGACTCAGCAATCTGGGTAGATAGTTCATCCACTTTCGTAGTCAGGTACGTAATTATGCTGGTAGTGTACTTGGGAACCTTAGCTTTTACTTCGCCTACCACCGATGTCACAAGTTTGCGCTTACCCATGATGTTAGGGATGTGGCCCGTCCCGTCCCTGTTCGTCCTTGGACGGCCTTAGACGGCCCGCCCTCTGCCCGGGCGTCGCCTGCGCACGTCCCGCGACGCGGAGGAAGCGTCTGCTCTTTGTAGCGCCTCCGGGCGCGAAGAGTGCGGGAGGCAGGAAGTGCCCGCAAAGCTCGCTGGGAGCTGTAGTCTCCAGCCGCGTGGTTGGAGCTGTGGCGGCGAGACTACAGCGTTCCCCACCCAGGAGCTGGCGCTGCTGTCGGCGTGATGGCGTGCTGGCCGGTAAGCTCCTTGCTGGATTGTCCCCCCGCTCCACCGAGGGAGCGTCTGCTCTTTATAGCGCCTCCGGGCTCGAAGAGTGCGGGAGGCAGGAAGTGCCCGCAAAGCTCGCTGGGAGCTGTAGTCTCCAGCCGCGTGGTTGGAGCTGTGGCGGCGAGACTACAGCGTTCCCCACCCAGGAGCTGGCGCTGGAGCTGCTGTCGGCGTGATGGCGTGCTGGCCGGTAAGCTCCTTGCTGGATTGTCCCATGTACATCTGATAGAGACTACTAGCCGCAGATTCCTTCACGTAGAATAGATTCTCTAGCAATACCCCAAGGGAAGGAGGGTCTATGTAAAAACCCCACCAGCCTGGATAGGACAGAAGGCCCACAGGGGACCAGCCCCTTAGACCAACTCGTACTTTAGTGGCTAAGTTAATTTGAACTAAACTTTTTGCCTGCTTACCTCCTGTTTTTGCTAAGTCTTTTTATTGGCCCTAGGACCTAGGACTCTGAGCACTTTATCACTGCTGACCAGTGCTTAAGTGCATGTGCTTCTCGCCTAAACGTTGGTGTATACTTAATTGGCATATATGGTTTACTTGTAAGTCCCCTGGAAAGTGGTATGTCATGTACCCAGAGCCTGTAGCCTAAATGCTACTAGTGGGCCTGCAGCACTGATTGTGCCACCCACACAAGTAACCTTTCAGACATGTCTTAGGCCTGCCAATTCAGGGCCTGTATGTGCAGGTTACTTCCACTTCGCCTTGGCATTTACAACTACTGGCTAAGCCTTAAAATCCCCTTTTATTACACATATGTCACTCCTAAGTTAGGCCCTAGGTAGCCCATAAGGCAAGGTGCTAGGAAAGTAAAAGGCAGAACATGTACGGTTAAGTTTTGCATGTCCTGATACTGACAATTCCTTTTTCACTACTGTGAGACCTACTCCTCTCATAGGTTAACATTGGAAATTCTTTAAAACACTTTTAAGGTGCAGTTTCTGACGAGGAGCACGGCCCTATCATGAAGCATGACATCCCCCAGGATGTGTGAGGACACCAGGTAAAAGTCACTTTGACTTCCTTACCTATCTCTCTAAAACAACTTCCTCTGTCTTTTCTTAGGAACAGTGGCCCTTTATTAGTATTGATTCATTATTCAGGAGCACAGGCACTGGCCCCCCTCCTTCTCCTTTTTGAGTGAATAAATGGTGTGCAAGTGCTATACATTATAACATTATGTACATGTGACTGATAGGGACAATATGATGTAACAAGCAACACTCAAGTTAAGACTGTCGAAATCCACAATCAAATTAAAAAGCAGTCCACAGTAAAAATTTGTATATGTTTCACATCTAGGATCGTAGGACTGTGGCCGCAATCTGTTTGGTGCCTCCTACACTATTCCTTCTTGATGCTGATCGCTTTCTGATTAAATTTGTATTGTGGGTCGAAATGTAGACAAACTTTTACTCTGGACTGTTTTTTAATTTTATTGTGGCTTTTTGACACTCTTAACTTGAGTGTTGCTTGTTACATTATAATGTCTCTATTTAATTATAATGTCTCTATCAGTCACCTGTATATATTTTTATTATATATAGCACTTGTGCAATAACTATTTACTTCATCATCCATAGTTGTCCATTGGCTGGATCTGCCTTAATAATGAAATTTCACTGGTGAAGTTCTTGGCAATATAATAGCCAGACAGCAAACTGGTGGGCGTCTTGAAACTTGCCAAACCCTTGCAGTTGGAGCGCCACCCTGCCCCGGGCAGGTCCTCCTGGCTGGCACCACCGGCCTGAGGGGACTGGGCTTCCCAAGGGAAAGCCATAGCTTTGGCTGTCTTTCACGGGAATTATGTTTGCTGTTCAGCCTGCAGGAGTCCCAGACTCCTCCATGCCCGACGGCACTCTCCCCTGGGTAGGGAAAATGACCATGCCAGTAACTGGAGCCCTGGCCTGTGGTTACTAGGCTTCCTAGGCCACAGCCATGACTTTGTCCAACTCTCACTGGGGATTACTGGAACTGTTCAGCCTGCATGAGCCACATACTCCTCCTCTGTCCAATGCCTCCCTTCCCTGGGGCCTTCACAGGGGTCCTTTCTCCGCTCCACATTCTGGAGGGACACAAGAATCCTCGCCAGTCCACAGCAACCATGTGCTGGTGAGGGACTATTACCCCAGTCCATCGGCTAAGGTTGCCCGGTGTTGGTGCCTTCCACCTTCTTGGTGCTTGAGCCTGGGGCGCTAAGGATAGTTAAGCCCCCTGCCAACCCCCCTTTCTGCTCGAGCCTGCCTGGGAAGCCATTTTTCCTCAACTATTGATCCCCCAAGCTTACAGAACCAGGAGAGACACAAGTCCCGGTTAGTTGCATGCCAGCCAGTCATCTGGTCCGCCAGCCACCAACCAGTCATCTGGTCTGCTAGCCACCGTGTGGTCACCTGGTTGACGATCCCGGCTATCAGGTGACTCGGGTCGACCAGAGTACACAGGCGGCAGCTGACGATAAGACCAGAGCTCAGGATGCTCCTTGCCTCCAGACGACTGCTGATGTTGGCTACGGCCCTCTGGTCAGCCTGCTGAGCTACGAGATATCGTGGCCCCATCCCTGCACCTGGCAGAGCAGTACAGGAGAGGGAGGCCACTGTGCTGTGCAGCATGTAGTGCAGGCACCCTCCCACAGATTGTTCCTCCCACTAGTTGAGGAGCAGTTGGACCCCAGGGAGGCATGGGCACCCATGGATGGAGAGAAAATCTTGGCTCAGAAAATGACTTTCAGTCAATCACAGCAAGGTATCTGCTCTCCTATTCACAAATCCTGACCAAGAATTTGGTTGTCTACAAATGATTTAGCACCAGCTGCCCCACACACATGCGGCACACTAAAGGCTTTGGAGGCGCTACCTACCATTTACAATCAGGCCCCCAAGCAAGCAGCTCTATGTACTGGGCAAGAGGCCGGCTGTCACAGGCCAACCGAAGTTCCACAGCACTGCACGGCACAGACCCTCTCGAACTCTTTCTTCCAATTTTTTTTTGATTTTCTTGTATAGTACTTATGGGCTATTGGTTTCACAACTATATTTAGCCTGAAATGAAGCTTACCACCCATTTTTGACTGCATTCTCAAGCAACCTGATTTCAAGAAGACCTGATCCCAGCATGCCCAGGACCACTACTGGACTAATACCACCTCCTGAGGTAAGCCTTGATCAAAATGACTTAGCCCCTAAGCGATGCCAGGGAGTCAGACGTCTGTGCGCCATATTCCCATACCCACCGCCGGGTGACTATTCGGTGCTGGGCTCTTCCCTCTTCATTCACCTTAATTAAGGACATTTTGATTAGTTTATTTTCCTCTGCTTAGTAATATACTTAAATTCAGTGGGTTGCCACGTTTCATCTGAGGTCATAGTCTGATGCCGAAGAATGGGGAGACAGACCAATTCCATGGACTGTAGAATGGGCAACCCACTTGCGCACAGGAGGAGTCACATCAGCACACCCTTTCCCAGATCGGATAGAAAGCCCATTGGAGCCAGCATGGAATCCAGCATTCGTGGACAGGTAGGTGGCTCTCCCAGCCGCAAAATTGTGCAATGGAGGCTGTGCGCTCGGCAGCCATGGGACACCACAGGCAGCCATGCACAGCACACAGCCAGGCTTCCAGAGTTTTTTCAGGCCTAGGGCTGACCAGGTGCCCACCCCAAAGGTGGGGAAGGTCCGGTGCACAAGCAGCATTCCTTTGTGGAGGTAACCTGGGTGTGGGAAGGACACTTGTCACAAGCTATCAGATGCCTGACCATGGCAGGATGAAGTGTGCAGAGCCCCCCTGCGACAGCCCCATCTGTGCCCTGGGAGTGCTCAATGACCCTCAGACAGGTGTAGACCCCCGTAAGGAAGCCAGGGCTGCAAGGTTCATTGATAGTGTAGATGATTAATATGTCCTGCCGGTCACATTAATTCTCGCAGCTAGCAGCATGCTTCGATGCACGAGCTGAGTGATCCACTGCCAAGAGTCACATGCAATTCTCACAAAATTCACTCACCTGCAAGTGCTGAGGAGGTGGGAGGAAAGCAGCATCAGCCATCCATTGCCCGTGTGGTGAGACTGCCCATCAGGCTTCCCCTCAGAAAAATGAGCCTCCATTATTTAAGGAGTGTTTCTAGCCCTAAGCCGTGAGCCATACCCTGCTGCCACAGCAGCAGCTATGGTTTCTGGGTGTGGGCGAAGGGGCTACTCCCATCTAACTAAAAGTGATTTGGATGTTAATTGCAAAAAGTAATTCATATCTTATTCAAATGAATGATCCCAAAATCATTCCCTGTCTTTGCCTGCCTGGTCCGTTCTCCAGATGACGTCACGCAGGTTTAATGCGAGTGTCTATTGGAAGCATTAAAAGTTAAGCAGTATGGCCTGACAAGCTGTCAGCCCTATTCTGCAAAAGAAGGGGGTCCTCTCGGACCGCCCACAAATGATGCTTAAAAGCACCACATTCTAAAGCAGCCCTGGGCGTGCACAGTATCAGCCCTGTACTGCGGGGCTGCTTGTCTATCATCAACTGCCTAACCACTCCACCCTTTCTCATGTAGTCACAGTGACTTGGAAAGGGAGGAGTTGCAGCATTAGGAAGACGGCATGCCATGTGCTCTAAACATTTATTTTGCCCATATTTCTGAGCCTAGTGTATTCTGTTTTAGAGCATTACAGTACCAACAAAGGCAATTTTTAGGAGCTGCAGCTGGGTATCTTTGGAAGTGCCATGGCTGAGGGTATGCAGAAATGTTGTCTACTTTGATTCCAGACTATAAGACAACTGGGGTGAGTGTTGTTATCTCTCTCTTGCTGTAGTGTCAGGTTCACTTTTCTCTTCAACCCTTCTTCTCTTCCTTCTTCTTACTTCTCCTCGCTGTTCTTGGCCTGTCAATCTCTCTTTATCCTGCTATTTCCTCTCTTGAGTCCTTCTCCTTCTGTTAGCAACCTGGCCAATTCCCAACCACTGTCTCCACCCAGCAATTAGGGGATATTACATTAAATGTTTGTGTTTTGGTTATAGAAAGTTAGTACATACATGTTGTGAGAGATTGTAAAATGTCTCAAGCTCTTTTGTGTATATTGTGCCGATACCAAAGAAAACTAATCGCCTGCATTACATATATTTTTTGTATGATAAGCTTCTTCAAAATGAATGTTTGTAATTTGTTATGCTTCTGTGATTATTGCAATGCTTCAGCTGAAGTGTAATTCAGTTAGTGTCTTCCTATGCTTTGAAACCAAATCCGGGCAGACAACTGCATCTATCTCAAACTGACTGTAATGCAAGTTTAAAATAATGACTTACATATTCAAAGTGCTGTCTGTCACAGGCTGTAACCCCGTAGCACTAAAAATACATAAGTCACTATTCTCCACTGCACCAATCAAGATTTAATTATGTGGCCCTCCAGTTACACACAGTCCTCTGCAGTGTATTAACTAATAGACTTTCATAATATACTACAGGGCATTTGCCACTAAGTACCAACTTTTTTTATTTTTCATTTAAGTTGTTTGTTATTTTATATGTAGTTTTTTTAGCCACACATTTTGTACAATTGATATTCTGAACTCACAAATTTAAAAGTGCTTTCATTTGTGATAATGAAGAAAATTGAGTTTTCGTGAAATAAAATGTTTGCCTAATATCACACAGTTTGAGTGGGGTAGCCGTGATTCATCAATATTTTCTGGTTTCACTTTGAGCTCAAGAGCCCCTTAATGGGTATCTATTTGTCTTTCATTATGTTGAGAATTTATTTTTAACTTCTTTGTGCAGTTTATATATATATAGCGCTAACTCGACCAGAAGTAATTACAAATTTTCATGAGCACCAATTACATTACTTAAGGTCACATTAACTTCTTATAGGCACATGTGAGATGAAGGGATTTGCCCAGAATCATAGGATATTGACACTGACAATTAAATCTGGTTCGATTGATAAGTTCCTAAGTCAGCAGCTTGGCTGTAACACCACATCCTGAGTAGAGTAGGGGGTGGCAGGCAGAATCCATTATAGGAACTCTGTTTTGTCCATTTATTACAGAAATATTGCTGTAAATTGTACCAATATACAGCACTTTTCAAAACTTTCCTCTGGGGATAACCCCCCTGAACCCTCCCCCATAAACATGAGGCTCCCTCGCGCTACGATTCAATAACTGGTTATATACCGCACAACTTCCAAATTCTACCAGCCGTTACTGCACAGCAGGTAGGCAGACAAGAGGCTCCCACAGCAGTGGAGGCAGGCAGCTCAATCGCATGCACTCCCAGAAAAGGCTGAGTGAATCTTGAAACCCCCAGGAGGGCCTCACAGAGCCAGGCTTACAGGTGCCTGGCAACGGGTGACAGTTGCCCATCTACACATCAGACAACAATCAGGACCGGTAGGAGCCAGGGCTCGATCATTGCACTTAAAAATCCACAGCTTAGGTGGCAACCTGAGCCATACCTGTGGGCTGGGGCCAACTTACCCTGGTGAGAGGCACAGAGAAAAGAGACCGATTCCTCTACATCCTCTAAGTGACTCACCCAATCCCCGCTGAGGGTACACATGTAGAAGCTTCAGTGGCCTGGGATGGGTTTTCCTCCCAATCTCTTGAAGAAATTCTCATTGGAGTCGAGGGGCAGGTTCTCTTCCCCAAGAGAAGTCAGGGTTCCCTTGTGACCCGTGCTTCTTTTCATCCAGGTTGCCCTGACGCCCAAGACAGGCCACTCGTTCGACCCTCAAAACCTGGGCAGGCCAAGATCAGATACTAGAGGGCCCAGGTGGCAAGACATTTTTTAGAAGGGTCTCAGACTGGGGCAGCACTGCAATATGGTCCCCCCCAAATCCCCTAAAGGGCCCTCCCGGGTATATGCTTGGTAAACATGGGTTCCAGGGCATAGGGTCAGGGCTGTTTCCTGCATCTTGCTCCTCCTGTTGAGGTTGATAGGTCAGCCGCTCCGGTCCCACGCATGTCGGTTGGGTCTTTCTGGGTGTGGGCCACCCTTTGCCTGGTCCGCACCCAGCTGCCCAGAATGCACTACCGGCCAGGGCACAAAAGTGGGGGGCCGAGTCCTGTGCCGTGGGTTTTGTCTGGAAGACAGCCATAGGATTGGGCTGGTATTGTCAGTCACTCAGGCCATTCTGCCGTCAATAATCCTCCGATATGCAACAAGAATAGTTCTGTCTGATTTATTTACTGATTGAAAAAAAATTATCCCTTTTTTAATCACAAAACAAACAAGTGAAAGTCAACAAAAGCATTTTATAATAAATATATATTAAAATACTGATACAATTTACAGTATTACTTAAGATGGTGCTCCGTATTTAGTGCAAAAGTGTTCGTGCAGTGCATGAAAAAAGTGCATGAGACAAGTAACTCTCAAAAGCTTTACAAAAAAGCATGGTCACAACAAAGTTAAAGTCTCTTAAGTTGGGACTGTCTTCTGGTCCTCAACGTACTTTGCCCAACGTGATGTTTCGATAGGCCGTCAACTTCTCGACCCACCATGTAAGAGTGTATGTTGTATGGGGTCTTCATCAGGACAATCTATTGTATTCCATGAATGTACATTTATAAAGAGAAGAGGGAGAAAGACTCACCCAGTCTTCTTAGAAAAAAGGTATCCAAGGTGAGCCAGACGTGGTCTCCTGTCCCGTGGCTCGTTGATTTTACAAATTTATATTGTCACTTTATCGCTTATAGTGAATCCAGTATTTTTTTAATTAATTTTAGCACTCCCCTTCTGGTGTGTCCTCTTGATGGAAACCAAGAAGTTGTAACATGCATCTTTCCTGATAGTTAGATTATTTCCATCTAATCTTTACACTAACTAAGGTGTGGTGGGCTCCCCTTTGAGAATTTATTTCTCCTTTTTCTTTTCAGGATATCATTCTGAAGTTTTCGCAGGGACATAAACATAATTAAGTTGCCTTTTTGATCAAGAAGACTCTTTCTTTATTGATAATGTGTCAATTTATATATATATTCATTATTGGACACCTAACTGAGTAACCCTTTGTTCCTTTACATTTCAGGATATTTCTCTGATGTTTTCAAAGGGCTATTAAAATAATTAAGATTTCCTTTTTTTACCATGATGACTCGGTGAGCCTTTCCTCTTCCTTCGTTGGAAGGTTTGGGTTTATGTACACACAAGTTAACAAATGTTTATCCGTCACACAGGGTGTTCCAATTGATTGACCTGATGAAGACCTAATATTCATGTACAACTTAGATTCTTACATGACAGGTTGAAACGTCGATGGAATTGCAAAACGTGCCAGTATCTAGCCATCACAATGGGCAAACAATGTTGTGAACCAGTGGACCGTTCCACCTTAAAAGACTTTAATTAACTTTGTTGTGACCATGCTTTTTTGTAAAGGTATTCAGAGATTTTCTTTCAACCTGTCATGCTCTTTTTCATGCACCTCATGAGCACTTTTGCACCAAACAAGTAGTAACCTTCTTAAGTAATAATGTGAAATGCATTAGTATTTTAATATATATTTGTCATGAAGTGCTTTTGTTGACTTTCACTCTTGCATATTTTCTGAAGGAAAAAGCAATAAATGTCCTTCAATCTCTAAAGGGTATACAACATAACCCTTATTGTAGAATATTGTATAGAGCCCAGGTTCTGAGGAACACAGGGTTACCCCATGGTTGGTATCAGCAATTAATGATCCTTGTGCAGGTTGTTGTAAGGAACCTTGCTACAACTTTTACTACCTCTATAGTCAATTTTGATAATATTCTCTACGTTCTGCCAGGGCATTTGTTACCCCAGTGGGCCCAATCCGAGTGCCTCACTAAACCATTCAAACGGTAGTAGCAACAGGTGGTGTGTACAAAGGGCAGAAACTTAATCAACGCAACCTTATGACCCGTATTTACTGGGAATTCCTTGTTTGTTGCAAATATTTGCACTCCATATCACAAACTGGGTTCAAGGGGTTACCCGTACCTGTCTGCGAAGGGTAGACACATGCTGATCCATTCAATGTAACCCACGTACCGCACCGGACATCTAAGGGTATTGAAGACATGTTACTGCTTGAGCTTTGAGAAGTTGAACCCTGACCGCTTTGGGACTCGTAACTAGTTAGCAGGGAGAAGACTTGTTTGTTAGCAGAATTAACCAAGCAAATTGCTCCACAAACTAAGAACAGCTATAGATCACCACCAACAGAATTAAGAAAGAGTTATCAATCCTTTCTGTGTCTGGGACAGGTGTGGTTGCCTATGTTGAGTCAAATTCAGCTGCAGGCTCCACTCCTGGTGGTGCTGTTCTGTCAGATTCCTTTAAGTTTCAGCTGTGCAACCGTACGCCTCTTGGTCAAGCAAATAACGCAACCTGAGCGCTAGTCTGCATTATTTATGGTCAGGAACTAGGATGGTAGCTGGTTGTCTTCGGACTTCGAACTTTCATTCTTGATTAATAAAAACATTCTTGGCAAATATTTTGCTTTGGTTAGTCTTGCACCACTCCAAGAATGTTACCTTTATTGGTACAATACTAATGTCCCCCAGCTGTCTCGCCTAATCATGGCCCCAGTTCCAAAAACCAACAAAATAGAACCAGAGGCCTGTTCCATTATTCCTAGCTAAAGTATTCAGGCGAGCAGCCTGCTTTGAACTCTCTAATTTTTTCAATGTAAACTCTTCTGGACCCCAGCACTCTGTCAAGGGAATCAAGGGGCTGCCGTGAGGCAGGGGCTGGGGCAGGCAGTAGCTCGCCTTGTGGCAGACTGACCACTCGATCCCAAGATCCAACTAAGAGCTTTTTAACTGCAGCAACTTTAATATACGGTATAGGAGCTGGATTTACCATGGCTGCTTCTAACAGGCTTTCCCTCCAATGGATCCGCCATAAAGGACTCATTCCGATGATAGGACCTCAAAAGAGTCCTGCAGTTTCTTTTTTCCCATCACTAGCTCCTCAAGTCCAGAGTGGCTAATTTGCATGCCTGCTGCCTTTCTTGGATGTGATAGCTGTTTCTCAGGTTCCCTCTCTGGAGTCGAACCCTGATTCCCCTTTACCCGTTGACTATCTAATTGGCAACTAAGTAACAATTAAATGAGCATTCCATTGTTATTGACTTGCAAAATAACATTATTTGGCTGGCCATGAAATCGCAATAGCTACTGCATTATATTGGAATAACCAAAGCAATCCTGTAAGTATAGGAATTGGAATAGAGCAAAATACATTTAATCACAGACACAACAATGATAGTAGTGAAATAAAGGCCCTTCATCCCTAAGTGGAACTTAACTCATCCACAGTGCTGGGAAGCCCTCTCCTTTCTCTTGAGTCTCTCTCTCTCTCTCGACCATCACAGCCAGGAAGCAGCTATGTCGGTGATGGCAGTTTGTACAACTCCATCAGCGAGCTTCAATCCCCCACACATGCCTCTATGCTTGAATATCCAGAAGCTCGGCTTGTTTCAGATTCTTTTCCTTTATCACATTTTCTAGCTTTATCAGTATGTATCTTTGGCTGCCCTGATGCTCGCTAATCATCTCTTTGGACATCTTTTGGTCTTTTCCTGAATTCTCTTTCTCAGGCTTAGTACAACCTTCGCTTACATCTCTCCCACACTTCCTGCTTCCCGTAGCTTCTTAGTGTATTATAAATAACATGCCGGCCGCAGATAACTTTGTCTATGGAATGCGGAAAACAAGCTTGGAAGTGACAGCTTGAACTTTGTGCTCTGTTTAGGTTTTCTGCATGTATTACCACTCATCTACACTGTTCAAACTAATTAACCCTTCGCGTCACAATGTCTTCTGCAAACTATGCCTATACTATACAACCGTGGTCTCCATGGCAGGCACAGAAAGTACCATCGAAAGTTGATAGGGCAGACATCTGAATGTATTGTCTCTGTCATGGAGATGTGTAATTGGCCAAAGGTTATCTAGAGTCACCAAAGTTATTGGGCAGGTGTAGCGGGTGGCGGAGTAATGGGCAACAGTCGAGTTTTTGTTAGTGACGGCTTTATTTGATGAAACAGGATATCTGTACAGGTTTTTCTAATGTGAGTCCGCCTCGGTGATCTGCTCCGTTCGGGCCGCTGTTTTCTCCTCGTTGCCTCCTCCTTTCTCCGATTCGGACTCCGCCTCGCCTCCACCTGGTCCGTTTCCGTGATTCCGGTGTTCCTTGCCTCGGGATAAGACACAAGAGAGGACGTCTCAGATTCGTGTTATGCTACAGGCGCACTCGTGGGGGGAAAGGGAGTGAGGACACCACCGGTGATTATTTACAGCTAGTGAAGGGGCGGGGTGGGGGTGTAGGAAGGGTACTCCAGGGGAATGAGGGAAAACGGGATACGAATTACACTAGGTTCCCTCCTCTTCTCCTAACCCAGCCCGTGATATGATGACGTACCTCGGATAGCCACACGCCTCCAGGTCGCGTGTGGCTGGGCGGCTCGTGTTGCTGTTGGCGTCCTGGCTCCCGCGCCGTCAACGGGTCACTCTGTTCCTCCACTCCCTCGGCAGATGGTAAACTGGGTCCTCTTCTCTCCGTACTTTCCTCGAGTCTCTCTCCCCAACACACGTCTCTCCGCTCTCCGTCCTCCACTCCTTAGTACAAGCACACCTGACTGTCATCACCTGCCGGCTTAAAGGCGTGACGGGGCTCCTCCTCCTCCTGGGTGCACTTCTAGTTAAAGGGCCAGTCTTCAATCTCCTCCTCGTCACAGCTATAGCGTTCTTCAGACACCGAGCAGACCTGGGTGTGGGAAGGCTGAAAAGACAGGAGGGGGGGTCACAAGGTGAATACCCACCCGGGGCGGTAGCGGACTTCGAGGCGCCCAGTGGCCTGCCGCCCCCGTCACATCAAGCCTGAATTTGTCTTGCTCTGAAAAATGCTGGCATCCCAGGAGGTCAGCTCTTTTCGATATGTATATACTCTAGCATTACCACAGTTATAAAAAGTAACAGAGCAATCAAACAAGCTATTACTGATTTAAAGTATGCATATGTGTAAGGCTTAATCTTTGAGATAAGCATTGCTACTGGCACAATGAACCAGGCTATACGCACCTGCTGGATGGGAGGAGGAGCTGCGTGCCTGTCCGAGACTGGCCTTCAGACCCTCAGAAGTCTGCTGTGGGAGCCCCTGCTTTCCTGCTGAGGGAACTGGGCAGCCACACAAGTACCGACAGCCCTAGACTGCTCAGCGAAAACCGAAGGTAATGGGCCAGGGTGCAGCCTGAACAAGACGCAGGGGTACTGGCCTGGGCAGCCAGGACACTCCACAGAATGGTCGTTAAGGCAGGCCAAGCAGTCCATCCATAATTGGACCGGCTATGCTGCCATGCACAGGGATATCCGCTTCGCAACCCTGCCTGCTCTCCAGGAAAGGCCTATCAGTCAGGGCTGAAAGACAGCTCTGGACTGGGTCCCTGGGGCAGGCCAGCACGCACCCTTGCTGTCCCCATGGAGAAAAACTGGACGGCATAGGGATCCCAAACACCTTGTACCTACTAATTCAGAGGAAGGTTGCCTGACTTTCTCTAATCTGTGCACACCAAGTAACAGAGGGGGACATTGGAGAAAATGTATATACCTTCCTGGAGCTCTGCCTGGGCATGAAGAGTCAGTCAATGAGCTCTCATAGGCATTTCCAGAGTAGCCCAACCATCTGGGAATGCCATTCATTGCTATTGAATGCGTAACCAGATGTCAGAGTTAAGAGCAACCAGATGGCTGGGCTTAAAAGACATCCTACTGCTTGCACCATGAGTTATAAAGCATTTTCTGCTCATCCTTTGAGGGGCCAGGGGGTCCCTGGGAGGAGTCTATGGGCAGGTGCTGGATCTCAGGCATGAAGCTGTGGGTAGTTCTCATGTAACTCTTCCCCAGGGCCCGGTCAATGCATTTTATCTGAGCCAAGCAGGGAAGGACTGTCTGTGGGACCCTTTCCCAGGCAGGCAGCAGATTGTGGATTGGAGCCCAGCTTTGGGGTCTTCAACCCCAGGGCCTGCCAGAGCTCTGCCCTGTTACCCATTCACAGATTCTTACTCCAGGCAAGAGGGGGAGGCCTTCCGAGCCTGTGGGACCCCATCCCAAGCACCTTAAGACACAGCGAGCAAGAGACAGGAGCTCAGGATTTGGGGCTTCCGGGCCTGCCAGAGTTCTGGCCCCGGCAGGCAGGGGAGACCTACGAGGGTCTGTGTGGTCCTGTCCCGAGCACTTTGCGCTCATGGCTGGGGCTGCCACCCCTGGGCCTGCCAGATCTCTGTCCCTGACTCTGGTCAGAGCTGTTGAGCCCAGGCAGCAGAGATCTCCCCGGGCCTGTGGGACACTGCCCTAGGCTGTAATTGACATGGCAGGCTGAAGAATGAAGCCAATGGTGGAGGGCATCCACCTCTGGGCAAGCTGGTGCACTGACCTGGGGCAGGTCAGAGCTTCTTAAGCTGGACGAGTAGAGGAGACCTTCCTGGGCCTACGTGCCCCTGTCCCAGACACGTTGGGGCACAACATGAGGCAGACCAGAGCCCAGGACCTGGGGCTTCCATCCTCAAGCCTCCCAGAGTGTATCTTATCTGTGGCAGGCATGGTAGGCCTCCAGAGCCTGTGAAACCAAGTCCTGAGCAGCCAAAGAATTAACTCAAAGATGGAGAGTTCAAGCCCAGTGCAGGCCAGAGCTCGGACCTTGGGCCCGAACAGTTTCTTCACCTGACTGAGCAAAAGAGCTCTCCTGGGACCCTGTCATCAGCACTTTAGAACAATGAGGACTGGTGAACGGAGGCCCCGGCTGGGAGCCTCCAGCCCCAGGCCAGCCAGAGATCTATCTGACCCAGGACCTGGTGAGAGCTTTTGCACCTGGCAAGCAGCGAAAGCCTCCCAGGGCCTGTAAGATTCCGTCCCAGGCACTTTGGGACACGGTGGCCTGGTGAATGGAGCTCAGGATAGAGAAAGTATCTGGGCTCCTGGAGCCCTGGCTGGGCTTGAAACTTCAAATGAGCCCTCAATGGGACTTCCAGGCAGCTGGCAATTCTAAACGCTATCACTTTAAGGAAATTGTGTTTCAGTAAGTAAGTAAAGGGCTTATAAGGTGCATGAATGCTGAGGCGTCTTGACGCTGGAGGAGGCAAGAAGGTGATTTGGTGCTATTGGGGAAGGAATAGCCAGGTTTTAACCTGGCTCCTAAACTGGGACCTGGATAGTGAAAGCCTAATATTGAGTGGGGCAATGGTACATATACATTTTGTTTTGTTTTTTATACTTATATATAGCGCAAACTAGACCCGAGACATCGGGTATCAGAGCGCTTTACATGAGCACCAGTTTCGTTACACAAGGACACATTCATTTTTGTAGGCACGGGGAGATTACGTGATTTGCCCAGAATCACAGGATGTTGAGCGTCGTTGCTGAGACTCGAACCGGGTTCCCCATCTTCGAGGTTGACCGCTCTAGCTGTAAGGCTACATCCTCTTTATTTAAGTACAAAACATCACCAGTGATTGTAGCATGGCACATTTTGATCACCCATGTAGGCTTGGTAAATGACCCCTAATTATAATTTACAGGCATCAATACTGTAACAAAGGGGTATGCAGTTCCTTTTGAAGAAACGTAATGACTATGCCATTGTGAACTCAGGAATCAACCTGGGGAGTCTGATCGCTCAGCTGCAAGAACCCTCAAACACCCGAGGAGGTGTTGAGATTAATCATAGGCCCTGCTTCTCGTCGGGCCGGTGCTGCAATGCTTGATAGGTACCCACAAAGGGGCTTTTTGGCAGAGATCGTTTATTGTTATGCCTGTTGTGAAGTGTGGGAGTGGGGCTGCTGGTTAGATTGGTGTAGGTGGTACTGCATATGGGTAATAGTGCGTGTTAAAATAGACTGAGTTGTACTCAAGAAATTTAAAAGGCGAGTCCACTTGTCTCATTAAAAATGGTGGTGGCTGTCAGCAGAGATAATGATCTGTAACAGCTCGAATTTTAGTGTACGTTTGGGTCAACATGTTTCTTGCCACTATATTTCAATGATGATCATGTGGCAATTCATCTGCACTAAGGTTCCCTAATATACATAGTGGTTGGAGTCTAATATTATGTATTCATAAAGATCACCAATCACTACCTCCGGTTTCCTAGACTGGATAGGTTTGTCCACATACAGCGCGCTACAGCCCTCAAGCTAATTCTTGTTAGTTCTGCTCGTTTTCGAGGAGGCTATACTGTTTTTTTAAAATACTACATTAATGTATCTTCTTAAACCACATTCCTATCAGATGTGATTGGTAATCTTAACCCACAGTAGACCATGTTTTTTTTTAATGCAGTCCATATTGCTTTAAAGGAAAACAAGGTGCATTTAAAAAGAAGAAAATTAATTGTTGACGTTTTTTAAGAGCAGGCAGTGGTCCGTGTGGGATCCCCTCTACTGATCGTTAAAAAATATTTTGTCAACATTCTGAAAAAGGAAAGGATCCCAAATGAATAACCACCATTTTAAAAATGGTGATAAAATATTACTGTTTTGCAACCGGAATTCGTTTGCAAAACAGTATTACATACCATAGCGATTCGGTATTTGGAATGGATGACCAAAATGGACCGATTCCAAAAATGAAGGCAAATTGCGACTCAATAAAACAGTTACCAAATCGCATTTTGTACATTTGAAAAAAGCATTTTCCTGTCCCAAATGGTCCAATTCTGCGAATCTACCTGTGGTCCCTAGACTTTAACGATCAAGTCAAGACTGTCACACATTTTCTCATATTATCGAGATTAGACACAGGAAATTCCACCCTAACTGACCACCCAGCAAAAACCATGAACCCCTGATATTGGTCCTACACTGCACAGCCCGAATGATGTCGGAGAAAAGAAAATGTAACTGCATGTCCCCTATACTGAGAGATCTCCATTGGCTCTCCCTTGAGGTTAGAATCTATTTTAAAAATTAGATATTTCACATTCAAAAGCATTCACATGTGCAGACTAACCAAATTCTTAAAAATATCCGGTAGCTCCAAACTCTCACACAACAAGGACTCTTTCACTGTTGAACACCCAAATTTCAAAGACAATCATTTTTTGCTGCCGCCACTTCAAACTGGAACTTCCTTCCTACCCAATTTAGTAATGGCAGCAGACATCCTCTCTAGGAAAGAGACTCAAGACCCACCTGTTTAGTGTATACCTGAACCAAATGCTCTCTAGACCAATTAACCTCACTGAGTTATACAACATCAGCACCATTTAATTTAAGTACCCACACTTAACTTGTTTTTTCTGTATTATGTCTTTTTGAACCATACTTTTCAATGCCTATGTAACTTTCTTCCTTCAAGTCACTGCTTACAGTCATGTATTCTTTAGTTACTTATGATCTGTCTACCCTCCCTCCTTAACTCCCCTTTCCCCTCTATCAGCTTGACCCCTCACCCTCATAATTTAGTTCATCTTCTTGAAAAGGTTAATCATATCTGGCATTTGTATAGCTCAATTGATCTTCTTGCTAATGCGGTTAAAACATTATGTGGTATATGTGGTTGCAGTTACTTGTAAAGCGCACTAATACCTGTTGGTGAAACTGCACTATAGAAAAATACTGTAGATACCTATAAAATTACTTTCCCCGCTATATTCGACTGAATCTGTACACAAGTATTCATCAGTAAAACCTATGTTAAGAATACATTGTAGCAATTTTTAGGTTTAGAATGACTTTGAAAGCTTGATACCAGCTTTGCACGTCTAGTAAAGGAGTTTGCGAGAGGAGTTTTCTGTGACCTGTCCATGTGTGGCAAAGCCACCCAAACTCTTGGACCAAAGTTCTGTTGACTGTTACCTGTTCTATACACTTTGAGTCCTTTCATAAAGCTGGTGTTCATGATAAATCCTGGGAAATGTCATTGCCTCTGTCAATCATCTCCTTCAGGAATGGTCCAAACAGTAAGGACTTATCTTGAATAGTAGTACAGGTTATTAACAAAGTAAGCAATCTTGTGTTCTTCAGTATATTTAACTTTTATAGGTTCTTTCTTCAGAGACAGCCAACACATTTCACCACAATGTAATTTTTTCAAGGCTTCAGATTTATACAACAAGGTACTAATTAAAACAAGTAAGAAAAACCTTTGCATAGAGCTCCGTTTCAGTCAACACCCAATAGAGAAGTAAGGATAGGTCCCAGCCTATAGTGCCAGACATCATTGTTTCCAAGCAAATATTCAAAAATAGACACCCTCTCTAGGGCCCTTCCATCTAGTTCGGGATTCAGGCAGTTCGTAGTGTTCGCGTTGAAAACCATATACTTGTTTTTTTGTAAATTGATCTCCAATCCCCAGCTTCTACAAAAAGTGCAAAATACACCAAGAACCCTTTGCATGCCCATAGGAGATTTTGAAAATAAGAGCGTATCATCCGCAAACATAAGTGCAGGAATTTTGTGATTCGCTAACCTAGGTGCATCAATATCTTTTCCAGCCAGCAGGGATTCTATTAGGCCGGTTATAAAAAGGGAAAAGAGTGTTCGGGCCAGGACACATCCTTGGTGCACCCCTTTCTCTACAGGGAAGGGGGAGAAAGTTCACAATTTTTCCCATATTTTTTTCGTGCATAATTATCTTGGTGAAGGCGGTTCAATTGTTAGCAGAGATACTCTGGAACTCCCAAGTCCAGAAGTATACCCCACAATTGATCCCTCTGGACTAGATCGAAAGCGGATTTAAGATCCACAAATGTGAGGTAGAGGCTGCCACCTTCTAGGACAGAGGTCTTCAAACTTTTGAATGCCGAGACCCCCCTGTCAACATTTTCAGGCTTAAGGACCCCCTAGAAAATGTAAATAATGTTTTGTGATGCCACGTATTTTGGGATAGCATTGCTTTATTTTGAAATGTTTTAAACACAGTAACACTGAGGAAAGATTTCACCACATCAGTACCAGTTTATAATCAAAATACAGCAATTAACATCAGAAAGATGTCTAGTCAACCATTGTGAAGGGCCTCCTACTCCATACGTTCATCTGTAAGTGCAGAGTGGGACGAATTAATGCATGGTTAGTGATGGCCTTGTTTGAGTAAGCTACAGATTGATCAGTGAGGGGGGGACAGGTGAGTGAAGTGTCACATGAGTGCAGGGTGAGTAGTGTGCTTGTGTGACTGCATGGTGAGGTACAGGGTGAACAATGCAAGCGCATTGTTAGTGCAGAGTGATCACTGTGAGTGCAGGGTGAGCGGGTGAATGTTGTGAGTGCATGGTGATCAGTGTGAGTTCATTGTGATCACTGTGAGTGCATTGTGATCACTGTGAGTGCAGGGTGAGCGGGTGAATGGTGTGAGTGCATTGTGATCACTGTGAGTGCATTGTGATCACTGTGAGTGCATGGTGATCGCTGTGAGTGCATTGTGATCGCTATGAGTGCATGGTGATCAGTGTGAGTGCATTGTGATCACTGGGAGTTCAGAGTGAGCGGGTGAATGTTGTGAGTGCATGGGGATCAGTATGAGTGCATTGTGATCACTGAGTGCAGAGTGAGCGGGTGAATGGTGTGAGTGCATGGTGATCAGTGTGAGTGAGGGTGAGCGGGAGAATGATGTGAGTGCATTGTGATCAGTGTGAGTGCATTGTGATCACTGTGAATGCAAGGTGAGCGGGATAATGTTGTGAGTGCGTGGTGATCGGTGTGAGTGCATTCTGATCAGTGTGAGTGCATTGTGATCGTTGTGAGTGCATGGCGATTAGTGTGAGTGCATTGTGATCGCTATGAATGTATGGTGATCAGTGTGAGTGCATTGTGATCGCTGTGACTGCAGGGTGAGCGTGGAAGTGAAGGCAAGAAAGAGGAGTGCGTTGTCTGAATGCAGGGTGCATTCACATAAACTTGAAGCGTAGGATTTCAGATACAAGTTAAACTATTGCTATAATGGCATTAATCAGGGATCGGGGGTGGAGGAAATAAATAATGTGCTAATCCTGCAACAAACTTCCAGTCTTATGATCAGGGTTACCAGCTCATTATTTTGATGGCCCAAAAATAAGCAGTCACCTAAAGCTGTATTTTTAGCACTTATCTGTGAATACTTAGAACATCAAATATAAATAGAAAGCACTTTTAATTGTATTCTAGGGCTGCCTCAATGATCCATGACTGAAAATTAAAGAGAACAAAGACAGAAAAGTCACATAACTAATTAATATATACTTTTTTATTTATAACTCTATTTAGTGTCAAGAGCAGGTATCTGCAGACTCTTTCAACAACACACAGCAGGCATTTTTCTTTAGGCAACCCAACTTTATATTTCTTTTCATTAAAAGTGTTCTCACCCTACAGCAGTAAGTGTAAAAATCCAAATGTAAGGTAGGGGCAGAGTGGGGGCCCAGGGGGTACTGGAACCATAACAAAAACTAAGCCTGGGTAATTAGTTAACAAAGGCGTGTAAATATGCAAATGGTCTTTAGAAACCTGTGAAAAACTCGGGCCTGCCGGAGATAAGACTCTAGACACTGCCCAGCCGAGCCCCCATCATCGCGAGCTGCACTGCAGCAGCCCGTGCTGAGACACAGGAAGGGGGAGGAGGGAAGCTGAAACCCTGTAGGCCAGGGCAGAAGTCTGACTGTGAATGCGCGACCCCCTTCACATCACTCCACGCCCCCCTGGGGGTCGCGCCCCACAGTTTGAAGACCCCTGTTCTAGGACCACAGTTTTCCAGTGGATAAGTTGTAACCTAAAGATGATCAAGAGTAGAGATCTTAGCCCTAAACCCTGCTTGTAGAGGTGTTAATACATTACTCAGACAGTCAGTCAAAAATTACTTTATTCGGTTTATGTGCAAACCATAAAAGCATACTAAAAGACCTACAATGTCAGAGGAATTAAAAAAACATGGATTACATATAAATAGACTTAAAAAATTAGCAGATATTTACATACATAAAACAGTCGAAAATGTAGTTTGGGTGAATTACATCAAGACACAACAATTAATTAGTATATACACAATTTGAGCTTAACTTATTTTCCTTAAGGTTCTTACAGCCCCAGAGAGAAAGTTGGCAATATTAAAAATCTCCCATACATTTGACAATAGCTGCAGATAGAGTAGAGCTGGCTGGACTTGCACAAAAGGGGTGAATGTGTGTGGGTACTGCACACTTTAATCTTTGTCTAAACCGTTTGTGTGATTTGTGTGCTACCTTTGATTGGTGCCTGCTAACACCTTTTCAACATATTTATAGGGCCTGGCCCCTGTTGGCTGCCAGAACTCAAAAGTGCACTACTTGTAAAGAACAATTACTCAGTTTTTAGCATTTCAATTTATATTCCAATCATTAGTATTCAATTCATTACACAATCAACATTTGTCTGAACGTATTCATCATAACATAATTATAATGCAATCAAAGTCAATAATAAAGTAACACAAATCAAAACATATTAGATACATCAACCCAATGCATTTCGGGGCTAGACGGCCCCTTCGTCAGGGGTCTATTAAAGAAAAAGAAAAGGAAATCTTATTACTCTTGGTGCTTTTGAGTTTCACAGTTGCTATTCTTATTTAGCATCATTTAGTTAACTAAACTATTTTAGTCTTACCTCAAGCTCTGAGATAAGGTTTTTTTCTTTTAACGAGATTGGTTGCATTGCGATCTGTATAAGGACATAGTAATTCATTTTATGGTGCTTTTTTATGTGGCAGGTTGTATTATTCATAACGTGAGTTCTTGCGTTTACCTGTTTCCTGATTGGAATTGATCTGAAATAAACAGGGGGTTTCTTTATTATAGTCTCTTGTAGGTTATTTACGTGAAGTATTATTATTAACCCAAAGGTTGTTTAAGGCTCACCTGTTGGTATCGTAGTGTCGTTCTTATATATGGTAGTCTCCCTATTTGTAACAAAAAAATTCTATTTAGGCAACTTTCAAATTCATGACTTAAATATATTTATTTCTTAGAAGTCAAATGAGTTACCTGCGATCCTAAGCATGTAGCGTCGGTCTCGCAGTCTGAGACAAAATTGAGTGGTGCTGGAAAAAAAGAAAACCGAATTTTATGAAGATACTGTAGTTTGTTTGTCATTAAATGGGAACTAAAAATAACAGCGGATGTTTACCTTATGAAAAGCGATTTGAGGACTTAGTTCTCATCAACTTCGTGCTTTTTTCAGTGTCCTACACAAAAATGTAAAAAGTACAATTTCAATATCCGATAGCTACTTCGAAAAACAACGTGCCTATGTTTATTCGCGTTTGAAATAATCACCTGCGGTCCTATGCTGGGAGGCTTCGGTTCCGCAGTGCCTGTAATATTGCAGCTGACTGCAAAATAAACAGATAACGGAGAGAATTTTTAGTATAGAGTTTAAACACTATTTCGGGGCTGATGTTTACTTTTCTAACGTATCGCGCTGAGCTTTTCTCGTCTTACCGGGTAATCTTGTTTAACCTGCCGAACGAGGTTCCTCCGTGTTGTTTGTATTCGTGTTGTAAGTTTTAAGTCCCTTATTTATGTTTTGTTGATTTTCACCAGCGGTATAGTTGAAGGACTACGAGTTGTTTAGGACTAGGTTGTAGAGGAAGGCTAAAGCTTTAGGCACGGCGGCCATTATTAAGCGGTCTGAGAAACATTATCGAGAGAACTTACTCAGCTAATGAAATATCTTTTACAAGTACCTCAGTTCCATGGTAAAGGACATCAGTTTTTGAACACTGCAACCATTATTAATAGTTTGTTGTGGGATATTTTGAATAATTGTTGTGGGATATTATAAATGAATTAAACTAACAAGTCATTAATAAAGTGACATTTAGAGGTGCCCTGGTACATTGATGCCATTGCAGAAACCATAAATTCAACAGTGCGTAATTAGAGTTATATAACATCAAATAAACATTTTTCACAACCTACATATCTAATTTACTAGGTACATATTTGTTTGAATTTTTTTTTACTGCCTATCTATTTACACTAAAAATACAATCTGAGTATTTACAACCTATATTCACTGTGAGTGTCTTGTTTTTAGTGGTGAGTGTGTTTTTTGGATTCTTTTGTATTTGAGTTGTGTTTAGTGCATCGCGGGTCTGAAGTCCAGGTGCTTAGGACTCTCCACATTTCTTTCTGCTTATAAAAAACAGATCATATCCATTTTACCATTGAGTCCGCAAGGGACTAGTGTCTGTAATCTCCGTATCCAGTAGGCTTCCCTTTGGAGAAGGGTCTTGGCATTGTCAAAACCTAACTTCTGTGGAACCTGTTCCACTATTTGGAATCTCAACTGCGCTATTGAATGTCTTAATTCTGTCCAATGTTGAGCCAATGGTGAAGTCGCACTTTTGTTTCTTATTCGGCTCTTGTGTTCAGATAGTCGTGTTTTTATTTTTCTGTCTGTTTTTCCTACATATAGGAGTCCGCATGGACACTTAATGGTGTAAACCACATGTTCTGAATTACAGGTTGTATTGTGTTTGAGTGGAATTTTTTCACCTGTCCTAGGATGCAATAATATACTCCCAGGTATTATATTATTGCAGTTTTTGCAATTGTGACATTTTGTTGTTCCTCTGAAGACTTTTGACTCTTCAATGTCGCCTATAGATTTATTGGGTTTGTTCAGTAATTCTTTCAAGTTTTGGGCCCTTTTATAGGCGAACAATGGTTGTTCAAGAAATAGTGAACCAAAGTCTTTCTCAACCTAAAGGATTTCCCCTGTTTTTTTGATTATTTTCTTTATATCCCAGGATGCTGTGGAATATTTTTATTTTTCTGTCTGTTTTTCCTACATATAGGAGTCCACATGGACACTGGTGTATACCACATGTTCTGAATTACAGGTTGCATTGTGTTTGAGTGGAATTTTTTCACCTGTCCTAGGATGCAATATTATATTCCCAGGTATTATATTATTGCAGTTTTTGCAATTGTGACATTTTGTTGTTCCTCTGAAGACTTTTGACTCTTCAATGTCGCCTATAGATTTATTGGATTTGTTCAGTAATTCTTTCAAGTTTTGGGCCCTTTTATAGGCGAACAATGGTTGTTCAAGAAATAGTGAACCAAAGTCTTTCTCAACCTGAAGGATTTCCCATCGTTTTTTGATTATTTTCTATATATCCCAGGACGCTGTGGAATATTTGGATACAAACACCATTCTTTTGTTCATTTTCATCGATTTTTTTTGAAGAAGTTCATTCCTAGGGATAGTCTTAATTTTCTCTATCTGTGCCTCAAGCAGTCTCTTTGGGTATCCTCTATCCAAATATTTTTGTTATCTCTTCTAGAGTTCTTTCGCAAGTCACTGGGTCGGATGAGATTCTCTTTATCCGCATGAATTGGGACACTGGCAGATTATTAATCAAGTTCGCAGGGTGGAAGCTTCCAAAAAGTAATGCAGTGTTCTTGTCGGTTGGTTTTTTGTATACACTTGTGTGTATAGACTTATCTTTAATATTTGGATAGAGGATACCCAAAGAGACTGCTTGAGGCACAGATAGAGAAAATTAAGACTATCCCTAGGAATGAACTTCTTAAAAAAAAATCGAAGAAAATGAACAAAAGAATGGTGTTTGTATCCAAATATTCCACAGCATCCTAAGAAAATAATCAAAAAACGATGGGAAATCCTTCAGGTTGAGAAAGACTTTGGTTCACTATTTCTTGAACAACCATTGTTCGCCTATAAAAGGGCCCAAAACTTGAAAGAATTACTGAACAAACCCAATAAATCTATAGGCGACATTGAAGAGTCAAAAGTCTTCAGAGGAACAACAAAATGTCACAATTGCAAAAACTGCAATAATATAATATCTGGGAATATAATATTGCATCCTAGGACAGGTGAAAAAATTCCACTCAAACACAATACAACCTGTAATTCAGAACATATGGTATACACCATTAAGTGTCCATGCGGACTCCTATATGTAGGAAAAACAGACAGAAAAATAAAAACACGACTATCTGAACATAAGAGCCGAATAAGAAACAAAAGTGCTACATCACCATTGGCTCAACATTGGACAGAATTAAGACATTCAATAGCGCAGTTGAGATTCCAAATAGTGGAACAGGTTCCACAGAAGTTAGGTTTTGACAATGCCAAGACCCTTCTCCAAAGGGAAGCCTACTGGATACGGAGATTACAGACACTAGTCCCTTGAGGACTCAATGATAAAATGGAGATGATCTGTTTTTTATAAGCAGAAAGAAAGGTGGAGAGTCCTAAGCACCCAGACTTCAGACCCGCGATGCACTCCACTTTGTTGTGGGATATTTTGAATAATTGTTGTGGGATATTATAAATGAATTAAACTAACAAGTCATTAATAAAGTGACATTTAGAGGTGCCCTGGTACATTGATGTCATTGCAGAAACCCTAAATTCAACAGTGCGTAATTAGAGTTATATAACATCAAATAAACATTTTTCACAACCTACATATCTAATTTACTAGGTACATATTTGTTTGAAATTTTTTTAACTGCCTATCTATTTACAATAAAAATACAATTTGAGTATTTACAACCTATATTCACTGCGAGTGTCTTGTTTTTAGTGGCGAGTGTGTTTTTTTGGATTCTTTTGTATTTGAGTTGTGTTTAGTGCATCGCGGGTCTGAAGTCCGGGTGCTTAGGACTCTCCACCTTTCTTTCTGCTTATAAAAAACAGATCATCTCCATTTTATCATTGAGTCCTCAAGGGACTAGTGTCTGTAATCTCCGTATCCAGTAGGCTTCCCTTTGGAGAAGGGTCTTGGCATTGTCAAAACCTAACTTCTGTGGAACCTGTTCCACTATTTGGAATCTCAACTGCGCTATTGAATGTCTTAATTCTGTCCAATGTTGAGCCAATGGTGATGTAGCACTTTTGTTTCTTATTCGGCTCTTATGTTCAGATAGTCGTGTTTTTATTTTTCTGTCTGTTTTTCCTACATATAGGAGTCCGCATGGACACTTAATGGTGTATACCATATGTTCTGAATTACAGGTTGTATTGTGTTTGAGTGGAATTTTTTCACCTGTCCTAGGATGCAATATTATATTCCCAGATATTATATTATTGCAGTTTTTGCAATTGTGACATTTTGTTGTTCCTCTGAAGACTTTTGACTCTTCAATGTCGCCTATAGATTTATTGGGTTTGTTCAGTAATTCTTTCAAGTTTTGGGCCCTTTTATAGGCGAACAATGGTTGTTCAAGAAATAGTGAACCAAAGTCTTTCTCAACCTGAAGGATTTCCCATCGTTTTTTGATTATTTTCTTAGGATGCTGTGGAATATTTGGATACAAACACCATTCTTTTGTTCATTTTCTTCGATTTTTTTTTAAGAAGTTCATTCCTAGGGATAGTCTTAATTTTCTCTATCTGTGCCTCAAGCAGTCTCTTTGGGTATCCTCTATCCAAATATTAAAGATAAGTCTATACACACAAGTGTATACAAAAAACCAACCGACAAGAACACTGCATTACTTTTTGGAAGCTTCCACCCTGCGAACTTGATTAATAATCTGCCAGTGTCCCAATTCATGCGGATAAAGAGAATCTCATCCGACCCAGTGACTTGCGAAAGAACTCTAGAAGAGATAACAAAAATATTTGGATAGAGGATACCCAAAGAGACTGCTTGAGGCACAGATAGAGAAAATTAAGACTATCCCTAGGAATGAACTTCTTCAAAAAAAATCGATGAAAATGAACAAAAGAATGGTGTTTGTATCCAAATATTCCACAGCGTCCTGGGATATATAGAAAATAATCAAAAAACGATGGGAAATCCTTCAGGTTGAGAAAGACTTTGGTTCACTATTTCTTGAACAACCATTGTTCGCCTATAAAAGGGCCCAAAACTTGAAAGAATTACTGAACAAACCCAATAAATCTATAGGCGACATTGAAGAGTCAAAAGTCTTCAGAGGAACAACAAAATGTCACAATTGCAAAAACTGCAATAATATAATACCTGGGAATATAATATTGCATCCTAGGACAGGTGAAAAAATTCCACTCAAACACAATGCAACCTGTAATTCAGAACATGTGGTATACACCAGTGTCCATGTGGACTCCTATATGTAGGAAAAACAGACAGAAAAATAAAAATATTCCACAGCATCCTGGGATATAAAGAAAATAATCAAAAAAACAGGGGAAATCCTTTAGGTTGAGAAAGACTTTGGTTCACTATTTCTTGAACAACCATTGTTCGCCTATAAAAGGGCCCAAAACTTGAAAGAATTACTGAACAAACCCAATGAATCTATAGGCGACATTGAAGAGTCAAAAGTCTTCAGAGGAACAACAAAATGTCACAATTGCAAAAACTGCAATAATATAATACCTGGGAGTATAATATTGCATCCTAGGACAGGTGAAAAAATTCCACTCAAACACAATACAACCTGTAATTCAGAACATGTGGTTTACACCATTAAGTGTCCATGCGGACTCCTATATGTAGGAAAAACAGACAGAAAAATAAAAACACGACTATCTGAACACAAGAGCCGAATAAGAAACAAAAGTGCGACTTCACCATTGGCTCAACATTGGACAGAATTAAGACATTCAATAGCGCAGTTGAGATTCCAAATAGTGGAACAGGTTCCACAGAAGTTAGGTTTTGACAATGCCAAGACCCTTCTCCAAAGGGAAGCCTACTGGATACGGAGATTACAGACACTAGTCCCTTGCGGACTCAATGGTAAAATGGATATGATCTGTTTTTTATAAGCAGAAAGAAATGTGGAGAGTCCTAAGCACCTGGACTTCAGACCCGCGATGCACTAAACACAACTCAAATACAAAAGAATCCAAAAAACACACTCACCACTAAAAACAAGACACTCACAGTGAATATAGGTTGTAAATACTCAGATTGTATTTTTAGTGTAAATAGATAGGCAGTTAAAAAAAATTCAAACAAATATGTACCTAGTAAATTAGATATGTAGGTTGTGAAAAATGTTTATTTGATGTTATATAACTCTAATTACGCACTGTTGAATTTATGGTTTCTGCAATGGCATCAATGTACCAGGGCACCTCTAAATGTCACTTTATTAATGACTTGTTAGTTTAATTCATTTATAATATCCCACAACAATTATTCAAAATATCCCACAACAAACTATTAATAATGGTTGCAGTGTTCAAAAACTGATGTCCTTTACCATGGAACTGAGGTACTTGTAAAAGATATTTCATTAGCTGAGTAAGTTCTCTCGATAATGTTTCTCAGACCGCTTAATAATGGCCGCCGTGCCTAAAGCTTTAGCCTTCCTCTACAACCTAGTCCTAAACAACTCGTAGTCCTTCAACTATACCGCTGGTGAAAATCAACAAAACATAAATAAGGGACTTAAAACTTACAACACGAATACAAACAACACGGAGGAACCTCGTTCGGCAGGTTAAACAAGATTACCCGGTAAGACGAGAAAAGCTCAGCGCAATACGTTAGAAAAGTAAACATCAGCCCCGAAATAGTGTTTAAACTCTATACTAAAAATTCTCTCCGTTATCTGTTTATTTTGCAGTCAGCTGCAATATTACAGGCACTGCGGAACCGAAGCCTCCCAGCATAGGACCGCAGGTGATTATTTCAAACGCGAATAAACATAGGCACGTTGTTTTTCGAAGTAGCTATCGGATATTGAAATTGTACTTTTTAAATTTTTGTGTAGGACACTGTAAAAAGCACGAAGTTGATGAGAACTAAGTCCTCGAATCGCTTTTCATAAGGTAAACATCCGCTGTTATTTTTAGTTCCCATTTAATGACAAACAAACTACAGTATCTTCATAAAATTTGTTTTTCTTTTTTCCAGCACCACTCAATTTTGTCTCAGACTGCGAGACCGACGCTACATGCTTAGGCTCGCAGGTAACTCATTTGACTTCTAAGAAATAAATATATTTAAGTCATGAATTTGAAAGTTGCCTAAATAGAAATTTTTTGTTACAAATAGGGAGACTACCATATATAAGAACGACACTACGATACCAACAGGTGAGCCTTAAACAGCCTTTGGGTTAATAATAATACTTCACGTAAATAACCTACAAGAGACTATAATAAAGAAACCCCCTGTTTATTTCAGATCAATTCCAATCAGGAAACAGGTAAACGCAAGAACTCACGTTATGAATAATACAACCTGCCACATAAAAAAGCACCATAAAATGAATTACTATGTCTTTATACAGATCGCAATGCAACCAATCTCGTTAAAAGAAAAAAACCTTATCTCAGAGCTTGAGGTAAGACTAAAATAGTTTAGTTAACTAAATGATGCTAAATAAGAATAGCAACTGTGAAACTCAAAAGCACCAAGAGTAATAAGATTTCCTTTTCTTTTTCTTTAATAGACCCCTAACGAAGGGGCCGTCTAGCCCCGAAATGCATTGGGTTGATGTATCTAATATGTTTTGATTTGTGTTACTTTATTATTGACTTTGATTGCATTATAATTATGTTATGATGAATACGTTCAGACACATGTTGACTGTGTAATGAATTGAATACTAATGGTTGGAATATAAATTGAAATGCTAAAAACGGAGTAATTGTTCTTTACAAGTAGTGCACTTTTGACTTGCACAAAGCCTTTGTTTGATAAAATTGGAAGGATAAAACGCTTCTGAATACTAGTAAGGTGCTCGCAAAAGAAAATAAAGTGCATGATGTCCTGCCCGGAAAAATTATCAAACGTGCAAACCCCAAGATCATCAACCCTCTTCCACCCTGGCGTGTCACCGTGGAGAAAGTGAAATTGATCTAATCTAATTCTAGTCAATAAGAATCGATGATTGGGGTTTGTAACAATATCCAGATATGGTTCCAAGGACAGAGTAGTCTTTCGCAGTTGATGAACCCTTACTGTTGGCTTTTCCCGTTCCCTCTCTTCTCTAGCCATAGTGGCAATTCGCAGATATGTTTCTTTAGTCCATTTTACGTCTCCCCTGAACAACCTTTCTGGTGCGTTGTATATTTCAGGTCGACCCAGCTTCACAGATAGATTATAGACGTATTTAAGCCAGGGAATACAATGCCCATAATCGAGTGCCATACAATCTTTCAAAATTTCATGATTTAGCACTAATTCAGGGTACAACCAGGTCGCTATCCATTTTAACATGGGTGCCACAGCAATAGAATCTTCTACAAAGCCTATTTCACATTCCTGGTGGACAATATAACTGGCTGTTGATTGCGGGACAGATAGGATTTTTCTAAGGAGCTTATCTTCAACCATTTGAATGGCCTTCACATTCCTGATGCCCCACAAGTCAGCCCTGTACATTGCAAGAGATACACATTTAGCTCTGTATATCTGAGAAAGGGCCTTCATGGGTCTGGCTCCTAGTTTGTGAGCAAAACCTAGGACTGCCGCTGTGGCTCTAATCAGTACAGTTTTTTTTGCTAAAATGTGGGTACCCCAAGAACACTGATCATCAAATAGGACTCCTAAATACGGGAAGGTTGTTACTCTTGTTAGTGTGTTCCCCTCGCAATGAAGAGTTTTAACCCTGGTTGTTTTCTGACCAATCGCCATTACATGAGATTTGGAGAAATTTACACTAAGATCCAGTGATCTCATAAAAGCCGCAAAGGAGTTTAGAAGTAATTGAAGTCCTACCGCGGTTCTGGCTGGAAGAGCGGCATTATCCGCGTAAAGGAGTGCCGGGATCATTCGTTTGCCAGCACAGGGAATGTCTTTACATGAGGCACGTAGAGTGGAATCCAAATTGTTAATATAAAGTGTAAAAAGCTAAGGCCCTAGGATACACCCCTGCCTGACGCCATTTACAACAAGAATTCCATCGGTACAATTACCCATCTGGTCGTACCTCACAGTGGCAGATAGATCCCTGTGTAAATCTGCTAGGAAATGGACAATGTTTTTATCAACTCCTGATGCCAGGAGCCTGGTCCACAGTTTGGACCTGTTCACTCGGTCAAAGGCCGATGACAGGTCCATGAAAGCTAGGAAAAGTGCTCCCTTTTTAGCAATTTAGTATTTCCCAATCAATAATTGCAGATTTAAACATTGGTCTATTGTGCCCATGCCCTTTCTAAAGCCATACTGCAGGACTGAGAGTGTTCCCGTCTCCTCCAACCAGCCAGTTAGTTGGCTTAACACCACCCTTCCTAATACCTTAACTGAGGAGTCGATAAGAGATATCGGACGGTAGGAGCTAGGATCCCCTCTATTACCTTTTTTAAAGATGGGAACTATGACAGATTTTGCCCATGAGTTAGGCAGACTTAGACGGCAGGCATTGACAAAGACATCATACGTATCTTTGACCATGTCTTAATGTCAGACTTAAAAGGTCTGCCCGCACTCCGTCCGTTCCAGGGGCCTTGTTGCTCGTCATTAACATTATTACCTTGGCTACCTCTGCCTCAGTAAAGGATAGGGTATATTCTTCAGTATTGAGGACCGGGTTAGCACATGATTGTACCACACCTGTTCCTGAATACCACAGTCAGGTTCACTAACATATGCGTCCTGAAAAAAGGGCCTATTGATAAACGCCCAGAATTTTGCGCTATTTTTAATGACGTCAATAGATAAAAGCTCATTCCAGGCCTCCTCCCTTATTTCCTTCTTCCGGTTCATTAAGGCCACTTTGTATATTTTCCTTAGACTGTCTATAACGGATTTATCCAGAGGGATGGTTTTCAATGCTATCAACAACTTCCGATGGGCTACGGAACAGTTGTGGTCGAACCATCTCTCCCCAACCCCTTCATGGCCTTTTTGTGACAGTTTGAGATCCCTGTCAATTTGGGTGCAGATTTTAGAATAAGCCTCCAGGACCTCCTCATCCAACTTTCCCTCTGACAGACAGATAGACATTTCACGACCAACATTGGCTACTGGGTTGTCATAAAACTCAAGAGCGACCACCCGACACCATTTTATTCGACGAGCTTGGTCTGTGGGCCGTATGTCTAGATTGCCCACTGTCCTGTTGGGTTTCTCCTTTTTCTTTAGATGGTCTACCACGGTTAGGGTAATGGGGTTATGGTCACTAAAGCTGGACCAGGAGACACTATACCCGCTTACCCTGTCGCTCATTACTGTACTCACAAAGATATAATCTATAGTTGACCCGGGGCCTTTGCCCTTAAAGGTGGGAATATCCCCTTCAGTATACTTTGGGTATGTCAGATCATTTCTGCCACCAATTCCTCCAGATAAAATCCCTGCCGTGAGTGCTCAAAATGTATTTTCTCTTGCTCAGTTGGCCCTAAACTATCCCAAACATAACAGTTTCCTTTACAACAGTGAACGTTAAAATCACCCAACACAAAAACCGAATAGGAATTTACAGTTTTTTTACTATATATTTCCAAGAAATCATATAGACTAACTAAATGTTCATTATAAAAAAGCTTTGTCAAAAGAATTATAAAAATTAACAATAAGCCAAGTGCCAGCATCCTTGGTTAAGATTTGAACAGCCAAACAATAAGGTGTGCCGGTCTCCACTTTAGTGTAGGTGCCCTCAATTTTGAGAGAGATCAAGGTCAACAACCCTCTCTTGGCCCTCGGCATTGAGGAGGCAACTGCTGGTGACCAAAATGCTGTTTAACCGTCCAGACAAAAAATATTTTTTGTGTCCCAGGTCTCCTGTAGCCCAATAATGTCGCACTCTGTGAGGCAGTCCCTCCAGTTGATGTTATCGGTCTTGTTACTTAGCCCAGCGATGTTCCAGCTAAGTAACCTTGTTCCTACATGGGTTGTTATTATAGGCACGCTAAATACAGGAAGCTCCTTATTTACAACTATCCCGCTCGACGTGTTAATATCTGATAGTACTGGGGGACCCAGTCAATCTATCTCCTCGAGGTTGGTAAGTGACTGAAATCTATTTTGCGTTGGGACAATAAACTCATTTGGTCCCTGGGTTTGTGCCCTGCCAGACAGATTTGTCCCGCTTCTTGCTATTTGAGTGGTGTTGCGATAAAAGAACCCTAAGGGTAGGATGTTGATACCTACACCCCTTAGGTTTCTAGTCCCTGCCCTCTCAAAAATCAGCTTGACAAGTTGCGGGGAACCAAAATTAAGCACCACACAATCCTCACCACTCAGTTTCACAGAATCCCCAATCCAGAGAATTCTGCGAGTCATTTTAAAGTCTCTGAAGAGACAGCTTCCCAGCCCGGTTAAGTTGTCGAGGTAATGAAGGGCCTTGTTTCTAAGGGAGGGAGGACCAATGTACCTCCATGCCTTGCTGCAGAGGGGGGACATTTGATAGGATGACAGTGAGAGGAGTGGCCGCGGGAGGTAGGTTAAACTGTTTAAGTCGATGTGGTTGGTGATTAATTCTTTGTACCGGACCATGAGATGCACCCTTATTTAGTTCTTGCCTACGACTCGTGTTTGCATGAGCAGGATCGGTAATGCATCTCTCAACAATAGGGGCTTGAATGTTACCACTTTGCCCTGTAGAGGGACCCCTACACAATGTATTTTGTCCCCTGACTGCCTCCCTATTCCTGTCAACTAGCCCATTTAACCCTTCTCCCACCGGAGTGCTCTGCGATATCACTAAGTGATTCTCGATCTTGCACAATCTGCAGTCTATGTCCTCTAGTTTTGTGAGGATAGGTTTAAGTATAGACTGTAGTTTCTCTTCTAGTTTCGCTATAATGCGATCTTCCATGTCAAACTGGACCTGGATACATTACTCTCTTCTAAACAAGATTGTAAACGCCCCAGAAGTACACGGGCAAAGATTTTTTGGCTAACATCTAAAAGACTTATGGGGCAATAGTTAGCTGGATTAAGCGTTGAACCCTTTTTATGAATTGCGATAATTTCTGCCCCTGCCCAAGTAGAGGGCAGCACCATGCCCTGCAAAACTAAGTTAAAAAGGGACCACAAGTAGGGTGCCGAGACTTAGGGCTCAGAGCGAAAAAGGTCGCCAGAAATCTTATCCATCCCTGGCACCTTAGCTGGTAATAACTTTCCCAGTACCTCTGTGATCTCCTTCAAAGTGCAGAGTGGCAATCTTGATTTGGCAAGTCCGAATAGGTAGGGTTTGTTTCCCCCCAACCGACTTCCTCAGTTGTCCTAGTATATAAAAGTGCTTTGGGCACGTGAAAGCAAACTACTCAGGAGACCCATTAAGTAGGTACCAGACCTAGAATGTTGGTGGTGCCATGAACCGCATAGCAGCAGAATCTTTAAGTGCCAGGGAGAACGAGTTCAGCAGGTGACGACTTGCAGATCACAAATGGCTGGTGCATCCTGAGGTGGCACAGGACATCATCTGACAGTAGAAAAAGCCCCAACTGGATCCATGTATCACCATCAAGAACACACGGTATCAAAACGTCTGCAATATGTAGTTCCCAAGACCTCGCTCTCTCTAGGAGACCCATTTAGGCTAGAGTGGTGCATGAGGCTAGAGTGGAGCACAAAGCTCCTGTATGCCTTTTCGCCACTGGCTCTCTTGCATTAAGTTTTGAAGAAGATCATGAACAACCCTTCCTTAGTCATCCTTGCGCCTCTAGTTTTGGCCTGGAGAGCGTGGTACTTCTGGGCATGAAAATCTGTCCTCTAACTAGGCTACTGCCTCAGAAGGATCTATTTACTTCAACCTACAGAATCTACACCTTCATGCATGGAGACTCAGTGTCAGGAGATGACCGTCAGAGATTGTGGATGTCATCCTCGCGCAAGGACACATTTGTAGCCTGGTATACAGTCTGTAATACAGACCGCCTACAAGCTAAAATGTCTGATGCTTTGTTGTTTGTTTTATCTTTGGCCCAGCAAGGTCTTGCATAGGGTAGCATTAAAGGTTATGCGTCAGACCTTCCAGCCTTTATGCTTATACCAGACCAGCTGTCCTTTAAATCACCTGTTGTCATGCAGTTTTTTAGAGATTTGATACATATGTTTTCTCCCAAACCATTTGTGATGACAGTGGGATTTTAATTTGGTCCTTATTCCTCGTGTGTACACCCTTCGTGCCATTTGCTCTTTGCGTTTTCTGACTTTTAAAACCATCTTCCTTATTGCCATCACTTCAGCTGGTTGCATGAGAGAGCTCCAGGCTCTCTGTGTAGCCAACCTATGCCACCTTTTTCTCTGACAAACTGATGTTAAGGGCCAGGGTGGCCATTATGTCTAAAGTTGTGAGCTCTTTTCACAATGGGCAGTCCATTCTTCCAGCATTCTGTGCCCCTCCGCACCACTCAAAAGAGGAGGAGGTACTTCATTTATTGAACCCTAAAAGAGCTTTGAGTTTCTACATCGATCACATCAAAGACCATTGGGTGGACAACCAGCCTTTTGGGTGTCATATGGTGCAGAAAAGGACTTTGTCAAGGTGGCTTATCCTCTGTTTTAAGATCTTCCGCCTATTAGCCAGGCAGCAGCCTCCAGAAGGGTTAAGGACCTGTTGGACAGGCCTCGTGGCATGCCCGACCCCTCCCCGCATGGCGGGACTCGGACTACTGCTACCTCTGTTCCCCGGACAAGAACCACACCTACAGCCCGCCGGGTCAACCCCCAGCTCTTCCCCGACGGAACCCCGGCTCATAACCACAACATTCTCGGCTGGCCCGGGTCCCTTCCCGAACAACCGTCCCCGGCCCAGCCGCCATCTTGGACCCTCCACGACCAGGCCTCGTGGCCGCGGGTCGACCTCCGCCTCAGGCCCAGCCAAGCCCGACATCGAGGCACCACAATCCACCCAGGGGGTAAAGAGACCACTTGGCGAGTCAATGGAAGAAGGAGCGTTGATGGCTCCCCTCCGCCGGGTTTCGATCGCCCCCAGCCTCCCTGGGCGCTGGCTCCACCCCCCGCTGGGTGTCTGGACTCCCTCATCCCGGACCCCCGACCTCCAAGTGCGAAGGTTCGGACATCAAAGGGCGCCAGACCTATAACTGGGGTAGCTCCAGAGCAGGAAACCAGTTGTATCCTGGAGTCGAGAGACACCGAGACAAACTCATCCTTGGAGGCCTGCTGGCGCTGCCGCGGCTCCTCTTCGTGAACTATCTTTGAAGGCCTGCTGGCACTGCCGCGGCTCCTCTTCGTGAACTATCTTTGAAGGCCTGCTAGCGCTGCCGCGGCTCATCCTCTTCGTGAACCATCTTTGAAGGCCTGCTGGCGCTGCTGCGGCCCATCCTCGTGAACCATCTTTGGAGGCCTGCTGGCGCTGCCGCGGCTCCTCTTAGTAGACCATCCTTGAAGGCCTGTTTGCGCTGCCGCGGCCCCTACTTGCGAACCCTCCAGCTCGAGGATTGAGAGCTATACACCAGCTACCCCTGTACCGGATCGGTACTGAGACTGTCCCGCTACCCCCTTTCCCCAGAGACTAGAATTGAAGGGATCATCATATCCTGGTCCTGCTGTATTGTCAAGTTTAACCAGCCTAAGAATACCGATAAAAGTGTACAGAACCTATCTTTGTGTGGCGTCCATCTGTGGAGGGGGGTAGTTGCTCGTCCGTACGATCTAAGGAGAGGGCCCTCGCCAGGAGGCCTCTCCCCCTTGCTCGGCCGACCCTCCGGGTCGCCGTCTAACAGGACCCATTATGCCAAGGCTGCTACCACTGCATCAGCAGGCGGAGGGCCTATTCTTGACATCTAATAACCTTGACAAGGACATCATTGCACAAGGTCACAATGCACTACTGCTTTGATGGGAATGGGATTTCGCCCTTGTAGGACTCTCGGTTCTGAGCCCACTTCACAGAGCCTCTTCCTTGGGAGGTACTGCTTTCGAATCTATTCTAAAGGAATGGTAATGTTCCTTCTGATGGATACTCTAGTAGACTAATCATTGCTCTTCCACCTCCTTTTTCTTTGGAGTGGTCTCGTTTTACGATCTAAAAAGGTTCTAAATTAATGATTTGCACACTCGTACCTCCAATTGTTTTGTGCTATGCGTCCAAAGTCATGTAAGGATTCAAGTAAGAAACTGACATTAGGGTGCAAGGGTGGTACATGTAGTCGACTCTTTCATCTCCAGGGCCGAATGAGGTCAACGTGAAACTGCCTGTCACCAGCAAGTGGCATACAGGAGTACTGCTGTGAAACTTTCAGTCCGGTATGGCCATGGGAAATATTCCAAAGCTGAAGAGTCTGCGGTTAGATGGAATATTTACCAGAAAGTGTTACTGAAGGTAAGTATCTTCTTCGATAGGATCAGGATCCTGGTGTTTTGCGTTTTGGGCTTCAACCATTCAGTCAGTGTTCAGCTTTAGGGCATTGATGGTGGTGACAGCAACTTTAATTCCTGTCGGTACCAGTTGCAGACTTCAGAGAAAATGTTTATTTTCAGTTTACCATTTTGAATAGTTTTGTAATATTTAAATGAAATACAGTAAATGAGTTATTTGATTTATTTTGAATTTAGCAAGTATCTTCACTTTATTTATCAGTCACTGTTTGGATGGTACAGACTATTTTCAATGATTCTACTTCTCTTAGATGACTTAACATTCGGCTACACACTGTGAACGCATTTTAGCAAATTGGCTGTTAAGCTGTGACAAATTTAAAACTGATACTGGCCACTTGTAATACACAAAGGACAATATGCATTTTACCTCATGGAAGACTGGTAAAAGTGCATTGACTCTGTAGCAACACCACCTCCTATATCAAAATGGCACACAACAGATTTGATATAACTAGTCCTTCGGGTTTTTAATTTATGTGTAGTCCTTTATGTCTGTTTATTAATATTTATCTTGTAGTCATAATGTAAGGTGTTTTTCAGCAGTTTTTGCTGTTGAAATAAGGTGAATACATAGTCATCATTTTAATGCAGAAATTTGAACTAGAGATTGTTGTAATTGCCTGGAATAACAGATTGCACCATTATTGTGCCAGTATTAATCATGACCCCAAATAGAAAGCAATTAAGGGTACTAATGAAAAAGTTTCAATTCTATTAAGGACTCGGAGGCGAGGATTATGCCTTCTTCCTTCGCTTTATTTTTTTACAGCAGCAACACCATACATGAATAAACTACATTTCCCATAACCACTTGGGAAAAACAGTCTTAACAGTAGTCCTTTGTCTGTGTCGGCACTCTGGCCAGCTCCCATAGTCCATCAGTGCTGTTTCATCTTCCTCTTTCTTCGCGCGAAGCACATGTTGGTCAGTTTTCACGCATCCTGTTTGGGACCGTCATTCCCTGCAAAAGAGGCAGTGTCAGAGGCAGAACCTCAAGCAACAGAACATAGTACAAGAAGAGAATACTTTACAAGTGCATCACTGACATCAGGCTGAAACAGGATATAAATGGATTACTTACAATCTTACGGTGAGGGTCCACTTCTTTGAAGTCATTGGGAGGGATAATCCTCGCCTCAGAGTCCTCAATAGAATTGAAACTTACCAGCACCAAGGCTAGGCACATTTTCATTCTATGGCAGGACCGGAGGCTTCAGATTATGCCAGTTCAAAGCTTGTCGACAACTAGCCTCCCAACACCGGTTTGAAGTAAAACCTTTTAAAGGTGGAATCTGAGGACCAATCGGCCGCCCGCATCAGATCCTCCAGAGGCCATCGCCCCTCTCACAAAATGAGCACCAAATTGCTTAGTATCAATCCCCGCCTCCTGCATAACCCAACGCACCCACCTGGCAATGGTTGGGGGAAGAAACTGCTTTGGACGGCTTGCGCAACGCAATGAGCAGCTGTCTTTCGCCCGGAAGGCAGGAGTCATTAGTCATTTCTTCATAAGCACGGAGGCATTGCACTACACACAATTTAGGGGAGTCTGGAAAAGCCGGATAAGAAATAACCCTTGTATGGGATTTAGATCTTCTACTTACTGTGAAGGACACTCCGTCCGGCAAGAACACTCTGGCAGAGATATCTAAAGCTCGCACATCTGAAACATGCCTGCAGGATACCAGGCACAGCAGCATCGCCAATTTGGCCGTTACTTCTTTACGAGAAAGAAACCTATTCGGTTGCCAGGACAAAAAAGGTTCAAAACTCTGTCCACGTTCCAGAGGACCGAGTAATGTGGTTCCGGGGGAAGCGAGAGGCAATCCCTCTCAGGTGCCGGCACACCAAGGGGTATTCACCCACTGGGGAACCCTGCACCACCATGTGACCAGCCGAGATCGCCGAACGGAAGGTATTATCTGACCTATACGCCAGACCTTCCTCAGCCAAACTCGCCAGAAAATTAAGGATGTGGACTACATCTGCCCCCATGGGATCAAAACCCAGTCGCACACACCAACGACGCCATCTATGCCAGCCTGACCTATATCTCCTCGTCCTCCTCTGCCCATGCTTTGGAGAGCAGGTCCTCAGCCTTTTTTCCCGAAAGGCCCGGGAGCGACCGGTGATGCCAGAGATCCTCCAGGCCATCAACCTCAGAGAGCCCTCCTGGTCTAGCCGATGGGGAATCTGGTCGGGATTGAGCAGAATGTGAGGAGAGTGGGGGTGTAGGATTGGAAAATCCCAAGAAAGTTCCAGAAGAACTGGAAACCAAACTTGAGACCTCCACCATTGCGTGATCAACACTACCTCCGCCACCTGACGCCGCAACAGCGTCGACACTCGCGTTATCATGGAGAACAGGGGAAACGTATACCCTTGTTCCCCCGACCACTCCTGTAGGAAAGCATCTGTTGCTTCCGCCAATGGGTCCGGGCGCCAGCTGAAGAACCTCTGAAGTTGATGGTCCAGGCGCGACGCGAACAGGTCCACCGAGAAGGGACCCCACTTATCCGACAGTAGGGATTACACCTGAGGATCCAGCTTCCACATACTGGCATTCAGGTGGTGACGGGAGTGCTAATTGGCAATCTTGTTCTTCTGCCCCGGCAGGTACTCCGCTGTGACCGATACCTGGTGGTCCAGACAAAAATGCCAAAACTCCCTGGCCAAATTCGCCAGCATTTTGGATCTGGTACCCCCCAGGTGGTTGATATACCGGACTGCCGAGACATTGTCCATCCTGAGGAGGACACAGAACTGCACCCTGTCCTTCGACCAGCATTGCACAGCTAAAGACCCTGCTAGTAACTCCAAGCAGTTGATGTGTAAAGATTGCTAGTGAGTGGACCAGGCGCCACCTGTGGAAAACTCTCCACACCTGGCACACTATCCAGAACGACTGGTGTCCGACTCGATCACTATGTCTGGGGCCGAACCGAATAGCGTGCGGCCATTCCAGGCCTCCATGTGCGTAAGCCACCATTTCATTTCGTCCCTCACCTCCTCCGACAACGGAATCAGTTGAGAGTACGTTAGGCCCTGCCTGAGTAGGTACGCCTTCAGGTGCTGCATGGCTCGGTAATGCAAGGGCCCCGGGAGTATGGCCTTCAGGTGCTGCATGGCTCGGTAATGCAAGGGCCCCGAGAATATGGCCTGAATCGACGATGAAAGAAGACCGACCAACCGTGCCAACTGACAGGGAGATATTTGTGGCTTTGCCAGAGTTTGACATAACTCGTGCCTGATCTTTGCCTTTTTCTTGGCGGGAAGGCTCAAAGTGGAGTCCACGGAGTCTATATTGAACTCCAAAAAGTTGCACATTGAACTGGAACCAGGAGGGACTTCCTTTCGTTGATGACAAATCCTAACCCCTGAACGAGGTTGACCGCCGTCTGTAACTGAGACGAAAGCCGTTCGGGACATTGGTCCAGAAACAGCATGTCGTCCAGGTATACGATCATCCTCGCACCCCGCGCCCGCTGAAACTCCACTACCGGCCGAAGGACCTTTGTGAAGCACCACGGAGCGAAGGAGAGTCCGAAAGTGAGTGTGGTGAATTCTTAAATCTGACCGTCCCATCGGAACTGCAGAAAACGCCGATGGGGGAAATATGGGAACCGTCAGGTATGCGTACTTCAGGTTGAGTCTGATCATCCAATCTGATGGACGCAACACATCGCGAAGGAGGTGTATGCCCTCCATTTTGAGTTGAATTCTTTTAAATTGATGACTGGCCGTCGGCCACCGTCGACCAAAAAGAGATTGCTGAGGAAACCAACCGGATGCTTGCGGACCCAACAAATCGCCCCTTTTTGGAGGAGGGCGAAGACCTCTTCGCGCACTAAATCTGCAACTCGCTGCGAGAAAGAAATGGGGCTGGGGCGATGAGGCTGACATGGACGGCCATGAAACTCCAACTGGAAGCCCTGGACCATCTGCAGCACCCAAGCATCGTTTGTGAGGGAAACCCAAGCTGAGAAGAACTGCGCCAAGACCACCCCCCATACCCGCAAGCTCGCTGAGGGCAGCATACTCACCTCTTCCAGCACCTTGCTGCTGGTCTCTCTGGCCTCTTCTGCCACAGAACCGCTGTCCTCTTGTCGGGTAGAAGTTATTGAAGCTGGCGTTATCCTGGAACTGCCCACGGCTGGAGCCTTGCCCCCGATTGGAGCTGTTTCCATGGCCAAACGAGCGGCCCCTGCCACGTCCAGCCCTCTCGAAAATCCGAGGGGTAAAGACCTTCTTGATATTGGACTGCCTCCTGTCAAGGGAGGTAAATGTTGCCACGAACTTTCCTAGCTCCTTGACGAAGGGTTCCCCTAACAGGCCCCGTTGCGCCACAGCACCAGCCTCCGAAGAGCCGAGGTCACCCAACTTGGGATCAATTTTAATAAGGAGTGACCTCCACCTCTCTGTGGAGAGCGCACAGTTGGCGTTCCTGAGGAACACAATCGCCCTCTGTGCCCAGTTAGAGAAAACCTCCGGGGATATAAGATACTCTGACACCTTGGCTTCTTCAGCCATGTCCAAGATCTTGGTCATCTGCCCTACCGCGTCTAGCAGTTTATCTTGGCAGTCACGCCATGAACAGTCTATACCCTTTTTAGAGTCCCTGATAAACTTCGCTTAGAAGGTCGCCAGCTTCTGATCTATGTCAGGAGTCAAGCCACCTTGCCTTCTAAGGTGGGGCGTGGGCACTCTGCCCTAAGGCGGTTGCAAGCGTCCTTATCAACGGGCTTATGCAGGCGACTCGCTACATAATGGGCTACCTTGTCCCCGGGTACCCAGTCCGAAGACTGAGGGTGGACAATGTTGTCCAGGTCCAACATATCAGATGTCCCTGCAGGGGCCGGAGTTGGAGCTGGGAGCCAGGATCTAGAGGAACACGCTTCTGCATCCGTATCTGGGGAGTCCCCATCATCCGGAGGGTCAGGAGAAGCGGTCCTAGGTGTAGGAGGGAAATTGTCAACTGGGGACAACTGGGCCGGCTGGGGAAGCTCTTGCGCCGAGAACGCGCTTTTTAAACGCGCACACGCCTCAACATCAACCCCTTCAGTGCATGGCTTCTTGCTAGGAGGGGAGGAGGTAGGGGGCGGGAGTGGGGGCCTGAGTGGGAATAAGGGCCGCCAACTTCGCATAAACCTCATCCAAACGCGCTGTGAGGCGCTGTTCCCCTGATTTACCGCTTTATAAATGGAACTGTCCACTGCTTGATAAGTCATCATCCCAGGGGACGAAATTAAGAGGGTCCTCCTCTTGGTACTGGCCCTGCTCTCCCTGCATAATGAGGTAAATTAGGCTCAGCAGGTACTCAAGAGCTCCAGGCAGCATAATTTAAATGAGCCCTAACAGGCACAAAATTAACGCTGGGAGGTAGCCCAGACCAATGTGGGGGACTCACAGGCGCACAATGTATGGGCAAAGCCCTGGGGACACTCCAGCCCTTCCCAATTCCAGGGCAACTACCCGGGACAGTGTCCCACAGCATCACTGAAAGGTGCACAAATTACGACCCCGCAGGGTGCCAGCCAACATTAATACAGACCCACTAGGGCTTTCAAACCTCACAAAAAAACGAGCAAAACCGACCCCTCAGGGTGTCACACCAGGTGGCAGAAGGCAGCAAAGTTCTCTGAGGGCACCGCGCTCGAAATTCACCGCTTTCTGAGGGTAAACTCGCGCTGATCAGAGAGAGGGAAGTCTGCCCCCTGGCGGTGGGAGGACCACACCGCACTACTTTCTGGGGTCAAAATCTCATTAGGCACGCATAAAGCGTCCTGGGATTATAAGGGGTATCTGAAAATTAGAGGCACACACTAGAGGAAAAAAGCAAAAAACTACTTATCTTGCTGCTGAGCAGCGAAGGAAGAGGAAACAACACTGATGGACTATGGGAGCTGGCCAGAGTGCGACACAGACAAAGGACTACTGTTAAGACTGTTTTTCCCAAGTTTTCATAGGAAATGTAGTTAATTAATGTTTGGTGTTGCTGCTGTGAAAAAATAAAGCGAAGGAAGAAGGCATAATCAGAATCCTCTGGTCCTGCCATAGAATTACGATACACCTCGGCACTGGCAAGCGCAATCGGTAATTGGACCATTGACAACTTCAGCAAGGCATGAGTAACTAGTAAACTCCTTGGCTCGCTCTATTTACCAACAATCAAGAGCAAGAAATAATATTATTTTAATAGCAGGGATATGTAATCAGGTAGTTGGGCAACTACTTTTTTTGATAAGTTGGTTAGAGATATTTGGCTGTACCTTTTCTCCAATTCACTTTAGCGTGTGAGTACAACTAAGATGTTGAAATTGAGGTTGACATTCATTACCCCTGCGTGTGATTTTACACAAATCTTGATCCATTCAGGTACATGGTTCACCCAGCATTACTGATAAAGGGGGTAATGTGGGGAGGAGTACTGCACCACAGCCCAGCATCTTTACACTTAAGTTTGTCTCCTGAATAGTTAGTGCTGGGTACATTTGAAGATCTTGCGTTCTAGAAGAACATTTGTCAGGCAGTTAGGGCATCTTTCCAGCTTGTATGTCCTAAAAGTGACACCGTTCTGCCACATTCGAACATAGAAGTCTGCCTTCTCTAGTTCCAGGCCCATATGTTGCGCCCAGGATGGCTCTCCAGTGGTGCCTCCAGCCAGAGTGACTTCAGACATTATCAGAATACCCCTGGACATGGTGATATATTTGCTGTTATGGTCTTATAAGATACCTTTGTACAAGAGAAACCTTTTTCCACCACCATCAGTTTTCATAATAGTAATGTATACATTTTCCCTGGGGCGTGGTGCTCATCTGCAGATCTAAGGTCTCTTGGGGACCTGGTATTACTCATAAACCTGCTCAGGCTGAGGTTGATTCCCTTGGCCATGAATGCTATCCTGCTCACCCTTTGAGTTCGGACAGACAAAATGACCACAATGTGGTATTTCAATAAGCAGCGAGGCATAGGACTTCAATCTCTGAGGCTGTGGGCCTAGTTGCAAGGGCATGGCCACTAACCATCTAGCAGTCTTCCTGAACGCTAGAGCCAACTGCCTGAGTTGGTGCCATATTTGCTGACCTTGAGTGGCATCTTCGTTCGAATTTGATCCAGAACATCATCTTCTAGTGATGTATTCCACAGGTGGATTACTTACCTACTTGGGAGAATGCACACTGCCCTTAGTTCTGTGCCCTTTAGTTTTTATTGCATTGAGCTTCAATGGATACATTTTGGTTGTTGTGGAATTTTCTGCTTCACTATACATTTCCCCTTTACTTTTTGACTTCTTGAATGTTGAGAAAATTGTGCCAAAAAACAGACCAAGTCATTCCAATCACCTCAGCCTGACCAAGTAGTGTGTGATATACAGAACCTTTGTGTTTTTTCCAGTCTTTCCTGTCAAACTATCTTTCAAAGTGGACCTCCTCTGCCAGTCGTGGAGGGGGCTTCTGGTTGTGTACCCCAACTTCCAAAGTCTCTAGTCTAATTCCAGGAGACCTGAGCTCCTTTCTGCAACAACGGGATGTGGACAATGTTATTCTTTCAACTTATCTTGCTTCCATGTACTCTGTGTACACTGCCCAGTGGAACCACCACATTACCTAGTGTGCAATTGAGAATTTGGATAATTTTAAGGCAGACTTCTCAGATGTGTTATATTTTTATTTTTCTCTTTCATTGTATCCCTGCAAGTTCTACAGTAGGCATATATAAAGATTGCATTGACACCTTGTCAATGTTCATTTACCTTCCTGCAAAACACACAAGGTGATGGACGGAATGTTGCACATTAGCAAAACATTCATCCCCAGTCACAGATCTGGGTTTAATACATTGTTATTTTGCTCACCACGCCACCCCTGTTAAGACATGGCCATATGCAAATCAGTCTTGACCCTGAGACTCATGGGAACAGTCCAGCCCGAACTGCCAAGCCATGACTTCCCTGGACTGGAATCAAGCATCCTAGGACCGGTTTCTGGCTATCAGCCGTCATCAGCCAGGATAGCTTGACTCCAGTGGCATAGCGAGCACGGGACCCACGTCTGGGCATAGCCTTCCACATAGGGCGAACAGCAAAACACACAAGGTGATGGACGGAATGTTGCACATTGGCAAAACATTCACCCCCAGTCACAGATCTGGGCTTAATCCATTGTTATTTTGCTCACCACGCCACCCCAGTTCAGACATGGCCATATGCATATCAGGAATGGCATGGTGAGCAAAAAAACGATGGATTTAGGCCCAGATCTCTGTACTGGGGTGAATGTATGACATTGTTGTGCATTTTGTCCATCAACTGTTGTTTTTGCATTTACCTTCTTGATCAACATTTCCTCCTTAAACCCCTGTTTGTTTTAAGAATTTTTAAAGGGCTTACATTTGTTTCCTCCTTGCATCTATTGTCGTGCCCTTCTGGGACCTAAGTTTGTTTTTGACATTCTTGATGGAGGTCCTATTTGAACCCCTACACAGTTGCCATTTTTACCCGTTGACCCTAGAAACTGTTTTTTGTGGCCGTCACTTAAGCAAGACGTGTCTGCAAGTTGCAAGGGGTTTGCTTATCCACCTTCCACCTGTTTCTACTGAGACAGATGGGTTCTGAGGACTCGCTTTCCTTTCAGAGGCAGTGACGCCATTTCATATGTGGCAGTCTATTGCTTGTCACACTTTTTTCACTCCACCCCATCCCATTAAAGTTAAAGAGAGATGACATTGACTGTACTGTCCTGGAGTAGCCCATTATTTCACCTACCAAAGATATATCATGTCTGACAATGGCTATTTGTAGGATATGTAGGCAGCAAGTAGGGTAGCACAGTCCCGAAGAGGACCTTGTCACGTTGGATCGTTCCAGAGCATTCAAATGTGATATGCTCGTGCTAAAAGGAACCTCTAGAGGAGTAACCACGAATTCCTACCATACTGAAAGCTTCAACATAGGCACTGGCCATGTGAGATCCTGTGGCAGATATTTAGTTTGCCGCCACATTGGCTTCCCTTCACATTTTTGAAAAGCACTGCTGCTTGGACATGGCAGTAGAAAGGATGGCCCTTTTTCTCGTTCCATGCTGCAGGGTGTCCTTGTCTGACCACTTCTTCAGACCCACCAGTTAGAAGCAGTTAATGCTCTGGTATCTTTTCAAAAGATGATGAATCTACAGGTAGAAGTAGTACTACAAGTAGAAGTAGTAATCAGAAAAAATGTTGCACCGAACACATATGTTAATTCACATGCTGTCCCCGCCTGTGACTCATAGGGCTCATAATAATGGAGGAGGGCCTGAAATCAGCTCACAAGGTTGATGCGGTATGGCTCCATTGACGCTACACATGCACCACATCAAGCAGCTAGATTTTGTGAATGTTTTGCTAACTTTACAGCTTCAGCCTGGTGTCTGGGGGATTTTCAAAAAGGTGAGGAATCAACAGGTAGATAAATGATTCACCAGAAGATCTTTACCAAAAATAAGTAACTTTTTCATTTTGATCAGGTTGTTTATGTAAGATGTCAGCTTGTCTTGTGAAATGAAACAAATTGCAACAAACTATATTTTAATCTCCATGCATTTCTTCTTTTCTATCCCCAGGGCGTGATTGACTACATTTTCTATTCCAAGACTCACATGAAAGTACTCGGTGTCCTTGGACCTCTGGATCCGCATTGGGTGGAAGAGAACAAGATCACTGGATGTCCACACCCTCACATCCCATCTGACCACTTCTCACTGTTAGCGCAGCTTGAACTTCATGCTCCGCTCTTGCCTCTTGTAAATGGTGTCCACTTGCCGAGCCGGAGGTAGTGACACCATGCCCCTCGCGGGCCACCTCCTTTTTGTTATGGACATGTACAGTTGTAAAATTAAATATTGACAGGAGTGAAGTATGGCCATCCGCTATGCTGTTTCTTCAAATCTCCTTCCAGTGCGTGTTTGCTGTGAAAATATGCACATTTTTTGTGCGTTTTGGTCTAACTTGACACTAGGGCTGGAACCAAAGTATTATTTGCATGCTGGTTTTAAATGAGTACATCTTTTAATTGTTGTACCTTGTGGGTATTTTTTTAGCTTTTGTGGGGGAAAGAGGGTTTGCAAGAGAATGAGGAGCGCTTTAGAAAGTGACACAAGACCATTACGTAGCTCTTGATTTGCCCATTTTCCAAACTACGTTTTCTCGGGCTAGCATTTATTGCTTTTAAGTATTTAAAGCAACGATTTGAAATCCGTTAAATATAAACATTTACTGTTTCAAACTAGCATTCCTTAGTGGTCAAAATGAATTGTAATTTAAATTTAGTAACTCCTTTGCGAATTTTCAGTAGTTTACTTTAATGTGACATGAAATGCCACCATTACCTTCTCCCAGTACTGCGAGGCAATATTTCAAAACCAAAGAGGGGTTCTACTCTTAAGGACCTAAGTTAGAATTTGGTGATTAGTTACTAAGTCACAAACGAGACGGGTATCCTGTCCACCGTCCTACAAGTACCATAGGATATGATGCAGTACTTCGGAAGCGGACGGTATATCATTCGCGTTTATGTCTGAGTAACCGGCCACCAAACTCTAAATCAAGCCCAAAAATATAACCTTTGATTAAAGAATAGTTTGTACCGCTAGGGCAGGTTTGAAAAAAAATGGGCTCGTCTTTCTGGATGCATCGTCAGAATCTCTTGTTGAAGTTGGCCGGTAAATTAACCAGCTATTTTTATTACAATGTAAAAGCACCAGTTGCTGTGTTGGGCAAACATTACTTCCTGACTAAGCTGAATACCTTTACGGTTAAGGCATTTATTTTTATATTCTGCTCAGTGAACTTATTCCATAGCATCTCAGGTTTCAATAAAGAAATCTATTAAATCTGCAGTTTGCATCTTAGTAGTTAGTGATGACTAAGTTGATTGGAGGAATGAGTCAACTAAAAAGGTATCCTCAACATATGTCCTACCAGAAACCTAATCCACAGCATATCATGGCAATTTACATTAAGCCATTTTGAGTGACGCAAATCTACTTTTAAATTTCCATCAAGCTTATATATTGCAAAACATGTCTAGACCTGCTAGACAGAGAAAAATATGTCCTCTCTATTGATGTTAATCTTCAAAACACAGAGAATGTTTTATTTGTTTTAATGTGCATTGTTGACTGTTCCCAAAGCTTCAAGAGGTTCCGCAATAATTTTCAAGTTTGTTTGATCCCTCTTGTTGAATTGTAGAAAAAATAAGGCTTGCCCCTTTAATACATTTTACTTACCATCCGACTTACTGACTTAAAGTACCGTATTTTCTGGTGTATAAGATGACTTTTTAACCCTTGAAAATCTTTTCAAAAGTTATACGCCGGGGTCATTTTATAAGCAAGCGAATATAGCCCAAATCCTATATTTTAAAAGGAAAAGTAGGGGGTCGTCTTATACGCCCAGTCGTCTTATACGCCAGAAAATACGGTACTAGCAATCTTGTTCTTTAACTATCAAATTCTGAGATGCAGATAAGGAACCATAGCATTCGTTTTTTTTTTATAGTTTCTTTATGTAGATCATAGGCCAACTCAGTATCAATGAAACAGTGCCTGAAAAGCTCAGTGTTAAGGACTGACTAGATCAAGGGGCTGCCAAGTCGGTTTTCACTCCCTTAATTCATTGTCACTAAGTTAAACACCTCTCATTTGGTACTAGTTCTATATAAGAATTTATTTTACTGAAGTACAAGGAAACTTTAATTTATTTGCCCTACTTGCATGCTGATTTGTACCAGTTCATGTTGTCTTTTCAGTGTCCTCGTCTCAGGAAATGGAAAAACGAAAGGCAGAGAAATTGCATTGTTGCAGTTTTTTCAGATAAATGTTTAGGATGAACTGAGATTGGTACCAGTATGCAAACTGATTACAGCAGACAGAAAGTAATTTCGCCACTATTTGAGACTTCATCCTGCTGCCTTTATGTAGGGTACCATCTGGTTCTTAATTTTGCCTGTGGTTGAGCAGTAACTGGTTTGCAAACCTGTAGAAAGACTCAGCCAATTGCCTGTGTGGTCATTGTTGTTGGCACCATCCCCAATGTGCTATGGAAACACCAGCTGAAAATGTGCAATGCTGCTGTTTCTGATTTTTTAGTACGGGAGTAATTGGTGGGTACTGTTTTAAGCCTTGAGATTATTATTTTCCTGACCTAGTTGCCAAACAACCATCATTCTATTTTATAAGGTTCTCCTTAAGTAGCTGGATGCTCAAAGAACCATGTGGGCTAATTTGAAACTTGTTGGTTTGTGACTGGACTGTATTTGGACATTTTGATTAAGTACTCTGTAGTTACAGATGGCCTCAGTACTCCATTAAGTGGTGGCTACCTAAGTTAACCGTTTTCACCTTTATTATGCTTCTTTTGCTGCTACGAGATTTGATCTGCAATACATCTTAATATTTTACGCACTTCTTTCCTCAATATCTGATATCCGTAACCTAAAGTGAAAAGTAGGCGTTCAGGTAAAAGAGGTTCATCAAATCAATATTTAGCTTGTTATCTATCTAATGAAATCACACTGACAGGCAAACCAAATTCCATTCTATCCAGTAAATGTATATTATTGGTGAAAGAACACATTTCAGTCTTTGATTTGCGTAATTGTCAGTCAGTCCCAAATGGCGCGGGCGCAATTGTTTCTTATGGATAAATCCTTTTGCTATCCGTTTGTGTATTTAGTGGAGAATATTCCTTGCACGAGTTTAATTAATGGCCCAGCAGACACTAGACTGTCGAAATGCAGCAGAGACTGCCAAAAAGTGCCTACTATCACACTTGTCCATAAGAATAAGAAATTAGTTGGGTGTGATTTAGCAGTGATTCATAGCACTGAGCATCTAGTAATAGGATGTGTTCTCTTAAAGGTATCCCTTTAACAATACCTCGTTACACCTCATTATAAAAGGGTTTATGTTGATATAGACCATATACAGAGAGATGTGTGAATGTGTAAGTGCTAGACAGACTCCTATGTAAACATATGAATTTATATTGAGGTCCATAGTAGGGTAAAATAATATTGGAAAAATATTCTATGTAGACAATACCTTTGTTATTTCGGGGTGGATGGGAATAGGTTTTGCTCTGGAGGACTGCACTAACAGAATGCTCCTCCTTTGCCTACATTTATCAAGCAACAAGAGCAATGGTTCCAACCATACTTCACTCCCAATATTTTTTTAATCTGTTTGTATAAAATGGAATTTAAGTTTCACCTGTAATGATTGTATAGGAACCACGCAGATTAAGCTTCACTGGTCCCTTTTGTACTTTTGGATATGCATAAGGCAAGGTGTTGCTTTGGATCTTCTCTGCTTCTAAACGCACCCTTTATAACGTCCATTGTCTTGTATATTTTAAAATTGTGTTTTTATAAATAATAATTCTGTCAGTCCTCATTTTAAAGTGATTTAATGCTGCACGCCAGCTGACGCACCAGGACATCAAGAGAAGTAGAGAGACGAGGTTTAGTTGCATGGCGCTCTTTGACATAATGTTACTATGTGGAAAGAAGCAGTATTCATTTGGTGCTGCCATTTCAGGTGATCAGTAATGCTGCAGTCGCAAAACTGTCGGAGTGTGGAGTTTTCAAAGCAGTGAAACTGATGAAATTGAGGGATGACACATTTGTTTCTCACCTGCAAAGCGGCATGAAAGGGGTGTGTGCAAATAAGCACTCTAATTATTCAGTCTGATTAATTGTATCTTTTTAGCACATTCCATTCAAACGGGGCCCCTTCCACTTTTCAATCGCCTTTTAAATCATCGAGTGAAGAAAGGGGCACCTGGTCGATCCTGAATACTTGAAATCTTTTTCACAGTATGATGGGCGAACAAATACTACACGCCATAATTTATTTCGTGTCAAAATTGTGTTAAATTTTCGGGACAAAGCAGCTTCCTCAGGGCTGACACCTTTAAACAGCTTAGACTGTAATACTGCTCCTTGTAATGTTCACTTTGTGTTCTACTCTCTGTCTCCTCTCATCTCTGTAAGAAGCAGTGCTGCCTAAGTAAGCAGAGGAAAAACAAAACCTTAACACCTTTCTTAAAACAACTTTTTAAAACTGAGTAGTTTGACTGTAAAGATTTGTGAAGCTTTATGTAAAAAGGAAAAAGAAGAAAAAAAACATTTTGTACAAAGTAGCTGAATATTTGTTTTTGTTCTCTGACATTTTTCAATAGAGCCTATGGATATTTGAAAACCAACGCTGTAAATGTGGATATGGCACAATGGGGTTCTAATATAACCAGATTTTCTTCATATTTGCTTTGGTGTGTACGTTATTTCTACCCACTTTAGTTCTTGGTATCCAACAGGAAAATATTTGTTTACGGATTTCATTTTTTTACGGGGAGCGTGCAGATGAATTTAAGCATTATGGTCTGTCCATTTGCCTGTCTGAATTACTGAGTTTCAAATAAAGTTGAATCCTTTTTAATCCTGGTTTGGAATGGGCTGGAAGAGTAACAGAAACAACACCCAGTGACCTTGATGTAATCAGCTGTTTTCTGGTTCTATATTTCAGTTGACATGACTAAGTTAGAATAAGCATGGATCCTCTTTGAATGATCGCCTATGGACACAGTATTATTTTCCCTAAAGAGTGGTCTATTTTGATTAGCCTTGTAAAAGAAATTGATTTAGCTAATTGTAAAATTAACTTAGAGGCTGCTAAGTACTTTTGCAATTGAATATTGTGTCTACTATCTTAATTTGGTTTTGCCATCTAAGTGCAAACTTACAAATACTTTTCTGATAGCAGTTTACTTTGATGCTGATCACAGAAAGTTTCATTCTGAAATGCCAGATTTCCAAGCTCTTAACTTCCATAAAGCTCACAAATGTACTTCACGCCACAAGTCTGGTTTATTTTGAAAGTACTGGATTGTAATGTAAGTAAGCAGGATTTGATCTTTGTTCTTCCAGTGTACCTCTAAAGCTTGCTTCCTTTGTGTAGTGCAAAGAAACGTGATTTGGAGATCTAAGGAAGGCATGCATTATTATTTTTTCCTCTCCCAAGTATATGGAGGTACAAATGTGCCATTGTGGGCAGATGATTATAAAATGGTTTGGACAGTTTCTATCCAACCTTAAATCACTAGTGACTAGGTAATTGCCTCAGATCTTACTTACCATCTGCTTTCCTGAACTTCTCGGTATAGAGATAGTGTCGGCCACCAATTTAATATCTTATAAGCCTCAAGAACAGAAATAATTTGAGTGGTGAAAGTGTTGTCATGGTTAGGACAATTAGAGGCCTCTTTTTTGTAGGAATACAACGTATGTGCCAAAGATCTTTTTATGTGAACTGTTCTTTTGGTAATGTTCTAGAAAGTTTCAGACTTCTCTATTTCTGCCATTTTAACGAATTGTTAGTCATCAGAATTAAAACAAATATCTGTATGTTTACTTATTTTGCTCCATGCAGAGGAAGCGCACCCATCATAAATTAACATACTTCAGTCTCAGTGGCACAGCTCAACTCGCTTTAACAACTCTGAAATGTTATAGTCCAAATCTAAGCAAAAGGCTGAATTATGAAAACTCTATCCCAGTACAAATCTATTTGAAAAATGCGAAACTACAAGAAATGCAAGCACACCATGAATGCCACATGTTAACCAATTCCAATCTACATCCAGTGCTGAATGCAATTTGGAAGTGACACTTCTGAGGCAGCTGGCTTAGGGGGCAAGCCATTATGCTTTTTCTCTTATTTACCACAGAATGTATTTTGACAGGATTGTTTGTATATATTTGATTTGCATTTGTCATGTTTTTATATTTTCAATTTTGGAGATTGCAATTGTTGTGCATTTCTCAACGATAAATGCCTTCCCTTTCATTAGGAAGCAACATTTGGCGGGGACTCAGTCAAAGAATGTGTTTGAAATCTGGATGTAGCTACGTTCACAATGAAAAAGTGATCTCTTTAAGCTCTGTCAAATTAGAAACCTAGCTCTGAGATACATATTTCAGGTCAGGCATACTCTAATTGAAAGCAAAGTCATAAATGAAGGTTTCTCATCTTTCATGCCTTTTTGTGTACTTGAACCGTCTATGGTTTGAGCAACTTTTGGCCATAAGGTCGTAGCCTTTTTTTTATTTGTTATTGGTGTTCTTTATTAGAGTTAACACAAGGCCAATGAAGGGGTAAATTGTCAAGAGCATAGGCTCCGAGGTACCCTTAGAAGAGTTAAGCTGAGGTAGAAGAAATGTTATGATTTCTGATATGTCTTATTAAATGAACTGATACAGAAGCCTGCTGTTTTGGTAATTGCACCCTTATGTTGCTCTCCAATCCCCAACTCATATATGCGTAATGTGATACAGGCTTGGGTGGAAGAAAAATACTCTTTTAAACTTTTAAAATCTTACTCCTAAAAAAATGTTGCAGTGTGTTTACTGCATACCTGTGACAGTATTAGGGAAAGCAATTTAGGTTGAGAATTAATATGGAATGGAAATGGCAAAGACGACAGGGTCTTATACACTTTTGACCACCATTGTTAGAAAGCATTTATTTAACCTGCCTTAATGTTTGGTTGGCAAAACTATGCGCATTTCCATGCAAGTCTCTTTTGAGATTACACAGGCTATTCCGACATTCCAACTCTTAATGTTTTAGACGTCCTCGTTATTGGTTTGGATATATAGAACACCTGGGATTAGCATGTAATAGTTGTAACATTTTTGCTTAGATTTTTGGACGACATTTCTCATCCAAATTTTGTCTTGTGTTAAAGCAAGTGTTGATGTCAATAATTTGAAAACTGTAAATCACGCAGAAGTAATATTGTTAGAGGTACGAATGTCTGTTTTTCTAAAATGATTTAATTAAGTGCCATGTAATTGTAACTCGTTAGGTTGCTTAGTCTTCATTATTGAGCAAAATTAACTTATTGATCTGTGTCTATTTTTTATTTTTCATTGTAAGAAACTTTGAGTATTACCGAAACACCAGCCATTCATTTGTCACATTTGATACAAAGACAGGGGGTCCCCGGATTGAACAGCTCAACTCAGGGGTTTTGCACACTGTGCAGAGTAGCAGTGAATGTGCAAGACATCCAGAGTTCTAAGGATCTGAATTAAAAACAGTAAGGTCAACTCATCTAGTAATAGTCTCGCCTTTCCAACGCAATGGCAGCTCAAAAGGGAGGTGTTGTGGAATCTGAACTCCTGTTAAATGTTAAAATACATTTCTCCACTATGGAAATTCAGGACTGCTCACACATGATGTACAGGACTAAATGGTATGTGCGTGTTTTCTTGCACTTGTGAACTTTTCTCTTTCCCATAAACCTTGTAGGCAATAAATGACAATTTTGCAATTGCATCTCTTCGTGTTGTGATATTTTACGTACTGTAGGTCCTTGGCTACATTTGGTAGGCATTTGCTTAACATCTTCCTTACATTCATGAATCAATATTGATAGACATTAAACCTGGCTTCTGGTTTTGTTGCAATTATGGGATCGTATTTAGCACTGTGGTTTTTTGGCTTTTATAAAACTTGACTAAATACATATATCGGTTTGTTTACTGTTACTGCATAGTTTTTACTAAACAAAAACAAAATTCAATACCATACTAAGGTGGTTAGTATATTCAGTATGTAGTAATTGAGCGGGTTACTCCCCACCGTATCCCTTGTGTATTCTTGGTCCATTAGGCTTATAACTAAACTGCTCCGGAGACACTTTACCCTCACCAAAGAGACAGAGTACATGCCCCAGCAAAAAAAGGGGGAAACTGCATATACGACCAGCCTCAAAACCCGGATAAGGTCAGTGGGGGTTGGGGGCTGGGCAGGAGAATGCAACAGAGAGAATAAGGAGTTAGGGATAGCATGCACTTGGACACCTTCGGACACAGCTTATTCAAAGCAAAGGCTGGCAACCACATTCTCTCAAGGTACTACTGGCTCACTATTTGGTAGTTGAGCCATTGACAATGATTGGGCACTGCGGGGGTTGATGGGTAAATAATGTATAGTACATCATAAATGAAATGTGTTCAACCTAAGTAACAATGTCCAAAAGATAGAATTTTTTACTAAACATTACTCTTGGCTAAATAAAGCAGTGCCCCTCCAAACAGGCTATGATATACACACCCAGTAAACAGAAATTCAGGTCTGCTACCTTAAAATAAAATATCTGCAGCATTTTGAACAAAGTAGAAATGGATTATTTGAATGGGGCACTGTGTATTTCATTTGCATTCACTCATATTTTGTGACTGCTGCAAATCCTTGCCTCTTTAGTTCTAAAACCTTTGTAATCTAGACAGTGTGTGTGCTACCTTTACTTTTCAGGTATTAATTACATCAGGAGTCTTTACAGCTCAGGTAAGTTTTGCTGAACGCACGTAAGGAATCATTACTTCTCAGGTAAATGCCATTAAGTTATTAACGTACAGAAATGTACTTTACCTTCACTATATATGGTTCAGTACAGTTAAATAAGTGAAAAAACTAAAACAGTAATGAAAATGCTACTTTTAGTATTAGTGATTGCTGATTATCAAAATGTAACTTTTTAAATGTAACACTTCAGCAAAAATATGTATTGTAATAATAATGGAAAAGTTGGAAACTAAAGGGTATGTGTATATCGTTTTATATATTTATATGTATGTCTATGTGTGTGTGTGTATACATACATACAAATACCGGTTTTATACATGGGACCCAGCAGTACCGAACAATGTCATTGGCTGGCCGCAACATGAAAGAAAATGTTGTGGCCTCCATTACAGGACAAGATGAATCGGCCCTTGTGTCCTGAAACCTTTTTAAAAATTGAAAAGTAGCGGAAAGAGTAGGGCACCCTGACTCCTGGACCTTATGCGGGGAGCCCCAGAGGTGGCCCACATTGGGGACCAAAAACATAAAAATTCAGTGAGTCAGTCCCACGGAACTCTGACAAGAGCCTGTGTGGGCCCCTGCACTCTTGCGGTAACTTGAAAACAAAAAGGAAGATGAGGGGTGGGGGTCCATGATTGGTTGCCACTCTGCAACAGGGTGTTGGCTGTAGGAATCAAACCCCCCCCCCCCCCCCCCCCCTATTAAGCACATCCTCTGGCTCTGTGTGGCTGGGTTGACCACAGACGTTGCATAAGCAGATATTACTTTAGGTTAATCAATGGAAATTCACTGAAAAAACAAAGATTACAGTGGAGTTATACTTAAATAGGGTAGTAATATTTATTATACTTTAATACATCTTAGGAATTCACTGGAAAAAAACAAAGGTTAACTTGGAGTTATATGTTGGTCTTCTAATTCTTCAGTTTTAAATCAAAAATGCAATTCACCAGTTATATGTAATTGGCATAGGAATAACTTGCACTGCTATGGTAAACTGCTTATGACTGCACATATTACATCATTAATGACGTCTAAAATCTATGGCAATGCATGTTATACTTACTACTTGATCTTGCCATTGTTTTGGAAAAATGTGCTTCAAAAGAGATTGTTTTATGGAAAGATAAATGTGCTTCCATTTAAATCACTGCTCAAATAAAATGGCAGACTTACTCTTCCACCATAGTTTTAATAAAAATAGGCATAAGTATGATGACGTGTGAGCAAGTTGTTACAATATTTTAATCAAAAATATTGATCAAAATTAAGTTTTACATAAACAGATTGTTTATTTCTATGATACAAGCAAAGATGGACATTTCTGAAAAAATAAGTCTGAGACATGTATTTTCCTTTTTGACTCACAGTAAAGTGAAAGCAATTTTAAGTGGGAACCCGCTAAACTAAAGGTGCTTTTAGCTCTTAAAATTGAGTCTTCCCTCAAAATTGTGAATTTTGGCATCTATGACCGCTTTCTCAGCATTAAAATATTACACCCTGAAAATATTTACCCCATTAAATCATTTCTGAAAAAAATGTCTGCACATCATTACTGCCTTTATGTAAGAGGTGGGAAAGTATAAAAGAGTTGTTCTTGAGTCATATTATATTTTTTAGGTGGAGCCTAGACAGCGCTTGGGCTGTCTCTTAGCGACCCGCTGTATATGTCTGGTGGAGTTCAACTTTGCCCATTGCTTGCCATTGCTTTTCATTTGTCTCTGCCTTTTAAAAATCCTTGTTTCTACGTCTCCTTCGCCCTCTGGATACGCCAATTCCGGATGCTACACCCCGAAAGCTACGCAAAACTAGGTGCAGAGAGCAGTACTTTGTTTCCTGAGTTTTCCCTTTAATTTATGGTGGGGGAGGGAGGGGGGAAATCGGGGGGGGGGGGGGGAGGGGGGGAGGGTCCTTACCGTCTTCTGTTTGAAGGCCCGCTCCATGGTGTTTGCCCTTGGTAATATAATTCATCGCGCCATGTTGGGCTCACATGTACTGTTAACGGAGCAGAGTGCCTATGTTTCTTTCTTCTGCTTGTTGAAACTAATGAAATATTTAAACCAGAAAAATCCTTATTTGCTAGGTGTCAGTCCTGCTTCTTTGTCTCTCCTTTTCCCTTCCATCCCTCCAACAGAGCAGGGACTAAGTACTTTATCATTATGCTATGGTTCTATATCTGTTCTTTGGAGGACTATTTTTTTCCAGGTTTTCTGCTCTGTTACTGTTTGTCTGTGTCTAGCTTTGGCACCATAGCTGCTTACATTTTAATATAGCATTCATCCCTCCCACCTCCCCTTAATGCCACAGTTTTGTTAGTGCTGCCTCCTATTTCCAGTGCTTGTTTTTTCAAACTTTTTTTGTTTTTACTTGTATTGCAATTTTTAGTGTGGACCATCAGTAGGGCTTTTTTTGGTATGATATTGGTTTTGGTTTTGGGCTTTCTTTTAAGGGTGATAGGACTTGTGGAAGTCTTGTTTTAGGTGTGACTGACACAGCCCAAAAGGGGAGGCCATGTTGCCGCAGGACATTTTCACTAACAGCTATGATAACATTGTGCATTACCTTAACACACTAGTATTTAAACTTTACCCCACCTAAGGCATTTCTTTATATAAGTTGTGTTCATGCGCCCCCTTTCATGTTTCCAATGTTACAATTATTGTTCCCTGTAGCAGTCACACTTGCCGTTCACATATTGGCTGCCCTGTGCGTGCACTGACTGCCACAAAGCATACACATCATTAAGCGCTCTGATACCGGCAAGGGTCTTGTTCACGCTATATAAAACCTTCAAAATAAATAAATATAGCGCGAACAAGATCCTTGCGTGTGTCAGGGAGCTTTTTACAAGGTGGATGTAAGAAATAATAAATACAAGCATAGCAAAATATAGGTGATTCAAATACGTAGTGATAACTAATACAAACTAGTAATTATATTATAGTGATAAGTAAGTAGTTCAGGGATCGATTTAACTTCTTTTTTGAAGGAGATAGTAGAAGGGTTCTGTCTTGTTTCTTTAGACAAAGCATTCCAGATCCTGGGAGCCTTTCCTGAGAAGGTCCGGTTGTAAGTTTTCTTCTTGGCAAATCATTGTGGTTTCAGAATAAGATTCCTGGAGCTCCTGGAGGATCTATCACCACAAGAGAGTACCAGTTTCTGAGCGAGATAACTCGGAGTATTGTGATGTAAGGCCTTGTGCGTCATACATGCGATTTTCAGATGAATTCTTGTCGGGAGTGATCCGGCAGGGACCCATAAAAGCCTAAAGACACATTGTGGACGAGGTAAGATGTATAGGCGTCTCCATTCTAGACTCTGTAGAGCCATTCCCCTTAGTTTGGTCGCGTTGTGGTTACAAGGTATGTTTCCCTCGCAGTCACAGTATTTCAAGATGGTTGCTCAAGACGACCAAGCGAGTTGGCGGTCTAGTGTTTTTAGCTCCTGTCAAACACAGCTGTGCTCGCGTTCGCTCTCTATGAGCCTGGCGCACTTCAACTGGAATATTCTGTGAGGTAGCAGCGTATTTCTGGTATCGCTGCCTCTCAGTTTTGTGGCCAGATTTAAAGACAGAAGAAGATATTCAAGTGAACTCCGGGAGTTGACGCGGTTACTTGTAACTGCGTTCAACTTTATTTTTTGACGAAGTCTTCTGTTCCCTGTTTTCGTGGCAAGAAGCTGTTCTTCAGGTGGCATAGTAAGTAGAAGTCCGTGGCAAGGTGTACCTTTTCCTATTTTTGGAAGATTGAGAGTAAGTCCAGTATTTCAGTTACATTCTGCGATTAAAGAAGCCACAATTAACATCGTACTTCTGAGTGAGAGAGGTTGGAAAGTACTGATTGTAACCCTCTCATAGTTGATCATTGAAAGGCTCTTTGAGGAATTTGCTAAAAGAAGCCAGTAAGACATTTTGCAGTGACTAGTATTACAATTTAGAGTAAGGAGCAATTGAGCTGCAGTATATTCTGAAGGAGACAATATACAAGACATTATTTAAGATTTCATTTCCGTACCAAACAAGCATAAGACAATTCAACTTGAGCCAAGGACTAGATTTTCAATTAGAAGCTATGTAGATATATATATATATATATATATATATATATATATATATATATATATATATATATATATATATATAAAATTGTACTTGCCATCAATTGGTGCTCCAGCCTTGCCTAAAGAGATCAAAGAAAGATTAAAAGAAGTCAAGACCTGAAATTTAATTGGAAGATCAAATAATGGAGATTATTTAACTATACCATCACTGACTAGTGTACGCCTTCGCTGGAACATAGTTGAAGTTAGTAAAGGGTATTATTAACACACACACGTGTACTAATATAATTAGGTGTCAATTGAAAGTTACATTTGCCCCCCCTTTGTTTCAGGATACTTACCTATACACACGCCACTCCAGCGCAAAGACAGGTAACTAGAGGAAGGGTCACATGTATTTATAGGATGACTGTATAGTGTTACAACCAGTCTTCTCTTGTAGGTGTCTTCTAGAAAAGAGCATGAGCCAGAGTTTGTGAGTAATCCAGTGGCAGTCTCTCTTTCTCTTCCCAATCCCCTTTCCCCCTCTCTGCTAGTTGTGAGCGTTCAAGCTCAAGTGACCGGTCTAGGGGATAGAGGAATATTCATCTGCTCCTGTGGAAATCGAGGTTCTGGTAACAGGTACTTGAAAGATTGAACTGGCCGCTGCCAAACTTCCACCCGAGCGGAATGGCTGAGGGAATAGATGTTAAGGATTTGGCTTCAGTGTTAGATGGGATACAAAAGCAATCGAGTGAGACCATGATTGAGAATAAATCCCTTAGAGAAGAGATAATAAAGTCAAATCAAAAAACCCATGTTTTGCGTAAAGAAATTGAAGATTTTTTTTGGGGCCAAAACCCCGTGTCCAGTGAAAATAAATCACTGTCATTTGCTTCGGCCCCATCAGCGGCTGAGTTGACTACTCAGGTTGTCCATGCCATGTCGCTAACAATTCCCTTGGCTGCCCCTGAAAGGTTTAGTGGGGATCCCAACAAGGCTCAGATTTTCCTTACTCAATTTTCCTTACACTTTCTATGCGAACCCATTATCTTTAAGGAGGATCAGTCCAAGGTGGCCTTCATATTGTCCTACCTGAGTGGAGATGCAGCAACCTGGATGATGCCATTGGCGAATAACAATGATCCAATTTTGTATGCGTTTGAAGATTAAGAGAGAATTTTTTCACAAACAACCGACAATGAACTTTTAGACCTTAGGCAAGGTAATCGTGAATTGGTTGCATATTTGCCTCAATTTAAGAAATTAATTGTGGAGACCAACTGGCCGGAGGCCAAGAGAGCTGCCATGTTCTACAGAGGTTTAAAGGATGAGTTGAAAGATGGGTTGGTTCAGATTCCTATGCGACCCACCGAAGTTAATTGATCTAGTCTTGCAGATTGACCAACGTCAATGCAAAAGGAGAAGCGAACGTCAAAAGGAAGTAAGAAGTTTCCCTCCTCGATTCGATAGAATTAAGTCAGAAAATTCTAAGACCAAGGAAACTACTTCAGAGGAAGAACCTATACAAATTGGCTCGGTTTGTGGACCCTTGTCCAAGGAGGAAAGAGAAAAGAGGCGAGTTGACAAGCTTTGTATGTATTGCGGTAACACTGGACACTTTGTAAAAGATTGTCCAAAGAAGCCTAAAAATAATTCATGGGTAAAAGACCGGCTCCGCCAGTAAAGGGAGTTGCTCTGGTGGAAGCTAATGAGAAGACAACTCCAGACCCTCAATTCATCGCCAATACGCTGCAATCCTCTGCTCCTCAATTGATTATATCAGTGGTGATAAAATTTGGAGATACTGAAGTGGATAAGATTTTGTTAATGATTGATTCCGCAGCGACAGGAAATTTTTGTGATATCCGATTTGCCAAATCACTAGGTATTCGATTTCTTTTGAAGGAAAGACCAGAACCAGTCAGGACAGTAGATGGAACCAACCTTTCCTCTGGTCCCATTGTGCACGACACTTAAGAAATATAGTTGAGGGGACCTGGTTATCATATCTGTGTTTTAAAGTTCAGTTTAATTGATGCTCCTCAATTTCAGTTCATCTTGGGTCTTCCTTGGCTCACAGAGCATAATCCAAGGATCAACTGGGCGAAGAGATCTATTGAGATGAATTCGGACTACTGCAAGGAACACTGCTTTGGTTTGAAGGAGAAGGATCATGCTTTGTCACCGCCTTTACTGTTGGCTTGCATCACCAAATCCATTTGTGCCTTGGAGACTCTAGAAATTCTACCTGAATATAGTGACTTGAAATCAGTCTTTGATGAACAAGAAGCTCAAAAGCTACCCCCCATCGGGAATATGACTGCAAGATCGAATTAGAGCCAGGAGCATCTTAGCCGTGCAGTCGAATCTACGCACTTTCTGAAGCTGAAAACCAACACCTGAAGGAGTACTCTAGCTAATGGATTCATTCGTCCATCCCAGTCGCCAGTGTCCTCACCGCTCTTTTTTATTCCCAAGAAGGATAGCAATTTTAGGACGTGCATAGATTATCGTGCTCTTAACCTGGTTACAAAGAAAAATCATTACCCCCTGCCATTAATCTCGGAAACACTGGATCAGGTGAAAGAAGCTAAAGTGTATAAAAATTGGATCTTAGAGGAGCCTATCACTTGGTGAGAATGGCAGAGGGAGATGAATAAAAGACTGCTTTCTGAACTCAATTTGAGTTGTTTGAATATCAAGTCATGCCAATTGGGCTGTGTAACGCCCCAGCTGCCTTCCAGCATTTCGTTTATGATATCTTAATAGAGTTCCTGGATCAATTTGCAGTGGTGTACATCAATGATATTCTCATTTTCTCAGCCAATATGAAGGATCATATTCAGCATGTACGCGCAATTCTTGGCAAGTTATTGGAAACCAACTTTTTGTCAAGTTGGAGAAATTTGTGTTTCATTCTGCACAAGTGGAGTTTTGGGGATTGGTTTTATCCCCGGAAGGAGTTTCAATGGATGATACTAAGGTAAGGGCCATTCGAGATTGCACTTCCTTCACCGTGTGGGGACGGCCAGAGTTTTATTTGCAATTTTTACAGGCGCTTTATTGGAAATGGAAAGGACCTTCATCGAGCTAAAGAAGATTTTCATCACGGCTCCTGTGCTACTCCATCCAAACCCAAAAGAACCATTTTTTGTCGATGCAGATGCGTCCAATTGAGCCGTAGGTGTTCTGTCGCAAAGACACAGAAGCACTGGACAGCTACATCCAGTGGCTTACCGATTTCAAGACTGACTGCCGCTGAGATAAATTATTCTATTGCTGATAAGGAGCTTTTCGCAGTCAAGGATGCCTTCCAGGAGTGAACAATGAGAAAACAACACTGGGTATGGGCTTCCCACAGTAAGGCCAAGCCTCTTTAGCACTAAACAACAACACAAAAGCCAGTACTGTGACTTCAATTTAGCCTCAATTTGCTACGCGCGAAGAACTAAACTACGTGCGGGTTGAAACAAATTTCACAGATTAAATCACTTTTATTTTTTATGAAAGTTTTTTTGATAAATTCGTTGGTTAAAGTTCAAAGATTCAAAACAAGTAGCAAGGACAAACAATACAAAGTACAATATTCATAAAAATGACAAATTAGTGGGGGGAAAAACAATCATACGTGGTTGATCAACATTCACATTCAAATCTCACACTCTCAAACATACCATTTCAAACCGGCAAAAAATAGGTTATCTAATGTAAAAACCTCTGTGGTGTTCTTTCAAAAATTCACTTTGTGACATTCTAAATTGTAAATATTGACTTTTGTATGTATGGTATGTTTGAGAGTGACTCATTGTCAGTGAAATTGCTCTCCCACCCTCGCAGCTCCACCATTAAGTGAGGTGCCCCTGCCCCTGCACTCTTGAGTGTTGGTGATCGAGGCCCTCCTCCACCCGCAGGTTTCCCTGCGCCTCATCCCTGGTGGTCCAGTGGACCTCTGTCTCCTTTCTTTCTTCTGCTCCTTCACTCGTTTTTCTCCCCTTTCTATCTTTCACCTTTCTGCACCTCTGCTCTTTTGCGCCTTATTTCTGCCCATTTTCCCCTCTGCTCCTTCACTCGTTTTCACTCGTTTTTCTCCCCTTTCTATCTTTCATCTTTCTGCACCTCTGCTCTTTTGTGCCTTATTTCTGCCCATTTTCCTTTTCTCTCCCTCTGCTCCTTCACTCGTTTTTCTACCCTTTCTATCTTTCACCTTTCTGCATCTCTGCTCTTTTGTGCCTTATTTCTGCTTATTTTCCCTTTATCCCTTCTTTCCTCCCTTTACCTTTCCCCGCCGCTGCTGCCCCCGCGCCCCCCCCCCCCCCCAGCGCGACCGGTCCAATCCAGCTCCCCTCCCCGCTCCCGCCTCCCAGATGTCCAGCCCTCCCTGACCCCTACTTAATGGCGGCCCACAGTATTACAATTCAGAGTAAGGAGCAATTGAGCTGCAGTATATTCTGAAGGAGACAATATACAAGACATTATTTACTATTTCATTTCCGTATAAAACAAGCATAAGACAATTCAACTAGAGCCAAGGACTAGATTTTGAAGCTACGTAGATATAATTATATATGTATATATATATATATATATATATATATATATATATATATATATATATATATATATATATATATATAGAAACACTCGAACCACCTCCTGATACTCCGCAGCAGCAGACAGGCGAGGAAAGAGACACAGACCTCCGAGGTATTTCAAGTGGGCAGTGATTTTATTTTAAGTGACCCAACACAACGCGTTTCAAGCCCGTAAGCCCTTGATCACGTGTCACAGTTTGAAAACACCATCATCTACATTTAAAGTGCAAAGTGCCCCTCCCACAATTGACATCACATATCACATGTGCAAAGACACTGAAAACATCCTAATATGTTTCCACTACTCGCATCCAAAACGTTTTCAAAAAAGCATATTACTTTTGACACACGTCAGATTTTTCTATATACATGTTCGTTAAATAATTTAAAGTAACATGTAAACTGCTCGAGTGCCACTGAACTTAGTAAAATAATAAATACAGTTCAATTTTTAAAAAAACATTGACAGATATATATAATTGTACTTGCCATCAGTTGGAGCTCCAGCCTTGCCTAAAGGGATCAAAGAGCGATTAAAAGAAGTCAAAAGACCTGAAATTTCATTGGAAGAACAAATCATGGAAAGTATTTATCTATACCATCTCTGAATAGTGTTAAACATAGTAAAAGTTAGTAAAGGGTATTATTAACACACACACGTGTACTAATATGATTAGGAAATTGAAGTTCTGGTAACAGGTACTTGACAATTCTAGCCTCGAACGATAGCTAGTTGAGGGCTCTAAGGTCTGGGGAGATGTGACCGTTTCTTTTGGAGCCTGTGACGAGTCAAGCAGCTGAGTTGATTGAGGCTCTTAGAGGGGCCGTCGCCGATGTGGGAAGGCCGTATAGAGCGACACTCCCATATTCCACTCTAGGGATTACTAGAGCTTGGACTGCCTGTTTGAAGTCATTTGCTGGCAGGAAAGGTTTCAGTCTTCTCAGGGTGGTCATGTGGAAATTTACTCCTTTTGTAGAGGTGCTGATATGTTTCTGCATGTGTAGGTTTCTGTCCAGCGTTACTCCCAGCGATTTCGCTGAGCCGACAATGAGAGTTTGACCTTTGAGTGCTGTTAGGTGATTCAGCCAGTCGAGGATGGTAGTCGATTGGTTGGGGGGGGTGATTAAGAGGAATTCAGTTTTGAGGGTGTTTTTTTTTTTTTTTTTGAAAACCTTTATTGTGCAATTTCGGCAAACAGTTACGGGCCTACAACCACCTGGGCGGCCTCGGCTACGACATAGAGCACAATAGCAAATTTACAGTAACTCAATAGCACACCGATAGAAATAGCAAGCATGGCAAGTTACACTATAACCAGAGCGTCCACTGAGTATCAGGAGGAATTAAGGTTCATTTTTAAAATGTATAGAATATAAAGGATCAAAAGCCGCACAGTCTAGCAGGGAGTACCGAGTGGGCAATGCATACAACAGAGCAGTTGAACAGCGAGCATTTTCAGAATATTGGTGCAAAGGCTATCATTAGGTAAGCATAAACCATGCAAGCAACACACCAGCCATCGCCCATCCCGGCACGTAAGACAACCCTGATACCTCCCACAGGACCGCAAGAAGCGGAGAACAGCGAGGGGCATCCAACTAACCCAGCATATCGATCCAAAGGAAATAAGAAAGAGAAAGACAAAGAAAAGAAGACACAAGAGAGAGAAAGAAGAAAAAAAGGCCCGTAGTAACTAAGGGAAAACAAAACAAGAACCTCAACCCTGCACCCCTGCAGAGGCTACGGCCTACCCCCCCCCCCCCTAGCAGCGTGCCTGTCGCCCTCCAAACGAAAACCCGAAATGTAGAAAGAAAGACGTAGGCAAGATAAGGCCATAGAGCAAAGAATAGATAAACCAAAGATCCCCACCCCACCAACCCCCCACCCTGCACGTCGAAGAGGCTACGGCCCACCCCCCAACTAACGTGCCCGTCACCCCAAAAATGTCCCAATGAAAGGGAAGAAACGGGGGAAAGTCATTAATACCAAATCCCCACCCTCCCCCCACTCACACCCAGTAGCTCAGGTTCGAGCACAAATAGACCCACAAACCAACAAACAATAAAGGCGTCATATCACAGATCAGAAAAGCGTCCTCAGCTCAATAGCAAACCGGGTATCCATCCTGCAAACCAAGGAAGAAAAGTTCACCCCTGGCCCATTTTGACCCTGCCATCAATACGCGGCCACTGATAGTTAGCAACGCAGTACAACCTCAGACAGTCAGAGTAGCCAGGCAAACAAATCAGAACCAACTTCATGGGAAACTCCAACAGCAGGGGGCCGAGAAGACATAAATTCCAGACACGTAGGCGCAGCAGGAAGGTACCGGGCCAATCTCCCAAATCGCGACACAGTACAAGCAGCTTGGAGTGGATGGGCAAAGGAACAGTGTCAAGAAGGCAATCCGTCTGCTTGCCAGTGTCAGGCCCCAATGTCGCATGCACACAGTCAGTCGACTTTAACTCGTCTCCAACACTAGGCAGGGCCCCCCGCGGAGCCATCTGTAGGTATACGACAGTCACATCCAGTGCCAGTGGGGAGTCACTAGCGGCAGCACTCTCCCTCGGACCGTCGAAGCCCTCATCAGTCGGTGGAGCAAGAATGGCGTCCAGTTTCCGCCCGAGTTTCCTGACCTCCCTTGCCCAGGCAAGGTGGAGGGAGCCCAGGACAACAATAAGGTCCCGAACCGTGGGTTCCATCGCGCATGGCCGGCACAGACTCTCTTGCAGTCAGTATAGTGTCTGCCCCAGCCGGCACCAGCAGCCCACACAGTTGCACCTGGTCAAGGAGCTAGTAATAGAATCACCAAACGGGTAGCCACCACACTAAGCTATCACTAGTGATCCGCCATTCCGCAGTGGCCGCAATCAGGTCACTCTGTCCGTGGGCGCCTGATAGGAAGCGCATGAAGTGGTCGCGCTGTGCTGTCTGAGGTCACATCACCATGGACAGTCCCGCCAGCCGCATACCAGATTGCCGATCTCCATGTCACTGGGGTCCGCAAAAGAAACACAGGTCTGCCCCAAGTCCACGAGTGTTTGCAGCGTTACACCCGATCCAAAATGGCGACCCTCCGCCCGTCCAGCCGGCCCAAACAAGCAGCCCGAGAACAAAGGAACAGTCTTACTGGCCGATGATGCGGAATCTCCAATTGCGGCTGTATCCTTGGCAGCGCTAATCAAGCACAGCCGTCTGAGCAGTTCAGATGCTGCCTCCCACGATTCCGAGCGACGGGTGTCCCGGCCTGCAGAGCCGCGTCCTAGAGTGAACTCAGCCACCGGCATCAACCTCCGGCCCCTTGGACAGCGGACGGGCTCAGACTCGGTCCGGGCGGAGAGGATCAGGAAGGAGGGTTGCCTGACACATCTAAACTCCGGAGTTCAGCCAACCAATCCTCAAGTCTTCCGACGCCGCAGCAGGTCGGCCCGAGCTTGTGCAAGCGGGGGAAGGCAGGATAGTGAAAGGATTAATGCCGTGGCGAGCGGAGCTCGCAGACTAAGCGGCCATCTCGCTTCGCGCTCGGCCACGCCCTAGTTTTGAGGGTGTTTAGTTTCAAATGGTTTTCGGCCAATCGGGTTTGAGTTTTTTGTATTGTTGAGTTGAGAGATTTCCTCAAGTGAGTCGATCTTTATGTAGAGTTGAGTGTCATCTGCGTACATGTGATAGTGAACATTGGAGAGGCTGAACATTGGAGAGGCTGAGAAGTTTGGTGAGTGGTTCCAAGAAAAGGTTGAAAAGTGTGGGTGAGAGGGATGATCCCAGCGGTGCTCCTAAAGTGACTGGGACAGGTTTGGATAAGGATTGATTAACCTTGAATCTTTGAGATCTATTTTGGAGGAAAGAGGTGAACCAAGTGAGCACAGATCCAGATAATCCCATTCTGTATTTCACAAGCTCTAGCAGGTTGTCGTGCTTGATGGTGTCAAATGCCGATGAAAGGTCAAGTAAGATCAGTATATGTGAGTAAAACCTAGGCCGTGAACCAATGAGGTGAACAATAAACTTGTACCAGTCATATAGGGAACAATCAAGGGAATACAAATTTATATAAAAAACATGTTTTTAATTATCATATTAAAAATCATATAGAAACTGAACATAAATCAGACTATATGATGAAGTGGCACATATATACACAAAATAAACCTATACACTTTTTGTTTACATTTCGCTCGGCGGAGGACGCTTGCCACGCCAAAGTCTTCGGAGCAGCATTATCCTGCTGTCTACGAACGCCCAACAACCTGAAATATCATCCGGGGGATTAGATCATCACTGCCTGTGTCCAGTTATCACTCTTCCCCTTTCACAAGCTTTCGAGATTCTATGAATAAGGGAGTGCATTCTACTAATAGCAGTATATCAATTTCTGCTACCATTTTTCCTTATAGTCTCTTTTATATCGCCACAAATCTATACCCACGCCACCTATGATGGACCTACTTTTCAACCGTTTGAACAAGTAGACGCCTAGAATCAAAGCGTACATCCCTGACCTGTATCTCTAAGGTTACCATCCAAGCGTTCAATATCTTCTTTCAAGCGTATGGCATCATTGCGACCTCACATTCATTTTTTTTCAGGTACTATATTTGGATTGAGTGGTGATTTGTTGACCTCCCTTTGAAGATATCACCTTCCCTGATGTATGACTATGAAATATAGTCTTATTTATATACCATCGGTGACTCCTGAAGAAGGCGTTTTCTGCCAAAACGCGCGTCGAGTTTTTCTAGTGTTTTCCAGCAATTCTGACATTGATTTTATGTATTTTTAATTAGATTATGTAACCTGTGTATACATGCTGCTATTTATTTGTGTATAGGTTTATTTTGTGTATATATGTGCCACTTCATCATATAGTCTGATTTATGTTCAGTTTCTATATGATTTTTAATATGATAATTAAAAACATGTTTTTTATATAATTTTGTATTCCCTTGATTGTTCCCTATACGACTGGTACAGGTTTATTGTTCACCTCATTGGTTCACAGCCTAGGTTTTACTCACATATGTTGTTACCCTGCCCTAGGAGTTTGGATTACTACCCAGGGGGTCCTTGTTTTCTTCACAAGTAAGATCAGTAGACAGGCTTAGTTTTTGGTCAAGGACTCTTAGTAATTTGTAAGGCGCACTACATACCCGTAAGGGTTTCAAGGCGCTGGGGGGGGAGGGGGGGTGCTGCTGCTACTGGTCGAAGAGCCAGGTCTTGAGTTGTCTTCTGAAGGTCAGCAGGTCTTCGGTTTGTCGTAGGTAGAGGGGGAGGGTGTTCCAGGTCCTGGCGGCGTGGCCTGCCTCGGGAGGTTGTTCTACAGATGCGTAGGATCATGGCCAGGGCGTGGTCGGCAGAGCGGATTTTCCTGCGGGGTTCGTAGAAGGAAAGTTGGTCCGGTCTTTTGTAGTGCCTTGTGTGCGTGGATAAGGAGCTTGAAGGAGATTCTCCTTTTGACGGGGAGACTGCGTTGACTTGTTTGGTCATGGTGAGTTTTGAGTCTAGGATGATTCCCAGGTTGCGTGTGTGGTCGGTGGGGGCCCCCAGTGCTGTGGGCCACCATGAGTCGTCCCATGCTGAGGGGGTGGAACCGAGGATGAGGATCTCAGTCTTGTCTGTGTTCAGCTTGAGTCTGCTTTCCTTCCTCCAGTCGGCGATTGCCTTCATCCCCTGATGGAGGTTGGATTTGGCGGTGAGAGGGTTCTTGGTGAGATAGAGGATCAGCAGCGTGTCATCGGCGTTGGAGATTATGTTGAGGTTGTGCTGTCGGGCGATTGCTTGCTAGTGGTGCCATGTATACGTTGAACAGCGTCGGGGTGAGGGAGGAGACTTGAAGGATGCCGCAGATGATCTCGAAGGCCTCGAACCGGAACAGATTGAGGCGGACTCTGAGTTCTGCCGGAGAGGAAGGAGGTGGTCCAGTCCAGGGCTTTCTCCTGGATCCCTGTGTCTTGGAGTTGCGTGCGTAGTGTGTGGTGGCAGATGGTGTCCAAGGCAGCTGAGAGATCCAGGAGGATGAGGGCCGCCGTCTCGCCTATGTCTAGAAAGATCCTGATGTCATCTGTGGCGGCGATGAGGGCAGTTCGGTGCTGTGGTTGCTGAGGAATCCTGATTGGGAGGGGTCCAGGATGTTGTTGTCTTAGAGGTGAGAAATGAACTGGGTGTTAACTATCCTCTCTATGACCTTTGTTGGGATCGGAAGCAGGGAGATGGGCCGGAGGTTCTTGAGGTCGCTCAGATCCACCTTGGGTTTCTTCAGTAGGGCGTTGATCTCTGCATGCTTCCAGTTCTCAGGGAAGGTGGCGGTCTCGAAGCAGAGGTTGATGATTTTGTGCAGGTGGGATGCGATGGAGTTGCTGGCTTTGTTGAAGATGTGGTGCGGGAGAGTGTTGGGCGGGGATCCGGAGTGTATTGTGCCCAAGGATCTTGATGGTGTCCTCGATCCTCACGTTGGCCCAGATTGTCAGGGTGTCGTGGGTGGTGGGGTGCGGTGGGTCCGGTGCGGCGAGGTCTGCAGCGGTCGTCCGGGGTTTGAAACTGTCATGGATGTCGGTGATTTCCGGTGAAGGAAGGTAGCAAGGTAGTCGCACAGGGCTAGCGATGGTGGGATGTCGTTGGCACTGGAGCTGGGGTTGGGGAGTTCCTTCACGATTGTGAAGAGCTCCTTGCTGTTGTGTACGTTGTCAAGGCGGTCTGTGAAGGAGGTCCTTTTGGCAGTCCTGATGAGGTGGTGGTGGTTGCGGATGGCGTCTTTGTGAGCAGAGCGGCTGTCTGGTGTCTTGTCGTTGTGCCATATGTTCTCCAATTTCCGGCAGGTGCGTTTAGAGTCGAGGAGTTCTGGGGTGAAGCAGCTGACTCTTTTGCTGGTGTCTCTGTTGGTGGGTTTTTTCATCGGGGCTACAGTGTTAGCGCAGTCGTTCATCCAGTGTTCAATGTGGTTGCTAAGCAGCGTGTGATGTTGGATATCGGGCGATAGTTATTTACGTCTGATGGGTCGGACGTTGGTTTCTTTAAGATAGGGGATACCTGTCCTGTTTTAAAGATTTCTGGGATGGTTCCTTGAAGGAGGGAGGTATTTATAATCTTGGTCCATAGAGGCAGTAACAGAGAGTATAAGAGAGTAAGTATGTGTTGGTATCTGTTTGAATAAGTGATGTGGTGTGTGTGTATAATTGTATAGGTAATTAAATGGCAGTATGATTGATTCTTTGGGTGACTGACTAGGTGCATGAATAACTCAGGGTGAGTGGTGGTGTGTGAGTGTCTGGATATAGGAGTGCATATATCAGTGGCTGTATTGACGAGTGACTGTGAATGAGTGACTGTGTGAGTGAGTGTGTTGACCTATGAATCAGTGAGTGTGTATATACTAACTGCTATGTCTATGGTTTTGAGAATGGTAGTCTATATTTTAGAGTGAGTGTATGAAAGGTTATATTAGGGTGTGAGGAGGTGCATCAGATATTAAGTGGATGATGTAATCAGTGCTGTCATTTGAGATCTCATAGATGATGTCACTGACCATGTCATTAGTGATGTAATATGTGACGTCATCAGCAGTACATTGCGGGGGCCCAAGTTATAGTAAGCTCAGCTAACTATAACTGCTGAATTTCTATGCTTTTGTATGAGTGAAATGTCAGTCTAACTATAACGTCCCTGAAACCTGTGGGTTTTTTCAGTGAATATCTATGGTTTTTTAAATGCTAATTCTTTACAATAACGTCCCTGAAATCTATATTTTTTCCAGCGAATTTCAATTTTTTTCAAATGCTAATACTAACTTTAACGCCCCCCCTTAAACCTATGTTTTTTTTAGTGAATTTCTAAGGTTTTTTTAAATGCTAATTTCTAACCTGCCTACATAGGTTGTACATGTATAAGAGAGTAAGTCTGTGTTAGTAGCTGTTTGAATTAGTAAGATGGTGTGTGTGTATAACTGTATAGGTAAGTAAATGGCAGTGCTGTATTTTACAGTGAGTGTATGAAAGGTTATATTAGGATGTGAAAAGGTGCATCATATAGTAAGTGGATGATGTCATCAGTCATGTCATTTGAGATGTCATCATTGATGTCACTGACCATGTCATGAGTGATGTAGTATGTGACTTCATCAGCAGTGTAACAATAGAAAAAAGTTTGTTTCAGTTAATTAAAACCATAACAATACATTTAGTAAAATCATGCACTACGAATAAAACTTAGTGTTTTCCTACTTTTTGTTTCTCTAAACCATAAAACTTTCCGTTTCAAGTGCAAGTATTTTTAAAATATAGTCATTTTAACAAACACAATGTACTATTTTAAAGCGGATCGGAAGCATTTGTTGGGCCAATATGAAGTGTTCCTCCCAATGTTCTAAACTTGTTCTATGTTGCGTTCGGGAGTACACTCTACTACAGAATCAACCGTCCTGTTTCCCTTTTTTTAGCAGGGCACAAGGTTACATTTCAGTGCATGTGTATCAGCCAAAAGGAACTTTATTAGTTGGCAATTCAATGGAGTGTCAGTTGTATCTAAGGTTGCTATGGTTGCCGATCTGCACGTTCTTCTACCTCTAGAGTTCGTGGCTTTTTTTACAAGGATGCCTCGTGCTTGGGATAAGTTCGGACAAATGCAGACAAGATGGATGAAGTCCTCCTTGCTACTCCCATATAGTCTGCAGTCTTTGGGCCCTTCGTGGACCCAGGTTGGCTGGTCCATGGTGGGTGGGAATTTACCCAAACGTAGGGCCATTAGCTGTAATTTTCTGTGGACCGGAAATGTAATTAAGTATGGAGCTGGAGTGAGCGATTTGTAATTGGATATTACCACCCAAGCATGTTTTCTCGTGCTAAAAGTGGTTTTGTCAGCTAGGAGCGAGTGGAATTTTGCCGATTTGTTTATGGCTTGCTTAAAGGCCGGGTAAGATTGGTTTCCCAGAGTTCTCTTGTGCAGGTGTCTGTTAAGGATTTATTTAGGAATTGATTGTATGGGGACTTTACATTGTTTTCCATTTCGTCCCACAAGGCCTTATTCAGTTCTGAGGCAGCTATGTTCTGTTTCAAGCTGTACCAATGCTTGATAGTTGCATACTTCCTTCCCAGCATTTCATTTAATATTCCAAATTCTAATCTGCGCTGGTGAAGCTCCCTGATCAATTTGGAAGACTGATTTATAGATTGCCATCTGTACTTTGTTAAGCAGGTCCGCGTCTTTCCCATAGAGAGCTGTGCTGCCATATGATAGCGTAGGTAGCATTTTGGCTTTGATTGTTGCCAGTAGGGGTTTGTATGATGGCCCCTTAATCTTTTTTGTTAGGTACCTGAAGGCGAACGATAAAGCGTTTGCTCTCTGGGAGATGTAGGCTTTTTGCTGCCTGTGATTGTGCTGATTATCAGAATAAAATCCCAGGTACTTGTAATTAGGTACTGCTTCTATCTCTTTTTCCCTCCAATTGGGTATGTTGATAGACCATCTGTCGTCTGGTGATGATCATTATTTAGCTTTTTGTAGTGTTTATCTCAAGTTGTTATTGGCTATAAATTCCAAGAATCCCACAAGTGACCATTGAAGGCCGATCTTGGTTAGACTCATCAGTACGACGTTATCCGCGTAAGGAGAGGTAAAGTGCCTAATTTGGGTGGATAGGATGTAATTTTGTTGATCCTTGGTGCAAGATCTGCCATGAAAAGATTGAAGAGATGAGGGGCCAGGACACAGCCTTGCTTGAGCCCTTTGCTGGTTTTAATCTTTCTTGATAGCCGTGCTCCGTCTCCCAGTTTTACTTCCATCCATGTGTTTGAGTATAGGAGCAGTATTCCTCTGAGTATTTTGTCCAGGATGTTCCAGCTATGCAGTTTCCCTCATAGGATATTGCGGTCTACGCTGTTGAAGGCCGCCTTTAATTCGATGAAACAGAGATGCAACTGCTGTTTCCTTCATGTATATTTGTCGGCTAACAGTGAGAGTCCTTTTTCATCAGCAGTGCATTGCGGGGGCCCAAGTTATAGTTAGCTAAGATAACTATAACAGCTGATATTCTCTGCTTTTGTACAAGTGAAATGTCAGCCTAACTATAATGTTCTTGAAACTTGAGGTTTTTTCAGTGAATTTCTAAGGTTTTTTTTAAATGCTAATACGAACTATAACATCCCTGAACCCTATGTTTTTTTCAGCGCAGAAGGAGGCAAGAGAAGTGCAGGAAGAAGCATCAGAGGTGAAGAAAGTGGCAAGAGAGTTTCAGAAACAGGTAAATGAGGTGCAGAAAGAGGGAAGAAAGGCACAAAGAGGTAAGAGGGGTGCAGAAAAAAGCAAGAGCAGTGCAGGAAGAACCAAAAGAGGCCAGAGGGGTACAGAAAGAGACCAAGGAAGTACAGCAAGAAGCAAAAGAGGTACAGAAAAAGGCAGGAGAACTGCAGAAAGAAGAAAGAAGTACAGAAAGAGGCAAGAGAGGTGAACAAAGTGGGAAGAAGGATGCAGAAAGAGGCAAGATGGGTGCAGAAAGAAGCAAGAGAGGTGAAAGAAGCAACAGAGGTGCAAAAAGAGGGAAGAGGGTGCAGAAAGGCAAGAGAAGTACATAAAGAAGCAGCAGATGTGCAGAAACAGGCAGGAGAGGTGCAGAAAGAGGGAACGGGTGCAGAAAGAGGCACAAGAGATACAGGAAGACGGGTGTAGAAAGAAGCAAGTGAGGTACAGAAAAAGGGAACAGTGGTGCAGAAAGAAGCAACAGATGTGCCGAAAGAGGCAAAAGTGCAGAAAGAAGCAACAGAGGTACAGAAACAGGCAGGAGAGGTGCAGAAACAGGCAGGAGAGGTGCAGAAAGAGACAAGAAAGGTGCACAAAGAAGGAATAAGGGTGCAGAAAGAGGTAAGTTGTGTAGAAAGAGGCAAGAGAAGTGCAGAAAGAAGCATCAGAGGTGCACAAAGAGGCAAGAGAGTTTCCGAAACAGGTAAATGAGGTGCAGAAAGAGGAAAGTGGGATACAGAAATTTGCAAGAGGTGCAGAAAAAAGCAAGATCAGTGCAGGACGAACCAAAAGATGCAAGGGGGTACAGAAAGACAAGAGTACAGAAAGAAGCAAAATAGGTACATAAAGAGGAAAGAGCAGTGCAGGAAGAGGCAAGAGAGGTGCACAAAGTGGGTAAAAAGGATGCAGAAAGACGCAAGAGAGGTGCAGAAAGAAGCAAGAGAGGTGCAGAAAGAAATAACAGGTGCAAGAAGAGGGTGCAGAAAGAGGTAAGAGAAGTACAGATAGAAGCAACATATGTACAGATAGAGGCCAGAGAAGTACCGAAAGAGTCAACAGATGTGCAGAAACAGGCACGAGAGGTGCAGAAAGATGCAACAGGGTTGCAGAAAGGTGCAACAGGGGTGCAGAAAGGTGCAACAGGGGTGCAGAGAGGCAAGAGAAGTGCTGAAAGAAGCAACAGAAGGGTAGAAAGAAGAGAAGTGATGAAAGATACTAGAAGAGGAGTGCAGACAGAGGCAAGAGAAGTGCAGGTATAGAAACAGGCAGGAAAGTTGCAGAAAGAGAACGGGTGCAGAAATAGGCAAGAGAGATACAGAAAGCGGGAAGAGGGGTGCAGTTAGAGGCAACGGGTGTGCTGATAGAAGCAACAGAGGTACAGAAAGAGGCAAGAGAAGTGCAGATTGAGGCAACAGAGGTGCAGAAAGAGGCAAGACAGGTACCGGGGGAGGAAAGAGGGGTGCATAAAGAGGCAATAGGGGTGCCGAAAGAAGAAAGTGAGGTTCAGAAAGAGGCAAGAGAAGTGCTGAAAGAAAACAGTTGCAGAAAGGAAAAAGAGAGGTGCAGAATAAAGCAAGAGAAGAGCAGAAAGAGACGTGAGGTGCAGACAGAGGCAAGAGCGGTGCAGAAAGAGGCTAGTGAGATGCAGAAAGAGGCAAAAGTACAGAAGGAGGCAAGAGAGGTGCAGAAAAATGCAAGAGAAGTGCAGAAAGAGTCAACGGAGGTGCAGAAAGAGACTAGATAAGTGCAGAAGGAAGCAACAGAGGTACAGCAAGAGACAAGAAAACTGCAGGAAGAGGCAAGAGTTGCAGAAACAGGCAAAACAGGTGCAGACAGGCAAGAGGTGCAGAAAGAAGGAAGAGAAGTGCAAAAAGAAGCTATAGAGCTGCATAAAGAGGCAAAAAGGGGGCAGAAAGCAGCAAGAGAAGTACAGAAAGAAGCAAGGGGTGCAGAAAGAAGTAAGTGAGGTGCAGAAAGAGGCAAGAGAAGTGCAGAAAGAGGCAAGAGACGTGCAGAAAGAGGTGAGAGGGGCAGATGAAAGAAGCAAGAGAGGTGCAGAAAGAAGGGAGGTACAGAAAGCGAAAGAGATACGCAGAAAGAGGCCCAGAAAGAAGTAAGAATGGTTTGCGTGGGGGGGGCGCTAGCAAGCCCGAGGCAAGATGGCCGCACTGTAGTGAGGCTGTGCCGGCCAGGCTAATAATCCTTCAATAATTTGCAGACCCGTCGTCCATTGAACCTTCAAAATGACAGCATTAATTAGGGGAAGTAAAGAGGAACCACCCAGTCTGCGGCAGTGCTGTGCTGCAACTTCGATGTGCCAAAATCGTGAATTTTACGTTGTGCCTGTAACTTCGATGGCACACAAGATGGCGGTGCGTCCGAGCTGAACTGCAACTCAGCGTGGAATAAGGCGGCGCGCTCTGTATCTCCCCGGAAATACTGCGGTAGTAACGGGTCAGAGCTGACAGACAAGTGTAGAATTGGCTGCTGAACATGATTGTGCAGCAACGTTGCAGATTGGCAACGCTGTAGAAAGGGACGTGGGGTGCGCCCGCAGTGGGTTGCGACAGCATACTATAGACAGCCTACGCCTGTGAGCCTCATCGACGTGTCCCAAATGCGAACGCTGTTGCTGTGTGGGTGAAAGTGCCCTGAGACCACGCATAGGAGGCGGAGTGCCACAACGGCCTGATACTGCTTGGAGAGGTGTGACAAGAGCATGTGCCTCCGGCCTCCGTTTAACTCCGGGAACGTGGAGCGTCCAACTTAGTGAGCTGCTTAGCCGAGAGTGTGATCCGCATATTGCTAAATGCCCTGGTGTCACCTTAGTTGGGCCCAATTGAAGAAAGGGGGTGGGCTACATTATAGGGACTGCTGGGTGCCTCAAAGTAAGCCACATGTGCAACTGATCTGGACATTAGAGGTGGCTGGACTATCGGCAGTAGTTGCACTTGATACCACACCTGTAAAACAACGTTGGAGCAATCCCAAATTCAGGGATTCTGTTCGGCTTGTGGCACCCAAAAGTGGAACTGGAGTGCGACAAAAGTAAAGCAGACGGAGGCCTATATCAAAGACGCAGAAGGGTGTCAGGTCTCAGTAGACTTCGCAGAAGCAGAATGGACGCTGATCCCACTGCCCGCCCACCGGTGCTGCCGCGCCCTCACAGAGCAACGTCACCAGCAGGGGGGAAAGGAGAATTGGAGAAAAGAGAAGAGACACTCCTTCAGCCACTACCCTCGTGCTGGTCTCAGGAATCTTCTATATGGATGTTCCTGAATGCCAAATGAGTACCTAATACACAGACGGGAAATAAACACAATTTCTACACATGCAGTCTGTTTATGTTTTCCTCAAATAGGTCCTCAAAAATGAATCTATTGGCAATCCCTAAATTTAAGCTTATCACCAAGGGAGGGAAATCCCTTGCAGTGATTGGATCTAGGGCGTGGAACCAGCTCCCTTCTCATCTCCGGCAAATCCCCGCGGAGAGCCAGTTTAGGAAATCTCAGAAAACTTGGATTTATATTCTTACGGACACCGCCTGTAAAGCTTTAGTATAAATGTGCAGGCCTTCTGACTTTCGAGCAGTCTGCCGGCCAAGTCCATCTGGCTACGGTCCACAGCGCCAAGATGCTCCTTGGAGTGATAGCCGCGCTATAGAAATGTGCCCTTACATTACATACATGTTTTACTCTATTGGTTTTCAATTAGACCGTTCCCTACCAGTTGTAGCAGGAGTCTAAGCCTCTCTTCTATATTTACTGTGTTGTCAGTATGAGGATGCTATATCGAAGATAGTGTTGTATTTCTGCAACTAAGAGAAGATACATAAGTTGAGTTCAACAAAGCATTTCTACCCACTAAGATAACCACTGTACTTATTCTAATATACCTTCTATCTCAAATTGTATAATGGTAAGTAGTTCCTTTAATAGTTCGTGTTGTCCTCCTTATTTATTGTCTTTGGCCAGTGCTTGAATAATCCTCTGAGCAGTTACACGCAAAAAGGTACCAACGGAGGAAAGAGAGAGGGAAAGCGCAAGAGAGAGTTTTTGCAGGATTATTCGGCAACAGGTAAGAAGCGTTCTGCTACTGGCATTAGGCAATTGTTAGAGTTCGCGTCTAGGAAGAATCTTACTTGAGAGAAGATCGCTGTCCCGAACTGGCTCACTCCAAGTGGAAACGCCGCTGAACATGAAGTGAATGTTAGTTTATGAACACGGACGAGGATAGCGCCAAACACAGGATACTTGACCTCATCGAGGATTCCGAGTAGATATTCAGACTTATACCTACTGCTCTGAGAACTCTGGAACATACGTTGAACTAACGAGGAGAATATTACTCGCTACTTCAGGAGGTTAAACAAGACTTTCTGTAATGTCGTCTTCTTCTACGCCCTGGAATCTTCTTAAACTCTAAATATTACTCAAACTAAACCGTTCTCTCCTTCGCTGAGGAGAAACGGGAAAAACGCGTGTACTTGTAATGAACTTCAGTTGAAGTGCGCAGCGGATACCACGCGCACTGTCTTAACCACTAGACTGTACAGGTGCTCACTATGTGTTCAGATAACAACTAATATGGTGGCCATCTTGTAATGTCCACTTGTCTACTCTAAATTATACCAAAGATTTACCAAACTTGGTTTAACAATGACTCTTGCCTGTTTCAGTGTCTTGAATGGATTCGGACTCCTTATTGTGGCCACTGCGTATTTCCTGACAAAGGGCGAGGAATAGCACCTATTTGTGCAGCAAACCAGGAGCTGGGCCTTCGTTGCAGGGAGTGTAAAAGTGGGACATTGCATCACAGGCACAGATAAACGGCTGCTGCGCACAGACCTTGGGCAATATTTTCTACCACTGTCCCCCAACAAGCTAACATGGGGAAGACTGATCAACAACAACTGAAAACCTCATTTGAATCTCGCCGCTCGAGTTGTCCGACGGGCACAGAGCTGGAGCAGTCTCAATCGTATACCTCCACGCTGGAGTCCACGCCTCGGCTATGCAACAGAGCTTACAGGCCATCGATGGTAAGATAGACAATTTATCCCTCAAGATGGACAAAATGGCGGAGCAACTTACGAATAACGGGTGTCCTTGAGAGCACAAATACAGGCTGATTGGAGGACTACATGCTGAAGGATCTGTTCGGAGCGGAGAATCTCTCGCAGGTGCTGATCGTGGAACGTGCACCCCGCTCGTTGGCACCCAAGCCACCTCTGAGTACACCACTGTGCCCCATCTTAGCAAAGATCTTAAATTACAGAGATCGGGACACTGTCCTTAGGCTAGCGAGGGGAAAGCAAAACAAGTGCTACCAAGGCAATGTGGTGTCCTTTTCCCCTGATTTCACCATGGCGGTGCAAATGGCCCGCAGGGAATACACAGCGGTGAAGAAGAAACTACGCACTAGGAGATTCCATATGCCATGTTATATCCAGCCAAGCTGAGTATCATGGTGGACAGCAAGGTAAAGATTTTTCAATCTCCCAGGGCAGTGCAGGACTTCCTGAAGCAAATTCATGCTAAAAGGAAAGCAGCGAGGAGTAATGTATCACCTAGGCACTCGGAGAGATCGGATACATAGGAATAAAAGATGTCTGCTGTCCAGGTATTACCTCACATTGACTCTTAGTAGGTGGTATGGTAACGCCTCACCAAAATGGAGTGTCTCTACATTCGGGAACTCATGAGGGTGGTCTAAAGAGTGCAAGGTTGTTAATTGCACTGGCAAACTGGTTGATCCGATGGACTTAAGTGATTCTGTTCTTACCCTTTGTTTTGTAAATGGACCTATGGACAGTGCTGATGCAGGGTGGGAGAAGTATAGCCTTGTCAGTTTTATTCTCAGGTTGTTGCGGATGCTCAGGTTGGAACTTCAGTGCTGTTTGGGAGGCATATTCTGAGGGTGGCTATCATACCAAACGTTTTATTCACTTCAGCATGGTGTTATATTGAAAGATTGTGGACTTGTCTCAGAGATTTGTTCTTGAAATAGTATGCTGTTTGTGGATGGGGTCTCAAACTATTTGTAGACGGAGGGGGTCTGCAGGAGATGTAAGGTGTAAGGATGGTGGGTCCTAGGAGAATATGCCTGCCCACACCTGCCCTGCAGGTGGGTAATGGGTACCTAGCTGCTGGTATTTCCCAATATGTTTGCAATGCTTTCTGCAATGTTATTCAGGACTTGTCTTTGGGATGCTGAAGTGGGTGGGGTTTGCTTTATTTTTGCAGATGTGTGACGCAACTGGTACAGCAAGATAATATGGTTAATCAGCCCATCGAGCACTGGGTAGTGTATACTCAACAATTTCATTCCACAAAGACACTGGGCTGATGGAGGGTGACAGACTGATGACATGGAACATGAGGGGGACTGAATAATCCTAAGAAGATCAGACAGGGGTTTGCATATCTTGACAGACATCGGGTGCAACTAGCACTATTACAGGAGACACACCCGACACGGGTTGGGGAAGGCAGGATTGGTGGTCGCTGGGCAATGGTAAAAGAAGCCACCTCGCAGAGTCGCGGAGTAAACATGGCGGTCGGTTGAGACGCCGGTCGGAGCTTAGCAAGGGGAGCTGTGTAATAATGTAATTTGTACGCTCTCGTTCTTTCTACAGCGGAAATCCCCGATTCAACGCATAGTCATTGGAGGGTTCTGGAGTGAAAGGTGATCTCCCTGGATCGCGGCGGCAGGATCGCTGCGGGTGCTTCGCTTGGCTCAGCAGCTTCGTGGAAGCGAGGAAAACCGAGCTGGCAGAGTCCGCACAAGCGGTTTGTGCTCTGAAAGGGATTCTGCAACACTGTCTGAACAGCCAAACAATAGAAAGGTGGTTGTTGACCTGTAATTGACCGCTGGTAAACTGCTGAACAAGGATCAGAAAGGCAATAGTGTTGGGCAGATGGGTAGACATGGACATATTGGCCTAAGGGTAGAGCCGACAACAGGAGAAGCAAGTAGGGCACCAGCAAACATGCCCTAAGAATATAGATAGATCTCAGACCCTGTGGATAGACGCTACACACTAAGATCACGCATTTTCTCCCCTTGGGTATTGGAAGAGGACGGAGGGGCTGAAAAAACTCCCTTGCAACCCACAGTAGAACTAAAGGTCAGTCGGAGGAAAGTTCGAACAAATACTGGTCTCAACAGAGACCTGCGACCCCTCCCTAAAAGGGCCACTACTAGTTTGGCGAATACAAGCCTGTTGCGTGGAAAACAAGTAGCCGTAGCCCAAAATCTTCAGAAAATCACTCCCTCGCTTAGATCTTGTTTCAAGCGTAGGATCGACGCAAGCAGTGCATCGATATTTCAGAGGCAAATCTGAGAAAAATCCAGGGAACATGTTTTAACCTCGAAGGAAAGGTAAAAGGTCTCGCTATACGAACACAAGAACTGGAGCTGGGTTTTCAAGACCTACAGGCTACAGTCCAAACAAGTATACAAGAGGTGGAGAGGTTCAAAACGAAGGGAGAGAGTACTGTTGGAAAGACTCAAAAGGTTGGAAAACAACACCAGGAGAAATAATATTAGAATCCTGTGTGTGGCTGAGGGGTTAGAAGGATCGGGTATAACAATTTGTGATAAAATTGCTGAACAGTTCGTTTATGCAGGAAGTCCCTCCGTTAAATTTAGAAGCAGAAATTCAGCGAGTGGATAGAGATCCTTTTCAACTACATCCAGGTTGAAGAAAAAGAAAGATCCTGGTAAATTTTCTCTCGTACTTGGTAAAAGAAAAAATCTTGAGGTTAGCGCTAAAAGAAAAATCATTACAAGCAATGGGTGCCTCCTACAGCGTTAGGTCGGATATTTCAAAGGAGACAGCGGATAGACAGTGGGAACTGGGTAACAGAATGGAAGAGTTAAAGAACCTGGGGGCATCCATACAATTGAGGTTTCCGGCTTTTTTAAAAGTGATGTGGCAAAATAAAATGCACAATTTTCAGACCCGGCTGATGTGGATAAATGTATCCAGGAAGTGAAAGCAGGCAATGCAAGTAAACAATAGATGGACATGGACAGGGCATTTGACTCCCTAAGTTAGGTATATTTGTTCGCACTACTGCGCAGACTTCATTTTGGCCCCCTTTTCATGTCATACTTGATGCTCCTATATACAGAATTGACGGCGTCGGTACGGGTGGTAGAAGCGAACTCTTCCAGCTTCTCTATCAGGCGAGGCACCGGATAAGGGTGCCCCCTGTCACCGTATTCATTCGCCCAGGCTATGGAGCCTTTGGCGGCGTGGGTGCACATTGACGCACAGATCAGGGGCTTTGAGTGGGCTCCGGGTCTGTCTGACAGGATCGCGCTCTATGCGGACAACGTCATTTATTTCCTTACAGCTTTAAACAGAACAGGGCCTCGGCTCCTGCGGATTATGCAGATCTTCGGGGAAACGCCGGGGCTATATATGAACACCCGCAAATCCACGCTGTGGGTTCTGGGAGATCAGGCGAGAGTAGGCACATGGGTGTGCACGATTCAGGTGGCGGTGGGGGGCCTCAAATATCTGGGTGTGTTGCTCTCGGATGTGCCAGCTATCTCCTGGGAGCGGAACCTGTCACCGATATGGGAGAGAGTCTGTGCAGATATAAAAACCTGGTTGTGCATGCCTTTGACACTATATGGTAGATCAGCAATATTTAAGATGGTAGCGCTTCCTCGGTTACTGTACCAGATAAAGAATCACCCGTACCCGATCCCACCCAGATGGTTCCGGCTGGTGAATTCTGTGCTTGGGCAGGTCCGGGGGGGGGGGGGGGGGGGTGCAGTGCGAGGAGCGCTGCACACATATTTTATATCCACCTACTGCGGAGGACTCGCGACTTCGGATATTCTTTCGTATTACTAGCCCTCGCACTTATTGGTCCTTAATGAGTGGTGGCAGGGGGGACCCGGCAAATGTGTTGGAGCGTCAACTTATGGGGCCTCATACACTACCCAGTATTCTTTACTTGGCGTCGATGCGGGCGCGCTTCCACCAGCCACGCGGGTAGTGTTCCAAATTTGGAGGCAGGGATTGAGGCACATGGGATGGTAGAATACCCTGACCCGAGAAAGCCCCCATGGCATAATGGGCGCCTGCGTGACCTGGCGGCCTTATAGGGCTTCCGGGGCTGGGATGCTATAGGTATCTCGACTTTGGGTGATGTTTCGAGGGACACAACACTCAAGTCTTTTTGAGATTTGCAGGAGGAATTCGGTATGCCCCGGTCCCAGTTCTATCGGTACCTTCAACTCCGTCCTGCTCTGTCACCCAGCCTAGAGGGCCTAGAATCTCTCCCTGATTTTAGCCTGTTAGAGGCGAAGGTTTTCATAGGGGATCTGGAGACAAAAAAGATCTCCCGGATTTGTTAGTCCCTGGTTACTCACTGCTCCCCTACGCTTCAGTGGCTTCGGGGGGTTTGGGAGGAGGACGTGGGCACACTGGAGAAGGAGGATTGGAGGGAGGCCCTGTTGATGCGTCTCCACCTTATTCAATTTAAATACCTGCACAGGGCCTACTTCACCCAGGTTTGACTGTGGCGGGCGGGATTGATTGCCTACCCGGAGTGTCTTCGGTGTGGCCGGGAGGAGGGCCCATTTATGCATAATGTCTGGCAGTGTCTATCCCTGGATCGATTTGGGAGGGGGGTGTTCTCCTGTCTGTCCGAGGACCTGGGGTGGAAACCTCCACGTTCGCCACAGTTTGCCATGCTCCACGTCATGGAGGGAATTGGGGACAATATTTATAAAAAGACATCTTATGCAATTGTTGGCAGCATGGAAAAATGGCCTGGACTTTTGTATGGGGCTAGAACAGCCAATTTTTGTATCCAGGGGATGTCCACGTAAGCATTACAAAATATGGAAAAGATGGGCAGACTATCAGGGTTTGTGGCTGGAGCCTCCCATTGTTGTGGAAGATCTTCCAGTGGAGTAGTGGCTGGGTCACATGGGTTTATTCTGGTGCAGGGTGGGGGGGTGTGTGTACTTATGCTATCACTCTTCTGTTCTATACATAAGGATCGTGGACTGGACTCTGAACATTGTGCGACTCTGGGGGGGGCGAGGGAGGGGGGAGTTGGGGGGTCTTAGTATTCTTAATGCTATACTTCGTCAGGTATTTTAGGTGTTACTCTAAAAAGTCGATTGCTTCCTTGCTAATGTAAAGTTTGATACTGCAGTTGTCTCTGGGGTACAGAGCCCTGCAAAGTATGTGCAATTTGACAATAAAATATGTTAAAAAAAAGGTAACAAAGGCTTATAAAGAGAAAGAAAGGAGTGGGTAGATATGGTTCAAGGTTTACGGTTCAAGTTTAGAAATTGGATGAGAAAGTAACTCAATAGTGGGAGGTGAGCAGCTCTAGAGATATTATACAAGGGGAATGCTGTGGAAAGCTTCTGGCCTGGAAATCAAGGTTGGATAGAAATAAAAATGTTATAGGGAAGATTCTAGAAGAGGAGTCCGGGCTCATTTTCGAGGAAAGCGAAAAAATCAGAGCTGTGTTTACCAGTGGCGGCTGGTGACATTTGAAAGTGGTGAGCGGAAACTGATAATGAAACTGCACCGTAGCGAGCGAGCCCGAACCCCCTAGGGAGGGGGTTTTTTTCAAAAAAAATTCAAAATTTTGAAAAAATTGTGGAAAAATTGTGCATTTTCAAGCAAATTTGAGAAAGCAGGAAGGTTAATAAAGCAATTGTGAAAGTACAGGTATTACATTATTAAAGAGCTGTCATATAACATAGGTAGCTGCTTATTCCGTATAACCACAGAGCTTCATAACAGACTTCATCAGGTACAGGTTCTTTGCAGCAGGCACATTAACCTTCTGTGCTACCTTTCCATGAGTCAAAACGTTCATTAGACAAAACTCTGATCTCTCTCTAGGAAAAACATTAACAATATCCTTGTTGCCTTCTCCTTCCGCACCTTCAGACCTTACGTGTACATATACCACAGGATAAAAGGTCCCTTCACAGGGTGAGGAGCAGGAGCTATTATCACACAGTGAGTGTGCAAACAAGTTCTCCAAGCTTCCAGGTGCTAGCCTGAGGTCACCATGTGTCTAATAAAACGACAGCCCAGGAGTGGCCAGGCCCGGGCAGGGGATCAAAGAGCAAGTTAGGGATGAGTAGCAGCTGTCTCCCGTGGCGATATGAATGGCGTGCTTTTATTGTACATGCTGTCTATTATTGATGCAATTTTATAAAGCGCCTGCACTGCACGAAAGCGTTAGAGAGCTTTACAAAGGAAGCAGCGAGCCACATACATGGAAGTCATGAAACCCAACAGATGCACCACGTCAGCCTGTCTGCGCACAGGAAGATTATTAATGTATACAGAGGGAGCCCTGGCATGGGAATGTTATAAACCCTTCTTGAGGGAGCTCTGGCATGGGAATATTATAAACATATCCTCGGGGGCCCAGGCATGGGAATATTGCAAACCCCTCTCGAGGGTGCCTTGGAGTGGGAATGTTTTGAAGGTGTCCTGATGGAGGCCTGGCATGGGAGTATTATAAAAAATGTCCTGCGGGAGCACTGGCTTGGGAATGTTACAAACCCTTCCCGAGGGAACCCTGGCGCAGGAATATAACCACAGCCTGAGGAGTCCCCGACACACATGATGGTCTACTGACATGAGTTGACTTTTCACCACTACAAAACTTCGTATTTACTGTACAGTTAGGAGGACTAGTGTCAATATTGGATGTAAATGAAAAAGTGGCGAAAACAGGTATTGTTGAGGAAGCAGTGGCAGTTTACAGAACAGGTTATTTCTTGGCCTTAGTGCAGCACTAATCCATCCTCCGCCCCCATGTGCCCTTTACAATAATCACTGCAAGCACTGACCCCAAAATGTCCCACTGTCACAGCCATGTTGGAAATGGCGCTTTCCCAGCCTGACCAGCCTTTCAGGGGCTCTCCGCGCTCTGGATGCTTTTGAAAGGCAATAACCTGAAAATAAATCACCCAGAATATATTGGGTCTGCCGTAAGAGAGGAGCCGTCAGGTCGGAGGAGCCCTGCTCTATCCAGCCCACACAGCCAAAGGTCAGATGGCCCAAAACAGGAAATACAGCGTGCTCCGCGCGGAGGCAGTCTTAGTGTGTACAATATAATAGCCTCTGAGCTTGGCATCCTGATATGAAATACAAGTAATAAATAAAAATACATACTTACATTGCAAATGCAAGATGATAAAGTTACAAGTCAACCAATTAGGATGACACTCGCATCAATGAGGGTGAGTGCGTGCGAGACAGCACAGACAGACTCAGAGCATAGGAAATTGCAATGCTGACGTGACGTTCAACACATTCACAGTGGGTGGAAATAGTTCACTTTGAAGGGGAGGCGCGCAATGCCAATGCTGCAGTAGTATATTATTACAGCAGTTTCGGATTGGTCAACACTTACGCGGTAACTCGCATGTCAGTCCAGCAAACTTAAAGCAGGTCCAAGCAGGCGGTCCTAGGCTGCACATACAACACTACTCACACACTGGTCACAACGAGGTCGGAGAAGATGAGTAGGCACCAGTGTCACGCGCACTGTGACTGGTGGTTCTAGCTAACAGCTGTGCACTGTGAGCACCGTGGGTATGTAGGTGTCCCGGGTTAGGTGGGAGCGTAGGGGGGGGTCCCTGTATCCTCAGTGTTAGGGCGCACAAGGGAAGTAGAGTCTGAGGCTTTAAGTAAGCTTTTCAGTGAAGGCTTTATTTGTATATATGTTTTTCTCTTTCGGTCGGTAATTCTCTCTCTGACAAATGCAGCTGGGTCGAACACAGTCTTTGGGGAATCCAGCTTGTCTCGAGAGTTCCGTCTCCGCTCGTCTAGGTCAAGGAGCCAGAAAAGAAGGAAAGAGAGGGGGACGAGTTAGGTCGCTGTATAACTCCGATACGTCTCGGGGTCCTTGAGTGAGGGAAACTGGTGCTACAGTGTTTAAGCAGGCAAAGGACGCGATGCTGTGCTCGTGAAAAGGGTAAGGGAAAGGGTGCCGCTCGTGTTGAAAACCGGACCTTGTGCTGCTTTGCTGCCTGCGCCTATACAGCGTCCAGGAGGACCTGCCCAGGGGAGAAGAGTGCCAGAGAACAGGAGGACGGGACTGCGAGGACCAACAGGGTGTGCGTGTAAGACCTAGCACACCTGCCGCCTCTTCCCGTGCCTCCGCCTCCCGCCCAGCTCTTCAAAAACTCCTCGCGGCCCCCACTCCGCGGGTGCCGCTCGTGTTGAAAACCGGACCTTGTGCTGCTTTGCTGCCTGCGCCTATACAGCGTCCAGGAGGACCTGCCCAGGGGAGAAGAGTGCCAGAGAACAGGAGGACGGGACTGCGAGGACCAACAGGCTGTGCGTGTAAGACCTAGCACACCTGCCGCCTCTTCCCGTGCCTCCGCCTCCCGCCCAGCTCTTCAAAAACTCCTCGCGGCCCCCGCTCCGCGGGTGCCGCTCGTGTTGAAAACCGGACCTTGTGCTGCTTTGCTGCCTGCGCCTATACAGCGTCCAGGAGGACCTGCCCAGGGGAGAAGAGTGCCAGAGAACAGGAGGACGGGACTGCGAGGACCAACAGGCTGTGCGTGTAAGACCTAGCACACCTGCCGCCTCTTCCCGTGCCTCCGCCTCCCGCCCAGCTCTTCAAAAACTCCTCGCGGCCCCCGCTCCGCGGGTGCCGCTCGTGTTGAAAACCGGACCTTGTGCTGCTTTGCTGCCTGCGCCTATACAGCGTCCAGGAGGACCTGCCCAGGGGAGAAGAGTGCCAGAGAACAGGAGGACGGGACTGCGAGGACCAACAGGCTGTGCGTGTAAGACCTAGCACACCTGCCGCCTCTTCCCGTGCCTCCGCCTCCCGCCCAGCTCTTCAAAAACTCCTCGCGGCCCCCGCTCCGCGGGTGCCGCTCGTGTTGAAAACCGGACCTTGTGCTGCTTTGCTGCCTGCGCCTATACAGCGTCCAGGAGGACCTGCCCAGGGGAGAAGAGTGCCAGAGAACAGGAGGACGGGACTGCGAGGACCAACAGGCTGTGCGTGTAAGACCTAGCACACCTGCCGCCTCTTCCCGTGCCTCCGCCTCCCGCCCAGCTCTTCAAAAACTCCTCGCGGCCCCCGCTCCGCGGGTGCCGCTCGTGTTGAAAACCGGACCTTGTGCTGCTTTGCTGCCTGCGCCTATACAGCGTCCAGGAGGACCTGCCCAGGGGAGAAGAGTGCCAGAGAACAGGAGGACGGGACTGCGAGGACCAACAGGCTGTGCGTGTAAGACCTAGCACACCTGCCGCCTCTTCCCGTGCCTCCGCCTACTCCACTATTGCAGGTATAAGTTCACTTGCTGAACGCGTTAGCGGGACGCGTGTGCGGGACTCATCCCGGGACAAAGCCCGGACTAAGGGCGGACCCTCTGAGACCCTCCGAGAACCGAGGAGACCGGACTGGACATAAAACCCTGGTATTTAACCTGTGCCATTTTGCTTTTAGATTGTTGTGTTTCTGTGCCCTTGTACTTTAGTTAGTTACTTAATTTTTGTGGCAGATATGTCTGAAAAACAGGGAACCTTGCTAAACAAAACTCTTGATGATTATTTCTCTAAGGTTTCCCCAGACACGCCGCTGGAAATAGTCCTGGCAGAGCGTCGTGCAGAACGTCGCCGCTCTGTGGAAAGTTTAAAAAGTCGCCCATTGTCGCCAGTATCTACACCTCTCACGAATACTAATGCAAATTCACACTTAGCTGATGTTATCATCCACACAATGGATACCCAACATGTGGTTCCAATAGTCAGTATCCCCTGTGCAAATAACTCTCCCCAACTGGATTTGATTGATTTTGAGGGCATTACACACACGAGTACCCCTAATGTCCCAAAACCACCCACGCCTAAACCATCAAAAATAGTGCATAGTAGAGCCAAGAAACCGCCATTACCTTCAAGGGTACATGGGCCACCACCATGCAAAAAACGACGGAAAGGCGGGGCTCAAGCTCCATCAAAACTAAGTCATTCTGACTTTGGGAAAAAAGCTAAAGGCCCTGCTGACAGCATCATTATTACATCTGCTATTACACCTACTGACAACGAGGGGCCTACTGCAACTGTCTCTCTGCCACCTACTGTTGTAGTCATAGACACGGAGGAGGTTATGGAAGTCACTACGCAGTCAAAGGCGCCTATTGTAGCCTGCGATTCTGCTACTTTAGATTCCATAGAAAACTTAATCAAAACCTACTCAGCATCTATCTTGGAGAGGTTGCTTGAAGTAGAATCTAGATTAAGTTTACTTGAACATGCACTGAGAAGTAAGGGCGAATTAGTTGCAAAAACACCCTGCATAATAGACCACAAAACTTCTAATGTGACCAAGCCAAGCGCAGTTGCCCCTGTACCATCAGCTAGTCTTACACCGCTGACGATCCCCCCTAATCTGGCGCCCAAAGGGAACACTTTAACAACTGTCCAAATAATCCCACCGCCAAAAAATCCACAAAATAAATCTGCTCCTAAGTCAACCTCTGTTACAACTAACACAGCTAATGAAGTAGCAAGTACTTCAAATGAAAATCATCGGATGGAAGCAAGGGAGCAAAAATCAGGATGGGGAAGGCCCAAACCAATTCCAAACCCAGAACTACCGCCAGAGGCAGTGCCCTTTGTGGTAGTTCTAACGGGGGTTCCAGTGCTATCAAACAACAAAAGGGAGGGTTTTGCACAACTTAAAAACAAAATCATGCATTGGCTAGGTCTGTATAGGCCCATAGCACCACATATAAACGGAGAAATTGTGCATGTCCGCCGCCTCCAATGGTTGGGCAGTCGAACAAAAAATATTGAGGGAGATGTGGTGGTTGTAAATTTCAGGGATCCCAATGCAGTACAATTTGTCTTAAACTGGCCCCCGGGAATCACAAATAATTGCATAATACCCAGGTCATTGACATATTTTTACCCCAGGTCTGTGGTTTTTCCCTCTCAACATCAACCAGCCTCTTATGTAACATCTCAAACTACATCCTGCACTTATCCACCAGTCATGCAGAGGGCTGGTAATACTCAACAAATGATGCAACCACCCATTAGAACTAATCCCATGGAGCCTTTTTTTCCCCCAAATCCTCCACCTGCACTTGGAGCGTTTGGCTGGAATTACGTCCCGCAAAGGCAAAACAATCCTAATAGAAGAATGGACCACTTAAAGCCCTTCACTCCCTTGGAAACCTTTAACAGATTTGACATTTTTAGCGGTCTAGATGACTGTGATTGATGCCAGCAGTCCAAGGGGTCGGATGGAAATGAATTGTTGATTACAGATTTGTTGGGGGGGGGGGAACAGGGAATGAACTTTGTATTCAAAGAACTGATGTCACCACTATTGAAACTATTCTTACTGATGATGCAATCGTACTACCGGTATTGGTCCCCATAATTAGGGATAGTTTAACACAAAGGGGAGGTGTTTCTGCACAAAATGATTTGGTTTCAGAAGCTGATGTAAGCAGCCTTGAATGTCATATCACTGTCCCTGAGGTGGTGGGAGATGTAGTGATGCAACCAATTCGAGAATCATGGCAAACTATCAAATTGGTTTCCTGGAATATAGCCGGGATTACAAAAAACCTAAGGGACCCGGAATGGTCAAGTTTCATTGATACTTTTGATTTCTGTATGATGCAAGAGACCTGGTCTGTTGAAATTACTCACAGGCTAGGCTACAAATCCTATGGTATCAGTGCGACTCCCTCCAGAAGTGGAAGACCCTCGGGAGGATTGTTGATTTGGGTAAAGGTTAATTTAAAAGTGAATATAGAAGTTGTGGACACCAATTCCCCTGATATACTTATTTTGAAAATTAATGTTTCCAGAGGGAAAAAACTTTTCTTGGTGAATGTCTACAACAGACCAATACCTAAATCAAAAGAATCTCCCTTACTAACCCAGCTAGACCTTCTATTGTGTAATTTAGACACTAGAGAGAATTATGTGATCATGGCAGGGGATTTTAATTGTAATTTTGAGCCTGTTGTGGGGTTCAGTGACATCTTTTTAGAAGAAGATGAGGCAAATGGTATTCCTGCACTAGATAACATAAAAACAGTTAAATGCAGCCCCCAGGCACTCCAACTGAACAGGATATGTGCAGAATACTGCACTAGAGCATGTAATGGGCGGCTACCTTCAGATGCCAGGAAAAAATCTACCTTCTTTAGAGGGAACTACAAGAGCAATATAGATTTCATCATTGCCTCAGTGTCATCGTGGGAATTTCTCCTTGACATGGAAGTAATAGAAAGACTGGAAAGTGACCATTTCCCTCTAGTTCTCCAGATCAAGGACTCCCTATTAGGGGATCCAGTTCTTCCTTTGACCAGTGAGGCAGCCATCCGTGACCAAATTGAGATACATATTAGCAACAATAGGCGTTCCCTCAAATGGTCGCTAATATTGGATAATGGTGAAGCTATTGCTGAAATCTATAAGCTCTTTACCAACATCTTTGAAGGATATTTAAATACCAGCTCAAGGGAGGGGAGTGATGGTCTCTTTATGAAACTACACCAAAAATTTTTTGATGCCTTAAAACCCCTTGTCACCAAGATGCCAAAGAAGGGGCAGCAAAAACTACAAAATTTGCCCCATAGTAAACCATGGTACAACAGGGACTGCAGGGAATCCAAGAGGGCACTTTTAACCGCAATAAAATCAAAGGACCGTTTAGACATCCTTTCAGCCAGGAATAATTACAAACTGGTTCAAAGAATGTCTAAAATGGCATGGGAAGAAGCTAAATGGGCAGATCTCCTCCATGCAGCAAAAACTAGAGATAACATAGCTTTTTGGAGGCTGATAGCTAATGGAGACCATCTAGGCAGAGCGGTTAAAGACGTCTATCTAGACGAACAGACATGGGTAAACCACTTCTCTAACCTTTATAAGGAATATGAGGCACCCATTTTAGAAAGAACTCTAAGCAAGGCTACCACGGGGGGTTCCCTGGATTTTACTCTAGGTGAGACAGAACTGGCAATAACCCAGATTAAGTCGGGTAAAGCCCCTGGGCTAGACAAGATTCCGGGAGACCTATATAAACACAAAGTAGAAATATGGGCTCCATATATTAACCATCTGTGCAATGAGCTATCCCGGAGTCTAGAATTCCCAGAGAGCTGGAAGGGGGCGGAAATAGTTTTAATATATAAGAAAGGTGATAGGATGGATCCCTCAAATTATCGACCAATAAGCCTCATGGATATTTTACAAAAAGTTTACTCCAGACACATCCTATTCCGAGTTAATGACTGGCTGGAGGAAAAGGCAATTCTGTCTAGATATCAAGCAGGATTTAGAGCCAAAGTGAGCACTATCGATCAAATCTTTCGCTTTTGCTGCCTTTATTGGAAGTATATTAAGATCAAAAAGGGGCAATTATACGTCGCGTTTGTCGACTTAAGGGCGGCATTCGATTTAGTCCCACGCAATTTATTGTGGGAAACATTAAGTCTAGTAGGGATGCCACCCACTTTGATAACACAAATAAAAGAACTACATAGAGGCAACTTTGCCAGAGTACGATGGGGCCCCAAAGGCGAATTAACTCCCAAAATTCCAATTGAACGTGGCGTGCGCCAGGGGTGTGTACTGGCCCCCACTTTGTTCTCGCTATTTGTAAACGATATCCCTACATACTTGGAGGGGTGTAAAAATGACTCCCCCAAGCTGAATGGCGAAAAAGTTACCTCTCTATTGTTTGCGGACGATACTATCTTAATCTCCCAGACAAAAAAAGGTCTCCAAGCCCTCTTGAACTCGTTTAATGATTATTGTATTAAAAAAGGATTGGAGATAAATGGGAAGAAAACGAAATGTATGGTCCTAAATCCATCTAAAACTGACAAGGGTTGTTTAAGGTTGAATGGATTAAAATTGGAATCAGTCCCACACTTTGGATACTTAGGTGTAACTCTGGACTCCAATTTTACTTGGAAAGCCCAATTGGAAAAATGCAAGATGATGTTTAACCAGAATGTAAAACCCATTCTTAGGGAGCAGGGTAAAAGTACAAGCAAGGCCGTCTCCCCTGCAGTTGAACTTTTTAAATTTAAGGTCCAACCGGCAGTGCTATACGGCTCGGAAATTTGGGGCCCAGGGTCTAGAGATACCTTTAGGGTCCTGGACAACAACTTCCTGCGAAGCTTGGTCAGAGCCCCCAGAAGTACTCCACTGGTCCCACTTCAGCTTGACCTAAACTTCCGCAGAACGGACCATCATATCATTCTGCGTCCTTTACTGTTATGGATTAGGTTGTGGTGTGTACCCGAGCTGAAAGCATATAAGGATGGGTTAGTAGAAATTATGGAGCTTGACATCTTCAATGTGATACCCTGGTTTAAACATATCAAATTCTGGCTTACCACAATAGGTTTGTCGCATTACTGGGAACAGCCTGATTCACTCTCTTCTCAATCAAAAAACATGGTAAAAAAGAGTTTTTGGTCGTACATCATGGAAATGATCAAAAACGCTTCTTCAAATGGGTCTCTTGTAACAAGGTTTCTAACCTTTAAAGACGATCCATTTTTCGAGAGTTTCCTTGATGAAATAGAACCACCCCTAGCAAAGACCCTATTTATGAAGTTTAGATATGGAAATCTTCAGATTGGTTCCACGCTAGCCCGCTGGTCTGGTGGTGTAAACTCGGAGAATTATGTAGAAGATGAACTGTGTACCATATGTGGTTGTAATCAAAATGAAAATGAATCACATATCCTCTTCTTCTGCCCAGCATATGCACAGGCTAGAAATAGATGGATTAAACCTATATGTTTAATACTAGGTGTAAGATCGTGTTCCCAGGCTCTAAGGATCCTTTCGTCTAACACTAGCCAACCCATTGTATTTAGTGTAAGCAGATTCTTGCATAGTATCTTCTTCCTAAGAAGAAAGATGGGCTATAAACTCTAAAATGTGGTTATGTTCAAAGTGCTGTCGAGCATTAACTGAGGTCCAACTAATGAAATCTTATCCATGATGCCCATAAATGTTCTCACCAAATATTAGGTATGCCTTGAATATTGTGGATTCTATTGTATGTATTTTTAATATTGACATGAAAACTGATTGTTTTATATTGCATGTTTTGCATTTAAAAAAAAAAAAAAAAAAAGAAATGTTTTATTGTATTGATGTATTTATCTTTTATGGTATACATGCCGAAATAAAGATTGAAATGGAATGGAATGGTAAGGGAAAGGGAGATGGACTTAACAACTACTTTACAAGTTACTCGGTAGGGACCCGGCGTCCCACCCAGCCCGCCACTCTGCCCCGTACCTGTTGAAGCCACGCTCCTCCCGTGGGAGCGTGGCGGGGCGAAGGGTGATGAAGTTGGCCTCCTGGCTTCGCCTTTTCTTCCGTCGTCTTCTGGTCTCGTCTGTCCGCAGTCTCCTCACGACCTCTGCACTCTTCGTCTCCGTCTTCGTGTTCACTTCTCGCCTCCAGGGAAACGCCGTCCATCTCTTCCTGGTGTCGGCCCCCTTTTGACGTCACCGCGCTGCTCAGTAGGGGAGGAGTCTCATCTGTATTGTATGTCCCCTTAAAGGGGCACTGTACCACTTTTTCGGTGGTCGGCCACCAATAGTCGGGATCTCCGGACATCCATTCTTCTGCACCTTGGCATTCCGGTTGCTGTTGGGAGGAAATGGAGGTAGATGAACGTGATGGGATGGACCACCAGTCCTCACGCAGAGTCGGGGTTTCCATTAGTGGACTGAGACCGTCGGCCCTGTCACAGTAGGCTTGCAAAGCGCCTAGTGGAGAGCCAGCATTTTGATCTCAATCCATTAACGAACGTCAGTGATGTCCATTTGAGAGTCCAGATGGCTAAATCCCAGACTGTGGCTTCCAACCCAAACACGATGTCATTGAGATGTCATCAATGCTGTGTCAGTGAGTTCATGAGCAGTGCCCGGGGCATGAATTATGTTGTGGTCAGCTTACCATAACTAGGGATTGCCAGCGAGTTTTAGACTTTACATTGTAGCTATAACTAAGACACTGAAAGTGTAGCTTTTAAAAGTAATATAGATGAATTCGTAGGAAAACATTTGAGATTATAAATTAACGTTGATGGGAGGTTAATAGTACACAGAACACAAATCAACAAATGACAGGAAATGCACCAATTAAAGTAGTATGTTCACCGTAAGTTCCGCCAAAGCCATACCACCTTTATAACATCATCCATTATTTTTAACATACAATATTACGTTGTCTCAACGGCAACATCAGTAAAATTATGATAGTTTTACAAATAGACTCAAACTTCGAACATGCAACGCCAAACTGAACTCTTGCAGTGTTATATAATGCTTACTGAATAACCTAGGAGAAAAATTTTTTATATAGTGCTAAATATTGCGCTTCTGCTGTTTCTAAGTGCTATGAATAACAGATGATAGTCACTGCCGGGCAATTCATGCTGCACAGTTTTCCCACCTCAGAATGATGTCGAGTCTGCCTTGTTGGGATCAGATTCATGAGGGGTGTTAAGAACAATGTTCTAACTGAAGACTGACTCTCTCTCTACTCTCTCACACACTATAACTCATCCTCGGCTCGGACCTCGACTTCACTATACTTCTAGAAGTTCTACTTTCACTTTCACACTTACTCAGTCTCTTGTTGTTGACGGTGGCACTGGCAGCACTGGTGTGCCACGTGCTGTGACATCCCGACTGTCCAAGAGCGTAGGGAAATGGCCAATCACCGACTACATGGCTGGATATAGCCATATGTGATTGGCCATTACTGTGCGAGCAGCCAACACCCACGCACGGCACCATCCTGCTGCAGCAGCCAATCCTGGTGCAGCGTGAACAGCGCCACTGCGCCAGGATTGGCTACAAGCAGGTTCCTATCTGCCCTAGATGTGACCGGGGCCCCGGGTCCATGTCTATGTATCTGAGTGCTAGGGGGGAGGGGGAGGTAAGGTCTAAACTTATACGCATGCGCGAGCCAGTCAAAAAATGTACTACTCCGGGATTTAGCATGCGCAGTCAGCACCCCACTGCCTGTCTGTGTGCGCTGCCTGCCTGTCACTCTGCCGCAGCCCCGCCCCCCACCACCCACTTCATTATAGATGCCCGATTCGGTCGGGCTTTTCCCGGGACAGGTAGCGCGCAGTGCGCTCGGCTCAGATTAAATTTCTTTAAGTCACATTTATTTTCAAAAATTCATTGCCAGTGCGGTCGCCCATGGCTAGTGGCGCAACGCCCCCAATGGACGCACCGCCACTGGTGTTTACTAACCTCTTTCAGAAACTATATACAGAAGATCTAGAGGTAACCGAGCAAGAAATACAAGGTTGGCTCTTAAGTAAGCAGCTTCTTAAACTTACAGAAACTCAAGCCCTCTCTTTAGGACGGGAAATAGATGGTAGTGAAATCCTTAACATTTTGAAAAAGCTAAAAAATGGGAAAGCTGCAGGCCCAGACGGGATTCCTATCGAAATGTATTCTGTACTACGGGAAGAGATTATCCTGGTGTGGGTCAACCTATTCAATTATATCCTCATAGATGGGGCACTATCCCGATGACATGGAACGAAACAGTAATCTCCTTATTCTTGAAGCCAGGCAATAACCTGACACACTGGCAATCATTTCACCCACTATTATTACCTAATAATGATTAGAAGATCTTCTCTGGGTTTCTTGTTGCACGTTTGAATAAGGTAATGGGCATGCTGATTCATCAAGATCAAAAAGGTTTTCTTCCTGGGAGATATATGAATGAGCTTAACTATCCTTGATAGGTTCCATAGATTTAGCCATAACGCTTAACGCACCCCTCGCAATTGTCACATTAGATGCTGCAAAAGCATTTGATTGCGTCAATTGGAGGTATTTAAAGACTACATTAGAACATTTTGGTTTGATTGAAAATATGATGGACACTACTTATAAAATTTACAGAGCTCCAACAGCAAAGATTCTAGTTAATGATAGTCTCTCTCACCCTATGCGAATTGAGAGAGGAACAAGACAGGGCTGTGCTTTGTCTCCTGTATTATTTGATGCTGCAAAAGCATTTGATTGCGTCAATTGGAGGTATTTAAAGACTAAATTAGAACATTTTGGTTTGATTGAAAATATGATGGACACTACTTATAAAATTTACAGAGCTCCAACAGCAAAGATTCTAGTTAATGATAGTCTCTCTCACCCTATGCGAATTGAGAGAGGAACAAGACGGGTCTGTGCTTTGTCTCCTGTATTATTTGATCTATAGAGACTTTTGCTCAAAGTTTGAGGTTAAACAAAGAGATTAACCGCCTGATTCATCACTCATATTTGCGCTCGCAAAGGGCCAGATTCTGAGAATCTGGCCCTTTGCGAGTACGATTTTTGCATTTGGGATTCAACATCCCAAATGCAAAAATCGCTATTTGCTAATTCGCATATTTGCGAGGTTTTACATTTAAGGAATCTCTATTTGAGATTCCTTAAATGTAATTCATCATCCATTTTACAATTGCGAAATCGCAATTTCGGGCCGCAATTTACCGCGAGGTCAAACCTCGTGGTAAATTGCGAAAACTCAGAAAAATGCATTTAAAATCAGAGGCCCCCTCCTGGCAGGGTTGGAAGAACTCTGTGGCTTTTTTCAAGGAAATGGATAAAAGTAGTCTCAGGTTTTGGAACTTGCTAAAATATTGAAGACCTCTCTGTCTAATGATTACACCCTCTCATTTCAATAACTGGGAGGGAAGTGCAAATTTTGAAACAACCCAGTAATTCTGATTGACCCATAGCCGATTTTGGGTACTCACGAAGGGTGCAACGACTGGTGCTAATCTGTGGTGACATAAGGACATAAAAAACAAAAAGCAGCTGCCTCATACTCCAGCTACGCCAGAGGGGTATTGATACTTGTAAAAGAAGGGACACCATTTAAGCTGCTTTGGGTAGAATCCGATCACCTAGGGCACTTCACACTGGTACTGGGGAATCTGGCAGGAACAGTGCTCACGATTATCAACACATATGGCCCAAATGGTGATGATCCTGACTTCTATCTAAGCCTTAAAACTAACTTATTTCAGTTGCACTCACATTTGGTGATATGGGTGGGGGGCGACATGAACACGTATTTGGATCCAGACATAGAGCGCCACCCCTACGTAGGAGTGTAGTAGCAAGCCTCAGCTAGGCCCACCAGTGCAAGGGGTTCGCCCTTCTCTGCACAAAGTCCTTAGACCAATAGGAAGAAGTTGGCACAGAAACTGGAATAGAAAAGATAACGTTTATTACACCTCATGAGGTGGTGCTACGGTTCAGACAGTACCCTTCGGTATTGCAATAAGTAGTACCCCGAACTAAAAGCGCATGGTCCATTTATACCCACACAGGGGCTCTAAAGAAGGCGGTACAAACACAAGATCAAGATTTATGTACATATAAGGTAATATTGAAAGGCACAATCGATCAGTGGGAGGAGCTAACGGTTTTGGGAACTGGTAAACACATTCCTGTCTGGAATTAATCACTAACAGATGTGGACCCTACTGGGCATGCGGGAAAGTGGAGGATGCTAAATATAACTCGTTGCCGGGCAGATTTCAAGCGCAGTTAACAGGAAGATAGGACAAAGCACATGGTCGACACGCGGCAGCATGTAGCAGACAAAATGGCTGCCATGAATACAAAATGGAGTCCGTTGAATGTCACAATAATAGCTAAAACTAAGATGTCTTCTGCTAATGCTTAACCTAGTCGCTGTTAAATTACAACAGATGACCCTTTCAGCATTACCTGAAGACATTCACTTTTCTGGGATAATCTAAATATTAATTCTGTATATCTATACGCATCATTTCAACTATTTCCTTATTTAACATATGTTGTGCTTTCATTTCTGGAACATCCTTCTTGGCTGGTATACAGGCAGTAATACACATGGAGCAGAGTATTGGACCATAATGAATACACATACAACAGGTGAAAAATACTGCAATTACAATACATAAAATAGTCAGTAGTTTCCAACCCCAAGCAGAGACTAGAGCCCATAACCATCCAGCAAGAGTCCAGGTACCATTCTTTGTGTGAATATCTGTAACAATTTTATGCAGTTTAAACATTGCATCATATATTGAGGGCGAATTATTGGGTATGAAGACACAGCAACTACTACCAATAATTCGACATGCACCACCTCAATCAGCTAACATCACATCTAACACCATACGATTTTGAAGCGTTACAATTCTTGCAATTTGCAGTTCCTCAGTAATATTTCCAAGCGCTATAGCTGTCTGATTAGTAACAGCTTCTACAACTCTAGTTAATCGTCTCACTTAACTACTATTTAATGCAGCACCTACAAAAAAGCACAAACCCAAATTAAAATAGACATATTTTTGTAAACTAGTGTCTGTTTGGTCTACTTCATCAGTACTTATTGTCCTCCTATATCTGTTTATAGTGATATAATTGAACAGTTTAAAATCTAGATGATATGATGCAGGTGCCAGGAAAATAGGAGGGAATAAAAAAGATACATAACATACACCCGACCATCCAATTGGTAGTCGATGATATCCATAATTGCCACATACAAGGTATGTGCTATGTGAAGCTAAAAAGGTACTATCATTTACACCCTCGATATCTAGAATCGTGTTACAATCACTTATTCCAACTGGAATTCGTCCAATACTTTGTACACATAAATCTGCTTTAGTCTTTGTAACAGTAATCACAAATTGTTCACTTTCAACAGAGTCTCTTGTGTTGGTGAAGACATATGGAGTGGAAATATTGTCTGGTCGGTATTCCTCCCATTCCCATTTAGTTCCATTAGCTTGAGGATACCCATCTATGTCTTGATAACACACTTTATTTAGGCAAAAAAGAAGTCCACCCACTGTAGGCCTTCTAGATGCAAACAAAAGCGTATACCAGGCTCGACAAGAACCATTATGTGAGAAAGGAAGAGGAATAAAAGGTGTTCCTCCTTTCTTTTGATGCTCCGATATCATTCCACATACCCAACAGTTGGTAGTGTTTGTGGCGTTATGAGTATGATGCAACATCTGAACAAAAGTGTTATTAAGATAAGATTGATGAGGGGGGCGTGGCCACGGCAGCGACCAGAATGGCAGCTTGCTGTGAAGCTCCTACATGCGGGCTCCGGTAGGCGGCTGAATATGGTGTGAAACCCTCTCCTCAGCCCCACATCATCAGAGCATCCGATCAGCAGAGCCGCCCTCTCCATCCGGGCGGCTTCCGAGACGCGGGGAAGGTCTGGTGTGAACGCATCGGCGGAGGGGAATTGAGGCCGGTGGGCCTCGGCGCCATCTTTCCCTAACTGCGCCTGGAATAGTGTGAGTGCCTCTCTGGGCTGCGCTGCTGACCCTGCAGGTCCTTGTCGCTCCGCCTGCGGGCTCCCGCGTTCGCGGTGTGTGCTCCGTGGGCCTTTGGGTTGTGGTTCCGGGCTCTTGGGTGTTGCCGGGGCTTTTAGGCCTAGGCGCGGTCTGGAGCCGGGGCCTCGATTTGGGGGCTCGCGGTAGGGCTAGCGCGGCGGACGGCGGTGCTTGTTTGGCAGGGGGGAGCTGTGGGCGTGGGTGGTGTGGGCTCTGGGGGGGGCCTCCCTGGTGCCATTGGCGGCCCCGCCCGAGCAACACACGGACAGACAGTGTATTCCCCCCTGTGCTCCTGCAGTGTTGGCAGAGATACAGGCTGTGGCGCTGGAACATGCCATGGTGAAGCGCAGGTCGGACACTTCCATGGATTGTTGACGAGGTGTGCTCCCTTCTGGAGGTCTGACTCTCGGACTGCTGCTGCCTTCATGTGTGGCCCCTGACTGGTGCACACCACATATGGTACTCTAAGGATGGACGCGTGATTTGAAACGCTCCTTCCCCTTTCACTGAACTGCGTGGCCTAGTGTATCACTGCGTACTAGATCCAATTTGGTCCTACGCTCCCCACGAACGTCTGGTCTTGAGCCCTGACTGTGCCTCGCCTGGTTCTCTACCGCGCAAGAGATACCTACTGGAATCGCGTTTTTTTACTATATCGTGCTATTATTGGAACCGGCCATGGAGAAATGAGATCCTACCCAAAAGAAGCTAAGCTTTGACAAGACTCCGCTATTGGTGACGGACCTTCCGCCTAGTTCCACTGCCGGGGCGGCATGCGCACCGGAGGGGCGGGATGCCGCTACTATGATTGCCACCATTATGGGTGAAATGCACGCGGGCTTCAAGGCTCTCGATACGCGCTTCGACACCCTAGAACAAAAGCTTGCGGATATGGGCTCCAAGGTGCAGGCCCATGACAGACGCCTTGATGTGGTGGAATCCAGGGTTTCGGACGTGGAGGACGGTGCGGCCAAATCGCTCAAGAGGCTGGAACGCGTAGAGAAAATTCTCAGAGATGTGGCTATAAAAAATGAGGATTTGGAAGCGCGTAGCCGACGCAACAACATACGCATAATTGTCGTGGCGGAGACAACAGCGACGGGGCGTTTCAACACTTTTGTAGAACAATTGCTTATCGATTTGTTCGGTAGAGAGACATTCACGGATGGCTTTGTAGTGGAGCGAAGCCATAGGTCGCTGGGTCCCAGACCTCGCCCCGGTCAGGCCCCGCGACCCATAATTGCCAGGATCATGAACTTCCGTGACCGGGATGCCGTGCTCCGCGCCGCGAGGGAGGCAGGAGTGGTGAGATGGCAGGGTAGCACTCTGTCCTTCTTTCCAGATTTTACGATGATGGTGCAGGAGGCGAGGCGCAAGTTCAACGGCGTCAAGGCGACTCTGCGCAATCTTGGTTTGAAATATGGAATGTTGTATCCCGCAAGATTGAAAATGGAGGTGAATGGCAGACATCGCATTTTTGAATCTCCCTCAGATGCCCAAGACTTTTGTCAAGGTTATAAGAAACAAGACTCCCCTACTGCCTCCAATAATGCACCGCACTCCCCTCCTCGAGTGGACACGCAGAACAGTGTGGATCTTTTTGCAGAAACTGGTCAGGGCTGATATCAGTTACGTGCTTACTGACTTGACTTTGCTGATGCTGTTTCAAATTGATGTGGTTTAACAGTGTTTAGTTACATGGCCGATTCCAATTGAGCGGCCTGGTTGGATTGCCCGCATGGGGTGGCGTTGCTTACCCCAAAGGCTCATGCCTTATTGTATTCCTTTCCGGGGATTTTCTTCTGTTGGAAATGTTTTTGTTTCATGATAGGGTTATTGTTCTTGAAGATTCGCTGGTTACGACTGTGCGCAAATGGGGATTGCCTCTCCTGGGATGTTGGGAGGCTGGGTAGCGGGTGGGGGGAGGGATATGTCAAGCTTTTCAAGATCTTTTTTTGTGAGAGTGATTATGAGAATGCTGGGAGCGAGATGCTGGGATCATTGCTATTGGACGGCATCATTGGATTTGTGATATGGCCAGGATAGGTAGGCAGTCTGGCCCGTCCAGACTTACATTGATGTCTTGGAATGGTCGGGGCTTGAACACCACACGGAAACGCAAACAGGTATTAAACTATGCAGCGGGACACAAGGTGGATGTCCTATTTCTACAGGAGACACATTTAGCACCGTCGACTACTGTCTCAGTGGCCAGGAGTTGGGGTACACACAGATTTTTTTCCAATTTTAGCAGTTATGCTAGGGGTGTTGCAATCTTAATACATAAGCGTGTTCCATTTGTGCTAACTGGCAATGTCTCGGACAGGGAAGGTAGATATGTGATGCTGACTGGAGTATTGACGGGCTCAAGATCGCTATGGTTGGAGACTACGGGCCTAATGTTGACTCCCCCGCCTTTTTTCAGGAGCTTCAATTGTCACTCCTCAATTCTGACATAGATCTGCTGGTAATGGGGGGCGATTTTAATGTAGTGCTGAACCCGGACAGGGATAGTACTTCCACTTCCCCGGACTCCAAAGCTCGGTCAAGAAAGAGTTTACACATCATTCTGGGTTCCACGGGACTAGCACTAGAATAGACTATTGGCTGCTCTCTCCAGGGGTCGCTGGATGGGTGGATACCATTTCTACTCTTCCACGTACTTTATCGGACCATTCCCCCATTGTCCTGAACCTGCTAATTCCCAGACAGGGCGGTTATGAGACACAGTGGCGATTCCCGGGAAGGGCCCTGTTAGACCCGGTTTTTAAGGAAGATATCCGAAGCGCTATTGAAGAGTACTTTGATATCAATACCGGATCTGTTAGCACCTGGGCAACGCTGTGGGAGGGATTCAAAGCCACCATTCGAGGGGTGTGTATCGACACGCATGTGGGTACCCTGAGGGAGATTTGCACCACTCTAACCCGTCTTGAAAAAGATATTGCAGGGACTGATGGGGAGCTACACAGGGGCCCGTCCGAGGCGATAGAAGCCAAGCGGCTGGAATTGCTGTTGGAATTCAGGGATGCAGCGGATAGGGAGCTGAAATTCATGGGTAAATATCACACGGCACGCCAGTACGGGGAGGGAGATAGACCAGGGAAGCTTCTTGTGCAATTGCTTCGCCCCCCCTGACAAGCGACTTATATCACAGACATAGCGGACGCCCAGTGCTCACGACATCACTCCACTCCAGAGGTTTGCAGCACATTTTTGTCATACTACCAAACTCTCTACACCTCAACACTTACGGGCGAACACCGCAACCCTGGATCCTATTTGAACGAGATTGCCATGGTGTATCTTGAGAAGTATATGCAAGAGTTTCTTGCTTCCCCAATCACCCCTGACTCTATAGTAGAGACCATTGATTCTTTGAGGGGCTCTTCGGCTCCGGGACTAGATGGCTTTTCAGCCGACTTTTACAAGGAGGAACTGGTGCCTAAATTGGTCGAGGTCTACGCAGAGGCCCTGGAGGCCGGCATACTGCCCCCCACGCTTAGAGAAGCAGTAATTGTGCTTCTCCCAAAGGAGGGGCGCGACCGTCTTGTGGATCATACATCCTATTGAACCTGGATTACAAGATTCTCACCAAAGTGCTTGCAATGCGATTATCGCTTCTAATGGAGTCCATTATTTCCCCAGCGCAGTCCGGATTTGTTCCACATTGATCCACCTCTTTTAATTTGAGGACGTTGTTCTCCTTTATACACCGGATGGACCCATCGCTCCCTGCTGCAGCTGTGTTTCTAGACGCAGAAAAAGCGTTTGACACTCTGGAGTGGCCCTTTTTTTTGTCTATCATGAGGCGAATGGGGATGCCTACGATGTTCGTGGCCACGGAGTTATTATATACGGCACCTTCCACACGAATATGTCTGAATGGCACAATCACGGACGTTTTTCACTTTCGCGGGGCACCCGGCAAGGATGCCCATTATCACCGCTGCTGTTCATCCTAGCGATGGGACCTCTGGTGAGGCATTTTCAGGAGAAACATCTGCACAGAGGACTTCAGTTTCGTACTGGCCCTCTCCTCGTCTCACTTTATGCAGACGACACGATATTGTATGTCCGTATGCCGCAGATTAACCTGGAGCCATTACTGTTGGAGATCGCCCGTTTTGGAGAATATTCGGGCCTCCGCATAAACTGGCTCAAATCGGTCATTTTCCCGCTCACTCCCTCTACCTCCGAATGGACATGCGCCTTTCCTCTGGAGTGGAATACGGACTCAGTTTAATACCTAGGGATTCATGTGCACCTAGATACTGTGTCAATCGTCCGCTTAAATTATGGGCAAGCTCTTGATTTTTTGGAAGATCGCATGGAGAGTTGGCTTCGCCTCCCTTTATCTATGGCGGGACGGATTGCCATAATAAAGATGATCGGGCTTCCACGGTTTTTGTACCTGTTCAACAATATCCCGATACCTCTGACCAAGATTTTCTTCACGCAACTTCGTACACTGTTGTTGAGGTTGGTGTGGGGAGGCAGGAACCCACGGGTGTCATGGCATACCTTGACCCTTATGAGCGTGGCGGATTCGGCGTGCCGGACTTTTATCTATATTACTTAGTCGCACAGTCCTCTTATGCCTATTACTGGTTACATCCAGATGCTAGAATCCTACATTTAAAGCCAGAGGCTGACCTGGTGTTGCCGGTTTCCCTTAAGACACTCCTCCCCAAAGGCTTTCCCCGGGACCCACAGGACATACAAACGGTGTCCACCACGTGCTGGGCTTGGGATAAATTACGCAGACTGCTACACATTGACACACTTTACTCTCCCGCCCTATCTCTGCCCAATCCACACTGGCTGCCCATCACCGCCGAAAAGGTGGTACAGCGCACACTATCCAAATTTCAATTAGAAACTATTGGGGATCTTTTCCCGGAGGGACATGTTTTCTCTGTGACGGAAGATCTTCGATTTGCTGACCGCTCCTTCATGGACTCTTTCACACTGACCAGACTTAGATCCATGCTCCGAGCAGAATTTCACACATTCCCGCTCCCGCCCGAAGAAGCTGCGATACTCACGTTCATAATACAGAGCCAGACGGGATCGCATGTTGTCTCTAAACTATACAAACTATGTCTGTCCGTTCTCCCTTCATGGGATGCAAAGGTGCGCGCTGCATGGGAGAATGATCTGGGTAATCCTATTACCGACGACCAGTGGGCGGCGTGCTGTGCGGTTACTAGGGACGTGTCCTTGAATAGCAGGCACAAGCTGATACACTTTAAATACCTGAGACGAATGTACTATACCCCTGCTCTAGCACACAAAATAGACCCAAATAGGCCACATACTTGTCCTAAATGCCGGGCACCGCAGGCTGACTTTGCCCATCTTTCTTGGACATGTCCGAGTTTACATGAATATTGGCTTCAGGCACACAGAATGCTGGGGGATATGTTGGAATTGGAGTTGCTGCCTACTCCTGAAGTTGCACTGCTTGGCTATGTTGTGAATTTCCCGCGTCCTGCACGCAAATTGGCTGCAATCGGCTTGCTCCTGGCAAAGAGGGAGATCGCACTACTATGGGGGGCCAGACGTGCTCCCAGTGCGCAGGCTTGGCTCTGCAGCATGTCACACTGCAATGTGAACAGTGTGGAATACTCCGGGCAGGTCCCTGTGGCTTCCCGGCTGCTTGATATTTGGGGGCCATTTCACACATACATTGAGAAAATCACGCAGGAACAGCAGACACAGGTGATTAACTCCATTGTACAAGTGGGGGTGAGCTAGCATGTTACCCTGATGCGCTGTTCCGGACTACACCATTGACATGTTGCCGGATACTGGGCCACTGCATGATGCGATGTAATGAATGTCAGCATTGTGATACATGGTTGTCTGTGAGGCTATCTGTGAAGCGCTCGATATTTCTGTGACCGATGTTATTTGCAGACCCCGAACTCACTATGACTTGGCTTGACACGAAACGTGAATCTGCTTCCACCTCATGGGTAACAATATTGTGACTCTGCATTTGATGTACCGGCTGCGCAGCTCTCTTGTGTTCTCCATCGCCTGCACGCTTGATTTTCTTTATTTGGTATTGTTATTCTTTTTATGTATATTTGTTCTGCTTCTCACATAAGTTACTGTGCACTTTTTATTGCTTTTTTTATGTTTTGGGGAGAAAATATGAAAAATATGAAGACTATTGCATTGCAATCGAAACCACTCCATGCGAATGTTGGTCATACCATTGCTATTGCTTATGTTGCATACTGTATGTATATATAATACATGTGTCACTGAGTGGATATCATATTTGCGAATAAAGAAATAAAAAAAAATAAAAAAGATAAGATTGACAATGTTTCTGCTCATGATACGGAAGAGTGTAGTAGTGGTGATCCTCTGGGACTGGTGTGGTAACAACAAAAAGCTCACGAGCAGGGGCCATTTTCTCAATAGACCAAGTGATTGCTGCCATAATCATCAAAACAGCAACAACCCCTATAGCACCAATGATCTTTCTCTTATTCATCTGAGCAACAATGAAAATCAATTCTTTCCAAAAACTAAAAACAATCGTAGGAGCTCTTATCCCGTGGGTAGACACTGATTTCTTCACCGAAGATCAAGACGGGTGTCGCTACACTACGCAGGGCTGATCCCCCCCCTTTTGTCGTATCAGCATTCCGTTTGCACTACCCAGGGCGGTTGCTCAACCTGTCTTTTTCAAAACAGCAGATTCTTTTCTTGGTCTCAAGTTGTATCGCGATGCTCCAGGAATAGTTCGTTCCGGGAAGAACTCTGCAGATTCGTCAGGTGATACAGCTTGGCCTTTCTCCGTAGTCAGGATCTCTCGATGATCGGTCAGCACAGCAGGTTTCACCAAGGTAGGCAATATTCGTCTGCAATAGGTACTATGTACCCAATTTTTCCGGTTCGTCACTTGAACTGCTGTTCTCGTGGCCAGTAGTACTTGTTCTGGCCCTCGCCACCTCAGTTCCAAGCTGCTCGATCTTTCGAAGGACTTCAGCATGACCAGGTCACCAGGTCGGAGTTCATGGCCTTCACCTGTAGATCTGTCAGGAAGTGCTTCCCGAACCTGTTGATGAATAGAAACCAAGCTATCAGTTAACTGTGCCAAATAGTCATTCATCAGGACACAAGGTACATCATATACAGAACTCGGTTTCGGAACTCCCCAAATATTCATTGGCCTCCCAAACACAACCTCATAGGGAGTGAGACTTGTTCGAGAATGTGGTACTGATCTAATGGACAACAATGCCAGTGGCAATGCATCTGGCCAAGACAAAGAGGTGGAAGCCTGTATTTTCGCTATTTTCAGTTCCAGAGTAGCATTATACCTTTCCACCAGTCCTGCTGACTGTGGATGAAACACCGCATGGAACTTCTGTTTAATCCCTAATCCCTTCAGGACATATTTAATAACTTCCCCAACAAAATGAGTTCCGTTATCACTCCATAGGAGTTTGCATCACCGAATCTGTAGTGATAGTAGTATTGTCCTTCGTGGGGTACACCTCAATCCATTTACTAAAGGCACAGACCACCACCAAGAAATACTTCAGTTTGTTGCAACGCTCAAACTGCATATTATCCATTTGCAAAACTTCAAAAGGTGCGGTTGATGTAGCAAACCCTCCTGCAGGAGTTTGTGTCCCTTTTCCAGGATTATATTGTAGACAGATCAAACAAGACTGTACTACTCTCTTAGCTGTGCTAGCAATTTCTGGATGCTCCCAAACTTGCGTAAGCAATTTCGTTATTACAGAAGCTCCAGCATGTGCTAGCCCATGTGCCATCTGAACCATAGGTTGTACAAAGGCTATAGGCAGTTTCCACCTATCCATCTGCTTATTCCGCCAACAACCCTCATTATCCAACTCTCCTTTTTTAGACCACTGTTCAAGTTCTTTCACAGAAGCAGATTTCTGTATCTCTAGTACTTCTTGTCTAGCATCATGCCAACGCTCAGCTTGTGACTTCACTACATACATGGGGGTAGTGCTTCGCTGTGTCGCAGTCTCACGTGCTACGTGGTCTGCAAGGGCATTACCTTGTCCAACTTTATCTGTCACTTTCTTGTGTGCACTACACTTCACGATAGCTATTTTCTTTGGATATGTCAGTGCAGTCAAAAGATTATGCACTAGTTCTCCGTGCATTATTTGCATCCCGTGGGATGTAAGAAAACCTCTTTCCTTCCAGAGCAGGCCAAATCATGCACCACTCCAAAAGCATAGCGGCTATCTCTATAAATCTTCACGCATAAATGAGAACTAAGCTCACATGCTCGTGTCGAAGCTATCAATTCAGCTGCTTGAGTCGATTTCTGTGGTAAGCGAGCTGTCTCCACTACTGTCTCAATCGTGGTGATTGCATATCCTGCTGAGGTCGTACCATCTGGCAGTTTCAAACAGGACCCATCAACCCACAATTCCCCGTCCACATCTGGAAGGGGCGTATCCTGCAAATCAAAGCAACCCTTTGTCTATTCTTCAGTAAGGAATATACAATCATGTGTTTCTTGTGACTGAGGCTGAGTTACCGGATACGGCAACAGGGTAGCTGGGTTTAGGGTTGCACATCTCTGCAATATAATGTGAGGGGCTAGCAATGTCAATTCATATCCTGTCAGACGGGGGCTAGTTAAGTGCTGCGTCTTTGTTTGATTTAAAATGGTATCAACCGCATGGGGTACCAGCACCAACAGCTTATGTGACAGAACTATCCCTTCACTTTGACGTATTGATACAGCCGTTGCCGCAACTGAACGAAAACACCCAGGCAACGCTCGGGCAACAGGATCAAGGACTGCTGAAAAATATGCACAGGGACGTTGCTTATCGTCATGTGTCTGGACTAAAACTGACAATGCACATCCATCTTTCTCATGCACGTAGAGTGTAAAAGGCTTCGTGTAATCTGGAGTACCTAACACTGGTGCTGAACAAAGGGCTTGTCGTAACTGTCGAAAAGCAGTCTCACATTCATCTGTCAATGGAATGGGTATTGGAGTATCTTTTGTCAAAAGTGCTAGCAAAGGTTTAACAATGCATGAAAACCCCAATATCCATTGCCTGCAAAAAGAAGTAAGGCCAAGAAATGCACGCACTTCTTTCTGTGTAAAAGGTACTGGTGTATCTAAAATTGCCTGTATGCGATCTGATGTGAGTGTACGTCCCTCCTTAGACAAAAGGTGACCTAAGTAGGTTACCTTTGGTCTACAATATTGCAGTTTCTTTCGTGATACTTTATGATGATGTGAAGCAAGAAAAGAAAGCAAGGACAGTGTGCATTTTTCACATTGTTCAGGGGTATCGGCTGCCAACAAGATGTTATCGATATATTGCATGAGAGCCACACCTTCAGACAAAAAAAAAAACAAGTTGTCTTGGCTATGCTTGACTGTAAATACTTGGACTCTCAGTATAGCCTTGAGGAACTCTGCAAAATCTATACGATCGATTATTCAAAGTGAAACTGAACAAATATCGGCTATCAGGATGAAAAGGGATCGAAAAGAAAGCGTTCTTCAAGTCTATAACAGAGAACGTGGTTGCAGTCGGGGGAACCAAAGTAAGAAGTGCCGTAATGTCAGAAACCACAGGATACTGTGCTACAACAATCTTGTTTACCTCTCGCAGATCTATGATAAACCTATAAACCCTAGTGTCAGTATCTTTTTTCAAAATCAGAAGAATCGGGCTGTTACAAACATTAAATGGAACTTCCTCAACAACTCCAACTTGAATGAGATCATGTATAATTCGTATGAGTGCTTTTTCACCCTCCTGTGAAATTCTGTATTGAGGTAAACGTGGCAACACAGCTCCCTCTTAACACTAATATGTACCGGTGGGATAACCATTTGACCCACATCAGTATCTGAGGTAGCCCACAAAGTTTTAGGGACTAAGGCCAGTGCAATATCCTCTTTAACAAGACAAGCTCTTTCAATCATAGGATAATTATCGTTCAGAATAACACGCACTCCTTAAGGAGAACATCGTATTGTAGCTCTGAAATGCTTGAGCATATCGAGACCCACAATATTGTCTGGTGTGTTTGGGGAAAGCAAAAACGGACATGGAGCACTAAATTTGTCAACATAGAATGCAAGTGGTTGTGACAATGGGCTAAGGGAAGCTGTTCCATCAAAACCTATTGAATTAATAGTTACGCCAGACAGGGGAGCCCTTGGAACCAATTGTTTAGACAAGGCGCTACGAGTAGCTCCTGTATCAAACAGAAACTGATCAGTAGAACCCAAATCATGTGCTGTAACATAGGGACCTGTCTGATCTACTGGAACTTCAACTGATTCCTTACCCCATCCTAGGCAATCCTATGCATAAGCAGAATCGTGAAAATCAGGCTGCACATAATCCGACATCTGGTATTGGTTTCGTCTATCAAAAGTGTTAAACCCATCCTACACTCGTACATTAGTATCAAATCTAACACGATTGTTCGGTTTCCCCTAGGCCCTGAATATCCTGAGCGATTTCTCATTTGTCCCCGACCTCGTGAATTCTGTTGGGCACGCAATACTGGACAATCGGCCGCCCAATGTCCAAATTTCTTACAATACGCACATTGGTTGATAGACAAATTTGGACGAGTGTAGGAAGAACTGAATGATCCACGTCCGCCTGTAACATAACCTCTCGAAGGCGGACCATAAGCCTGAGCCAACATAACCTTCATTTTTAATTCCTTCGATTTCTTGTCCTCATTACCTTTCGCTTCTAATTCCTGACGCTCATAATATTGGGCCATAGTCAAAACAGATGCTGGGGAAGATGTAGTCCAAGAGCTTTCACTAGCTTTTAAACGGCTAGCTATCCCTGGTACCAAGTTCGTAACATATTTGTCAACAAAGAGATGTCTGCCTGTATCATCTGTCAAGGACTGACCGCTAAAATCATGAAATGCTTCCTCAAAGCACGTAAAGAAATCAGAAACCGATTCATCTACCTTTTGCTTACACAATGCTAAAACAGTCCAATCTATCTTTTTAGGGGGAATAATCGTTTTTAGCTTAACTAATATAGCTGCGGGAAGATCTAATATCAACTGACATGGCTTTTGAGCAGGCTCCCTTTCCTCATCCATGTGTTCTAAATCCCTCCATTCCGCACCAAAAGTTGCACGATCATTAACTTTACGAACGGTCCTCCACATATCCGGCGGTAATATCAATCCGAAAAATAAATCAATATCACACAGGGTCATAGTGCAAGAGCTAATGACCCCCTCAACTTCCTCATAGAAAGCGGCTGGATTTTTCCCGCGGATCAGGTAATGCTGCTTTAAGTGTCATCACATCTGCCCTATTCCAGGGAGTATACACCCAATTATAGATAAAATAACCTTTAGCATCAATAGAACTTTTATCATCACTGGTATCCGCTCCTTTAGGAGGAACATATAAAGGCGCCGCTTCCCGCATGGGCTTCGCATGAACTATCATTGTCTTATCTGTTCCGAAGATAGAAGCTTGCTGCGCCCCTCCGGTCTGAGATTTCCGTGCAGCTGCATCTGCAGTCTTTTTCTCCTCCTTCAAGCGAGTCGCCTCAGTCGCAATTTAACCAAACGAGAACAAAAAGACCATCACGCATGTTTTTATGAACAGCTGCTACATCATCAGTTCTAAGTCTGTGGAATATTTCCGAAATCATTCAATTACTTCCGAGGCAAACCTCTCAGTAAAATATATCTGCTCCCTTTCCTGCCACCCTTGTATACTATCTAAAAGATCGGAAGCAGGAGCAGTGCTACGTAGTGCTTTACGAGCGGCCTGTCTGAGTTCGGACGCACGATCAACGGACAGCATAGAACGGGTGTCTTGCGCCTGTCGTTGTTCTGACTCTGAATCCTCATCGTCAGACAAAGCCGACGGAACGGCATACGGAGGTGGAGGTTGATCTAGTAACAAAAAATCATCTTGCGGTTTATTAAGGACAGGATAAAGAGGTTGTCGAACAGCGTATTGGACAGATACCTGCAATCTGTGTTCATGCTCTTCTCTCTCTTTCAATTCTTTCACCTCTTTCTTTCTCAACTCCAATGCTTTCTCATACATATTCTTCCGTTGCTCTTTTTCAATCAAGGCTTGCTCAAGTTTTGCTCGTTCACGCACTCTTTTCTCCCACATACGCACACAGTCAAACATATCATGTCTAGACTTTCGCTCAAACATACATTGTTCCACATACTCAATCTTTCGTATATCAAATGACCCATGCAAAGGCCAATGTAACTCAGGATCCTTACGAGTGTATTTATTCCACAATGTGCTGTACATTATGGAAGAAAGACCATGTTTAACATACATATCTCTATTAGGCGTCCCCTCTGGGGGAGGCAGTTGCTATTCTTCAAGTCTCAAACTGGTACCACTACAAAAGCAACACATCCTACGAAGTGCGCTAAAAACAGGCATGCCAAAAATAGTGCAAAATATGCAGTATTATAAACAAAGTGGCCCTTAAGGTACTTCTAGTACAATGTGCCGTTCAAATTCAAATAAAAAATTGGAGAAAGGTCTTGACATTAACTGCCTATATGGGTTGCAACTCATATATTGAATACAAAGGATACAAATCTGACTAGTCTTTCCAAACAAATATGCCACGGTAAGTGTTCCTAAAACTACCTTACCAAACAAGGGCATTCAAAACCCATAGTATGTGCCGGAAAACGGCTCTTACCACTCACAGGGCATCCAGATTCCAACTGCCAAGTTCTAAATTCGACCAAACAGTCACTGCACAGCGAATCGACAGAAGAGGTCTCAGTCGAGGACCGGCGCCACCTGGATGGTCAGATGAGAAAGAAGGGAAAAACGCCTTGGTTTGCCAAGACTTGGGTCTCCTCGGGCAATGATCGTCCGCAGCGAGATCCCAATCTTTCATCGCGACCACTCCTTCGGGCATCCGATTCGCCGATGAGCCCCAGGTGTCGGGCGCCAATTTGTAGTAGCAGGCCTCAGCAAGGTCCACCAGTGCAAGGGGTTCGCCCTTCTCTGCACAAAGTCCTTAGACCAATAAGAAGAAGTTGCCACAGAAACTGGAATCGAAAAGTTAACGTTTATTACATTTCATGAGGTGGTGCTACGGTTCAGACAGTACCCTTCGGTATTGCAAGAAGTAGCACCCCGAACTAAAAGAGCATGGTCGATTTATATCCACACAGGAGCTCTAAAGAAGGCGGTACAAACACAAGAGCAAGATTTATGTACATATAAGGTAATATTGAAAGGCACAATCGATCAGTGGGAGGAGCTAACGGTTTTGGGAACTGGTAAACACATTCCTGTCTGGAATTAATCACTAACAGATGTGGACCCTACTGGGCATGCGCGAAAGTGGGGGATGCTAAATATAACTAGTTGCCGGGCAGATTTCAAGCGCAGTTAACAGGAAGATAGGACAAAGCACATGGTCGACACGCTGCAGCATGTAGCAGACAAAATGGCTGCCATGAATACAAAATGGAGTCCGTTGAATGTCACGATAATAGCTCATACTAAGAGGTCTTCTGCTAATGCTTAACCTAGTCACTGTTAAATTACAACAGGAGGGAAAGCGATCAGCCCAAGGGATACATGATATTATGCATACATTTAATATGAGGGACATCTGGAGGGACAGACATCTAAACACTACAGAGGGCACTTTCATGTTGGCAGTTCATAAATCATGGTCCAGGCTGGATTCTCTCGGAGTCAATGGCGTCTTGGGTTAACGGGATCAGACATATGTCACAAACACTCTCGGATCACTCCCCAGTAGTATTGGACATCAGTATCCCGTCTAGGCATCATCAACTATTTCAGTGGCGCTTGCAGCCGTCTTTCCGTTTAGATCCGATATTCAGGGAAGGTGTACATCAGGCTATTGAATTGTTCTTTGAGGAGAACGTAGGCACAGTAGAGGACGCGGACACTCTTTGGAAAGCCTTTAAGGCTACCATCCGGGGAACCTGCATTGGGCAGGGGTACTAAAGGCACTTCGGTCACATATGCAACACATAGAGAATAAGATAACGTGACCTGAATGGGAGTGCGCAAGCACGATGAATATACGTAAGTTGGCAGAGATCAGGACACTAGTGAACGAAATACAATGAAATGGCAGATCAGGAAATAAAACATATGTCTAGACGCTGGAAGGCTAGGGCATACGGTGGGTGTGGTCGTCTGGGTTGCACATTGGCAGCCAAAATCAAAGGGGTGAGGACTCAGGAATATGTCACCGGAATAGAGGGGCCAAACGGAACGATATATCACAACTCCCCAAATATAGTTAAATGCTTTAGGGATTATTAAGCCTTCCTGTATGGTCCTGCAGACGAAGCTGACAATGAGGAGATCAGGGATTTTTTTGAGGAAATAGCACTAGCCTGGCTTTCGAATGGCCAACAGGAGTACCTGATGCAACCCCTCACATAAGATGACGTGAAAGAGACCATACGGACGTTACCATCCGGTAAAGCTGCGGGCATGGATGGACTGCCGGGAGAATTCTATAAGGAGTTTTCTGACTTACTGGCTCTTCAGATGTTGAATATGTATAGCGAAGCTTATGATAAAGGTCTGCTCCCCGAACGCTTATGGAAGCAATAATTGTTACTTTGCTAAAGCCAAAGAAGGGTGCAAATAGTTGTGAGTCATATCGCCGCCTCTCCTTGTTGAATATTGACACAAAAATAATTGCTAAAATTATTGCTGACAAATTATGACCGCTGTTGCCCACCTTGGTTCTCCCAGATCAGTCAGGCTTTGTACAATCCCGGTCTACGTCTTATAATTTGCACACTCAATTTGCGTTCTTACACTAACTTGACTCAGATCACAAAGCCGCAGTGGTGCTGCTTGATGCAGCTGAGGCTTTTGATTCAGTTAGATGGGGGTATATGTTTGATACTTTAAGGTTGATGGGTCTGCTATTCCCAATTCCCATTCATTCAATCGATAGAGGCTCTCTGTACTGCACCGGTAGCGAGGGAGTGAATTAACAATTGTCACTCTAAACCTTTTAAAATACACAACGGGACCAGACATGTGTGCCCACTCTTCCTTATTCTTTTTGCTATTGTGATGGAGCCTCTGGCCTGTGTTGTACAACAAACGTACGCAAGAGCGGCACTACAGTGCAGTCAGCGCCCACTTATAATCTCGATGTATGCGGATAACATGGTTTTAAATATTCGAAACCCGGAGGAGAATGTGCATTCGCTTATCCGGGAAAAAATATGAACATTTATCGGGGCTCTGAATTAACTGGGGAAAATCATCTGTTTTCCACTCAGATCTGGTATAAGGCAGTTCCAAATGAAATATCCACTTGAACGGTCAAGGGAACCTGTCAAGTATCTGGGGGTTGTGGGTGCATTCTGATCCCGAGATAGTGCTGAAAGAAAACTTTAGTAGAGCTAGATCCTCCACGGAGGAACAGGTGAATAGATGGATTGACCTGCCTCTCTCCCTAGCTGATAGAATAGCAGTGATAAAAATAGTAATTCTTCCCAGGTTTCTGTACCTCTTCACTAGTGTTCCTATCAAGTTAACAAGGGTTTTTTCTCACGGTTGCATTAGATATTAATACGCCTGGTCTTTGCAAGCAAGAAATCCAGGTGTAGCTAGAGCACTCTTACAAGGCCGTATTCACAGGGGGAGTTTGCAGCGCCGGATCTGTATTTGTATTATTTATGTGCCCAGGCTCAATTTGCACGCTATTGTTTTTCCCCGGCCCTTTATCCCACACGTGGCAGTGGAGACGGACGATATGGCTCCTGATCACTTAGTGGCATTAATTTGTAAGGCAAGTTCTACCTATCCATTTGGGGAGATGTGCACTGCGGACTGTACTGCACAGGCATGGCGTGCTATGGCGAAACGCGCAGGCAAACATCCTGTATATCTCTTAACAAACAGTGGTGTACTGCTAGGTATATTAGCGCCATTCATGAAAATAACATGTATTTGTTCATGAAACAAACTCATTAAGAAGACGGTGCTGTAAGTTAAGGAGAACCACCAACCCCCCAAAATAGCAACCAAAGCCAGAACAATATGGAAAGAAATCCTCAGCACAGGTCAATAATGTATAGAAAATTTGTTAGGTGCACGATGTGAGCACAAATTATAAACAAAGTATTGCAAGTTCTTATTTTCTTTCTTCATTCTTTCGGTCTTGCTTCAGACAGCCAACATGTGTTTTGTCGCTTACAATTGGAAATCATCCAGCGACTTACTCAAGGCTGCATAAATACAAACAACACAAAACAAAAAAACACTGTAACACCATACACAGTTTTTCGTGTAAAGAATATCCCTGTGAATGACGTGGATAAACACCTCCATGTAGACATGTTTAAACATACACAAGGTAGAAAAATGTAAAACATTGACCAGTGTGTTTGCCCAATCTAATGAGACCAAGCTTGATCTATAATCCTGAATACCGAATACGGTAATGGAGGAAAATGCCTGTGACATCAATGTGACATCAATGTGAAATTTGACTCAAGTACCATTCCAAGGCTGCGTTTTTCACCAGAACCTGAAAGCAATATTTTCAAAGTGAGTCATAAAAACTTAGCCCTTGACAGAGACTGCTCAAAGCCAGGCAAACGTCTACGAGAAAATGAAGTGTGACCAAGCAGGGACGGAAGAGTGACTACAGTATCAACCTTTATAACCCAAACCCTGCATCTGTGGAAAACTCATTCGAAATACCTATGTCCTCTTTGATAAGGTCCTCTGAAAAGTAAAAAAAAAACACTTGTTAGCAGACCATAACATCCGCCTGCCCACTTTCCTGCTCTTAACTCCAACATACGAGATAAACACCAACTTTTTTGTGGTGATAATTCCAACCCACAGTATCTTTTGCAGTGTTTAAAAGCAGTCCACGTTCCTGAAGGATCCTTGTCTGACCCCAAATCTTCAACTCTAAAATTATAACAACGGGGATGTCTCAATGTGAAAAATCCTTACAAAGGCATTGCTTTATATTCAATATGAGTAAAGCTTGCAGGCTCCAGTCAAAAAGCACGACTACATCCACTGACAACTATCATCCTGATTATCATGTCTGTTCTTTATACAAACCTGTCACCGTTATTACTCTAGTCTTATGAACACTTCCATACAAAGCGTACTCCCTATCACGTTACTTATGTCACCCTGCAGCAGGAAAAACTACTTCAACCAGTGCCCTCACTCAAATAATAACTCAGTCTATCCGATTCTAAATGACAAATCGCCCTATTATATGCGGTTACACAATGCCATTTTTTTTTCTAGTCATGCAAGTCCAAAACCACATATAGCGTGCTGGCTAGCAATTTGATTGTCATGTTTCCGTACCATGGCAAAGTGGGTAAACTTTTATTAGTCCTGATACTTCTTACCACATCATTATCAAGTGTACTTCGAGTCCGCTAAATTATAATCTAAAACCTTTACCGCCGAATCAGTCACACACTTACCGTTAGTCTGACGGTCATGTCCTACCGTAGCTCTCCGTGTTTCTTGAGGACGATAACCCAACAAAAACTGCGCGTAGCAGCTTAAATATACCCTCTCACTGACTGATTAATGGAAATCAAGGGAGGACAAATCTAGTCTAACTACCATAGCCAGATTCATAGAAATTAAGGGAGGACAAAAAACGAGTCCCACTACTTGGGAGCCATCTTATAGTATTACTACCTAACACCAACCTGATTAGCTCATAACTCTGCGCTCATTACAGCTTCCCAAAACTCCAGAACCATGTTAAAAAACAGTGTCTCTGTTGCGCGAATCCTATATTCACAACTGTCAAAATAAACTTAAGGGCCCCATCTCATATCGTGTTTACAACGTATGTGGTTACCTAAGTGTAATGATGAGAAGTCCACAAGTGAAGTAGTATTTAAGTGATGCTTTAATCAAAATGTACAGAGAGACCCCACCAGGAGCATCCAACATGGTGCTCAGCCCAGCTAACTGTAATCTGTCAGGCAGATCATCAACATTCTGATAGATGCATCACATGAACATTCCAATAGAGGTAGAGAGGGATAGCATAGAGAATACCAAGATACTACATTATCCTCTCTCCTTAAACAGAAAACAAAAAGCTAAAAACAGCAACGGAGAACAGGAGAAAATGAAAACAAGTAAATTGAGCAAAAGCGGAAAAAGAAGAACAGTAAAGAGGAAACACCTTTAAAAAGAGAACAAGAGAGAAGAATGGAAAAAAACATATAAACCATCCACCCTTCTTACACCATATAAACCATCCTCTCTTCTTACAGAAGTTATTAAAAAGAAGAAAATAATGGAAGACATTAGAAAAGAGAAAGAACAAAATGAACTTTCATTTCGAGAAGATGAGGAAAAGTAGAAGAGAAACCTCATCAAAACACTATTACCACTAAGCAAAATACAATTACATAATGCAAGAGATAATAGTGCAAAAAGTTGCAATAAAAATACATCAGATCTGAACACATGTAAATCTGAACATATTTAGCATAGAAAACATAAATGCACATAAATAGTAGACATAAGCTAAATATGAAGACATAAAACTGTTAAAACCTAAATGTGAAAGTGAACAAAATAGTGCTATAGGACTATAACCCTAGCATAACTCCTCAGAAGGAGACAAAAATAACGCACACCCAAAAGGGCACAAAACAAAAATAGACGAGGTCCGTGTGGACAACTGACGTAATGCCAGGTGGAACGAAAACCCACAACAGCAAAATGGGACATGAACCCCCTAGCAAAAATATTACATTAAGTAGATGGGACAAAAACCCACTACAAACAAATGGGACTGTAACCCATCGCAAATAGAAAGAAAATGCGCAAGTAGGACGAAAACCCACTGCATGCAAATGGGACTTGAACCCATCGGAAAAACATTGTAAAGTACACAAATGGGACTAAAACCCATAGCAAACAAATGGGACTAGAACCCATAACAAATTAAACTAGTGGGACTGAAACCCACAGTAAGCAAATGGGACTGGGACCCAATGCAAATTAAACAGGTGGGACTGGAACCCACAGTAAGCAAATGGGACTGGAACCCAATGCAAACATTTAAGAAACACAGATGGGACTAAAACCCACTGTACGTAATTGGGACTAGGACCCATCACAAACATATAAACTATACAGGTGGGACTGAAACCCACTGTGTATAAAAGGGACTAGGAAACCCATTGCAAGAACATCGAAATCAAAGCAGATGAGACTAAAACCAACTGCAAGAAAATGAAAATGGGACCCAACCCAAAAAAAACATTAAACTTAAACAAATGATCAGTAGAACAGCTGGGACTAAAACCCACTGCAAGTGCAAAAGACAAAACACAGTCGTACACTAATAGGAAACATGACATGCATGTATATTGTGTGCAAAAGAAACAAATGTGGCATTAAACATGAACCCATCAAACACCACACACAGGTCACTAAATAGTACAGATAAAGGCATTGAAATAAATATAGACACCGGAGCTCGATCCTTGCCCCCGAAAAATATCCATATTTAAAATGATGGGACACACAAGAATTGAAAATAGCGTTTTGAAAAACTCTGTCGTTTCCAATGAAGAAAAATGCACAGTACCTTAGTTTTACCACAACACTCCGTTGAGAATGAGGATAGTCTCGCTTGTAAAATTCCCCTTGACAACTTGTAAAATGTTGCTTCAAGAGCGATTACGAATCCTGATCTTGAGTCGGTAGAGACACGAATTTGAATGCAGGCAACCCTCATATACATGTTTTGAAAAGCAAACACGACAAAGTCATATTCGTCATACATTTGAAAAACCATTGCTTGTTGACAAAACGGTGCGTGAAAGCCAAAACATAGTAATTCCAAAATGACTGCACGTTCAGGAGACGTACACCGTGTGGCTAACGGCACGCTCCTGCCTCAAAATCGTCCATAGGCAGCATAGCGGATTTAACAATGCAGGAGACGTCATGAAAGAATTGAAGAGACTCCACGCGGCACCACACACAAGGTGAGATGCACGAGCGAGGTTTAATTTTTAAAATGAAGAGCAACCGTAAACTCTTGACCAGATGGCTTTCAATCGCCAGTGAAACCTAAAAGGAGGCAAGGTGCAGTGAAGTTATTTTCTTTTTTTTTACTTCACACACGCTTCCATAATTCTTCGATACCAAGTTGACAGGAAGCAAACTGATGTCAATGTGTAACACACTTTTGAAAGACTAAAACGTGCTCTCGACAAGATCGCGGTTCTGAAGACTATTTTCAATGTACAGTCACAAATCAAACACTGGATGCTGGCAATATCACACACAAACAACCCCTGTTTACCTTATTCTCTTTAAGTCTGCAAACGTTTCTTTTTGAAGCATTGGGTTACTTGAGACTATTAAGGCTTCCACTTGTTGACTAATAGCCAGATGATGTGATGAACAGTCACAAGTATTCCCAGAAAGATTAATGTTCACTCTCATGTGATGGCACAGTACAGAATGGGCCAGGAGCAGAAAAGATTCAGGTTTAACCCATCAGAAGGCACAGCTCCAATACAGCAAAAACTAGAGTCTCTTTGTAAATAGGACAAAATGCAGAGTTGGCAAATAAAATGCTTACCCTCATGTGAGGATACAGCGTGAGTCCCAAAGTCAAAACAAAAAGGCTTACCCAGCGTCAGGGCACAGCTCCAACTTAAATTTTGTAGACTCACTGGTACACAGGACAACTGTCAGACTGCTGTGGGCGACCGGTTGTAGGTCACTGGTGGGGTCATGCTGGCATTGGGGTAGCTTTTCTTGTTGCAGGAGGTCCTTTAATAATTTGTAGTTTTCTTTCTTAATATCTTCTAGTTTGAAGTACTTCTTGACTTGACAAGCGTAGGTTCTTTCTTAAGATCGTCGCCAATATGTAATGATGAGAAGTCCACAAGTGAAGTAGTATTTAAGTGATGCTTTAATCCAAGATGTACATAAAGACCCCACCAGGAGCATCCAACATGGTGCTCAGCCCAGCCAACTGTAATCTGTCAGGCAGATCACCAACATTCTGATAGATGCATCACATGAACATTCCAATAGAGGTAGAGAGGGATAGCATAGAGAATACCAAGATACTACACTAAGCTAAACTTACAGCTCAGTAAACCCCCTTTTAAAAGTGAGAAAAGGTTTTGTGACTGTTGGGATTCCTACTCACGGTGTACCATGGATCATAGGTGAGATGTGCTTATCATGATCATTCATACTAAAATTTCCCCATCCCCTCATGGTATTAAGTGAAGAAATATATATTTTTTTAATTTTGTGTATGGATTCTAATGAGATGAAAAGTCCACACAAACCACGGAGTTCAATGTACAGAAAAAACAGCCAAAACAGCAGGAAAATTTCTGACGTAGATTGCAGGCAAACTGAATTTCTCTTTTTCATTTTTTATTTTATTGTTTTTAAACCAAGACACCAAGATCACTTGTTATGCAAAATATAATGTAGTTCCTGGTCAACATTAAGCCCTATCTCTGTGCTGCGAAGCCTAAGATCCAAAGTGCCTCATGCCTACGCAAGGCTAGATCCCTGTTACCCCAGCTGGGTTGTCTCTGAGTTTGTTCAATGCCAAAGAATTCAAATTATTTGTTCCTGGTCTGAGATTAGCATTGAGCTATGTGTGCCGCAATGGGATATCTCCTATCACCTTTCTTCACTGCTCTAATGTGTTCTCCTATTCTTTCTCGAAGCGTTCTTATTGTGCTGCCAATGTTTCTGTTATTACACTTGCACTCAATGATGTACACAACTAATTTCGTCTGACAATTTATATTGGACAGTATTCTACAGGCCCTTGAAATGTGTCTTCGTCTTGCACACCCACTTACACACACTACAGTGTCCACATCCATAAAAACCCATTGCCCGTTGTGTAAGCCATCTTTCTTTAGTCTCAACCCTTGGGTAACTCGGGCTCCTTAAATTCCTCTGTGACAGAGTGGGGTCTGTATGAGATGTTATTACTGAGGGGTATGCCTGCCCTCAGAATATGCCAATGCCTATTCCAGGGGTCTCCAACCGGTCGATCGCGAGCTACCGGTAGCTCGCCGACCCTCTGCTTTCTAATTATAAAGACGTATTTTAAGCATTTTATTTTTTAGCCCTTCATTGTCTTTTTTCAGCTATAAGCCATTGCCCACCCTCACACTAACCAGCTGTTCCGATTAGCTGAAATGAGCGTAGCTGGGGCGGGGTGGGTCAAAAAACGTGACGTTCTTCCTGAGGTCACGCGCCACCTGCATTTTCCAGGCTGGCACCCACTTCATAATTGCAGTCTCATCCTCGTGAGAAGCTGCGCAGGACTGGTAAGTGTGCCCTGGCCTGGATTAATAGAAGAGTTGTTAAATCCGGCCAAGTGTATTGTAAGGCCTTTGATTTTAACATTGGCTGCCACCGGGCTTTATATCTGACTTCAGTAACAAAGCGCAGTGGCAGTCGATATTAAAATCCAAGCTCCTTGCAGGCACAGAGCTGCTACCGCGGTGGTCGCAGGGGATGTAAAAATCCAAAGCCCTTGCCTGCATGAACTGCTTTCACTGACAACAGCACACTTTAAAATTCCCTTTGCGTGGTAGTCAGTGAAATCTGCTCAGTCAATGCAAGGACCTCTGATTTTAATGTCTGCTGCCTCCGTGCTTTACATCTGCCTTAGATAATAAAGTGCGGTGGCAGCCGACCTTCAAATCCAAGGTCCCTGCAGGCACTGAGCTGCTACCACGGTGGAAGCCAATCTCAAAATCAAAAGAGCTTGCCTGCCCTGAAGTGCTTTCACAGACTCCAACACGCTTTATATTTGCCTTCGTGTTGAAGTCCGTGAAAGTGGCTTGGTGCATGCAAGGCCCTTTGATTTTAACATCGGCTGCCACAGTGATTTATATCTGACTTCAGTAACACAGCACGTTGGCAGCCGATGTTAAAGTCCAAGGTCCTTGCAGGCACTGGGCAGCAACTGCTAAGCAGGCAATGTCAAAATCAAAGATTATGGCCTGTACTGCATTCACTTACTACTACAGCACGCTTTAAACTTGCCTTCGTGTTGTAGTCCGTGAAAGCAGCTCAGTGCATGCAAGGCCCTTTGTTTTGACATCAGCTGCCACTGTTGTTCATTATATCTTCTTTCAATTTTAAAGCGGGTGGCAGTCAATGTTAAAATCAAAGCACTTTACATGCACTGACCAGATCCTCCTAAAACAGGCCCTTCACCTTTCTGTCCTGCCACTCCCATTCTCTCTGTCTCCCACACTTAATTTGTGCCAAGGCAGCTCTGCTTGTGTGACACTGAGCTGTGTTTTGCTGCACCATAGCTACGCCAAACAATTTGATTTGGCAAGTACCTATATACTAGTATGCATCTAATACACGCAGTTTCTGTTTCTAATTTTAGTGGCTGAGTCGGAGATGATGCAATTTCTTCTTGCGTGGGATTTTTCTGAGCAAGGCTCATTAGTCCTTACGTGATTTTACCCATGCACTTTGATCCTATTGATGTTCTGTCTTTATATATATATATATATATATATATATATATATTACCTACTGGCTATCGCCAGTAGGTATATATAGTTAGGATTTTTTCCCTATGGCATTTTTGAAAATTCTATGTCTAATAACTTTGGCGTCTGTGGACGGAATCGGCTGAAATTTTCAGGAAAATGGCACATTTTGTTTCTGAGCAGCCCTTGAAAATTTGGGGGGGTTTTGTCGAGGGGGGGCCGAGAAAAAAGGGGGGTCCCAAAACACGTTTTTCCCATGTTAATTTCCATAGGGCGGTTGGACTCACTTTTAGCTCGAACGGCTGAATGGATTTGCACGAAACTTGGCAAAATTGTAGGGACTGTTAGCCCGATGTGCCTTTGCTAGGTCTCAATATATGTGCTCCAGTAGTTTTTGAGAAATTAACGTTTAAATCAAGATATATATCTGTAACAGCGCTCCAGGCTGCGCTCCGGTTCGCTTACTTTTCGCGAAACGGAACTTTGAGCGCAGAAAGCTGATTGGCTCTCCGGTGTCTGTCAACATTCTAAACAGTCCGGAGCGGCCGCCATCTTATCTCTCGGTAGGATCGAGAGAGAAGAAGAGGTGAAAAACGAAGGGGGAATTTAATGAAAGGGGGCAAGGTATACCCCTCTTGACCCCCTAGGAATGTTGTTGGGGTTATTAAAGGGTCCCGTGGGGAAAATAAAAAAAAAAAAGATTTTTCACGGTAGAAGCGCTTCACGGGCCGCGAACTGGGCCGCAAACTGGTTGGTAGCGAAACGGGAATTCGCCATTTTGTGCTTCGTTAATTAAATTACTAGGTATAAGGGGGTGCGGGAGACGTATCCTAATCCCCTATGTTTCATGAGGGTGGCTGAGGAGGCTCATATATGTTGATACATCTCTTCCAGCGGCTGTGCGTGAGCTTTTTTTTTTTTTTTGCTGCGTGACAGTCCGGAGCGGCCGCCATCTTATCTCTCGGTAGGATCGAGAGAGAAGAAGAGGTGAAAAACGAAGGGGGAATTTAATGAAAGGGGGCAAGGTATACCCCTCTTGACCTCCTAGGAATGTTGTTGGGGTTATTAAAGGGTCCCGTGGGGAAAATAAAAAAAAAATGATTTTTCACGGTAGAAGCGCTTCACGGGCCGCGAACTGGGCCGCAAACTGGTAGCGAAACGAGAATTCGCCATTTTGTGCTTCGTTTTAATTAAATTACTAGGTATAAGGGGGTGCGGGAGACGTATCCTAATCCCCTATGTTTCATGAGGGTGGCTGAGGAGGCTCATATATGTTGATACATCTCTTCCAGCGGCTGTGCGTGAGCTTTTTTTTTTTTTGCTGCGTGACAGTCCGGAGCGGCCGCCATCTTATCTCTCGGTAGGATCGAGAGAGAAGAAGAGGTGAAAAACGAAGGGGGAATTTAATGAAAGGGGGCAAGGTATCCCCCTCTTGACCCCCTAGGAATGTTGTTGGGGTTATTAAAGGGTCCTGTGGGTAAAATAAAAAATAAAATTATTTTTCACGGTAGAAGCGCTTCACGGGCCGCGAACTGGGCCGCAAACTGGTAGCGAAACGGGAATTCGCCATTTTGTGCTTCGTTAATTAAATTACTAGGTATAAGGGGGTGCGGGAGACGTATCCTAATCCCCTATGTTTCCTGAGGGTGGCTGAGGAGGCTCATATATGTTGATACATCTCTTCCAGCGGCTGCGCCATCTTGCCTTTTTTCCAATGCCACAATTTTGTCGTGCACGGCAGCCATTTTAGATGCCAGGCTGGTCCCAGGCTATGACCTACCCCTGCGGATGTAGTTTATGGCCCCAGCTGTAGAGAATTCAGACATGCCAACCCTCCCGATTCAGGCGTGAGACTACTGATTTCAGTGCTAGTCTCCCGCCTCCCGATTTCTGCAAGCAAAAACCCGGGGGCATATTACGAACAACTAGCGATAATTTTTGTCTCTAACTTGTTTAGAGACAAAAATTATCGCCGCACATCGGCGATTTTTATCGCAGATAAACTTTGCTATTATCGCAGAAAAGTCAGCGATATTCATGTATTATCGAGCAAATGCTCTTAGCCATGTTATCCACCTCCCATTGGATAACATGGCTAAGAACTGCTCAGGGCAGGTGTTAGATTTTGGAGATATTCGCGCTTAGCGCGAATATCTCCAAAAGTTGGTAATAGGAGATAGCGATGTTAGGGACTGTTTCCAGTCGCTAACATCTTGGCACGCCACTTTGCATGTCATTAGTGATAAGTATCACTGACATGCAAAGCGGGGCCCAAGATGGTCGCTATCTCCTTTTAGCTGTCACTAACTGGTGTTAGCGACAGCTTGGTAATAGGGAGATAATTTTATCTCCGCTTTCATGGCTTTTAAAGCCAAAAAAGCGGAGATAAACCCCCTTGATAATATGCCCCACGATTCCTTGGGGGTTTCAGCTGACAGGGCTTGGTATTGTGTTACATGGTAATTTTTCCAGGAAACGTCAGAGGGTCGATGCAGGGGTTCTAGAAGAGGTGATAAACCATTTAAGCCTCATGAACAAGCGCATGGTCTTTTAAAGATTTGTGAAGTACTCGGGGCGGCGGTGTGTGTGTGCCCTCTTTCAGGAGCGGGCGGGGGGGCACTGCCAGCAACTTGCCAGGTCAGGTAGTGTTCAACACGTGCATCACCCTTTCTCTGCCTGCTATTGCGCTCCATGCTTCGGAAAGGTAAGAAAAAGAACGTGCATTTGAGTTTGAAATGTCCGATCCTGCAGCAGCACACTTCCAAAGCCCACACATGACAGTAACCCGATTCAAGGCCCCATTCACCCGTTTTTAAAAAAATAGATAACACTCCAACAAAGTAAGATTATAAAACTTTATTAACTTTTAACTATAATGAACGGAACAAAAACTGTAAAAACATTTAAACATTTTTCACCCAAAAAAGCAACAATGGTCAGAAGCTGTCTTTTGTGCGAATAGTCCCAAGGCAGCACAACGTGCAGAGTTCTGGATGGCACCCAGGTGATGTCGCCTGGGTGCCGCACTGGTTTTGGGATCCTACAATGCTGCTCCGAAAATTGGCGTGGGGCGTCCCGGGTGGTGCGGGGGGAGGCCTCGTCAGTAGCGGTCTGTTGTGCGAATAGTCCCAAGGCAGCAGAACGCGCTGAGATGTTGATGGCACCCAGGTGATGTCCAGTAAACTGCCGCACTGGTTTTGGTATCCTACAATGCTGCTCCGAAAATTGGCGTGCGGCGGCCCGGGGGGGGGGGGGGCGTGGGGGAGGCGGCGTGAATGGGCCTCCCCAGGTGGCGGCCATCCAGCTGAGTTGCGCCCGCTCTTGCGGCTACAGCGTCTCGCTCACCATGTTGTTGAGTTGCTCCCACTCTTGCAGTGCAGCGATAGGCGGCTGCAACATGATTCTTAAAATGGCGGACGGCTCTTCGGTTTTGGGCCTGGTCCACTGAAATGGCCCTGGGACACCTTGGAACTCGGACGCTTGCCTGCTAGGGCTTGGGCTCCATTCTCGAAAAGCGTCCCCTCAGCCGTGAAGATTCTACAAAAGTCTTGGGGGCCCCCGACTCCCGCAGGCTTCCGGTGGGGAGCGGCTGCCATGATTGCTCGTGGAATGACCACGACGGAGCCACGAGATGGTGGTGCTCTCATGCTGACGCCAGCTTCAGTCTGAATGATCCAGAAACAAGGTGGGGCTTTCATCGTTTGGGAAAAAAAAATGTTCTAAACCAATGAAAAGTGTTATTTTTAGGTCATATGACCAAACCTTCCATCTTTAGGAAACCAAAAGTAAAATGAACCAATAAAAAGTTTTATAAACAAGTCACATGACCTGTTCTGCGGCATAGGGCTACAAAAAGCGTAGAAAATCCGTTGGCACGTGAGGCGGCGTCAGTAGCGGACCGATGTGCGAATAGGCCGAAGGCAGCACAACGTGTCGAGATCCGGATGGCACCGAGGTGGTGTCCAGCAAATTGCCGCACTGGTGTGGCCATCCTACAATGCTGCGCCGAAAGACGGCGTGTCCAGCTGAGTTGCGGTCACTCTTGCGGTACAGTGACTCGAACGCGCCGAGATCCGGATGGCACCGAGGTGGTGTCCAGCAAATTGCCGCACTGGTGTGGCCATCCTACAATGCTGCGCCGAAAGACGGCATGTCCAGCTGAGTTCCGGTCACTTTTGCGGTACAGTGACTCGAACGCGCCGAGATCCGGATGGCACCGAGGTGGTGTCCAGCAAATTGCCGCACTGGTGTGGCCATCCTACAATGCTGCGCCGAAAGACGGCGTGTCCAGCTGAGTTGCGGTCACTCTTGCGGTACAGTGAGTCGAACGTGCCGAGATCCGGATGGCACCGAGGTTGTGTCCAGCAAGTTGCCGCACTGGTGTGGCCATCCTACAATGCTGCTCCGAAAGTCAAATGAAATCAAGTGAGAGGCCTAATTTCACTTGTGTGTGTTGTCGACGCACTTATTATAAGAATCAGACTAAGTTGAAGACTGTCTGAAGCTTATTTGCACCTGCTGCAGGTTCACTATTGCCCTGGTGTGGCCAAAGGTCGTATATGACATAGGCGGCCGGCTCCCGAGGTCCGGCGGAACTTTTTTCCTTTTCCTTTCTGCTTCTTTTCCTACAATCCGTTTCATCTGAAGACACGACCAGGTCCCTGAATGTGTGCAGGGGGACGCTATTGATTGAATGAAAATGGCGGCTTGACACAAAGCTGACTCAAGCGTTGCTGTTGATGCTATACAGACAAAAATTGGTTTTCAGTTTGTACATTCTTCAGGATTTTGTCAGGAAGAATCAGGAAGTCTGATTGAGAGTTTGTAGAAAAATGGCTTCAGATTTTCCACATACTACTCTTCAACATTCTTCCTAAATGTAACAATGTGAAACTCACTAGGAGAACGGCTGTTTCTGTTTCCTTTCAAAATGCTGCCAACAATATTTTCTGAATGGAAGACACCATCTTGTAGCATAAAGGGCCGAAAGGGGTTCTGGTCTGGCCGATGGTTGGTGGAGACATTTTGACTATATCTTGGACCTGCCCGGCCTCGCCCAAAATGGCGCCGGTATAAATGGGACTCGTAACTCCTTGCCCGCAAATGTATATCTAGAAAATGTTATTGTAAGTGGCCCTGTCGTATTTTAATTACAAAATGTACGTTCACCGATTCCGCAACTGTTAGACACCTTTGTTCTTGCAACCTAATGGCCCGCTCGTTACGTTCCTCTACAGTGTAAATGTCTCCTCATCATATACGATTTCAGTTTGCTCCGTGGCCGGCCCACGTGGTTATAGGCCCGTATTTGTATACTGACATTTTCACAATAAAGGTTTTTAAAACAAAACACGGTAGTAGTATTTACATTGGTAAAGTTTTTACTTTTAGTCACTGTTTTCGAATCAGTAAAAGGCAAGTGAAATAAAGTAGTCCAATTACATGACGGATAAAAGGTATAATATGTAGGAACGCAGTAAAGATAAATGGTCAAGGGCAGTTGTGTTTTTCATTTCTGCAACATAAAGTGATCGATAAGAATCTGATAATCAGGCGTATCGGCGACTAAGACAGCAGGCCGAATCTCTTTTACTCAACGGCTCCGTCATGGAAGGAAGAAACGCCCTTTTTCTCGAAAAAGGAATATATTTTACTTGCAGGACAGTTGTAAATTTTCCGGGAAAGTACATTAGCCTGGAATATTATAACATATGTTTTAAAAAAAATAATGTTCGAAAACAATAAAAAGCGTAATTTTTAGGTCATATAACCAAGCTTTTCATCATTAAAATAACAAAAGTAAAATGAACCAATGAAAAGTTTTATTAACAAGTCACATGACCTGTTATGCTTACGTTACGCGCTGCGCGCCGCGCCTCGGATCACTTCCGGGTGCGCTAACGCGGCGTGTCATATAACGCATTACGCGACAACGTAGGTCAAGAATATAGCCAAAATGTCTCCACCAACCAGCGTTCGGAACACAACCCCTTTCAGCAGTCCAAAAAGTTCTGTTAAATGACAACAGAGGGGACAGGCAACAAGAACCATCAGTCAAAGAGGGGAGGGCAAGTTCTTCTCTTCCGGGTCATGTTGGGGCGCTACCGGAACTGATCGAATTGGTAGTCTACAGTGTTTCTGGATGTTTCAGACTAAAGCTGGCGTCAGCATGAGAGCACTTCCATCTCGTAGCTCCGTCGTGGCCATTCCACGAGCAATCATGGCAGCCGCTCCCCACCAGAAGCCTGCGGGAGTCGGAGGCCCCCAAGACTTTTGTAGAATCTTCACGGCTGAGGGGACGCTTTCGAGAATGGGACCCAAGCCCTATCAGGGAAGCGTCCGAGTTCAAAGGTGTCCCAGGGCCATTTTAGTGGACCAGGCCCAAAACCGAAGAGCCGGTCGCCATTTTGAGAGTCCTGTGGCAGCCGCCTATCGCTGCACCGCAAGAGCGGGAGCAACTCAACTACATGATGAGCGAGACGCTGTAGTCGCAAGAGCGGGCGGTAAACAGCTGAATGGCGGAAGAGGCACAGTGTAGCAAAAGCGGGCGGAATGGCAACTGAAACGGTAAAGGGGCGCCCCACTACAGCGTGTCTTCAGGTCAAACGGATTGTGGGACAAGGTCCAGAATTGAAGAGTCATCAAAAGGCAAAAAGTTCCGCCGGACCCCGGGAGCCGGCCGCCTATGTCGGGGGCGATCTCAGGCTACACCAGTGCTATAAGACTTGGGGAGGGTGTCGGAGCCAAGCGTCTTCTCCGAGTCCATGGCCATCACACCGCCCCTCAGGGGCCTCCGTCAAGCTGTTTAGGAAGGTAACATATCACATTGTTTTCTAATGCAGTCAGGTCCACAAACGACACTCACTTACTTTGAGAATAGTGAAGCTGCAGTAGGTGGAAATAAGCTTCAGACAGTGTTACAAGCACTGCTCAGAACTCTTAACTATGGCACCCAACATCCAGAACTTATGCCATTTGAGAATGGCAGTGACATTGAAGCAACTCAGGGACCAAAACCATTAACGTACTTTCACGTATGAAAATCTTACTTGGGGAGGGGGCAGGAGCGAAGCGCCCCCTCCCAGTCCGCGCCACCACACCGTATGTTGAAAATCTGAAGCCATCGTTCTACAAAGTGAACCAACCTTGGATTGAAAAATCTAGAAAAATGTACAAACTGAAAACCAGTTTTGGTCTGCATAGCATCAGTAGCAACGCTTGCTATCAGAGTGCATGAGTTTCATGCTCGATCGATTGAGCTAGCCGGATCGGGCAATAAAAAGTATAAAATAGTTATGTAAATAGTTATTTAATAAAATGTTTTACCCTGTTTCTTTGCTGGTGTGTTGTCTATATTTTTAATATTTGCATAGGGTTTGTCGTTATTTTGGGCGGGGTGGGTGACGGAGTCGAGCTGTCTTGCAGCCCTCATGGTGTGGAGCTCAGTTCATCTCACTATTTTCATATTTCTCATGAAGGGTTGTTCCTAATATTTCTATTTTAGCGAGGTCAAAAAGACATCCAATTAGTGGCCTACTGATTTTGCTCTATTACTTTTATTTTTTACACGATTTTTCACTATCTGCAAAGACTAAACAGAGTATTGCGACTTTGTGCTTGTTTGTAAATAGAGAATGATCCAAAGAGAACCAATTCTAAAACAGTAAATGCTTGGATAACAATCAATCAAATGGAGAGACAAGCAGGCACGACGGATTACAACGGGGGCAAAGGCCTGCGTTAACTACCGTTCACTATCTGCAAAGAGAGAGTACTACTAAGAGAAAAGAGGGGGGGGGGGCAGCGTTCAAAGCACATCAGCGTGCATAAATACGAAAATGTTTTTATCTATCACGTACTTGACATTTTAAAGCTTTTCATATTTGCTATTAAAAAAACAATGAAATTCACAGAAAAAACCATAGGTTATAGTGGATATATAGTTAGGAATTTGCATTTACAAAACCTTGAAAATTCAATGAAAAAACCATTGGTTTTAGGCCATATATAGTTAGGGATTTGCATTTACAAAACCTTATTTTACTCGCATAAAACCATTGAAATTCCATATATAGTTATAAGCGCTAACTATATATCGCGCACCCGCAATCCACTGCTGATGATGTCACATATTACATCATTCATGACATGGTTAGTGACATCACTGATGACATCACTGATGACATCTCAAATGACATCACTGATGACATCACTGAAAACATCTCATTTGACATGACTGATAACATCACTGATGATATCATTCATGTGATAATACCATGAACCTCTTCAGACTCTAATATAACCTTAGATACAATCAGTGTAAACAGACAGTCACAGACTGTCACTCATCCATGGAGTTACTCACACACCTAGTCAGTTATGCCAAAAATCAATCACACCTCCATTTTCTCAACTATACAGTTATACACACCTTACTTATTCAAACATATACTAACACATATTTACTTTACTCTCTTATACAATCTCTGATACATGTTCACAATGATCCATACAGCCACTCACACATTCACTGGCTCTTATGCACAGTTATTTATAGATGTCAACTCTCACATGTACTGTGTTTTACATATGTACTTAATTTGACATGTAGCACTGAGATATCCATTCACTCACTAATACACTCATGCACAGTCAACCGCCCATACAGCTGTTTGCACATGCACTTTTGAATCTATACATATAGTGAATCAACTACTCACACATCTATGTACAGAGTCACACACCTCCCAGCCACCCATACACACACACTCAGTTTCCCATACAAATACTTGGACAACCAATCAATAACCCCTACAGTTACTCATATAGCTACTGATCAACATATGCAGCAGTTTTTAGAACAACAGATATAATGATGCACAAATTAAAACAGTTTAGTCACTAACCCATGCACTCAGTGAGACACATTTAATCACTCACTCAATCAGTCAGTCATGCACCTAGTAAATCCTTCATCCAGACACTTATATATCCACTCATTCTTCAATATGTAAAACATATTTTAACTTTACAGAAACATACAGTCACTGGATGTTGTAATCAGTGATGTCATCAGTGATGTCATTTGAGATGTCATCAGTGATGTCATCAGTGATGTCACTAACCATGTCATGAATGATGTAATATGTGACATCATCAGCAGTGGATTGCGGGTGCGCGATATATAGTTAGCGCTTATAACTATATATGGAATTTCAATGGTTTTATGCGAGTAAAATAAGGTTTTGTAAATGCAAATCCCTAACTATATATGGCCTAAAACCAATGGTTTTTTCATTGAATTTTCAAGGTTTTGTAAATGCAAATTCCTAACTATATATCCACTATAACCTATGGTTTTTTCTGTGAAATATATATATATATATATATATATATATATATATATATATATATATATATATATCATGGTTCTTGAGGTTTTACTTAGGAGAATGTGTAGACGCCATGGGTTCACTCTAGAGGACTTTGTGGTGTAGAGTACGAAGGTGTGGGTTCAATGTAATGAATATGTTTATACAATGGTATACTGTAAAATCAATATATCCTGTTGTCATACGAGGGGGGGTTATTGTGTGCAATACGCATATGTTGTATGTTTCTGGAAATGCAAAAAGAATGGTCTGTGCACCATTAGTACTAATTTAAAACCCATTTAGCAGTTAGTAGCATGTGACCATTTCAGGTTTGTAACGGGCCTTTCAGGACACTGCTGTAACACTTGTCGCTGCAATTTTGGTAATGTTTGAGCCGTTTGAGCTAGAAACAAGGTTTATTTTGTTCAAATCTGCAGATAATGCAGCAGATGATGGATTACGTGGCAAATGCGGAAAATGTCTAACTATGTGAAAATCGGTGCAGACGAACAGTCGCATAATTCTATTGGCCCTGCTCATACCTCCGACTAGGTCCAGAAGTGCTCCTCAGTGGTTCCTTCTTTTTTTGTCTCATTGAGTTTATAGTTTAGCTTCTCTGGAAACAAGAAAGACTAAACCTGAGGTTACCACTCCACAACACAAACTACCATATCACATAATTACTCTCCATAACACATAATCCCACTCTATATGATTCCTATACATTAAATACCACATACTTTCTATCCACATCATTTCACTGCACAACATACCACATAATTTGATTACGCACAATGTACACCAACTCTGCTACCAAAAACATTAGTAAAAATTGTTTACATTTATAACACCAATAGCCCTAACTTTCACAAATGCAAGACCTATTACATTCCAATTGCTTCTTTAACTAGTAGTCGCTTTTACAGAGTGGTGGGGCTAGGGGGCTGGGCCTCCGACCAGCGCTCAGTAATTCCACTGCATTTCGCTTACAGGAGATACCAGGAGGGCTTCTTGGTCCCCAAAGTCCCTCAGCAGTAAAGTGGACTTCATCCCCCAACCAGTAGTATGCCAGGAGGTGCATTTGCAGAGTGGTGGTGAAAGGGGGGCGTGGCCTCTGAAACCCTCTTAGCAATCCCACTGTGTTGGACTTACTGGAAGTAACAAGAGGGGCAGTTGGCCCCCAATGACAGCCTTGGGGGCCAACTGCCCCTCCTATTACCTCCAGTAAGTCCCACACAGGAAGATTGCTAAGTTCTTATAACTGGCCACACATCCTTTTCCCACCACTCTGCAAACGCGATTCCTGGAGCGCTCTTGGATGGGGATTGAAGTCCCCTCCGCTGCTGGGGGTCACACAGTGGGATTACTGAGAGGTGAGAAGTCAAAAAAGGAAAAAAGGAAAGTGGTGCTGTTCCTCTGGTAGGGGTCATGAAAAGGCGTCCTTTCTTGTCAAAAAAGAACCCAAGACCCCTTACTTTTATGTGCTCCCTAAGATCCACAAGGGAAACACACCGGTACCCGGTCGCCCAATAGTCTCTGGTATAGACTCTGTCCTGGAACCTCTCTCGCAGTTTTGCAACCACTTTCTGCAGCCATTGGTCAGACTCATTCCATCATACATACAAGACAATACAGACGTCCTACGAATACTGGATCAGTTCCAAAACACTGACCAGATCAACTTCCTCATCACCTTGGATGTAGAGGCCCTCTACACTAACATCCCACAGAGGGCCACACTAGAGGTGATTGAGGCAGTACTTAATACGACACCCTGGGAGTCACCAACACCTCCGCGTTCATAATGGAGTGCACCACACTGGCACTTACTGAAAACTTTTTCTAATACAAGGGACAGCTCTTCCACCAAACCCAGGGTACTTCCATGGGGAGTACCTTTGCTCCAAGTGTGGCCTGCCTCTACATGGCAGCATTTGAAGACAAACACATCTTCCACAATTCCAACCCGTACCACACTAACATCTTACTGTGGAAAAGGTTTACAGATGACATCCTGATTTTCTGGATTGGCAACAATGAGTCTTACAGTGACTTCTTTGTTTGGATTAACAACCTTAATCCCTTTCTCAATTTCACAATCACAGCATCCCCTTCACTCATAGCCTTCCTGGACCTCACCATCAGGATTGAGGGCAACACCCTCTCTACCACCATGTACTGGAAGAGTACTGACAGGAATAGCCTCCTCCATTTCAGCAGCCACCACCCTAAAGCGTTGAAAGAGAATCTGCCCTTCGGACAGTTCCTCAGGGTAAGGAGGAACTGCAGCACCATTGCAGAATACAAATCTGAGTCTGCTACTCTAGCGAACAATCTCTCAGCAAGAGGTTACCCCCAGAGAAGTGTTTCCCTTGCCAGAAAGAGAAAGGAACAACCAAAGAGAGAGTCTTCTGGAACACAAAACACAGGACCCTACCGATAGGGGATTGATGACATGTGTGACTACCTTCACACTGGCCTCTGACAAACTGAAAAATGTACTAATGAGACATTGGCACATCCTCAACACAGGGTCCTTGAATTTTGAACGTCCACACTTTGCTTTCAAACGCTCCAAAAACATCAAGGACACCCTGGTTCAGACTAGACCTAAAAGGAAAACAGTGGCCCAACAAACAACCTTATGGCAACTACCTGCAGTGAAGGGACACTACCCTTGTGGGACGTGCAGTGCATGCACATTCACCACGGTGCACAAAACTATCACACTTAGCAACTCTTTTACCTGGGAAATGAGGACACACGAACTGCAACACCACAAATTGCATTTATCTCTTGATCTGTCCTTGTAACATGCACTACGTGGGCATGACAACCCGCCCCATCAAAACACGTATCTCAGAACATCGCAGCAATTTCCGCTGTAAAAAAACAAACACTAAAATGTGTACTCACTTTCTAGAGCAGAGCCACTCACCAGATTCCATAACATGGCTAGTACTTGAGGCCAACCCCAGATCCTGTAGGCAGAGTCTGTTTACTAAAGAACAAAGATGGATACATCGCCTTTCTTCAGACAGCGCAGGTCTTAATGAAGATATACCCTGGAGCAGTATTAAACCCTAAACCATGACTGTACATTACTCTTGACCCCAGCTGAATTGAACCACACCACATAGGTACAAAACCTCCGCTAGTGGGCTTGGCACAGCAGTAGTTTAATTCCTGACTCCACATAACAAGAATTGTCATAATACACTACCCCACGATAACCACGGCTCAAGGAAGTACTTTCATGAAGACGCTATTCAGACACACCTGCACCAACCGATCCTCTGATTCAGTTAGTACAAACAATATGATCAAGTTCCCGCCATGTTTTTTACATCTCTTATGAATCACAATCCAACTGGTTATAATACCCTTCTGTACATGGCTGCATAGTTAATCATTCCACCTGGGTATATAAATGACTCAGTATGGAGACCATCTAATGAGCCGGGACGATACACACACACTGTTTCTATACTCCACTCTGCAATGGCCGCTTTATGTTCTTGGTCCCGCCATTATTAAACCCCCCCCCTTTGTGAACCCTAATCCACTTGGCGATCATACCTTTCAGTACACAGCTTCATTAACAATCATTAAAATAGGGTATGCTAATGCTTTCAACATCGAGTTTAGACATGTAATAAATGGTGACGATACACACACAGTGAATGTACACTCCACTCGATAATGGCTGCCGTTTTTACCATACATACCCACGTGACCAGGGCTACAACACGAGCCCCGAGTCACATGACACTCAGCATTACTTAATGGTGACCGCCTAACACGCGGGCACCTCTCGGACTCGGCAGTGTGGGTAGGTCACCTGGAGCCACACAGGTCAACAAAACGTGAGTAAACACTGCAAATGTTTTATAGATTGTCCCCCTTGTTTCTATAAGGTGGGCATTTACTGGGTTGGAGTAGTTTAACAGCGTGGCACACACCGGCCACGTTACTAATACCTTCCAACCTCTAAACCATTTGGACTTGACAGACACCTTTGCAGATACTTTGTTAATTAACAGCCGGCACTCATTCGACGAGGCCAGGCACAAAGCGCGTACAAGTGGACACCTTCCGCACCCTCTCCTTAGATCGCGACTGAAATTCCTGCTAGTGGGGCACTGCAGCGGTTTAGTCAGAGGTCACATCCACCACCGGGCTGGCAACTTTTAACCTCAGCGCCAAGCAACAGTGCAACACGCCCACACAGTCTCCCCGCAATGTTTCCACTTGGCTAAAAAGGATGCTGCGTCTTGGGACATTGCAGGGGTAACATAACAGCCTACACACCTTTCCAACAGGTTTGGGACCAAGCGCATGTATAGCCACTTAGCAAACCTCTGAGAAGGCGGAAAAAACGACATCCCGCCTCTTTTTCACCACACAGAGACTTACAGGCTCGCCATTTATACGCCCTGCAAAGTAACATTTTAATCCCGTAACAATATTCACCTTAACTATAAATAATGGATCTACCATTGAATTAGCAAGTTAGCTTTCTCAGATAAAGAGTCCACGCTGATGTGCCATGATTTTATCTGATTGCAATCATCCCTTCACATATAGCTCTACATATGTGGGAGGACTAGCCTGATGTGTTGACTGCCGGGTACCGTTGATGCCTGGATTCTTGATACTTTTAGGTGAGTCCTTTATGAATTTTCTACTGTTTTTATGCTTTTTTATATTTATTCCTTAGGGGCTTGGTTAACCACCTTAGTTCACATAAGACACCAAGCCACCACGGCTACTAGTACCTTCTATTGTGTTGGTTCACATGTTAGTCACTATCTCATTTTTCACAGGCACCGCCTGACAGCGGGTTCGTTTATGTGTAACATGTGTATCTTTGTTTCCATCAAACAGGCAGTTCCAGCCCATCACAGGTACATTTACACTATAGAAATGTTTTCATTGTGTCCCTAATGAACCCATAAGTGCTATTTAACGCACACATAACTCAGTGTAGATAGTTCACTTCCTTTTGGTCCTGACGAATCGCTAGTCTATCGACATAAACGCGAGAAACATGTTGACTGTCCAATAATTCACAACAACTTACACAATAACAGGGGACATCATTCCCCAAGAAGTGTCAGTTACACTGTTTTTAATTGAGGCAGGAGAACCCTAGAATAAAAGTTTTTTCCAGGTACTCCCAGCCCCATTTTTTACTCACAATCACGTCTACACTTTCTCTGGCCCCATACCCGCACTTCACCAAACGGCTGCTGGAAAAAAGATCTCCGAAAAAGTGCCCCTCCTTGAGGTGAGCCCGTTGCGTATTGCACCGCCGACCCAACGAGGAGCAGCCCAGATGATGAAGCATGACACCTGCAAGGGTGTGTGAGGGCATTAAATTCCAACAAATGGACTCCCCCTGTAAATCCTAGTGAGATACAGTGGGTCCCAAACCTCTAGTGACTTTTCATGACCCCTGCCAGAGGAACAGCACCACTTTCCTTTTTTTACTTCTTGATTGGGGCATCAGGTTGTGCTGGACCTCCCACTTCTGACAAGTGGAAAAAGCCCCCCATTCCTCTCCCTACTTTGATAATAAAATTACTGAGAGGTGGACACAGGCCATGCTTGTTTATTCACCAGTCAACAAACGCGCCTCCTGGCTTGCTCTTGGTTGGAAGATGAAGTCCCTTTACCTCCTGAGGGTCCCTGGGGGTGAACTAGCCCTCCTGTTATCTCTAGTAAGCCCCACGCAGCTGGATTGTTTCTAGTGGTCAGGGGCCACGCCCCCTTTTTACACTACTCTGCAAAAGCACCTCCTGGCGCACTGCTGCTTGGGGGATGAAGTCCACTTTAGCCCTAAGGTCATCAGGACACAAGAGGACCTCCTCGCCCTACCAGCAGTGCGCCAAGAGGCGCGTTTGCTGAGTGGTGTAAAAAGGGGCGTGGCTTTGAATCACCTCTCTGCAATCCCACTGTCTGGGGCTTTCTCGAGGTATCTGGTGGCCTAGTTGGCCCCAAAGAACCCTTAGGATTCAAGGGGACTTAATCCCCCAACCCAGAACGTGCCAGGAGGCATGTTTGCATAGTGGTGCGGGGGTGGGGCCTACGGTGAGTTGTCTTTTTTTTAAGGAAGGGGGGGCTGTGCGGCCCCCCTTCCTCTTAACTCTTTTGGGCCCGGAGACCCCATCCCCTGGACTCTTAGCCATTTAAAAAATAATTTACAAAAATTGAAAAGGGAGATGGGTGCATAACGCCCTCTTCCCCAGGCCAATTTCGAACCCGGGGACCCCATTCCCTGGGGCACGGCAAAGGATTTTTTTATAGAAGGGGGGCATGTGGCCCCCCTTCCCTGGGCCACTTTTGGCCCTGAGACCCCATCCCCAGGTACCTGGCCTGCCTTTTTTTAAACACTTTTGAGGGGAGGCAGTTTTCGGCACACCGGACGCCATCGCCCAGGGCTTTGCTTCTGCAAAAAAATATATATATATTTAGAGGGAGGGGGCACGTGGCCCCCCCGGGCCCTTTTTGGCCCCCGGGCATGGAAATTAAAAAAACAACTTTTCCAAAGTAGAAGGGCTGCACGGTCCCCCTCTCCAAGACCATTTTGGCCCCGGGGACCCATCCCTGGATCTGGCATTTTAAAAATATGCTAATGTAGGGGTGGGGACTGGCCAAAATGGGCATGCCTATGGCCCTAGACTCGCCAAAGAAACTGGACAGTCTTTCTGCCTCCCTGGGGCACACTAGATACCAGGGACTTTTTTGTATGTAAATGTAGGGGTGGGGGCTGGCCAAAATGGGCATGACTATGCCCCCAACCCCCCAAAAAAGTCCACAATCTTTCTGCTCCCCAGGAGGCAGATGAGAGCTATAGCCCCCAACCTGCCCACTCGGCTTGGACAGCATCCTAGAACACCAGGCATTTTTATATTTTATATGTCGTCCCCCCCCCCCCCCCTTGGAGGCAGATGGGGGAAATTGGCCATTATCTCCCCCCTCCCCCGGGAGGGCAGAAAGCACAGTGTGTCCCACGTTTTTTTTTTTCACAACCGTATTTATTGAGAGTTCAAGCATGATTTGGCACAGCCCTCCACAGTCAGGAGGAAACTGACAGCAACCGACAAATAGAAAGCATAGCAATGAACCCAGAATTTTAGAAAAACATACCCTAATCCCCTCCCATCCCTCCCAACCCCAGAAACACCCTCTAACACCCCCCTCAACTACCCACCCCTTATCCCACCCTAACCCAGTGCACGTGTTCACAGTGTGGCAACCGGAGACGGAAAGCAAAGGTGGCGTCAGCCAGCTGCCTAAGGTGTGGGGTCTGCATCAGGGGGCAGTACATCGTCTACAGCAGCCGGGGGATCTAAGGCCAGACCCCTGTAGTCCGCCCATCGTTTCCAAATTCTATAGTGTTTCCGGGGACACCCTCTGGCTTCAAAGACAGGTAGTTCCAGGCCCATAAGAAAGTCCAGGCCCGCTTTCCATGCACTGAGGTGGGGGGGCACGCTCGCTCTTCCAGTCCTGGGCCAGGTCTCGCTTGGCCACCACTAGTCCCAATAGCAGCAAATGACGTTTGTAGGCGTTGCCCCCAACATTCTCCAGGACATGAAGAAGACCCAGTCTAGGGGTACGGGGCAGGTCCCACCCCAGCACCTCCGACAGGCAATTCCAAACCCCCGCCCAAAATCTGATCAGCCTCCCACAGGACCACACTGTATGGAGAAGCGTCCCTCTTTCAACACCGCACCTCAGACACTCCGGAACGGCAATAAGACCCGCCCGCCGCAGCCGCTCCCTAGTATAATAAGCCCTGTGAAGGTATTTGAACTGAATGAATCTAAGACGGACGGCTATAGCAGCACCCCGGGGGGATTCAAGGGCTTCACGCCAGTCATCATCATCCAAGGGGCCAACATCATTCTCCCAGGAGGCCTTCAATGTCGAGAGAGAAGGGGAACAGTGCATCACCAAGGAGCGGTATATCTGAGAGACCTTCTTGTCGCCTAGATCACCCATGAACAGTTTTGCCTCGATGGGACTGAAGTCGGGGAGTTGCTCCAAGTCCGCCAGGCTAGGGCCGAGGGCATGGCGGAACTGAAGGTACCGAAAGAATTGGGACTTAGGCATATTGAACTCAGAACTAAGGTCTTGAAAGGATTTAAGTGTAGTTCCAGCGAGAACATGACCGAGGGACGAAATCCCAATCGCGTCCCAGCCGCCAAACCCGGACAGGGAAGCCAGTGCCGGAAGCAGGCCATTATGCCACAACGGCGTCTCGGCCGTCAGCCTGCCCCACCACCCCATACGGTGCAAAGCCTGCCGCCAGACCACAAAGACCACCTGAGTGACCCTCGGCAACATCCTCCTCCACCTGGCCGAGTATAGCAATGTGTGAAGTGTGGCACCACCCATCAATGAATGTTCCAGGGCATACGCCGGATCAGTACGGTCCCCATACCACCACTCGTTAAGCACCAGGAGATGAGAGGCCTGGTAATAAGACAATATATCCGCGGACGCCAAGCCGCCGCAGTATGTAGAGAGAAAGCAAGTACGCAGCGCCACCCTAGAGGCACCTCCGGCCCACAAGAACCTACCCAACACCGAGTTGACACTCCGGAACCATCGCGGGTCGATTCTGTGTGGATGATTCTGCAGTTGGTAGAGAAGGCGAGGCAGGGCCACCATCTTGAAAATGGCCGACCGACCATAGATATTAAGGGGCATACGCGTCCAAGCCTTAACATCCATCTGGACCCTGTCCCACACCGGCTGAATATTGCGATCCCATGCCACTGTGGCCGAGGCCGAGAGAAAGACACCCAAGTATTTTATACCATCCACCGCCATCTGAAGGGACGCAGCCCACGGGTAGCGCACCGAGTCACTCCCCAACACCCACAGGGTTGACTTGCGCGGGTTAAGAAATAGTCCCAACGCCTGACCAAACTCATGCATTATCTCAAGAACGCGGGGGCCCGTACGATGCAGATCGGTCATAAAGAAGAGCACGTCGTCGGCATATAGAGCTATGCGGTCCGAGTGGTCTGCCCCCCACACAAAGCCCCGATAGAGCGCGTCTTGGCGCACCCGGGCGGCCATGGGTTCCGTGGCCAGCGCGAAAAGGTACGGGGAGAGGGGGCATCCCTGCCGAGTACCCCTGGCCACAGGAAATCGCGCGGAGATCGCTCCCGAGACGTGCACCGATGCGGTGATATCAGTATAGAGCAACTTAACATAGGAGATGAAAATCGGACCCAGGTTTTGTAGCGGCAGAAGGGCAAAAAGGTAAGTCCAGCTGACCGAATCAAAAGCACTGTCGATGTCAGCCAACAACAGTGCCGCTTGGTCCCCGGTCTCCCCTATCGCGTCCAGCGCGGCCTGTGCCCGCCGAATGTTGTGCCGTGTCGCTCGGTGTATTATAAACAGAGGGGTCCCCAACAGATATGGAGTAGGTGAAGAACAGGGAAAATTCAAGGAATTTTTCAAAACATTTTTAAGGAAAAAATCAAAATTGTTGTTGAAATGCAGTGTTTTATTCACCATGCATTCATGTCATCATAGTCGAGTTATTCAATAAAGAGGATCAAATTACACACTTAATTGTAATTGGTTCATGTGCCCATAGAGAAGGAGGAGGAAAGGGGAAGAAGTAAAGTTAACAAGAAAGTTGTGACTCACTTTACATTCAATAAGAACAAGAAACATACATTAGGATTCTGGTATGAATTCTGAATGATCCCTATCCAATCAGGGTCATATACAATAACCAAAAAATCTGGAAATTTTCAAAAGAGTCAAGCTCCTATGAAGCCGTACAAATCACGCCGGTGATAGGAGTTGAAGGTGGGTAGATAAACAGTCTACGTTTCGACCCAGTGTATTGTAGGATAATTGATCCTTACAGTGCGGGTCTTCTTCAGGACGAGCGGGGGAGAGGGGATGGGCAAACCTCCTAGGGTTAAAGAGAAAATTGAAGGTCAAAATTAATTATCACAGGGCAGTATGTCCCTAACAGAACCGTAGCGGCGAAGTACCGCCCGGGAACAAAGTTAAAAACACTGAGGGCTAAACATGAGGACATGTTATCTGTGTGGTCTTTACCTGCTAAGAGTTGCAGGTCAGGGTGTGATCAGAATGCTTGGAAACAAACCATGGGTTGCAATCTGAGGGTATCCGAGTAATTATAGGATGTTAAGAGTCCAAGATGGAGCTACTTTATTTTCAAGACCAACCTGTGTCTGGAAAGAAACATGAGGATCTAATAAGTTTGAACCTCCTGAAAACGGGTACAACTCTAACGTTGCTTTACTAAACAGGCTAAACAATAACCAAAAGGGTCCTACCTTGTTATGATAGATGCCTCGAAGTTGAGTGGTTGCAACTGATTGAGGGTCTGAGGGGAGAGCTGCCTTGTTATTCAAAACGGCTGGGCTAGTTCAAAAATCCGTATCTAGAAAGGAGACGCGGTGGTCAATTTGTGAAAAATCGGGAAAGGCACGTCCCTGAGTGAGCGGTATTAAGCGGTTAATAGTCAGGACGAGCTTACCCAAAGGCACCTGTAATGCCTCGTTGTGAATGGTGTCTCAAAAAGGGTAGCGTCTCCCGAGTCCGGGATAAGGCCGGGAGGTGGGACGCGCTGGAAGGTTTTTCAGTCCGTGTCTGGGAAAAGAAATTAAAGGGCCGGTGAAATACGCGTCCAAAATATGGACAAACACCGAATTTGAGTTTCGAGAACAGGCTTACCCGTAAGCGCAATGCTTTTCGAGTCTGCCGGGGTGTCTCGCGGTAGACGGCGTCTCCCGTAACCAGGAAGTATCCTGGAAGGGGGCGTGGTGACCCTTAAGTACGTAGCTCGTAGAGATTGAGGAAGGACTCCAGAACGGTAACCAGGCAACCATCCTGGTAAACAAAGTAAAGGGATACGCGAGCTGGTTCTAAGGGTTGTTTCCAAAAAACGGAACATGTGGGCAAATTAGCACGGCGGTTCCAAAGTAGAACCTAATCTTCATGGAAAAGAAGTCAAGGGTGAATATAGAAAGCCTAGAGTACATTTAAAATTGCATACATTTCAAATTACACATTGTGATGGTTCATATGTTAAGGTGGATAGTTAAAACGGTGTCATTCGTCGGCATGAACCTGCCAACAAGGCGGTTAAATGCATGACAGCTACACCCATTTTCACCATTATACGTTGCAGTGATCCAAGTAGAACAATGTGAACTTTTTTAAAAAGGGAATTTGAGCGATCGGCATGAACCTGCCAACAGGGCGGTTAAATGCACCACAACTGCACAGGTTTGTAGTCAATGCTGGAAAACAGAGTAAGAATTTTATAAGAATCACAGATTGGCCAGTTGGGCGAAGGTATTCTCAGACTCATTAAGCCCATTTTTTACAGAGTCGAAGAAATTGATCCATTTCAATTCCCTGACATTCAGGACAGGGGTTATGCTCCCGCCCCTAGGGCCAAGTTTGACCTGTTCTAAAATGACCCATCTCAGGCTTTCAGGTAAGTGGTTTTTTTCAGTACAGTGTTCTACCATTGGGGCCCCTTGTACCCTACATTTGATTCTACTACAATGTTGGAGAAATCTAACTTTTGCACGTTGCTGTGTCTGTCCAACAGAAGGTAAATCGCATGGACAAATAATGCAATATATCACATTAGTGGTATTACAGTTGGTATGCGATTTTAGGGTGACTCGTGATTGTTTGTGAATAAATTCTTTAGTCTGTATAGTCGCAGGGCAAGCTTTGCAAGAGCCACATCTGAAGTGTCCCACAATTGGTGGGAGATTCCACATTGAGGTGATAGTGGGTTCATTGATGGTGTCGAGGAGTGAGCAGACCACATGGTCACGAATGTTCTTGGCCTTCTTAAAGGAGTGTAGTGGTAGGTCTTTGCTGTCAAGGTCCTCTGAAATCAGGTTCCAGTGTTTATTGATGACTTTCTTTATTGAGTTACTCTGAGTGGAAAAGGTCGTTACACAAATCAAGCGTTCTTCCATTTTTCTTTTGTGTTCATTGGGCTGTAACAGGATGTCTCGATGGTTGAACCAAGCCCTTTTCCTGGCTTTTGTGGTCAGGCGTTTCGGGTAACCGCGTTCCATCAGGCGTACTTTGAGGATTTCCGATTGTTCCATATAGTCTTCTTTCTTGCTGCAATTCCGGCGTATTCGCAGGAATTGCCCGAAGGGCAAATTGTCCCTCAGACCTCGTGGATGATGGCTAGAGTATTGAAGTAACGAATTCCTTTCCGTCGGCTTCCTGAATAGGGTAGTGTGTAATACATCTTCCTCAGCGATGATGGAAATATCCAAAAAATTGACAGATGTTTTGTCAAATTGAATGGTAAATTGGATATCCTGCGATCTTCTATTCAACCAGATGAAAAAGTCTTGAATTTCTGTCTCTGTACCTGTCCAAATTAGAAGGATGTCGTCTATGTATCTCATCCACATACGTATGTTCGATCTAAACGGATTGATGTCATTCAGTACGAATGTTTCTTCATATGTTGACATAAAAATTATGGCTAGGTCCGGCGCAAATGCTGCCCACATAGCCACCCCTTTGGTTTGGAGGTAGAAGAGATTCTGAAACATGAAGAAATTCTTCATCATGGCGATTCTGAGGAGTGAGATGATAAAGGAAGTAGGAACCCGGGCAGGAGCCTCTCTTTTGTTCAGTGCAAGTGTGGCCACAACGAGTGCTTCTTCTTGAGGTATGCTGGTATAAAGTGACACAATGTCACATGTCGCAAGTAGCTCCTGTCTCGAATCAAAAGGGGATCCGTCCACTAAATTGATTGTGTGTGTTGTATCCCGAATGTAGGTTGCAGTGTCTTCGGCTAAAGGTTTAAGGAAGAAGTCTATATATTTACATAGGGGTTCCAGTATGGAGCCACACCCGGAGACGATCGGTCGTCCTGGCGGTTGGTTCAAGTCTTTGTGCACCTTTGGCAGAGTGTAAATTGTCGGTATCCGTGGGTCTTTTTGGTTGAGAAATCCAAACTCTTGGTCAGATAGGAAGCCTTGGTCCAAGCCCTCTTGTGTGGTTCTTAGTATTTCACCGGCCAATTCTTTAGAAGGGTCACCGGGCAGTCTTCTGTAGCTGATCCCATCTCCTAGTTGCCTGAGGATTTCATTCTTGTAATTGTCCACGTCCTGGACTACAATGGCACCGCCCTTGTCTGCGGGTTTCACGACCACTGTTTTATTATCTTTCAAGGATATTAGAGCCAGTTTTTCTGCTTTACTAATATTGTACTTGATAAATCTCTTCTCATCCAGGATCCTCTTTACATCTCGTGTAACAAGGCTTTCATATGCAAGGATACGCTGGGTCATGGTGTGGGTTGGGGGAACAAAAGTTGATGGGATCCTGAGACCAGTCGTAGATGAAGGACGCTGGATTGGTCTTTCTTTGAAAAAGTATCTGAGTCTAATTTTTCGAAAAAAGCTATGAAGTTCGGCCAAAGTGGTGAAGATGTTCGGTAAGGCGGTAGGTACGAATGATAAACCGCGGTTAAGCACTCTCATTTCATTCTCTTTCAAAGTATATTTTGAAATGTTGATCACAGGAGACGGGACAGACCTCACCACCTGTAGTTCTTTCTGCGGGTCGATCTCTCCCCGTGTTCTTCTTGGGGGGTGAAATTCACCTGTTTCGTCCCTCTTCCTCTGCCTGAATCCCATTCTTCTCTCGGGTTCTGTTGTCCTCTGCCCGACCCTCTGTTCCAGTTGTTGCCTCTGCCCCGGGGGGGGCTCCATCCACCCTGTCCTAAAAAAGAATTAGGTTGATAGGGGGGGCCGTATGCTTCCTGGTATCGATAGGATCCGCTGGGGCCGGCTTGTTCAGCGTCCTCTCCCGAGCTATAGGACGAATCCGAGAAAGTTGTAAAGTTTCTTCTCCCTCTGTAGGCCCCTCGTCCTCGGTTGGTGAATCTACCCTGTGAGTCCTGTCGGTAGTATTCGTCCTGGAGGTAGGGGTACGTCTTTTTCTTATCGTATAGTTTCAGGTCTCGGGCGAGTTTCTCCAGTTTTTTCTTTATGGTCGTTGTCTCGAAGTCTTGTATTGTAGAGACAAGTTTGGTGAGAGCTTCCTTCGAGTTAGTTAGGGTTGAGTCACTTGTTATCTCAGCCTTCAAGTCAGAAATTTGTTTGGTTAGGATGGCAATTTGTTCATTGGCGGTTTCGATGCCTAGCACCATCCAGTGTCGCGAACAATTGTTCGCGACAAAGCTGAAACCTTCCCTAAACTTAGGGACGTCAACAAAGATTGCTGGTTCCACTTTAACCTGTAAGCCTACAGGAATAATGTTAGACTGCAAGCATTGTGCAAGGAAATGTCCGTGCAGTTTCGTTCTAATGAGTTTTTTCTCAAGCCGTTCTAGATTACTAATTTTATCATTGAGTGTGAAATCAAGATTGGGTAAATTAGATGAAAGGAAATTGTTGGTTGGATCTAAAAGAAGTTGTTTAATGTAGTCCTCAGTGTAAGATAACATTTCTTTGTCTGCCATTTAACATGTCGCTCGGTGTGGCATAAAACCCGCCTGATCCGGGTGGACAAGGGCTGAGATGTGCGGAAGTAGGCGGTTCGCGAGCGCCTTGGCCAGGAGTTTGGCCTCAAAATTAATGAGGGATATGGGACGGTACGATTCATGACGATCAGGGGGTCTGCCCGGTTTTTGAAAGACCACAATTTCAGCATGACGCCAGTCCGGGGGAAGGCTACCATGCTCCCGCGCCAGCTCCAACGCCCGCCTGTAATGTGGCCCAAGCTGTAGGTGAAATTTCCGATAGAATTCGCAGGGGAACCCGCTCGGCCCCGGTGCTTTACCCACATTAAGCTGGCCCAGCGCGTCGCCCAGTTCCTCCGCCGTAAGGAGGAGCTCCAACGCATCACGCACATCATCAGAGACCGCACTCGGGTGAACCGCCGCGAGGTATCCCTCAATGCCATCAGAGGGTAGACTTTCCCGAGGGGCATACTGACGCTCATAATAGCGTGCAAAGCTCGCCGCGAGGATCACGGGGTCCGTAATTGCCACCCCCGCGTCATCAACAAGCCCTGGTAAAGTGAGTGGTTGCAGAGTCTGCTGACAAAGCCTGTGGAGCATGGTACAGGACTTGTCACCCCACTGATACACCCTGCTACACGTGGCTAGCCACGCCTGGTGAGCCTCATCCAGCAGGACCGAGGAGTAAGACTGCTGCGCTTGTAAAAGCAGCCGCAGTGTCACATCGGCGACCGCCTCCCTATGTCGTGTCTCCAGCGCCTCTACTCGCGCCGTGGCCGTAACGATGCTTTCCTGTCGGGCCCGATGCGCGGAGGCGCACCAGGCTATATCCACACTTCTCAAGGTGGGCTTCATAGCCTCCCATACCGTCACCGCGTCCACACCAACTGTGAGGTTGTCCTGCCAGTAGCGGGCAATCGCCCCGCGCAGATGTTGGGAGTAGTCCGGTCGCTGTAGATGCCACGTAGACATCCGCCACCGGAACGGCTGGCGCGGTTTACATAGGTCAATTAGAACCGCCACAGGGGAGTGGTCAGACAGTCCGCGAGGCCGGATCGCCGCCCCCTGTACTCTGTCAAGGAAGGCCCCGGGTACAAACACACAATCTAGGCGCGAGAGGGAGCCATGCACAGCAGAAACATACGTGTATTCCCGCCTCCCCGCATGCAAGTGCCTCCAAGCATCCACCCATCCAAGACCATCTATCAGGGCACTCAGCCGTGTAGGGGAGGCCACAGCCGCGACCCCCCGTCCCCTCTGCCTATCCAAAGCCACGTCTAACACATCATTCCAGTCACCTCCAATCACAGCCAGGGAACGGGGAAGCTCGGTCCATAATGCAAACAGCCGCTCCGCAAGGGTCCACTGCAGCGGGGGAGGGGCATACACACTACCGAACACCACCGGCTCCACACCAACCCTCCCTTGCACAAACACAAACCGGCCCTGGGGATCTAGCCATTGACGCTCATGTGTATAAGCCAACCGCCTGTGGACCAAAACCGCCACGCCCCTCGACCCCCTAGTAAACCCAGCGTGAAACACTTGGTGAAAGCCAAACCTCTGCAAACTCAGTGCCTTGGTACCCAACATGTGCGTTTCCTGAAGAAAGAGCACATCCGCCAGGTCTCTTTTCGCCCAGCGAAGTACAGCCCCCCGCTTGATCTTGTCCAGGAGCCCCCGGACATTCCAGCTCAGTATACGCATGGTAGTGCCCGAAGACACAATCTGTGGAGCATCAACCATTGTCTCGATGGGCCAGTTCCTGCCGCCCCTGGGATCTGACCCAGGCCTCCAACACCCCAGCCGCCAACATCATAAGAAACACGTGCATCCCCTTGAACACAACCCCAGACCCAACTACCCCTCCAAACCCGACCCAACCCACAAGAGACCAAACACCCCAGTACCCCCCTCCCCCACCCCCATACCTCAATGAACAATGAAGTATCTGTCGCGGTATACGGTACTTCAGGCCCAAAACACAGCGCCCAAAGCCAGCCATACCAATGGATCCCAACCAGTCCCCCCCCGAACTAAACAGACACGCTCCCAGAACCACCCCCCAGTCCCAACAGGAGGAGGCAGCCCATAGTACGTGCCCCGAACCCCATCAAACATATGGCAAAGTCACAAGAAAAGCACCACAGGGAGGCACCAGACCACAAGGGCCCAAGTATACGCCAAAGAAGAGGTCAATACTGCACCAGCCAATGTCCGTTCCACCGACCAGGGCTCAGCAGCCGCAGTGCACAGTCACAGATGCCGGCAATCAGCAGATAATCCTAGCGAATGGCGATCAGGAGTCTTTGCCAGATTGGTCCGTATCGGGCTGTGTGTCCCCCAGAAGGGGATCCCGGGACAAGGACCTCCGCCGGGAGCGGGACTTGCGGTGTCGTTTTCCTTTGCCTGACGGGTTGCTCCGGTCCTGTGATGAGCCACGCGACGACCCGGAGTGCAACCCCGGTTGGACATGCGGTCGAAGTCTGACCGCCTCATCGGTCCAGTTGAAGACGGCCTCCGGTGTATCAAAGAAAAGAGTCTTGGAGTTGAAGATCACCCGGAGGCGAGCAGGATAGAGCAGCGAGTATTGAATCTTCAGGCCACGCAGCTTGGCCTTAGCTGCCAGGAAGGAGTGCCTCTGCTGGTGGACCAGTTTGGTATAGTCTGGGAATATCATGATCTTGTGATTGTCGTAAAGCAGAGTGTCTTTAAGCCGTGCCTCCCGGAGGATAACATCCCGGTCATGGAAGTTGAGGAACCTGGCAATGATCGGGTGAGGCCGCTCCCCGGCCGGCGGTTTCTGCGTCAGGGCGCGGTGTGCACGCTCCACTACGAAGCAGCGCGACAGGGTGTCCGGGGGTAGCCAGCCCTCCAGCCATCGGGATAGGAAAACATCCATGGGCCCTTTCTCACAGTCCTCCGGAAAGCCAACAAAACGTAGGTTGTTTCGCCGCGCCCGCCCTTCGGCATCCTCCACACGAAGCGCCAGGCCCCGTTGAGTCTGCTCCATGTCGGCAACCTTCCGCTTGAGAGCGCCAACATCCCCTTCCATCGCCGTGACCCTGGTCTCCGTTTCAGTAATGCGGGCGACCGCATTGCGAAGATCCTGGCGCAGCAGCATCACATCGGCACCCACCGCGCCAATCTTCGCGTCCAGCATGTCGCGGGACTGTGTAATGGCTGCCAGCAACGCCGCGTTGTCCGGTCCAACATTTTGGCTCCCACCGGCCGCTCCAGCCCCTCCACCAGGGCCGGTAAATTTATCAATGGGTCCAGTCTTAGTGGCGGCTGACCCCCTGGTCATGGCGGTCGCAGGGATAACAGATCAGCAGCACGCACCTGAACGGGGGTCACACCGTGCGGTAGTCCTCTCCTCAGGTCCCGGGCGGGGCGTCCAGAGCACACCAAGCCGCTCGGCACCCCTTCGCCAGCAGCCCGCAGATCACAGGTAGGCCCCCAGGTAGCACCGCTCACCAGCGCACAGCAGGTCGCTGCCGTCGACCCCCGCAGGGCAGGTCCCCAAGTGTCCACCCCTGTCGTCCGCTCCTTTGCACCCCCCAGGCCCAGGGCATCGCAGGGGACACCTCCGGCCCGATCGGCTGTTTAGGGCCCACAGAGAACTCCCGGGGCCCCACGTCCCACAACAGGTCCCGTAGCACGAGGTGGGAGGGAGGGGGGGGCAGCACTCACTGTTCGATGGACCCCCTCCGCAGGTCGGCGCCAGGCCCACACCGGGCCCACCAGTACTCCCACACAGCGCAGAAATGGGTCACTCCAGGTCAGTCCACAAGCTCTCCGGCCACTGCTCCGGGGACCACAGGGATAGGATAGGGCAACAGTCCAGGCCCAGCGCCCGACCTACCCCTCAGCCCCCGGGGGCGCCGATGCGTCTGCACTCCCGGTCCAGAAGATAGGGCCGACGACTCCGGGTGGGGAACCACCAAACTCGAGGTCCCGGCTCCACCAAGGCCGAGTAGGCCGCAGGTCTTCCACTGCCCCCACTAGGCTCAAGCCCCCCACCGCTGGTATGGTGGGGAGAGGCGGGGGATTCTGCAGCCGGTCGCTGGCAGCAGGCAGCTCCTAATCACGGCCAAAGAACAGCGCCGCAGGCCCCGGATCGAGACTCCCAGTCCGGGTGCGCCAAAATTGAGGCCCCGGCTCGTCCGACTGGCACCAGGCCGCTCACCGCTCTGGATCGCCGCAGCGCCGAGGAAGGTCCCAGCGCGTCACTCTCGGCACCGGATTGCTCCTCGTGTCATCCGACGCCGGTACCCCTGACTAAATGCACAATTCGGGTCCGGGGGCCAGGAGAAATCACAGGATAAGTATCGGGCCGGCGGGAGCTCTAGCAAGCTACGTCCGCCATGATCGCCCGCCAAGCCACGCCCCGTGTCCCACGGTTTTTATTAATGTAAATGTAGGGCTGCCCAAAATGGTCATGCCTATGCCCCCACCCCCAACAAAAAAAATTCAGTCTTTCTGCCCCCCGGAGGTAGATGGGGGCGATGTGACAAAAATGTGCTTTTGTTTTTTCTAAATGTGATGTTTGCTGGCGATTCTGGGTAGGAAAATGTTGGGGGATCCACGCCAGCCACACATCCCTGGACTCTCCAGAGTGTATAGTTTTTAAAATTGTCTGGGTTCGCCAGTACTTTACGGACCCTCAGAAACTCAAAAGATTCCTTGATGGCCCGGACGAACTTTCTATGGACACAGCAGCACCAGACCCTTCAACGGCCAGGAAGTATCCTTCTATAATGTCCTTAAGCTTGGATTACATGGATGTGTATTGCTTGTATTGCCTCACATATTGCTTGTATATTGATGTGTAGTGTCCTTAAGCATGGATTACATGAATATGTACTGCTTTTATTGCCTCACATATGGCTTGTACTGCCTCACATAATTACTTGGATTGCCTCACATTGGCTGATGTGTTTTATCACCTGTGTATCTATACTTCTAAGACCCTCCTGATTAAGTGCCCTATATCAACGCCTACTTCATTACAGGGCTGAGGCCCATTAAGGTATTATGGTTGATTGAAGCTGTTTTACCACTGTTTGCAATATTTCTGCTTTAACGTTCTCAAGGAATTAGCATTAACTAGAGATGTTCTTAGTCCCTGTTTCCTATTCAGATGTACTTAGACAACCTCACACCTTCACGGGTTCTTCATCATAGCGCAAGATTTATGCGTACACACTATTGTTCCTCATCAGAGTCCAGTTCAATCGAGTCTTCTGTATTTTTCGAAAGGCTCATGTCACTTGCGCTTTTACGACTGCCAGGACTATATGCCCCACGACGGTCTGTCTATCTGTCAGTCATGGGAGTTTGTTTGGCTCTTGCCTGGTTCAGTCACTTATTCTCTGGCTCATACCTAGGTAAATTTAACTTCTTGGATAGTTTCTTAGAAATTACTGTTTGTAGTTTCTTAGACAGTTATTGTCTGGCTCACAGCTGGGTAAATTTGGATTTTACTATTGTTGGTTTCACATTAGACAACCACTGTTTAGATTGCTGGTCTAGTCTCAACAATCCACCATGGTTTTTGTTCATAGCCATGGGAGGGGAGCTGTTTTCCCCTTGTCACCATGTCTACTAGTTTCTCTCAGGGTGGGGTTGGGGGGGGGGGGTTGGGTGGGGTCTGGGTTCAACTTTTACTTGGTTTTTCTTTTGTCTTACTACTACATTTTGCTTATTTTTGTCTGTAAGTTATTACTTTTGATACTCAAGTACCGTTGTCCCCTATACATCTGGGAACACAAGTCTTATGCCGATGGGTTACACCAGTACTCACTTGTCCTCTAATATGTTCCACTGTGCACTTAGATATGACTGTGTAGGCCAAAGGATCTGGCCGCTTTGTTATAAGCGATACATATGGCATCACTGGCTGAGTGGCAACCCAAAGTCCTCTATTAAGACCCAAAACAACTATGTATCTGACATTCCACAAATCTTCACACCTACACTCATCTTGTATATACTTATAACAAAAAGGAGACGAGATGCCAGTGTCCTCTTCAGAGGTTATACCACTGCTCTAGCTTGGATCAAACTTCTGTTGCACCCATGATGGCACACACTATGCCCAAAAATCCAAAAATGGGAACTTCTAGAGTGGATAACCTGAAAATACTTTCGCTTAACGTTAAAGGTCTTAACCATCCGGTTAAACATAGGAAGATCCTGGATTATCTCCAAAAATAGAAGGGAGATGTCGTTCTTTTACAAGAAACAAAAAGTTATGCCAAACAATTCAATACACTTAGGAATAGATTTTTCAATGAGATGATGGGCTCTTTAGCAGTCGGTAAGAAAAATGGAGTTCTGACCCTGATAGCTAAGAAATCGAATATTGAGATTGGATCCTACACGGCTGGCACTAATGGGAGGTGGATCGTATCTAGGTTGAGTAAGGCCAACACAGAGTTCTATATCACAAATATGTACGCCCCTAACACAAGTGATCTAGCCTTTTGGGTTGACCTAACTAAACAGATTGAAACTATTCCTGATTCAGCCATGCATATACTGGCGGGAGACTTTAACCTGTCTTTTGATCCGGCTTTAGATAGAGACTGAAAGTGCGCCTATCACAACAACAAGTCCTATAAAGCCTTTTCCAACTTCTGTGCTTGCTTTAATTTGCTGGCCTCTTGGAGGTTACAGAACCCCGCAGGCAGGGAATACACTTTTTATTCACATCCCCATGACTCCTACACTCGTATCGACTACCTATTTATCACAAGTAACGCCACGTCTATGATCATTGAGACGTCGATAGAACCTATGGTGGTTTCGGACCACTCCTGTATCTCGCTATCCATCTCCAACATTAAACCGACCAGTCGTCAATCTCTATGGAGACTGAATGAGGAAGTGTTGGAAAAGGAACAGCATAAGAAACTAATAGAGCATGCTCTCCAGTTCAATCTGACGCACTATAAAAGGAACAGCACTTCTGACCTGAATCGCTGGTAGGCCCTGAAAAGCACTATCGGGTGAAATTATTAAAATCAGTTCAGCCGTTAATAAGTAATACAATAAAGCCCTTAATAAGTTAGAGAAAGTAAGCATATTGCATCTAGAGATGAATTAACACTGAATAAATTGGTGAATAAAAAGTACGAATATAATAAAATAATAAGCAAAAGAGCAGGGGTCTGGATAAACAGACAAAAAGGTTCAAACTTTGCGAATCGAATAAGGCTGGTAAGAGTTTAGCTGCATACTTAAAATGTAAAGTATATAAGAATACTATTAACAGTATAAAAGATCACACAGGCGCAACACATTCTGACCCAGAAAAGATTGCGGAAATCTTCAAAGACTATTACAACACCTTATACTCCAAAAATAAAGATGTAGATAACACTAAAATTCAAGACTACCTTAACAAATGTGACCTGCCGTCTCTTTCAAATGCGGAGAAATCGGAACTTAATAGCCCAATAACCACCCTGGAAATTGAAAATTCAATTAAGTCACTTAAATGTGGAAAGGCACCTGGCCCAGATGGGTTTAGCGCAAAATTTTATAAGTGTTTCCCCTCTCTCTTATCTACGCCACTACTGCACTTATTTAATGAATTCAGCGATGTTGGCAAAGTCACAGGCTCGCTGTATGAAGCCATCATTGCAGTGCTGCCTAAGGAAGGGAAAGACCCAACACTAACCATAAACTTACAGACCGATCTCTCTTATCAATATAGATTGTAAGCTCTTAGCTCATGTTTTGGAGAAGGCCAAACTTATTACATCTCCTGCGGTAGCAATAACGCTTGATGCCGAAAAGGCTTTTGATAAAGTTGACTGGACATACCTTGAAGCTACGCTGAATAAGTTTGGTCTGGGAGAAAATTTCATGAAGATGGTAATGTTTCTATATTTCAATCCTTTGGCTGGGGTTCGGGCGGGGCGTCAATCTCACCATCCTTTCAGTTACATCAGGGAACCAGACAGGGTGCCCCCTCTCCCCCTCCCTATTTTTACTCGCAATTGAGACATTCTTATACCACATTAAGAACAATGAACATATCTCAGGTATACATTTTAAGGATTGGACGTTTAAGGTTACCGCGTACGCTGATGACGTTTTAGTGGTCTCAGAAAAGACTGAGGAGGCCATCCCTGCTCTTATGTCCTCAATTGAAAATGTTTCCTGGGTGTCAGGTTATAAACTAAACAAAGATAAAACTGAAATAAAGTTGCTTAATAACCAAGGTAACAAACACACTAGGAAAAATATACACACCATATACTATTCCCACAACATAATAATTTAAATTAAGATATCTACTTGTCAGAAAAGTTGCTTCTGCCATTGTTTTAGCCAGTTAGCAGTCCCTGGTTTTGAAGACTAGAGTGAATATTAAGTGAAAGAGGATTCCTGACCCCCTTGTGAATGCTTAAAATGAGGGTTGAGGGTGTATTGGGACCATAAAAATACCCCAAATGTTGATTTAGTGCGGCTAGGAAAAAAATATTTATATAAATATTTTTATACTCTCTCTTCCTCTCACAGCTACTCACATACTCATACAGATACTGCTACACCCACTCCCATACCTATACAGACACTCTCACATATACTGTCACACCCATTAACAAACCCATACAGACATTGTCGATCCCATTCACAACCCCATACAGATTCTGTCACACCCATTCAGTTCAGTTTATTTCATGTTTATTCGGACTATTGGTCCACAAACAATACATAACATTGGTAAAAATTCGTCTTAAAGGAACATTTCATTAGCTCACATAAATACATCCTAAAAACAGATTCAATCTAAAATCCCCACTATAACCCAAATTACTTGAGGATTGGCTAAAAATCATTAAAAATGTATAAAACAGCCTTCACTTTTTGCATAAATTACCCCATGGCCACGGCAATATCTAAATAGGCCATTTCGGTCATCAGTATCACAGCCTGGGACCTAGTTTTGATCTTATTTTTCATAAAATTGGTTTTAAAAACATAATACGCAAGTCCAGGAACATGAGGCAATCAAATAAAATATGTGGAAGATCACATTGAGTACCCTCGGAGCAAGTGCAGCCTCCCATCTTATTTATTATAACACACTTTACCAGATTGTTCATATAACAAGGGTTTACCCCAATTCTTACTCTCAGCACTTCATTTCGTAATTGACAGTCCGGTATCTTCTCAATATAAGGGAAGCATTGATTATTTTTCCATGTAGCAGCCATGAAACGTATCGAGATTTTATTTACAAGGGAATTTTGATCCTGTGCATTGGATATTTCCATCCCCATCAAGCTGAGTGTCTTCTTGTCGATATTAGTCACCTGGACAGTGGGGCATATATTAACTCCCATCTTATTACATAGCTTTGTTATTATCCCCACTGGTCTCCCTTGCCCATTTTAGTTCGCTGTTCTGTATTTCATTTTTACACAATTGAGATATTTTAGTGTTTACGCCTATATCTAAGCGTTGCAGAAGCGTAATAGGGCCATACCTACTTGAATACCCCATGAAGTCAAGCCAAGTTCCAGCCTTATGGCCTGAACCATTGCTGACATGGGGAGACTAAATAGCTTTTTTAGGTTTTTACCTTCCTCGACATCCCAGTTTTCCTTGCCACTTAAAAATAACAGTTCAGCGCCATACAAAAATTGTGGGGGTACAATAGCCGAATATGCTTTTAGCACTGGTCTGTCGGTCATTGCACCATAGACTTTGTTAAATAATTTCAGGCCGCTGATCGATGCAGAGGTTCTTACTTTTGACGCCTCTAGGTGGGTATTCCATTTCAGACTTTTATCGAACCATAGCCCCAAGTATCTATACTCAGTAACTGATTCCACTTTCTCTGCCCCTATCCTCCAAGAGAACCCAGTTTTCTTACGGCCGAAGCTCAGGGTTTTGGTCTTATCCATATTGATCACAAGTTTTTTCCTGGAACAATATACATTAAATAAATTCAATTTCCTTTGCAGGCCCACCTCAGTCTGATCCATGATCACCAGATCGTCCGCATAAAGTAAGCATGCAATCTGCTTGCCATTTAATTTCGGGCTTGCCCCAATGGCATTGCCCAAGATTAATGGCAGGTCCTATAAAAACAAGGAAAACAGCAGGGGGGCCAATACACATCCCTGCCGTAGCCCATTTCCAATTTCTATTTTCCTGGATAGGCTGCCATCTGTATCTAAGATTATCTGGGCTCAGTTTTTAGTGTGGAGCAGAGTTATCAGCCGCAGTAGGTCATTTGGAATTCCATAGCTAAGTAAGGCCTCCCACAACAGCTCTCTATCCACCAGGTCGAAGGCTGCACGGAAGTCTACAAAACTACAGAATAGCCTTCCCCGCGTTTCCATCGACTTTCGTGCTATAGCCCAAAGGGCAAAGCAACGATCAATTGTGGAATGGCCAGCTTTAAACCCTCCCTGTTCCGAGGGGATAATCTGATTTTATTCTGCCCAGTCTTTTAAGGCATTCAATATACTTTTTGCGAAGACTTTTTCCCCTATATCTAAAAGGTTTATCAGCCTATAATTTTGGGGGATTTTGTGATCACCTTTTTTATATATTGTCCATACAATTGCACCCTTCCAGCTTTCAGGTACAATTCCTGTTTCCAAAATAACTAGGAACTTTTCAGCAAATAGCTCCGCCCACCATTCCAGTCTTGTTTTAAATATCACTGCCGGGAGGTTATCTGGGCCTGCAGCACGGGTAAGCTTCACCCATTCATATACTCATAGAGACACTGTCACACTCATTCACATACCCATAGAGACTGACATCCATTCACAAACGCATACAGATACTGTCACACTCATGCTCAACCTCCCACAAACTCTGTTGCAGCCATTCACACACAGAGACACTGTCACACCAATTGGCATACCCATAGAGACTCTGTGACACCCATTTATAAACCCATACAGTCAGTGTCAAATTCATTGACAAACCTATACAGAAACTGTTAGACCTATTCACAACCTCATACAGACTTTAAACTCTACGCAAGTTGGGGGGGCGTGGCTTCGCTGTGCAGCGGAATGGCTGCACATTAGAGCGGCTCCGCCGGTGGAGCTAATTAATCCTGCTAAAATCTATTCATGACCTCCGGAACCGTGGCCCATTCATGAAGGTACGGCGCAAGAATATGCCTGAAGTTCGGGAATACACTTTTTGAAACTTGGTAGTGGACGGAAGAATCGGAACAAAATGAGGCCGGCTCGCGAGAGCGTCAGGGAAAAGCCGGGACCTTGAGTAGACGTTGCCCCTGAGAATCGCTGGTAAAATGGAATCCTGGTAAAATCAACTATTTATGTATATATGTATATAGAGATAACTCTAACCACTAGTATATGTAGTAGACCTTTGTACTCACTACCATTCCTATGTGATTTTTAGAGTTTATCCATTTGTATCTCTTCCTTGCGTGACTTTACAACTTGTACATTTGCATTTTTTTCTATTTGTATCTCTTCCCTGTGTGACTTTACAACTTGTACATTTGCAATTTTTTTCCTGTTTGTATCTTTTATGTAACTCATGTAATCCTAAGTCCTTATGTATCGCAACTGGTTCTTTTGTGAGGCACTCTGACACCTTCAGGTAATGTTTGTGCTATAGAAAATCGCATTGAATAAAATAAAATAAGGGTGCCTTTGCTTGCACAAGACGATAGGAGGCAGTTGTGACGCTCTTTTGATGTTGGTTTGGGTCGGGTGCAATGGTGGTTAGACGATTTGGGAGCGGATGACCTGCGGGGCTACAGGGACGGACGAGGGACTGTAGGTCTGTGGGGTGAGGGGGGCGTTCTTTCATCTTAGCTGGTGACCTACCAGGAGATGGGGGTCGGGTTGTGTGTCACAATAAAGTGGTGTTGAGGGAACCCAGGGAAGTTGGGCCCCAGACGGTGGCGGTGGCCAGTGGAGGGGTAGGGGGTGCTGAGTGGGGGCAGCACTGGGAGGGTCGCATCTCTGCTATTTTGCCCGAGTGGGGGGCTGGGAGTCAGGTAGACTTGTCCAGGCCTAATCGCTGGTAAAATGGAATCCTGAGAAAATCTATTTGTATATATATGTATATAGAGATAACTGTAACCACTAGTATATATAGTAGACCTTTTACTCACTACCATTCCTATGTGATTCTTGGAGTTTATCCATTTGTATCTCTTCCTTGAGTGACTTTCCAACTTGTACATTTGCAATTTTTTCTGTTTGTATCTCGTCCCTGTGTGACTTTACAACTTGTACATTTGCAATTTTTTTCCTGTTTGTATCTTTTATGTAACTCATGTAATCCTAAATCCTTATGTATTGCAACTGGTTCTTTTGTAAAGCGCTCTTACACCTTCGGATCAGTGGTCGAAGTGGGGAAAAAAAAGTAGGGGAACTGTGGGCGGAGAATCAGAGGGCGGGAATAAACTGATGATTGGATCAGTGGGCGGAGTCGGAGGTGTGGCTAGAAATAGCAAAACATATCAATTTTTAGTATGTTTGGCATTTCACTGACCAGTTACAGCTTATAATGTTATTTCATTCAAACAATGGATAAACATGTTTATTTGAGGTTTAATATATAAGTTATTTACATTTAATACATTTACAATCTGGGACATGCTTCCAATCACAGAATGTTCCAAATACGCTTATAAGTGGAATCATAAGACATTTGTGTACGAGCTATGCAGATTCTTTCATCGGTACTTCTCCCTTTTTCTAACCATTTCTGAACATAAAATTCAGGTTTAAATTCTATGACAGGAAGCCCCACAATTTTTCTGAACATTATAGAAGACAAACAATTTATTGATATTCTGTTCTGCAGTGGTGTGAGCACCTCATTCATTACACTAAAGCCCCGTTCACATTCATCAGTGGAGGTACTAACGGTGTCTATAATGTGCACTAATGGTTTCAGGCTTCCAGGGATGCAATTTTTATTTTGTTTGTACTCTCTGAAACCAAGGATGTACTGCCTAGTATCAAATATATGCAACCTGCTACAAAGGTTTTGAAATTCTCCCTCACCATATAAGTTGTCTACTGGATATGGCTAATAAACTGGTTGTAGGGGTTTCCTTCTATGCACCAACTCTTTGTTTTCCATTTCGTCAATGTTTGTGGTTATGCATGTAGAAACATTTGATGTATTAGTCATTGTCATCCTTTTTCGCAGGTTATTTGCTTAGCTCCTAAAGAACTGTGCCCTATAAGTTCAAGTTCAGGAATTTATATAGCGCGCTACTCACCCAGAGGGTCTCAAGGCGCTTGAGGGAGGGAGGTGAATTATTTATCGAAAAGCCAGGTTTTTAGTTGTTTTCTGAAGGAGAGATGGTTCTGTGTAAGGTGGAGGTGAGTGGGGAGAGAGTTCCAGGTCTTGGCCGCTAAGTAGGAGAAGGATCTTCCTCCCATGGTGGATTTGTGGATGCGCGGAATTGCGGCGAGTGCCTGGTTGGATGATCGTAGTTGGCGGGTGGGTGTGTAGAAGGACAGTCTTGTGTTGAGGCATTCGGGTCCTAGGTCGTAGAGGGCCTTGTGTGCGTGGGTGAGGAGGCGGAACGTTATTCTCTTGTTGATGGGGAGCCAGTGAAGGTCTTTCAGGTGACCGGAAATGTGAGCTTGACGGGGGATGTCCAGTATGAGTCTGGCTGAGGCGTTTTGGATGCGTTGGAGTTTTTTCTGTAGTTTGGTAGTGGTTCCTGCGTAAAGGGTATTTCCGTAATCCAGTCGGCTAGTGACCAGTGCGTGGGTGACTGTCTTTCTTGTTTCGGTGGGGATCCAACGGAAGATTTTGTTGAGCATGCGTAGGATGTTGAAGCATGAAAATGAGACGGCGTTGACTTGTCTGGCCATCGAGAGGGAGGAGTCCAGGATGAATCCCAGGTTATGTGCGTGATCTGTAGGTATGGGCGCTGTACCTAGGGCCGGTGGCCACCATGAGTCGTCCCAGGATGAGGGGGATGATCCTAGGATGAGAACTTCCGTTTTGTCTGAATTCAGTTTTAAACGGCTGTTCTTCATCCATTCGGCTACTTCTTTCATTCCTTCGTGTAGGTTGGTTTTGGCGGTGTTTGGGTCTTTGGTAAGGGAGAGGATCAGCTGGTTGTCGTCTGCATAGGAAATGATGTTGAGGTTGTGTTGTCTTGCGATGGAAGCGAGGGGACTCATGTAGATGTTGAAGAGGGTGGGACTGAGTGATGATCCTTGTGGTACGCCGCAGATGACTTTGGTGGCCTCTGATTTGAATGGGGGAAGGCGGACTCTCTGGGTTCTCCCGGTGAGGAACGAGATGATCCAATCCAGAGCTTTTCCTTGTATTCCGACGATGTTGAGGCGTTGTATGAGGGTGCTATGACAGACTGTGTCGAAGGCGGCGGAGAGGTCAAGTAAGATGAGGGCGACTGTCTCTCCATTGTCCAGTAGTGTTCTGATGTCGTCTGTGGCTGCGATGAGGGCGGTTTCGGTGCTGTGTTTGGCTCGGAAGCCGGACTGTGAAGGGTCGAGGGAATTGTTGGATTCAAGGAAGGCGGCGAGCTGACTGTTGACAGCTTTCTCAATTACTTTGGCAGGGAATGGGAGGAGTGAGATGGGGTGGTAGTTCTTGAGTTCAGAGGGGTCTGCTGTGGGTTTCTTCAGAAGTGCGTTGAGTTCGGCGTGTTTCCAGCTTTCCGGGAAGGTGGCGGAGTCGAAGGAGCAGTTGATGACATCGCGGAGATGGGGTGCGATGATGGAGTCTGCTTTGTTGAAAATGTGGTGGGGACATGGGTCGGTAGGTGATCCAGAGTGGATGGAGTTCATCAGGCAGATGGTGTCTTCAGTAGTGATTGGGTTCCAGGTGCCAAGTTCGTTAGAGTGCTGATTTGGTTCGGGGGTGGGTGGAGTGTACTGTTCTTCGGATTGGTTTTCAAAGCTGTTATGTATGTCAACGATTTTGTTGTGGAAGAAGGAGGATAGAGAGTCACAGAGGACTTGAGAGGGAGTGATGTCGTTGGTGCCGGCGGTGGGGTTGGTAAATTCTTTGACGATGTTGAATAATTCCTTGCTGTTTTGGGCATTGTTGTTGAGTCGATCCTTGAATGCCGATTTCTTGGTGGCTCGGATCAGTTGGTGGTGTTTGCGGGTGATGTTCTTGAGGGTGGACAGGTTGTCAGTGGTTGGGTTTTTTTTCCATTTTTTCTCAAAAGTACGACATAGTTTCTTGGATTTCTTGGAAGTCATGGGGAATGCTATTGAGTTGTTTCAAATGAAACAAGCCAAAGGGAGTCCCATTAGTGTTTGGGAGGAAAGTTTGGAAGCTCTGTGTTTTCCACAGTTATTTCCCACAGGTCGAGGAGGACGATATGATGAGCGACCTGATCAAATTCCTGCTTCTGAATACCGGACTTTACGATTGTATGCAGAAGATCCTAGGTTTCGTCAATGCATTCCCTATTTGTTTCATCTATTGTACAACTGCGAAATATCTCAGCAAGGGACTTTATGGATAAAGTCAATGTGCAAGACAGTATTTTGGATTCTCACCTGATTAATCTGATGGCATGTCAGCGTGGTACTAATGAGTATTGGTACCGTCGTCATGGTGACTTAAAATGTATGCTGAGGAACTTAGGAACTCCCACATGGTTCCTCACTCTCAGCTGTGCTGAGTATGGCTGGGAAGACTTACTTGAATTTCTACGAGAGGCAAATGGAAACATTGAAAATATTGAATTCAAGACACCCGGAGAACTGTGCTCTTTGGATCCAGTGAATGTATGGAGGTACTTCAATCATAGATTTGAAGCTATGATGTCTTTCATCACGAACAAGAAAAATCCACCTCTTGGAGAGGTGTTGGATTTCTTCTGGAGAAAGGAGTATCAAGCACGAGGTGCTCCTCATATACATATGCTGCTATGGATCAAAGATGCACCCAAATTTGGAACAGATCCGGATGACTTAGTGGTGAATTTCAGAGAACAGTATTCTACATGTGCTGTTCCAAAGACAAAGTTTTACGGTTTCAAAGCCATCAATGTGGAAAGTACTGTCGTCGTAAATTCAGAAACAAGAACAAGTACTATACAAAATGTCGTTTTGGATTTCCACGATTGGTGATATCTAAAGGAAGAGTGAACAATTTGATGTCTTCGCTGCGACATAATGTGACGAGGAAATCACCCAAAAATACATACAATTGAAACGAAACGAAGAGTCCAAGAACATCAATGACTACAACCCAGTGATTTTGCCCATGTGGAATGCTAACATGGATATACAGTTTGTGGCTGACAACTGTATGGCTGTGGCTCGGTATGTGACGTCTTACATCACAAAAAAAGAAAAGACAGTACTCAAGGATATGTGGGAGGACATTTCCCATGAAAAGAGCCTCAGTAAGAAGTTGTACAGTTTCAGTCTGAAGATGTTGTCGCATCGAGAAATCGGAGCTTACGAATGTTCTGACCGGTTATCTTCAGCAAGTCTCTATGCCAAATCTAGGAGTATCATTTGGGCAAGTCTTGGTCTTGCTGCAACGCGTAATCAAGTTCTCAAACCTGTACAGGAAATTGAGTATTTGGTGGAGAAGGAGCCAAGCAGTACAGATATTTTGAAGACCAACATGTTGGATACATATTATCCAAATAGAAGCAGTCACCTGGAGAATGTTTGTCTGTATGAGGTTCTACAAAATTACATTTTCAAGAGGAACATTACAGAAGATATTGATAAAGGAGTGTATTCTGTAATTGGAAGTGAGGGATGTCTGGTCAAGCAAAAAAAATGTCTATTGGTAAATCATCGAAAATTGGATTGCGAATCTCCAGAAAGAAAAGAGATTTTCTATTTAGCTCTTTTGCAACTTTTCAAGCCTTGGCGTGCAGAAGAGGAAATGCTTGGAGATTTCCTCTGTTACGAAGACTCTTTCAATGCAGCCAAGGAGTCCATAGAATGTCCTGTTTTTCCAAAATATCTAGAAATGTTGAATGCAGAAATCGAGCAGGAAGCAACAATAGCAGCCGAGATTGCTAGAGACAGTTCTCAGGACAGTCAGAGTTCTGTTTCATTGAGTCAGGATGCACTAGGAGGGAGCAGTTATCGAAAATGAAGATGCCACTGCCATGATTGAAGTGGAAAGAGCCATGGCACATGCTCAGGAGGATGTGGTTAACTTAGAAGATTTGGAAAGACAACTCAACGTTGAGCAGAGGAAAATATATGACGAAGTTACCAGCCAAATTGATCATGGATTAAGTCATGAGAAGAAAGAGTGCTCATGTACGTAGTTGAAGCCTGTCCGACTGTACGTGAGTGGAGAAGCAGGAACTGGAAAAAGTTTCCTTATTAAAGCAATTTCATGTTATCTGCAGAAAAGAACTGAGTCATCACTGTCTTGTGTTGTCACCGCTCCAACTGGACTGGCAGCACATAATATTAAAGATATTACTTTGCGTCGGCTACTGATGCTGCCAGTGGAGCATGATAACAAATTACAATACCACAAGTTATCAGGAGATGCTTGTTGTGAAGTATCTAGAGTCCTGAAGAAGATGAAACTTCTTATCATTGACGAAGTAAGCATGGTTTCCAATGTCATGCTTGCCTTTCTGCATTTGAGAATGCAGGAAGTTCTTAAAACAGAATATGATGTGTTATTTGGTGGCAAACACATCATTGTTTTCGGTGATCTTCTGCAGCTGACACCAGTGAAAGGACAACCAGTGTTTAAACTGCTTACGCATGAAGATACCAGGAAGTGCCTAGGGAGCATTGGCAACGATAACATATGGTTAAATTTCAGGTATGCTGAGCTGCGTGAAAATATGCGTCAGGCGAAGGATGAAGATTACAAGAATATTCTACAAGATGTTAGAATCGGGAAAGTGACTGAGCGTGGGAAAGAAGCTTTACATGCACGATTACTGTCAAATTTGTATCCAGAAGAAGACGTTCTGCAGAGAATATTTTTCATAAAATTACTGAGAAGAAATCGGGAATTTGTTTGATGCCAACTCTTGCAGAATGTTCCATCTTCAACAACAAAATGTTGAATTTAGAAAACCAAGAGATTGTGAAACTGGAAGCTATTGACAGAATAGAGCATATGGGTGCAACAATTGTTTTGTCTGAGAATTTGAAATCTAAATTGGATTCATTAGAGAAGACTATATCTAAAACTGCTGATTTTGAAAAGACTCTGAATGTGTGCTTAAATTGCCGTACCATTTTGAGAAGGAATTTACATGTTGAAAAAGGTCTGGTAAATGGATCCATGGGTAATGTTGTTGATTTTGAGAAATACAGAAATAGAGATGGAATTGAATTTTTAAAAATTAAATTTGATGGCATTGAGGAAGTACAGCTAATTGGTCGTTGCACAGCTAGGTTTTTGCTTGTAAAAGACTTATATGTTCGCCGTAAGCAATTTCCTGTTTGCTTGGCATATGCGGTGACAATCCATAAATCACAAGGTTTAAGTGTAGACAGTGCTTTGGTGAATATTGGTAGTTCTGTGTTCAAGGAGGGTATGGCTTATGTAGCATTGTCACAAGTCAGAACTTTATCGGGTTTGTACTTGATTCAGTGTGATGTCACAAACATTTGTGCGGATCTCGATTGTGTTATGGAATACAATAGGTTAAGAAGAGAGTATGCGCCACATTTGCCTCAATATCCTTTGTTTGAGAAATGTGTGGTAGGCCGGAAACGAAGAAATATCACTAATAGTAGGGAGGTTTTAGCAAAAAGACCAAAAGTCGATGAACCAAAAATTGTAAGCAGAAAGAAAATGAATTCTGTTGAAGATGTTGTTGGTTTTCAATTTGAAAATAGTTCTGGTGTGAACTGCTATGCTAATGTAGTGGTTAATGTTGTCTTTTCTCTAGAAACTTTAAAAGAACAGATTGTGATCAATTCAGATCAAAGTTTTTGCTGTTTGTTGAATTCTGTGTTAGAGAAATGTAGCGCTGATAGAACAAGAGTAGAAAGTGTGTCTGAAATTCAAAATCTGTTAGACAAATGTTCAGGTCAAACACAATTCTCTCAAAATATTCAGCAAGATTGTCAGGAGTTTTTAATGTATATGCTTAATGTATTGCAAGATGAAGGTGTAGATGTAGATCATCTGTTTGGCCTTTCTTATCAATGGCAGCATGACTGCGAGGCTTGTACGTTATCAAGTACTACTAGTGTAGACTCAGAAAGATTTATATATTTAACTTTGCCAGACACTAAATCAGTATCCTTTAATAAGCTAGTAAAAGCAGCCGATCAAAACATGGAGTGTAGCCAATGTAAGTCTGCAATGCTGTCCACATTATTTATACGAAGATATGGCCAGTATGTCATTTTAATGTTTCAACGATGTAGGCCTGATGGAACAAAATTGACAACTTTAATTAAAAATTTTGTGGCTTCTCAGTTGTTAATATCAGGAAGGACTTTTCTAACTGCAGCAATTATATATCATGAGGGTCCTTCAACAACATCAGGACATTACACAACTTATTTGAAGTCTGGAAACGGCTGGTCATTCTGCAATGATTCTGTTTTAACTTTCAAAAAAAGATTGCCTTTTCACCTTAAAAATTCTTACCTGGTGTTCTTACAACCAAAATTTTAGGGAAGGAATCTCGGGATTTGTTCTGAGGAATTTCAAGAGGTTCTAATGGCTCCTACACTATATAGCCTTGTGGATAAGTGTAGCACAGAGCGAAAATTGTTTGTTTTAATAAGCTAATTCAAGCAGCAGATCAAAAGAAGGAGTAAAGGTAATGTAAGTCTGCAATGCTGTCCACATTATTTATAGAAACTTATCGGTGAAATGTCATTTTACAATTCCAACTATATAAACCGGATGTAAATAAGTTGTCAAGTCTAATTAAAAATGTTTTGGCTACACAGTCGTCGATTTCAGGAAGAACATTTGTAACTACAGCTATTATATGACATGATGGTCCTTTGACAACGTCAGGATATTACACAGCTTATTTGAAATGTAAAAAAGGCTGGTCTTTCGGCAATGATTAGTATTTGACTATTAAGCAATGTTGCCTTTTGACTTGTTTACAGAAGTGAGAATTTAGGGTAGGTAACTGGATTATAATGATTCTAGGTGTTGCTGTAATTTAGTGTGCTGTTTTAAATTGCTTTGTATGTCTCATTTTTCTTAAAACGATGGAGCTTATCTTTCAGAAAGTGGCGGGCAGAAAATGATAACAGCACAACAGAGTAAAAGCTGTTCATAGGACATCCTTTGACGTCATGGAAAGTAAGTTACTTTTGAGGAGTTCTGATTTGTGATTTGTTATATTATATGGTTTTTTTAAACACAATCATTTTGATTGTGGTTTTTTTCCCCCGCTGTTATATGATGAATACCTTCAACTCACTGTTTTTAGTGAAATTTGATATATTCTGAGAACAGCAAAAATAAACCATTTAATATGTACAATTAATTCTGTACTTTGAATTGTGATTTTTAATATGTACTCATCTTGTCTCATGCTCACTCATCTTTTACTACTTTCTATCAATTTTAAAATTTTTGTTCTCTCATTCACAGATTGAAAGTATAAAAATAACAAGTGACTAAGTTAACGATAATTATAATGTAAGTGTTTAGTACTCATTCCGTTACATCTCTTTCACATTCAACTTTTATTAGTTCCACTGCTTCATTTCTTTAACCCTCAGTTTCCTGCCTTTGCTACTTCCCTCATTCCTTTTTCTATTACTTACTTACTCTACTCTTTCCACTCCTTTTCTCAGTCCCTCTTTAAACAGTATCTCTGTGTTACTCCCTCTAGCTGTCTTTCTTTTAACATTACTCTCTGTTTACTTCCCTTATACTTACTCTTCTTTTTTAAAAAAAAAATAAAATTTCTAGTTCGCTTCCGGTTCGAGTACCGGCGTGCGAACCGGGAAGCGAATCAAAAGAAATAGAGGTTGCCAGAGTGCTAAACATTCTAGCAATTTCTTATAAAGGGGAGATAGTTCTGAAAAGAACTTTTTTTTAAATTATTTTTGTTGTTTTATATTTTTTTTATTTTTTTTCTGAACATTTTTTACTTTTTTTGTATTTTTTGAACGGTTTTATATTTTTTTTGTTTTTTTTTGGTGGGGGAAACGAAAATGATTCATTATAAAGGGCTCAACAGGAGCAACAAAAGAAAAAAGATAATTTATTTTCTGGGGCGTTTTGGACATTTGTGATTGTCAATAGCTGTGTTGATTAAATGTATCAATCAATCATGACACTTATAGAGCGCGCTACATACCTGTAGGGTCTCAAGGTGCTGGGGGAGGGGGGGTGCCGCTACTGCTCGAACAGCCAGGTCTTCAGCTTCTTCCTGAAGGAGAGGTGGTCTTGGGTCAGGCGCAGGTCGGTCGGGAGGGAGTTCCAGGTCTTGGCGGCCAGGTAGGAGAAGGACCTTCCTCCTGTAGTCGCTCTTCGGATGCGGGGGACGGCGGCGAGGGCGTGGTTGGCTGATCGGAGGTGGCGTTTGGGAGCGTAGAAGTTGATCCGGCTGTTGAGGTAGCTCGGGCCTTGGTCGTGTAGGGCTTTGTGTGCGTGGGTGAGGAGGCGGAAGGTGATTCTTTTGTTGACGGGGAGCCAGTGAAGGTCTCTCAGATGTCCGGAGATGTGGCTGGTTCATGGGATGTCGAGGATGAGTCTGGCTGAGGCGTTCTGGATCCGCTGGAGTCTCTTCTGGAGCTTGGCGGTGGTACCGGCGTAGAGGGCGTTGCCGTAGTCCAATCGGCTAGTGACGAGGGCCTGGGTGACGGTCTTCCTGGTCTCGGTGGGGATCCACCAGAAGATCTTCCGTAACATGCGTAGGATGTTGAAGCATGCCGAGGAGACGTTGTTGACTTGCCTGGTCATGGAGAGGGAGGAGTCCAGGATGAAGCCCAGGTTGCGTGCATGGTCTGTTGGTTTGGGTGCGGTGCCCAGGGCAGGAGGCCACCAGGAGTCGTCCCAGGCGGAGGGTGAAGAGCCCAGGATGAGGACCTCCGTCTTGTCAGAGTTCAGTTTCAGGCAGCTGGTCGTCATCCACTCGGCTACCTCCTTCATCCCTTCGTGCAGGTTGGCTCTGGCGGTGGCGGGGTCGTTGGTCAGGGAGAGGATCAGCTGGGTGTCGTCGGCGTAGGAGATTATGCTGAGGTTGTGTTGGCGTGCAATGGCCGCGAGGGGGCTCATGTAGACGTTGAAGAGGGTGGGGCTCAGAGAGGATCCTTGAGGGACGCCGCAGATGACTTCGGAGGCCTCTGACTTGTACGGTGGTAGGCGGACTCTCTGTGTTCTTTCGTCGAGGAAGGAGATGATCCATTCCAGCGCCTTGTCCTGGATTCCGACGTTGCTGAGGCGCTGTACTAGGGTGCGGTGGCAGACAGTGTCGAATGCCGCGGAGAGGTCTAGGAGGATGAGGGCCGCTGTTTCTCCGTTGTCCATCAGGGCTCGGATGTCATCGGTGGCGGCGATGAGGGCGGTCTCGGTGCTGTGATTGGCTCGGAAGCCGGACTGTGAGGGGTCGAGGGATCCATTCGTCTCGAGGAAGGCGGCCATCTGCTTGTTGACGGTCTTCTCGATGACTTTGGCTGGAAACGGGAGGAGCGAGATGGGGCGGTAGTTCTTGAGGTCGGTGGGGTCCGCTGTTGGTTTCTTGAGTAGAGCACTGAGTTCGGCGTGCTTCCAGCTCTCAGGGAAGGATGTCTCGCAGGTGGGGTGCGATGACAGCGTCGGCCTTGTTGAAGACGTGGTGAGGGCAGGGGTCGGTCGGTGATCCGGAGTGGATGGAGTTCATCGTGCGGATGGTGTCTACGGTGCTGATCGGGGTCCAGGCGTGGAGGGTGGTGGCGGGGGGTGGTTGTTCGGTCATGGTGTGCGTTGGTTGGTTGTTGAAGCTGTTGTGTATGTCTGCGATCTTGTTGTGGAAGTATGAAGCGAGGGAGTTGCAGAGGTCTTGCGATGGGGTGATGTCGTTGTTTCCTGCGCTGGGGTTGGATAGCTCTTTCACGATGTTGAAGAGTTCCTTGCTGTTGTGTGCGTTGTTGTCCAGCCGGTCCTTGAATGCAGTTTTCTTGGCGGCGCGGATCAGCTGGTGGTGCTTCCGAGTGGCTAGCTTGAGGGTGGTCCTGTTGTCCGGTGTAGGTTCCCTTCTCCAGACTTTCTCGAGGGCTCGGCAGTTCTTCTTGGAGCTCTTGAGTTCGGCGGTGAACCACGGGGCTTTCTTGCTGCCGGGTCTGCTGGGCGGGGTCCTCAGCGGGGCGAGCTCGTCCGCGCAGATGCTGATCCACTTCATGAGGTTGTCGGCGGCCTGGCTGGGGTTCGCTGAGCTGGCAGGAGGGTGCTGGCTCAGGGAGGTGGCGAGCTGGTCTGCTGGGATCTTGTTCCAGCTTCTGCGGGCGGCCTATTGCTGGTGGTGGTGGGTCGTCGTTCTCTTGAAGGTGAAGTGGATGCAGCTGTGGTCCGTCCATTGAAGCCATGAGGCGTGGCTGAAGTCGATGTCTGTGCTGGAGGAGAAGACTGCGTCGAGTGTGTGTCCGGCGAGGTGGGTGGGGGTGGACACCAGCTGCTTGAGTCCAAGATTGGCGAGGTTGTCGAGCAGGGTGCTGGTGTTGCAGTCGTTGTTGTTCTCCAGATGGAAGTTGAGGTCCCCCAGGAGGATGTAGTCAGCGGAGGGGAGGGCATGCGGGCTGACGAAGTCGGCGATGTCCTCGCTGAATTGGGTGCGTGGTCCCGGGGGTCGGTAGATCAGGGTGCCTCTGAGGGTGGTGTTCGGGTTGGTGTGGATCTGGAAATGCAGGTGTTCGGCGCTGGTCAGGGTGTTGTCGGTGCTGGTCGTGAGACGGATGGTGTTCCTGTGGATGATGGCGATGCCTCCTCCCATCTGGTTGGCGTTGCGGTCCCTCCGGACGATCTTGTAGCCCTCTGGGATGGCGATGGCGATGTCGGGAGCTGAAGAGGCGTTCATCCAGGTCTCCGTGAGGAAGGCAACGTCAGGGGCTGTGGCGTCTAGGAGGTTCCAGAGTTCAATGGCGTGTCTGTGGACGGAGCGGGTGTTGAGCAGGATGCACTTGAGGTGGGTGCTGCTGGTGTTCGGCTTGGCGGGTGCTGGGCAGGTCCGGATGCAGGAGAATTTGCAGGCGTGGCAGCTGAAAGGTCCGTGGGTGCGTCGTGGTGTGGCTTGGTGGCATTCTGGGAGTCGGCCGTTGTTGAGTGCGATGAGGGTGGTGGCGGAGTACGTCAGGCGGGTAGGACGGGGTCTTCGGGGGCCAGGGGTCCTGGCGCTGGTCGCGATCCGGTCGCGGACGGGCGCAGACGGGCTTACCTTTGGCGCGCCTTCGGCGCACAATCGGCGCGCCCGCTGCGCGTGACCGCTGCGCGTTCGCTGCGCGTGACCGCTGCGCGTTCGCACGGTCGCCATATAAGGCGAAGTGCGCGGGTGGGCGGAGCAGCAGGGAGGCGGGGAGGGAACAGAAGAGAAAAGGGGCAGGGCAAATGGCGGTGGCGGGAAGCGGGGAGGGAGAGCGGAGGGCGGCGAGGTAGGCGGGCAAACAGGAAGGAAACTGTAAACATGGCACAGAGATTACAATGAGTGAAACAGGCACAAATGGGGGGCAAAACAAATGGCTAAAACAGCAAGAGAAACGATCACACGGAACAAAAAATACAGGCACAAATAGAGGGCAAAACAAATGGCTAAAACAGGAAGAGAAACGATCACACGGAACAAAAAATACAGGCACAAATAGAGGGCAAAACAAATGGCTAAAACAGGAAGAGAAACGATCACACGGAACAAAAAATACAGGCACAAATAGAGGGCAAAACAAATGGCTAAAACAGGAAGAGAAACGATCACACGGAACAAAAAATACAGGCACAAATAGAGGGCAAAACAAATGGCTAAAACAGGAAGAGAAACGATCACACGGAACAAAAAATACAGGCACAAATAGAGGGCAAAACAAATGGCTGAAACAGGAAGGGAAACGATCACACGGAACAAAAAATACAGGCACAAATAGAGGGCAAAACAAATGGCTAAAACAGATGGGGAGCGACCAAGGCGGCAGCGAGGCCAGCGGCGAGGCAGTAAGGCAGGCAATGGGGCACACGCAGCAGCTGGTCGCCGTGCGGCGCGGGGGTGTCCCACAAGTCTCTCCCTGTAGCAAATCAATTGGCCACAAAAAATGCACACGTGCTTCACATTCCCAAACTTCATTTGGATATTTGGGACCATCTCCCTCGCCTCTGGTCCCGTCACTGCCTCTTCATTGGATGTACTGGCCACAGGTGGGGGGTTATCCTGCAGGTCACGTACTTGTGCAGCACTATAATTTATAGAGTGCCACCTGTCCATGTGCCTATGCATGGTATAATTGCCATAGCTGTATTTCTTATCAGTCCCTCTGGACAGATCTTTTTTGCAGATCAGACAGGTAACGTAGCAGGCATTTACCTTTTTTTGGCCCCGGGGAAATGTGAAAAATTGCCATATGTAATTTTCTTTCACATGTGACCTCCTCGGCTGTTCAGGTAAAAACTCCCTCGTCCCTTGCTCCTCTTCCTCTTCTTCCTCTTCTTCCTCCTCTTGCTTAAGAATAACCTGAGGAGGTGGTCCTCTCTTCCTAGGAGGTGGTGGTGGTGGTGGGGGTCCACCAGCTGCAGCTACTAATGAAGCCATTGGTAAAGAATCAAAGTAGGTCTTTCTCTCATAAAAATGAAAGTCAGAGTGAGGAAAAAAGGTGGGGCTTTCATCATTTGGGAAAACAAAATGTTCTAAACCAATGAAAAGTGTTATTTTTAGGTCATATGACCAAGCCTTACATCATTAGGAAACCAAAAGTAAAATGAACCAATGAAAAGTTTTATGAACAAGTCACATGACCTGTTATGCTTACGTTACGCCTCCCGCTACGCACCCGGAGCGCTTCCGGGGCGCTGCCCTTCGCGCCTCGGTTCGCGCTCCGGAGCACTTCCGGGTGCGCTAACGCGGCGCGTCATAAGATGCATTACGCGGCAATGTGATACGTCGCGTTTACGCGACGCATCACGATATTGTTTTCTTGCGCGGCAGTTGCGCCAACGGAACGTTTCCCGGTTCGCGGACCGGGTCGCTGCACCAAATTGAGCTAACGGGAAGCTGCCCGGTGCGCGGACCGGTAGCGAAAAAAAAAAATAATAAAAAAAATATATAAATAAAAAAATTATATTGCAAACATAAAATATATTTTTGCATTAAAATAAGAATACATTTTACAGCTTTTGATATTTGCTATTAAAAAACCATTGAAATTCACTGAAAAAACCATAGGTTATAGACCAAATATAGTTAGGAATTAGCATTTACAAAACCTTCAAAATTCACTGAAAAAACCATAGGTTATAGACCATATATAGTTAGGGATTAGCATTTACAAAACCTTATTTTACTCGCACAAAACCATTGAAATTCGCATATATAGTTAGTTGCACTAACTATATATCACGCACCCGCAATCCACTGCTGATGATGTCACATATTACATCATTCATGACATGGTCAGTGACATCACTGATGACATCACTGTTGACAACTCAAATGACATCACTGACAACATCACTGATGACATCATTTCAGTGATAATATGATGAACCTCTTCAGACTCTAATATAACCTTAGATACACTCAGTGTAAACAGACACTCACAGATTGTCACTCATCCATGGAGTTACTCATACACCTAGTCAGTCATGCAAAGAATCAATCACACCTCCATTTCCTCAACTATACAGTTTTACACACCTTACTTATTCAAACATATTCTAACACATATTTACTCTCTTATACAATCACTGATACACGTTTTCAATGATCCATGCAGCCACTCACACATTCACTGGCTCTTATACACAGTAATTTATATATGTCAACTCTCACATGTACTGTGTTTTACATATGTACTTACTTTGACATGTAGCACTGAGATATCCATTCACTCACCAATACACTCATGCACACAATCAACCACCCATACAGCTGTTTCCACATGCAATTTTGAACCCATACATCTAGTGAATCAACTGTTCACACATCTATGCACAGAGTCACACACCTCCCAGCCACCCCCACACACACACTCACTCTCCCATACAAATACTTGGGCAACCAATCAATAACCCATATAATTACTCCTATAGCTACTGATCAACACATGCAGCAGTTTACAGAACAACAGATATAATGATGCACAAATTAAGACAGTTTAGTCACTAACCCATGCACTCAGTGAGACATATTAAATCATTGTCTCATACAGTTAGTCATGCTCCTACTAAATCCTTCATCCAGACACTTATACATCCACTCATTCTTCAATATGTAAACATATTTTAACTTTACAGAAACACACAGTCACTGGATGATGTCATCAGTGATGTCATCAGTGATGTCACTGACCATGTCATGAATGATGTAATATGTGACATCATCAGCAGTGGATTGCGGGTGCGCGATATATAGTTAGTGCAACTAACTATATATGCGAATTTCAATGGTTTTGTTCGAGTAAAATAAGGTTTTGTAAATGCTAATCCCTAACTATATATGGTCTATAACCTATGGTTTTTTCAGTGAATATATATATATATAGCAGCAAGCTTCCTGTAAACCTCCCAGGTTCAGAATATCAGGATTGGCTGTAGCTCAAGAATAAACAAATAGCCACTAACCTTTTCCAAACGCCAATCAGAGACGACGTGTGATGAAAGTCCCCTAATCCCCCGAAACACGACCCCCAACAAAGGCAAAATAAATACCTCTGCGTGAATTCGTGCCCCCAGGGAAGAAGGGAAAAGGGAAAAAATAATAAAGTAGCTGTGGTCTTGGTGTATCACTTGTAGTCCTGGCCAGTCATCAGCGAAGACCCCAAAGTTGTGCACACTACAGGAGGATGACAAATAATGGGTATAAGTAATGTGAAGGAAAACCACTGGACTCTTATATTTCCTATTCTCCTCTCCCTACTCACCCATAGCTCGCAGACTGTCTCTTGAATAATGCTCTCTGTTCTATATATATATTCAGGAACAGAAGACTTCCACTTAATCCAACTTCAGAAATATAGTCTTCGAATTCTTCAAAACATAAACAGTCATTGATCAGCATAATAGACTAACAGCATTTCTTTCTTCATCAATGGTATTTTGTCATACCACACTAAATAGTTTTCGGCGTTGCTGAAGCCTTTCTCATTTGCACAAAAATCTTCTTTCCAGATAATGTTTTAGTTAACTTAAACAAACAAAGTCTGCCACGGTACTAATTGCCTTGCAGTTCTGAATCTGTTTTATTTCCACTAAGAAAAGTGTTACAACAGAAGGCGTCTTTGCCTCAGACGCCCCTCTGATAACACTTTCACTATTTTCTTGCTTGCACATTTAAAACGCGACTTCTGCTTTCAAAGCACAGCCGCTGCTCGGGACCTTTGTCAGTTGCAAAACTATTTCGAAAATGATTGCTTCCTCATGAAGCTTCCTTCCGACTCGAATACCTGGCAATAAACAAGTTCTACGCAGTCCTCCAGGAAACACAGTTCAACAGGTCGAAAATCACTAGGACATGGCTTTTCTTCTTTTCTTCAAGCTGAACTCCGGCGGGAAGCACCATCCGCCATTCCAAAACCTCGAGGTAAAATTGACAAGCACTCTCCTGTTCCCTGGGCGGCCCTTAAGTGTGCACCACCTTCACTCTTCGCCAAGTCAAGCCTAGGGATGCTGGGACATGTAGTTTTGTGCACTTTTTCCCCAATATTGCGTTTTTGCATAGAATAACGGTGATGATGTTTCATACAACGCCAGGAAATCGCTACAGGACCCCCTCTCGAGGACCGCCGACCCGGCGGTCGACCTGGTTTACCAGGATACATAGCATGAAAGCTGTCCACCAACTCAGGACAATGCAAGTTACCCACAGGTTCCCATGTCCTTTCCTCAGGCCCATATCCCTTCCATTCCACCAGATACTGAACTCTACCCCTCACCATACGGGAATCAAGGATAGACTGAACCTCATATTCCTCTTCCCCATCAACTTCAAATGGAAGAGGTTTCTCCTGTAGTCTCATACCAGGAAGACAGGGATGGAGAAGAGAAACATGAAACACAGGATGAATCTGCCAAGACGCCGGAAGGGACAGTTTCATTGCCACAGAGTTAATGACCTCCACTATACTGTAGGGACCCACATATCTAGGTTTGAGTTTGGATACCCCCTTGATATGGAGATTTTTTGTGGCGAGCCAAACCTTATCCCCCACCTTGTAGGTTGGTTCCTCTGTTCTGTGCCTATCAGCAAAAGGTTTCTGAGATGTTTGTGCGGCAGCTAAACTACGCTTGGCTGCAATTAGTACTGCCCTTAGATGTGCGTGATGCTCATGTATGCTAGGCACAGGGGAACGAACAGGCATATCAAAGGGTAGTGAGTTAGGGTGATAGCCGTGTAAACAGAAAAAAGGGGAGGAACCCAATGTGGAATGTTGGGCATTATTGTAGGCGAATTCAGCCATCCATATCAACGTAGTCCACTCCAATCCGTTTTGCTGAGTAAAACACCTAAGGTACTGTTCCAGCGTCTGGTTCAGGCGTTCCGTTTTACCATCTGTCTGAGGGTGGTAGCTGGTGGACAGGCGGGCATCAATATCCAAGGTCTTGCAAAGAGCCCTCCAAAACCGGGACGTGAACTGGGACCCCCGATCCGTAATCAGCACACAAGGAATACCATGAGCTCTCACTATGTGTTGAAGGAAGATTGCCGCTAGTTCAACTGCAGTCGGTAAGCCAATCAAAGGAATAAAATGCCCCATTTTCGTCAAATGGTCAACCACAACGAGGATCACTGTCTTTCCATCACAGGGTGGCATTTCAACTATAAAGTCCATGGACAATGTGTGCCAAGGTTGAGGAGGGATAGACAATGGTCTGAGGAGTCCAACAGGTTTTATGTGGAGAGCTTTTTCTTGCACACAAATAGCACAGTTCTTAATGTACAGCCGAACATCTTCACGGAGTTGAGGCCACCAAAAAGAACGCTCCATACTGGCAATAGTTTTATACATTCCGAGATGTCCACCCAAGGGGGAATCATGGGTCCAAGCCAATACTTGTTGGCGAAGAGTATCAGTCGGAACGGCCCACACATTGCTCTTAAATAACACCCCGGGAGCCTTGATCGGTCACACGTATAACAACCAAACGACGATCGATTACATCATCTTAAGTGACAACCTGCAAAACAAAATGACAAATTTCATGGTTCACCAACGCAATGATAGCGATCACGCAGCACTAACAATAACCATGAACTTATCGGTGCAATCACGATATCAGCCGATATGTGTGGGAGCTTCGGACGGCCAAGAATTAACAAAACTCCCCAGAAGAATAAAATGGGGGCAGGTAGCCACAGCAACCTTTAACAACTGGGCAAATACGTGGGCAGGCTGGCCCCCGTGCAAATACAACCAGGAGATGATAGCCACATGGGAAGGAATCACCTTGACCCTAGCGGCAGAACTTAGGGGAGGTGGAGACAACCCCAGGGCAATCCGCTGGCATCCTCCGACCACACTTGGATTCAATGCAGAAATTAAAACCAGTGCAAAGGACTTAAACAAAAAACGTAAAGCCTACAGTAAAAACCGCACAACTGAAAATAAAGTCCAACTGCAAGAGGTTGCAAAGAGCCACTCCATAAAAGTGTGGGCCGCAAAGCGCAATCATTGCGAAGCTCAGTGGCTGAAAATTTTCGATCTACTGAGCCCCGGAAAATCACAAGAGTTTTGGAGTTATATCAGCCATCTTGGTCGAGGCACAAACCACAGAGAAAATGCCCTCGAGGCTTCTGTCTGGGTTCGCCATGTAAAAGCACTTTACCAGGAAGAAGGACTTACAATCAAGCCTCACAACACGACCCCACAAAAATTGGACCCGGCTCAATCTACTAACACAACATCCCCTCCTGGAAAAACTCTAGTGTCCAAAATACTAAAAAAAATTCGAGCAAATGGCGCACCGGGCCCTAACGGCCTACCAGGCCATCTATTCAAATCAAACATTGAATTCTGGTCTGAAAACCTGACCCACCTATTTTCTGACTGTTGGCTGTCAGGGGCTGTGCCTGACTCATGGCGAGGCTCGCTCCTGCACCCAATTTACAAAAAAGGGACCAAATCAGACCCAACTAACTACCGTATGATCGCCCTGTTGGACATTGAGGGTAAAGCTTATGCAAGTGCCATCCTGAAAGACCTCACAGACTGGGCAAGTGAAGAAAATCTCCTGCCATTCTGTCAAACCGGTTTCAGACCAGGGTCCTCGACCGCGGACAACATTACAGCACTCTCTTATCTAATCAATCGAGCACGGCTGCGTAAAAGCCTCCCCTTATTTGCCTGCTTCATCGACTATTCTGCTGCGTTCGATGGGGTAGACCGTACCATCCTTTGGAGAAAGCTGGTCCACTGGAACATCGATCCTTCCCTGTTAAGAGCGCTACAATCCCTGTACCAAAACACCTGGGTAAGAATCAAACTTTCAAACGATTCTGCAACTGATAAGATAGTCACGAACCGCGGTTTAAAACAAGGGTGCGTGTTGGCGCCCCTATTGTTCAACTTATATACAGCAGACATGGAGACAGCCTTGCTGGGGGCCACCTTAGTAACACCAAAGATCGGGGCAACCAAAATACATTTCATGCAGTATGCGGACGATCTCGTAATTCTGGATCACACAAAAACAGGACTCCAAAAGGCACTCACCGCCCTGGCAATATACAACAACAAAAACAGGCTGGTAGCAAACCCGACTAAATCAAAAATAGTCATTTTTGGGCACTACCCCAAAAAAAAAAGAGCAAAATGGAGCCTCGGCCATTTAACCTTGGATAGTACCCAGAAATACATATACTTAGGGGCCTCCTTTCACGAATCAGGGACGTGCGGCACCCATCTAAAGAAAATTCAGGGCAAAGGCAAGTCCATCACCTTTGCCCTATGCAAACTACAAGCCCTTATACATAGCCCATCAGCTACGGCCATTCAAAGAGTCCTTAAGGCCAAGTTAATGCCGGCCCTTAACTACGCACAACAGGCGTACCCAGGCAAATTAAATAAGGAGTTGGAAAAAATCCACTGCGGGGCATACAAGAGATTGTATCATCTGCCGAAATGTATAAGAAACACTCTAATCCGCCTGGAATTCGCCCTTAACCAACAAACCTTGGAAGAAATGGCAGCTCTAAGTAAATATTATTACCTTGCAACAGCGGCACGTGATAACACACTAAAGGCCGTTCTGAAACACATCTTCACTGAACAAGGGAACCCCTGGTCAGCTACCATCGAAGCTGCCATGACGCAATTGAACCTGGCGATCGAGTCATGGAACCCGGATCTTGTCAACTACACGACCATCAAACACGTGATAAAGAGACAAGTGCGTGCACGCTCCCGGGAGCTGGACTTGGAGTCCCTCAGGAAAAGAGCCTTCCATGAGTCCTTATGCTTGCCACATATTGCGCTCAATCCACGAAACCATCTCACGCAGGCCGTGGGCCTCCCAGCTCTCCACAAGATCCTTGCCTACAGATTGCACCCCCTGCCGCTCAATGAACTATACCATCCGGAAAATGCAGGCACAGGAGTTCGGGTTTGCAGACTCTGCAACTATAAACGAGAGTCACTGGCCCACTTACTGTTTTGCTGCCCTGCTCTACGTGCACCCCGCACACTCTATCTTAGGCCCATTCTGAGGGACGCTGGGACACGCACAGTCAAGGAAGCAATCCATCATCTTTACACCTTGAGCGTGGTAAAACAGATGGCCTCATTCGGAAAATTCATTCAACAGACTCGGCTGGAGTTGACAGCAGCAAGGGCCACGCAGGAATAGAGACCTTGCTGTATGAACCCCCGATGGTCTCACAGGCCCCCGACCGCGTGCGCCAGTATGAACTTTTTTTTTTTTTTTTCCTTTTTTGCCCCCACGAACTTTGGGAACCTTTTAAGACATGCTTGACTACTGGAATTTTCTGGGTTTTAATTTTTGTAAATTTTTTACTTGATCTTAATGTAATGGTTTTAAGTAACCACACAATAAAAGTTATTCATTCATTCATTCAGTCGGAACGTAAATGGCAGTGTGATGATATGCAAGGTTGTCTTTTTCTGAACGATGTTCTGGATCCTCCTGTATCCATTCATGGACATCCATCTCTGCCACAGCCACTCGTACGTCTTCCAGAAATTCATGGGAAGATAACAAGGCCACTGACTGCAAAGGCTCCTCCACTTCAGTTAGTATCCGGGGAGGTTCCAAGTCTTTGATCTCTCTCTGTTCTCCTGTTTCACCAATACGGGAGAGAGCATCCGCCTTCCCATTTTGGGGTCCTGGTTTGTACTTAATTACGAAGTCAAAATCAGAAAAAAACAGGGTCCACCTTAACTGCCGGGGAGTCAGGGCCTTGGCTGTTTTTAAAAACAACAAGTTCCTGTGGTCAGTATATATTTCGACGGTATGCACAGCTCCCAAAAGGTAGTGACGCCATTCCTCACAAGCTCTTTTTATAGCCAAGAGTTCCTTGTCGGAAACGGAATAGTTGGCCTCACAAGGAGTGAGTTTCTTTGAGAAAAAGGCAACCGGATGTAATTGACCTGACACAGGATGGCGTTGTGACAGAACCCCTCCAACTGCATATTGAGATGCATCGGTTTCCAGTACAAAAGGGATCTGGGAATCAGGATGACGGAGAATGGGTGCCTGTGTGAAACGTTCTTTGAGATACCTGAACGACTTGTCTGCCTCCTCACTCCAGACAAAAGAAACGTTCTTTCGCAAAAGACATGAAATAGGATGTATGATCTTTGAAAAATCCTTAATGAATCTTCGGTAGTAATTAGAAAAACCGAGAAAACTCTGTACCGCTTTGACATTCTTGGGGGTGCACCACTGTGTTATGGCTTCTACTTTACTGCTATCCATCTGGAAGCCTTGGGCGTTAATCACATAGCCAAGAAATGACACCTCCTGCGCATGAAATAAACATTTCTTAAGTTTTGCATATAACGTATATTGCTGCAATCTTCCAAGCACGGTTTTAACATGTGTTACATGCTCTGCCAGAGTTGAAGAATAAACCAAAATGTCATCGCTATATATACGACGCAAAAGGTTTCCAGACATCCCCGCAGCACCTCGTCCATCAAATACTGAAAAGCGGCGGGGGCATTGCATAGCCCAAAGGGTATCACCCGATACTCGAACAGCCCAAACTCGGTCCGACACGCCGTTTTCCACTCATCCCCTCTTTTAACCCGTACCAGATGGTAGGCTCCACGAAGGTCAAGCTTGGTAAAATATCGGGCTCCCTTCAGTTGATCCATGAGTACAGGGATTAAGGGGAGAGGATACCGGTTCTTTATGGTCACGCGATTGATGGCTCTATAATCGATGCAGGGTCTCAATTCTGCACAATCCTTCTTCGGAATAAAGAACATGGGCGAGGAAGCTGGAGAGGTCGAATGTCGAATAAAACCTGTAGAAAGGTTTTCTTCAATATAATTCTTCAAATACTCCGTTTCCTTTTCAGTCAGTGCATAGACCGTGCTGCACGGAGTGTCAGCCCGAGGCTCCAGTTCTATCCGGCAGTCATATACCCGATGCGGAGGCAAATGGGTAGCCTTTTGTTTATCAAACACAGGAGCAAATTCACTGTACTCCGCAGGAAGGATGGTGGCACAACAATACCGCTCCAGAGAACAGGATGAAGCCAGACATACAGAAGGATTGATACCAGTGGAGCTGGTACTAAACGAGTCTTGAATGCAATGCTCTTTGCAATATTCCGAGGACAATGTAATGGTGCGCGCTGCCCAGCTGACCTGAGGATCATGAAGTGTCAACCAAGGCATGCCCAGAATAAGTCGAAACTGAGGGGCATCAATAACATCAAACTGAATATATTCTTGATGATTTACACTGGTCTGCACTAAAAGAGAACGAGTATGATATGACACAGGGCTGGAAGATAAAACAGTTCCATCCACCGCCTTGACCAACTCAGGCTTTTCCTTCTTTATGCAAACGATCCCGATCTTCATTGCGTATTCTTGGTCGATGTAATTACCGGTTGCCCCAGAATCCAACAAGGCATCAATATTCAAGGAATCGTGTGCAGTGATCCAAAGCTTGACCTTCAAGTTCATATGGGCCACAGCTGGATGCAAGGTATTAGCAAGTACTGGTGAGATCGTTGGAGAGTGGGAACCCAAGGCAGAGACCTCTTCCTGATTTGGGTTCGTCAGTTTTCCGCCGGCTCACGTGCTTGGATACTGGCTTAGACACGGGGAACAAAAGATTTTCCAGGTACTGCATTACGGGCTCTACAATCCTTAATGAAGTGTCCCCCTTTTCCACAATACATGCACTGTTTCAGTCTTCTTCTTTTATCTCGTTCTTCCTGTGACAGGTGGCCCCGAATACCTCCTATCTGCATAGGTTCAGCACCTTCAGTTACCTTAGGATGTTCCTCCGCCGGACTCCTAACTCGGGGAAAGAAATATCGACCATCCCCTCTGTTTCTGTCCCCTTTCCGTTCTAAGAGACGATGATCCAACTGAACAGTTAGATCTATCAATTCTTCGCAGGTATTGGGAAGTTGGACTACTTGAGACAGGACGTCCTTCAACTCTCCCCTCAATCCTTGATAAAACAAGGAAATCCTTTTTGCAGGAGGCCATTCGGTTTCTACCACTAACCTATTAAAGGTGGTAATATAGGAAAGTAGATCTTGTGTTCTCTGCCTCAGGGTAATCAACTCCCTGTCTAAAGTCAACATGTGGGATTTCCTATCGAAACGTTTTCGAAGCTCCAAACAGAAATTAGGAAAACTATGCAATACTGGATCGTTTCTTTCTAGTAAGGGTATCGTCCAACTTGCAGCGTTCCCTCCCATATAGGACATCATAAAGGCAGTCTTGGCAGAGTCATCCTGGAATACCCTGGGTTTGCATAAGTAATGTAACCTACACTGATACAGGAAGGTTTCAAATTCCCATATTTTGAATTACATGTACCGTCTGAGCAGGGTCAGTGGGAGAGGATGTTACTTGCGGCGTTACAAAAAACCCACCCCCTTCTGCACCTAACGGAGCAGGGTACGTTGCGGATACTGGAGGAGGCAACGTAGCAGGCTTTATATAGGGAACCCCCCCAGTGCTTATTCGAGAAAGTCCTGCTACCTCCCTCCGGAGAATGCCTACTTCTTTATACACGGCCTGATTCTCTGATCTAGAAGCATTCACCTCTAGCTGTAAGGCCGCTAAGCTTTCCACCACAGAGGTCAACACTGTCTCGACCTCCATCGTCCAGGCTGGCTATATATACTTGGGCTTGTCAATCTATCAGGATTGGCTGTAGCTCAAGAATAAACAAATAGCCACTAACCTTTTCCAAACGCCAATCGGAGACGACGTGTGATGAAAGCCCCCTAATCCCCCGAAACACGACCCTTCCTTCCGACTCAAATACCTGGCAATAAACAAGTTCTACGCAGTCCTCCAGGAAACACAGTTCAACAGGTCGAAAATCACTAGGACATGGCTTTTCTTCTTTTCTTCAAGCTGAACTCTGGCGGGGAGCACCATCCGCCATTCCAAAACTTCGAGGTAAAATTGACAAGCACTCTCCTGTTCCCTGGGCGGCCCTTAAGTGTGCACCGCCTTCACTCTTCGCCAAGTCAAGCCTAGGGATGCTGGGACATGTAGTTTTGTGCACCTTTTCCCCAATATTGCGTTTTTGCACAGAATAACGGTGATGATGTTTCATACAACGCCAGGAAATCACTACACAGAAAGGGTCAGGACAGACAGACAGCAAAGTCTACCAATGAGCGAGGCAGGGCAACGTCAGAGTTCTCATGCTGTATGCACTGCAAAGCATGTGCATACAGCAAGAACTGTTCTAAAATCAAAGTACCTAACAGTGAGAGGGAATTTGAGATTAGAGGAAACTTTGACTGCAATACAGAGATGTGTGTATATTGTTTAATCTGCCCGTGCAATAAACTCTATATTGGTAGCACAAAGAAAAAGGCAAAATTGAGGGTCTTGGAACACAAGCGAGCAATCGGGAACAACAGTGAATTGTATCCAGTAGCTCGTCATTTCAAGAGTTGCATTAACCAAAATGACAAACTGCTAGCATTTGTTGTTCTGGATGCAATCAAACCTCAATTAAGGGGAGGTGACAGACAACATCAGTTAAGGGTATTAGAGTCTAAATTTATTATAGATTTCGAAACTCTAATACCGGTAGGCCCGAACTCCAGTGAAGAATTGGCAGTCCATCTTGGATAATTTTACTGCATTACAATCAGTGGCTAAATGTATGAGACTCCTTGTATACAAATTGATGAGAATGCATTGTTTTTAATTTGTACATATATTCACGTATTTTTAAATCTTTTGCAATTGTATGTGAGCACTTTTTCTTTTTCATTTTCTCATTAGGACTGTGCAGTTTGTTTGATGGCTATGAACTGATTACAACCGTCTGTCAAGATTGTGTATTAATGGTGAAAAATTATTGAAAATAGACCTTAACAGTACTCTTTTCAATTCAATAATACATGCCCACTGGGGCTGGATTCCGGGTACAACTACAGTCAGTTGAGAACATGAACTTCAATTATGCCCACTTAGGCAATATTTGAGCGCTGTAACTGAACTATTGTGCACAATAGCGCAACGCATTAGCCACTATAAGATGGAGGCGAATCCCTGGTTGCGTTATTCTGCCAGTCCTATGTTTATTGTTATCACTATTGTTATCACTGGGTGTATGTAAAGGGGAGTATCAAGTGCAAACTTCACCGTGACCAAGCCTTACGGCAAAACGCGTCGGCTCTTGTAACCGTTGTTGCTAAATAAACTAATTTGAAGCATCCCGGAGTGTCCCGACCCTTTCTGAACCTGGGAGGTTTACAGGGAGCTTGCTGCCATATTTACAAAAAACACAGTTTTTTTGGAAGGGACCGCCGCGCTGCTAGAGCCCTGGATTATTGGTATCTAGTGGTAACACACACAGCATTTCATCAGAGGCTAGTGAAACTCTGTATGGAGCAAAGGTCACTTGTAAATAATAGCACCTGCCCCAGTGGCCTCTGAAGAAATGCGAGAGCGCATGAAACGCGTCAGGCAGTTTGAACTGTTGGTGGTTTTCCATCTACTGCGCTGTAACATTTGCAAATTAAAACGGATGAATACCTACCTGTTTGTGGCTCTCCTAAATGGGAAACCTGAGATGTGGATGTGTAACGTCCGGTCCCGGTCGTGGGGGAGCTCTGCCACAGAGAAGTGGACCAGCTGGTGTCAATCGGCAAGCAGCATGAAGGGCAGAAAGGTCGTTTTTGTGAAAGAGGAATTTGCAGACCAGTAATGAGAGGAATTCCTTCCAGACCCACTCGGGTTTTTAATGTTCGTCATTGTGCAGAGCATGTGAGCAGCTCACTGAAGCAACACTTAGGCACTACAAAGACCAGCAGGCTGTGGGAGAGCCAACGCCCACTGGGGCAGGTGGTGAGACTTTTATTATTTGGTGCCTTTTGCAAACATGCGCTGTTCAGAACTGAAGCCTCTGAAGAAATGTGAGAGCGCATGAAACACGTCAGGCTGTTTGAACTGATGGTGGTTTTCCATCTACTGCGCTGTAACTTTTGCAAATTAAAACGGATGAATACCTACCTGTTTGTGGCTCTCCTAAATGGGAAACCTGAGATGTGGATGTGTAACGTCCGGTCCCGGACGTGGGGGAGCTCTGCCACAGAGAAGTGGACCAGCTGGTGTCAATCGGCAAGCAGCATGAAGGGCAGAAAGGCCGTTTTTGTGAAAGAGGAATTTGCAGACCAGTAATGAGAGGAATTCCTTCCAGACCCACTCGGGTTTTTAATGTTTGTCATTGTGCAGAGCATGTGAGCAGCTCACTGAAGCAACACTTAGGCACTACAAAGACCAGCAGGCTGTGGGAGAGCCAACGCCCACTGGGGCAGGTGGTGAGACTTTTATTATTTGGTGCCTTTTGCAAACATGCGCTGTTCAGAACTGAAGCCTCTGAAGAAATGTGAGAGCGCATGAAACACGTCAGGCTGTTTGAACTGATGGTGGTTTTCCATCTACTGCGCTGTAACTTTTGCAAATTAAAACGGATGAATACCTACCTGTTTGTGGCTCTCCTAAATGGGAAACCTGAGATGTGGATATATATATATATATATATATATTAAAAGGGAAAAACATAGGTTTCAGGGGTGTTCTAGTTAGCTGGACATTTCACTCGTACAAAACCATAGAAATTCCTCCATTGTAGTTAGTTCTGCTATCTATAACTCACGCGCCCACAATGCACTGCTGATGATCTCACATGTTACATCATTTATGACATGGTCAGTGACATCACTGATGACATAACTGATGACATCTCAAATGTCATCAATGATGACATCACTGATGCCATCATCCAGTGAATGTGGTTTAGTTTGAAATTTAAATATGTGTTATATATATGCTAATCTGTATTGAAGATTTAGTGGATATATGACTGTCTGGATGGATGTCATTTGAGATGTCATCAGTGATGTCATTGACCATGTCATGAATGATGTAACATGTGACATCATCAGCAGTGCATTGCGGGCGCGCAAGTTATACATTTAATATTACGTGATGTGCGCGATTGGTATGCGACCAGTCCGCGACTCCTTCTCCCATGCATTCACGATACATGCACATTACGGTATGCGATGCTTGCGCGTGGAGGGTCCTGTGTGACGTCATATACGTGCCGGGGCGCGCTGGGTGCGCGACTCCCGCAAATATGTTTTTATGATATATATGGGCCTTTAATATGTATATTAGGGCAAAAGATTATGTAAGATATTAAAAAAAAATTATATATTTGTACTTATAATAAATGTATATTATTTTTAAATATATTTTTGCGAAGTCTCGTCGGGTGCGTGCTTCGTAAGCGCAGAGTGCGCGGATCAAATTTAACCTAAAAAAAGGATTTAATTGGTTCATAACATTTCCTACTGTAACTATTGAAGGACCTCACCCAGTTTAATCATTCTTGTTGGAGCATCTTTAGAGAGACATCTCTTTTCCTACAAGAACCCTTTTTGCTTGTTTTTTTTGGTGTTTTTCAAAAAATATCAAACAAAATGGCATCTGGACAGCAGCAGCAGCAGGAGGAAGTATCTTCTGAAGAAACATTCTTGCGGGAGGCACCACTTCCACAGAGGCCGGAATCTGTTGTGTGGAAATTCTTCACTTTTCCACCTGGAGAGAAGAAAGTAAATGCAAGAAAGGTGACGTGCAAAATTTGTGACCGAGTCCTGTCAAGGAGTAGTGAAAAAATACTCTTGTGGCAGTGCTTCTATGTTCAAGCATCTTCGAACCACACATCCTCTCAATCTTGCTCGGGAGGAAATGAGGCAAGCTGCTTTGAACCTCTCACTTGCTGTGGAGCGTCCGCAGGAACACCTACAATGGACATTAGGCCAGAATTTACGTGAATGATAAGTAATTCCAAAAGTTTCCTGTTTTATTCATTTTTTTTTTGTTCATATTTTGAGAAAGTACAAAATTGTTAAAAAAAAAATATATAAAAGAAAAAAGAAGGAATAAAAAGTTCTTCAGAACTACCTTATCTGGTAAAGAAAGAACTATAATTGCAAGGTAATGTGTGAAATGTTGGTTGAATATATGTATGCAGCATGATTGAATGAAAGAATGCAAAGTCAAAGTCAAAATTTTGCTTTATTCGGTTAAAAATTTTAAAACCATCAAAGCACATACAATATTTCATTTCACGGTTGATCAAATTTCCATATCACAATTAACACAACTAAATATATTACAGTATAAAAAAGTGCTTTACAATTATCAAACACATATACAAGCTAAAAATGTTGTCAACCAGCTTGTTAATTATATCAAATTCCAAAATTCATCAGGTAATCGTCACTAATAGAAACTTTCTACTATACTCCGGACTAAAACACACAAGGGCAGAGAAAGGTGATTAGGGTAGCAGTATTTTCTTGCGACATCTCACAGCCCCTATAATGTAGCTTGCCACCCCAAAACATACCACAGCAGACCCAAGCATTTGTAAGTAGGCCAGGGCTGGTCTCACCTGCTCAAAATTACAACCTCTCAGCAGTGGCAGGATAAATTTCTTTCGCTGCAGTTCATAAAATTTGCAGAAAAAGATCATGTGAAAGACGTTTTGCTCCGAATTATTATCACATGGGCAAGGGCCCAAAGTCCCACTTTTAACAAACCCCCTGGGGAAAGATACCAACCATGGTAGCATATTATGTTTAAAATTAGCAAAACAAACAGTTGGAAAGGCTTGCTTATGAATGTTAAGTACGGCTGAATCTCTCTCCCCGTGCTTAACATGACAAAGTTTCTAACCAATGGTTTTACCAATTCCTCTTCTTCCCTTTGGGCCTTCAACCTGTTAAATCCGGGCTACCCATTATGTCCATTTGAGATTTAATATAACAGATCCATGGTATAGCCAAGGCCTTATCTAGGGTTAGACAGTCCTGGATAAATAATTGATTTAAATTCAGGGCTTGCTGTGCCCAAATTCTTAACCACCCTAGTATCGGCATTACAGCAATCTGATCAGAAATATAACCAGCCCCCAGGTCTTCGTGCACATTAAAAGTTACTGTAGATTGTGGTAGCGACAATACTTTTCTGAAGAAGACTTTTTCTGCCATTTGGATCTCACTTGAATCAATGTAGCCCCACACCTCACTCCCATATAACACCATGGGCAAACATTTGGCGTTATAGATTTTCATAATGGCCGGTAATGGCTTACAGCCTTAACTTTTTGCAAAGCCCAGCAGGGCCCCTGTGGCCCTCGCTAATGTGTTTTTTTCAGTGCGCGTTGCATTACCCACGATCTTCTATCGTCGAATACAATACCCAAATATGGGAAGGTAAGTACTTTAATAAGTACCTGCCCTTTGCAGAGAAAAGGTGCCCTTTTCGCCCGTCCACCACCTAGCGACATAACACGTGATTTTTTAAAATTAGTTTTCAGATCCAAAGAGTCCATAAAATTAGTAAAACAGTCTAAAAGTAATTGTAATCCTCTTGCCGTCCTAGGGACTAGCACAGTATCGTCTGCATATAGTAATGCAGGAATCTTTTTTTTTTTTTTTTTTGTAAATCTTTATTAACATGAAGATATCAACGACATATACAATATCGCAGAAGGATGCAATTTGTTCCTACTTCACATTAGACTGGTATTACAATATGGTAATGCGTGTTCGAACATGTAGTGAACATAGTCCCAACAGATACACGGAGTCATAGCAGCAATTGGCTTCATTACAGTATTTGGAACGATACTAATCCGTCTCAGTTCTAACTAAGGTATCCCCTTCTATACTTAACATCATGTTCAGCCATGTGTGTAAGTCTTTTTAAAAGTATGAACAAGAAAAAAAAAAGAAAAGGTAAAGAAAATCAACGTATTTGTCATCGTGTAACGTGTGTCTCCTGTACACTCCCACATTCAGCAGCCATTTAGGTTAATCACAATTCGGTACCTGAACAAGCATAATCGTGCGACAGCCCGGTGCATGAATAACTAAACACCCACCCTCCTAATCTTCCTCCTCCTCAGAATCTAAATCCTCGTCCTCTGGCAAAGGTTCACAAATTTCTCCTCTATAAATGTTCCAGGGAGCCCAGATCTTGTTCCATTTCCGGGGGCACGCCCTGAGCACATACACCGCCCTTTCCGTCACCATCAACAAGTCCATATTCTTGGCCCATCGAGTTGCTGTAGGTAGTTCTGGAACACCCCATTTTTGTGCTATGTCTCTCTTGGCTACTGTAATGGCTAGCGTGACCCACAACAGTCCATACCTGTCTAAATCATTGGGGTCCCAAATGTTCAACGAACATTTTCGAGGTTCAGGCAGGACAGACACCTTAACTGCTTGAGAGACAGTACGCATAATTTGTTTCCAGTACTCTTGTATCAGCGGGCATTCCCACAGGGTGTGGTACAGGTTCCCTTCCTCCCCGCACCCCCTGAGGCAAAATGGGTGTGGTGTTCGTTGTATCCTGTGCAGTAACGTTCTCGTGTAGTAAACTCGGTGCAGAATTTTGAGTTGTACTAATCTGAATTTCGCCGATATGCCCACTTCCCTCGGTGAGGCAAGCGCCTCATTCCATTCTGTTTCATCAACCTCCCCTATGTCCCTTACCCATTTCTCCTGAAGGTGTAATGTGGGGTCCGCCAGGTTATTGACTAACTTTTTATATGTAAGAGAAGTAGCACTTTGAGGCATATAATCCGTCAGTAGTCTATCTTCCAGTGGCGACGACTCTGGTAGATCAGTGCCTGTTGGAATTGCCTGGAGTAGTGCGTGGCGTATCTGTACGTATCTAAACGTCTCGTTGGGGCCTAAACCATACTGCTGTTGGAGTTGTGGTAATGCAATCACTGTGCCTTTCTCCCACAGGTCCCCTACCGTGGAGATTCCTATGCGGTCCCACTGTGCAAAACCTTTACATAATCTAAGGTTTCCCAATGATTTTGTATCCCACAGTGGTGTCAGTCTGGTGAGTTTTCCTGCCCAGCCCAATCGTGCTTGTGCTTTGTGCCACAATGCAGCTGTGTGTTGCGTCGGGCCAATCAGTTTTCTAACCTGGGATTTGTTGTATAAGACTGAAAGCATGCCGTCTGTTCCAAGTTGAGACCAGTCCGCTTTATACGCCGGGTCTTCACGTGGGGTATGGACCCATTGATTAATGATCTTAAGTTGGGCCGCCCAGTAGTATAGTTGTACATTGGGTAGTGCAATCCCTCCCTCGTACCAACTCTTCACCAGTTTATCATGGGCGATACGTGCCGGGCCATTATTCCAGAGTAAGCTGGAGACCAGCGCCGCAATCTGCTTAAAATAGCGTGGTGCAACCAAATGAGGGGTATTTTCCAAGACATATAAAAACCTGGGGAGCGCCATCATTTTGTATAAAGCCGCCCTTCCCAGTAGGGTCAGGGGCAAAGTCGCCCAGTGTTTAACGTCAGCACGCAGACGTTCTAGAGGTGGTTTTAAATTTGCATCAAAGAAGTCAGCGGCGCTTCCCGTAATGAAAATACCCAAATATTTAAAGGAGGTTGTCGTTAAGGCCAAGGGGCAGTCCTCCCGCAACAATGGCTCTGGGCCCTTGAGCACATATACCACAGATTTCGACCAGTTCAAGGTATAACCCAATGACTCCCCGTGTGTGTTACAGAGGTGCAGTAGGGCAGGGATTCCGCTGTCGGGGTCAACCATGTAGATGAGCATATCGTCTGCATACAGGGAAATCTTATCTTCCCACCCCTCCTCCCACTTGATACCTCGAAACAGCGGCGTTGTTCTAATGAGGATTGCCAATGGTTCAAGCACCAGGGCGAAGAGCAAAGGAGACAACGGGCATCCCTGTCTAGTCCCCCGCCTCAGTGGGAACGACGCTGAAATATGTCCATTTGCTACCACCTGCGCCACCGGTAACGTGTACAGCAGGCGTACCCATGCTCTAAATTTAGGTCCAAAGCCCATACGAGTAAGCACTGCGAATAGGTATTCCCATTCCACTAGGTCGAAAGCCATTGTGGCATCGAGGGAAAGGATCACCGCTTGCTCAGTAAGAAGGTGCGCACGCGCCATCACCCCATGGACCCTCCTTAGATTCATTGCCGTGCTCCTGTGGAGCATGAAGCCCGATTGGTCAGGGTGTATCAGTGTGTGAAGATGTTGTGTCAGACGACTAGCCAGGATCTTAGCTAGGATTTTAGCCTCCACATTAAGCAATGAAATGGGGTGGTAGGAGGTGCATGCAGTCGGTGGCTTACCCGGTTTAGGTATAGCCACTATGGTGGCAGTACGCTGGTCAAGCGGCAGTGTCGCCCTATCAAGGCTGTCAGTGTACATATTCAGCAATGGTTTACTGAGCATAGGGGCCACCGCTTTATACCATTCCACAGGCAGGCCATTGGGGCCTAACGCCTTACCAGACTGTAAATTTTGGATCGCTAATTGAATTTCCTCTTCTGAAAGATCAGTATCTAAGTCTTGCTGTGCCTCCTGTGCGAGTGCAGGGATGACAATATTCTCTAGGGAAATCATCGCCCGTCTGTGCAGTGACGTCACGGTCTGGGGTGTATATGTCCCGGAAGTGACTTGCCAGAGTGTGTACTATTTGCTCAGGGTGTGTCTGTAGTTGACCATCGTGCGTGTAAAGTCTCTGTATGCCTCTGTTACTACCCCCTCTCTTGTCCAGCCACGCCAGCATTTTCCCGGCCTTGTCTCCCACATCGTATACTCTATGTAACGTGTTTGCCTGATGACTTTGGACGGTTGTTTTGAGATGATCTCGGTATTGCTGTTGGCGGAGCTGTAATAAGTGTGTCGTTTCCGGTGTGGGATTCGACATGTGAGCAACGTTCGCGTTATGAAGTGTGAGTTCTAGTTCCGTGAGTTCTCGTCTAGAATCCCGTTTGTGACCCGTTATCGCTGCTATCGCCTCCCCCCTGAGGACTGTTTTATAAGCCTCCCAAAGGACAGAGGGCGAGGAAACGGTCCCTTCATTTTCAGTGAAGTATTGCACGGTCGCCCGTTTAAGTTTTTTCCTTATCTTAGGGATTTTCAAATAATTTTGATATATTGGGTATCTTCTCGCACACTTCTTTTCTTTGGTGGTAAGTGATAGAGATATTGGAGAGTGGTCAGATATACCCCTTGGCAGGACATCCATTTTATCTATCGATCCTAAACCCACCCCCAAGAATAAAAAATAGTCTATTCGTGAAAGGCTATTATGAACAGCAGAATAATATGTGTAGTGGGTGGTCGCTGGGTTCAATTGTCGCCACACATCTGTAAGGCCCATCACCTCTATAAAGCCAGGAAGTGCGGCAGAACCACTTGGGCGATTTCTCACAGGTAAGGTGTCCAGTGCAGGGTCTATTATGGCGTTAAAGTCTCCCCCAAGTATTGTGTCCCCCTCCGGGAGGTCTAGGAGAAATTTACCAAGAGCTGGCAGTGCTGCCGAGTGAAGTGCCGGGGGGACATACACGGAGACCACATTTAAAGGTCGTCCTTCCCACTGTCCATGCAATGCCGCGAAGCGACCTTGGTCGTCCATTTTGTGGCACTCTACAAGAAAGGGTGACGATTTTTTCATGAGTATCCCAGTGCCCCTGGATCCCGTTGTGAATTCTGAATGTACTGCCATAACATACCCACGTCTGTTGAGTGCTTTACATATGGACTCTGCAAGGTGTGTTTCTTGGAGCAGCCCTAGGTCAGGTCCCTGACGTTTAATCGCTTGCAAGACTAGACCTCTTTTAATTTTATCCCCCAGGCCCCGAACATTCCAGGTCAACATACGTAGGGGAGGCACATCAGCCGTCACAGGCGCGCCCTCAACGGACATTGCGTTTAACTGTTGGGCCATCGGGTCGCATAAGCATTGTCGCAGGCGAACGGTAGCCGACATCAACCCAGATGCGTCACTATGTGACAGTGTACCATAATTGTGTGGCTTGTGGCAGTGTAGTGTACCATAGAGTAGAAGTGATGACAAAAAACAATAACATTAACATTCGAACTCCCCCTCCAACCCCCCTTACTGCTCCCCTGCTCCACGGACCGTTCCCCGCCCGCTTCCCCAACTTGGCAGAGTGCTTTTCCCCATTCCCTACTATCTTACTTGCTCGTGGGGTTGGTGAGTCCCCTACAGGCACCGGCTAATGCCCACCCTACTCAGCTTAACCAACTCTAGGTCCCTGTAGTTCGCATGAATTGTCACCTGTAAAGTTCACCTCTAGATCGAAGCCGGTTGTCCAGAGTCAAGAGGGTCCCGCTCCAAGTCAGATTCTAGTCCTGCAGCTTCAGCGTGCTGTGAAGGACGGGTGTTCTGGTCGTCCGCCTGCTTATCGTTGCGATGATTTGGCCGGTCTCTGTGCGGACGCTGTTGCTGCCCCGCCTGTCTCCATCCATCAAGCCAGTCGCGCACAACTTCTGGTGTATCAAAGAACCATGCTTTTCCATTGGCCACAATTCGCAATTTGGCGCGGAACAACATTGAGTATTGCAGGCCCTTGTCCCGTAGTGCTTTCTTTACCTCCGTGAATGACTTCCGGCGCCTGGCAACCTCTGCCGTGTAATCTGGAAAGAAGGCCAGAGTAGAGTTTTGGACCCTGACCGGTGGAGAAACTCTTGCCGCCTGCAAGATGGCGTCCCTGTCTCTGAAATTAAACAATCTAGCCAGTACAGGCCTTGGCGTCGCACCCGGCTTGGGCGTCCCACCCGGGACCCGGTGTGCTCTCTCAACGGAGAAAAAATGGGACAGACCTTTAGGCTGCAGTTTATTTTTGATGAGGTCTTCGACATAGAGGTCCATTGCTCCCTTTCCTTCTGTTTCCGGTAGGCCAAGAATGCGTACGTTGTTCCTGCGGGAACGCCCTTCCTGGTCATCCAGCTTTTCCCGTAGCATCTTGGTAACTTTTTCCATGCGTTCCATCGCAACTTGTAGTTCAGAAGTGTCTTGAATAAGTGATTTGGTAACCACTTCAACTTGAGATACTCTCTCGGTCATCTTCTGAAAGTCCGCCCGCAGCAGAGTAACCTCAGAGGAAATGGAGCCCACTGTTGTTTGCACCTCTGAGAGGGTCCTCATAATATCCTCCAGCGTCACTTTTTTGGTGCCATCCACGTCCGGTGCAGCACCCGAGGAGTGTCGGCCACCGACCTGCGAGTGGCCTTGCTGGCTATAAGCAAACTTGTCCAATTTCGCCTGCGTCGATGAGCTTCTGGTCCCTCTGCCCGCCATGATACGAGGCAGTGCAGTCTCGGGAGCCCAGGCGTCAACTAGGCGGCAGCTATGTCCGTTACAAATCTCTTTCGCACACTGTCGCCGTAGCAATGCGGCCTCAGGATCTCGAACGGTATCCGACCGTTGCGAGGGTTCTTCAAGCCTTCGACCGTATCACAGGCAGCCTCGACGAAGGTCCAGCTCTGCAGCCCCACATCCAGTAGGCGTCCGCTCCCCCCGGTGCGCTTACTCCTGTCTCAGGGCGCTCGAGCCGATCAGGCTTCTCCTCTAAAATGGCGCCCGACAGGGTCTCAAGGGGCCACCCTCCTTGTGGAAACTTTCACAGTCCAGCCACCGCCGTAGTTTCTCTGCGGGTGTTCGCGGCCCGAGCAGTCGGTCTCATCCACAGGCCTCGACTGCCCCCCCAAAGTCTTTCACCAGCAGTCGTTCACTAGGGTCCGTTCCACGGGGGGCCGGCAGTTGCCACTGAGTTCAGCCCAGGAAGGTCGCACTTCCGCCGGGGTCTGACGAATACTCCAGGCCGATGTCTCCTTTTCGCTGTAGGCCTCACTACGCACGAGTTGAGAAGTGCAGTTCTCGATATTCGATTTTCACCGGAGTTGGATCAGGAGGTGCAGATTCGGTTCCTGAGCAGTTACCGCCACTTCGGGCAGGCGTTGTGACGGATTAAGTTATCGGATTATACAAAAGGCCGTTATGCCGTGAGGAGCTCCCACTTCACGCTGCCGCCATGCTCGGCCGCTAGCCACGCCCCCCCAGGAATCTTTTTTGGGCCAACTCTCGGGATGTCCTTACATGATGAAATTAGGGCATCACCCAATTTATTTATATAGAGTGTAAAGAGTAAAGGTGCAAGGATACACCCTTGCCTAACCGCTCGCTTTACAGGCCAAGAATCCGTCAGGCTCCCATTTTCACTATAGCGGGCTGCTGCACTAGTGTCATTATGAATGACGGCTAGAAAGGATATCAGTACCGGGTCCAGACCCATGTCAAACAGGGAAGTCCACAATTTCTGACCATTTACAAGGTCGAAAGCAGTGGACAAATCCATAAAAGCTAGATGGATGTCCCCCTGCTTAGCGACTGTGTACTTCCCTATGACAAGATGTAAATTTAAGCATTGACCAGCAGTACCTCTTCCCTTCTTAAACCCGTACTGCAGGTCTGAAATAACTGCATTCTCTTCCAGCCAATTTGTCAGCCGCACCAGGACGGCTTTTCCCATTATCTTAGCAGCCGAGTCCAAGAGAGAGATCGGACGATAACACCCCGGATCCTCTCTTGAACCCTTCTTGAATATTGGGACGATGACTGCTTTGCCCCAGGACACAGGGGGACCCACTATAGTAACTGCATTAAAAACAAAAGTTAAAATCTTTGCCCAATAATGGGGATCTGCTCTGTACATGTCTGCCGGGACCCCGTCCAGACCTGGGGCTTTCCCATGTGCTGTAGTCTCAATAGCCTCCAAGACTTCTTCTCTGGAAAAATTGATCTTTCCTGCCTGTGCAAAATCACATTGAGTCACAAGAGATGAATTATTTATTACCGCGTAAAGACCACCATAGTGCTCCACCCACTTTTCTGGTGGGATGAGACAGTCCTGATTTGTATTTTCTGTCTCATTAAACAAGGGACTATTAATCACATTCCAAAATTGAGTGCTACTTTTCAGAACACTCACTTTGGTCAGTTCCTCCCAAGCCATGTCCTTGAGCTCAATTTTCCTCAGCTTAATAGCCTTTTTATAGGCCTTTCTTGCCTCCGCTATCTTCTGTGCGTCCTTACCAGACTCTTTTTGCACTTCTAAGAGTGCCGCGTGGGTGTCACTACAGGCTTGATTAAACCAATTTTTCAATTTCTTAGGCCTTATTTTACTTTTCCGAGTCAAATTAGCTGCTACCTGTTCTGTAATACGATTAAAAGCATCCCAGATATCCCTTGGGTCTGAGTTTTCACCTAAACATATAGTCAGATCCTCAGTTTTACTCCTGTACAGGTTTTCCAGGAAGTCGATAGGAGTAATCACCTCCCACCTTAGTCTGCGGCCTTGACATTTAGAGGCTATGTTAGAATTTAAAATGCTGGATGAGACAATTTCACTTTTAAGGGCCCTAATATTAATAGTCAACATGAGTGGATTGTGGTCACTAAAGCCTCTCTGTTCGACACTAAAAGGACCTATTTTATCCATCAGAAGACATGACACTAAGATATAGTCGATAATAGACTCATTGCCTTGGCCATTGAACGTTGGAACAGAGCGCTGAGTTTCTCCTTGCGCTGGGGCAAACAAATAATATGATGATAAAAAACTCTCCAGGTACAACCCACTCCTAGTGTGCTCAAAAGGAGTTTTCCCAGGTGGGTCATTTTCAAAGTCCATATTCTGCAAACATTGCATATGACAAACATGAATATTAAAATCACCAAGCACTAACAAATAATAAAAATTATTGTTGTGTTCATCATAATCATCCAAAAACCCAGATAATGCTCTTAAATGGTCTAATTCATCACTCCTGGTGAAAGAATTATAAAAATGTACCACTAGGATTGTAGGCAGATTATCCCCCTCCAATCTTACTGCTAAAATATTTGGGGAACTTGTCACTACTAACACAGCTTTATATAGGAGTTTCAGGCTAAATAACAACAGGAGGCCACCCCTGGGTCTCCCCATCGTTTATGGTATTGCAAGTTTAATAAATGATTGTTAACCATCCAGGTAGTAACTATCTCTAGCTTCCCATGTTTCCTGCAGAGCAATGATATGGTGGGCTGAAAGAAAAGCCTCCCAGTTTGTGCCCCCCCCCCCTTTTTAATCTTAACCCAGCAATATTCCATGACAGGATAGCCAACTTGTTCTCAGACGCAGTAGGTCTTGATTCCTTGAAATTGTGGTTCCCTATTGACAATGTATCAGTTTCTACTATATTAACGGCCCCATTTTCCACTGTGGGGCTCGTGGTTAGATCTTCCCGACCTGTGGACTCCCTATTTACTATAAAACTTGAAACAGGCTCATTTCTCAAATGGTCCCCTTCACTAATCAAAGAAATTGGAACTCTGTCACTGTTCACTGCATCTGGCGAGTAAATTCTTGGATTGGTACTGACAATAGAATCCAGTGTATTAATTCCATTGGGGTAACAGTCCATATTAGTGTAATGATCTTGCTTCAAGAGGATGGAGTGTTGCTCCATATCCCCCCCACCCTTTTGGAGACTTGATGCTGATTTTAGGCTTATTCAGTCAGTCAACCATTTCCAGAGGACTAAACCTATTTTGTAACGGTAGGTAATTCTCTAAGTATGGAGGGCCCTGTCTATGTGGACCCACCATTCCCTGTCCCTGTCCATGCCCCACATATGACCATACTCCTACGGTGTCCGAGTAAATGGGTGGTGGAAAAAAGAATGATAGAGGTCTAACTTCTATTGTTGTCCCTTGGATAGGGTTGAAGTTGTTTTGCTCCCAAGAGCAAATATACTCCACCGTGCGGGGATCTCTAAAATGAACCAAAACGCAATCTCCTGCGACTGTTTTAGGTGTATGTCCCACCCAGGGTCCCCTGCGCACCATCATGATGTTACTTTGCATGTGAGGGGGTAGCGGTCTATTTGTATTGAGCCAGTGTACTACTTTGATTTTTAAACAAATAAATGGCTCATGGCTAGAGTTTTTCAGTTCGGTCACTCCCGTTACAACTATAACATACAGGTTCGATTGTGGAGGCAGGAATACCGGTTTCGGCCGCCTGAGGATTTCATCTATTTCAAGAAGTCCTTCCAAAGGGGCGAGTAAGGATTTTAATAAGGACGCCAAGTTATTTAAATGGGAGTCCTCATCAAATCCCTCAGGACCTAATCTACCCAGTGTGTTATTTATGTTGTTGTCTGCACTAATTCCTGGTGTCTCGTTCCTGACTTAAGCCTACTAGACCAGTGCCTTCAACACTGGAATGTTGATTGTTAAAGACAGCCACTAGTTTTGCAGCAGATGTTGTTGCATTTTGATCCAAACCCTTAATGGATTTAGATTTTTTATTACTTGCAGCAACAGGCACTGGCTGTTTCCTTTTTGGTATTGCCCCTTCCTTTCTTCCTCGTAGTTGTCTAGTACTTCCTGAATTTTGGGGACTGTCCTCTACTGCCTCTGCTACCACTTTCACAACTTCTAAATCTATTAGCGGATCCACTATTGTGTGTGTATTGGGAGCTGGCAGGAAGCAGAAAGAACCCTGCGAGCTGGGAGGACTATGCATGAGCACCTCGATGTCAATGGTATTCGTTCTATTGGTGGGTTCCGGCGTAAGTGCATTGGCCTGGTGTAACGACCGGATTTTCGGACCAGATGGAATCAGCTCCTAGGAGCCCCTCTAACCCGGCCGAAACGTAATTACCTCCCTCCTTAGAACGTATTTACAATGGGTATGGATATATATATATATGTACATCTCGTACCTAAGGATGGGGAAAATAGCAATAAACATGCGTAGGTTCTCTACAATATCCTATTTATACCAACTAGTCTCGCGGCCACTTAGGCCCAGACTAATCTACCCTGGGGCAGTTCTAATTATGTACCATTACACACTGATCACCATCAGTGCTCACTCGACACGCAATCCGGCATGTCTACACACGGGCCTGCAGTCCCAGTGCTCTCATTAACACACGATCCACAATCCGGCGGATCTCCACACCGTGTATCTCCGGTGCTCTCATTAACGCTGTGTACCAACGACGATCACTTTCCTATGAACACTTATGGAAGAAATCTCTCATTGTCTACTCAGGATAAAACTACGATAATAGAAATTAGTACGACTTTCCAAATTGAAATATGTACCTTCTGCTCTTGGCATCAAACGTTCCCTCTCTCCCTCATTGCTCAGTCATCTCTTACCTGATCGGGAGTCGCATCCGTTCATGCAAACAATGTCTGACTAGAAGACCAGGTTACCCTGATTGAACAAGAATACAAGGCACATGTCGGTTCACTAAGAACTGGGGTGTTTTATTACAATAAAAATAAACACAATGTATATTCTGCAAAAAAAAGTAAAGGTTAGAACGCGCGCTTAATATGGGAAAGGGCGGAGGTCACCTGGTTAATATGAAGTTGGGGTTCGGCAGTCATCTAGGTTCCCTTCTCGTCTCTGTGTCCTGGCTCGTCTCGGAATCACACCTCAGCAGTCACGGGTACACGTCTGCACCGCTATGCTCAATCTCCTCTGCTTCCCTCCAAGTCACTGGAACCTTGCTTGCTCTTGACTACCGTCTCTTTGTCTCTCTCTCTCTGTCTCTGTGCGCTCCGCGCTACTTCTCCTTCAGTCTTTCTCAGAGAGTTTCAGTTTCATGATCTTTCTCGAACTTCAAAATGGCGGCTGTCCGCCTCGGAAATAATTAATGGCATAGATGCTAACGGCTAGCTGCCGCCTACAGACTGACTGACTCACTGCCTAACACTTTTGCTAATATGGAAGCTTGTCCCTTCATGGAAAGTTACGGCCAGTAACCTGCCGCCCACCAAATTCTTGTACCTCCCCGTACCAAGAACACGCCCCCAGCCGGCCGGCCTGAAGTTGTGTCTTCGGAGTGGAGAAAAATACAGTCTTTCGATAAGGGCCAGCCTGAACCGGTTCTCTCCAAGCGAACAACACCTCGAAACTAAAACATTACACTTGACCTAGAAAGCCTCTCAAGCTACCGGGCAGAAAGCAAAATGGAATCTGTCCCGTTTAGGGCCTACAAGGCCCAAAATACGCATAACTCCATGGAAGATATACTAACACTCTTGCAAAAGGATGGATCCTCACTAATACTTATATATCTATCCCCTAGCTTAAATTTATAAGCCCTGATCTAAAGAAAAGGGTACGAAAATGCACTCCTGTGCCTCATGGATAGGTCCTACTTATAGTCCTAATCCCTATACTATACGGGTAATAGGCTGGAGTCATCTTCCATCATCCTCCCTCTAAAGAGGGTCGGAAAAGTCGGTTATTACATTTCACCCTTGACTCCAGTCTATTAGCCATGTTCTATATAGAACTAACATCAGTGGAAGAGTAATAAGAAACAAAATTAACTGATCTATTTTTCTTACGAAATCTAAAAGATTGGAATAGAGAAGGAATGCACTGAATAAAGCAACAAATGGCAACTAAAATACAAATAGAAATCATAACACCCCCTATAATCTGTCGTAAAGAATGTAAGTCAGGCAACCAATTAAAGAGCCAGTCGAACCAGCCCTGATCAATATGTTTTCTAACTTCTGCAGTCAGGTCGTGAAGTTTGTCAATATGGGCTTGGATCGATTTTAGAGTGGTCAGACAAATTAAAACAACAAAGACCTTCAAAGTCAGAACAGTCATGTCCATGTTTTAACAGGAGTAAGTCAATTGCTGCACGGTTTTGCAAAATTGCTCTACGTTCACCCTGGGCGTCTAATAACAGGTCAGATAACACGGTAGAAGTCTGATTAATGGATTTAACCATCCAGCAAGCCATCTTGCCAATTGTTTTAGCATTGTAAACGGCTAACGCCGGGACACCAATAATAGAAATAGCTAAACTGAGATATTCAGATTTGGAATAAAGATGAATGGAAGAGTCACAGTCCTCATGTAACGTCATAGAGTCGCGTACTATACGGGAATGGGAACCAGGGTGCGAGGAAAACATTAACAAGCTTAATCTAGTGATTGCGCATGGACCTCCAGAAATATTAGCGGGAATATAGGGCCAGGAAGAATTCCCACAGGAGAACAGCCATCCAGATGGCAACAACATTGAACGGTAATAACTAGGAGCAACTAATATACGTTTACATGTCATATTGTTCTTAACGGAAACACATGAATTTGGAAGTCTTTGTAAACACAGCAATCGTTGATGAGCTGAAAAAGAAGTGGCAGCCTGCAGTTTCAATTTTATACATTCAGAAATTGCTTTCGGGTCACATGTTAAAATAAAGCATAAATCACCCTGCGAAATGTTGTAGGTGGTAATTCGGGGGATTGGAGTCAGAAAGGATGGTACATAAAGGGCAAAACTCGTGGGCCGCAAAATCGCCCAGAATAATATTGGGACGGGCACTTGAAATATTGAAAATATGCCGCAAACTTTCAATAGAAGCAGGGACAGCGACCAAGCAGGTCGCCAGGATATCAGTCACAGACCTCATGGGAGTGAGGCAGAAATGTGGAGAGTTAGTCACTCTTTTAGCAAGGGTAATCCAAAAGTTCGCAGAAGAATCCCACGCAGCGAAGGAACGCGGAACTCGGGTTTTCCAATCAACCGAAGTCGGTGGGATCTCTCCTCTCCCGGCGTAGCAGACCAAAAGGAGTCCAACGCCGGCACATCCTGCAGCAGCAGTCCAGAGAATGATCTGAAAGAAAACAAATACAGGCCTTACTCATTCTCGTAAATAACATTTGTCAGCCGGGACAGCTTCCCAGCTATCTTTCCCTGGTCTCATCACCAAAATGGTATTGTCATGACCGGTCGCAATAACTTCAGCTTGTTCAGGGGGATGTTTAGGGGATTGCACCCATATTTTTGCACCAGGATTGTCCGTGGACCCGAAGCCTTTTTGGCCTCGTATAGTTAGCAAAGTCGGGGCGGTGCCTTTCTTAATCTCACCACTGAAAACAGGCATAATTAGCAACTGAGCAACACAGTCAGATTTTTGAATTGACAAATCAATCTCACTGCTATTAAGCAGGAGAACCTTAATCTCTCCCTGATAATCGCTGTCAATCACTTCTCCGAGAACTTGAACACCTTTCAAGGCAAGGCCCGATCTAGGGGCAATCAATCCAAAGCTACCGGCCGGTATACAGACACCAACGCCGGTTTCAACAATTATTCGGTCTCTACCTTTCAGGACTGTGTCATTCATAGCATGCAGGTCCAAGCCTGCGGAACCTGGGGTTGCTCTGCAAGGAGCCAAAGCTCCGGGGGTAATTTCCCAGTACATAACAGTATTGGACATGGTGTTGGGCTTTGCATCAACAGTTGGAGGAAACAAACGCATTAAAGGAGATTCAGCATGCAACAAGGGACGATTATTTAAAATCAACAATGCCTGGAGTAAAAAGTCCCTCCAGTTTTTGTAATGTTCGTCCGTTAACTTTCGTAATTGTTCCTTTAGCAAACCATTCATCCTCTCAATCAGACCCGAAGCCTGTGGATAATATGGAATGTGAAACACCCATTCGATGTTATTTTCCACACAGAACTCCTGCACCCATCTTCCACGGAAATGGGATGCGTTACCAGATTGAATTTGAAATGGAACACCATAATATAATATGAGTAGTTCCAATGTTTTAATGGTATTGATTTGGGTAGCATGTTTACAAGGGAAAGCAACCAGAAAGCCACTATAGGTATCAACAGCGGTACAAATATACTGACAATTTTTGCTCATAGGGAGCGGGCCAATATAATCAATTTGCCAAATTTGAGCGGGCAACTTTCCTCGATGTAAATGGCCTTGAACAATATGAGGCACTTTTCTCTTTCTAGAATGCTAACAGATGGGACAATGCAGAATGACATCTTTAATCAAATTTAAAGGAATATGAATTCCTCGATCGGCAGCCCACCTGCTAGTGGCTCTTTCTCCAAAATGTCCCGCTTTCTGGTGGGCCCATTTCGCCAATCCCGCCAAATCAGAATCTTGCATGTCCACCAATGCCTCAGAAATTTTAGACTTTTCATCTGCAATATTATGAAAGAATTTGTCAAGGGAGTCTATCGGGGTGTGAGCATCCACATGAAAGATTGTCACAGTACTCTGTGGGAGCAACTCCCAAATTTCTTGCCATAGTTCTTTTCCCCACAGTTCTTTTGAATGCAATTCCCAGTTATGAGAATGCCAGGTTGTTAACCATACCGCCAGTCCATTAGCAGTGGACCAGGAGTCAGTGAAAATATGACATGTGCCAGGTAGTTCCTGTTTCAAAACTTGGTAAACTGCATACAATTCAGCATATTGACTACTTTTTCCATCACCAGTTGTACTCAATAATTTCTGCGTGATCGGGTTATAGGACACTGCTTTCCAATGCCGTTTCTCACCAATGAACCTCGCTGAACCATCCGTAAACCACACATGTTTTCTGTCCTCCGCTGACAAATCATCAAATGGCTTACCCCACTTGACAGGAGATTCCTGTACTACAGGCACAGAACAATCACTTCCAGTCTCATTCGATGGCGCCTGCGCCACTCGCTCATGCAACACTGCCACACCTTTCGGACCCACACGTGCTCTGTCCTGAATGTACCATTTCCATTTAATCACACTCGCCTCTTGAGCATGTCCAATTCGATGGGATTTTGGCAAACTCAAAACCCACTGCATGATAGGAATTTCAGGTCTCAAAATCACAGCATGACCTAGGGTCAATTGCTCGGTATCCACCAGAGCCCAGTAACATGCAAGCAATTGTTTTTCAAAAGGTGTATAACGTTCACCAGCCTCAGGTAACTTTTTAGTCCAAAAACCTAATGGCACTTTTTGTCTGCCCTGCTTTTGCCATAGACTCCAATTGGCATACGGACCTTCCACAGACACATTCAAATCCACATCACCCTCGCCCACAGGCCACAAATCCAAGGCGTACTGAATCGCTTCTTTCGCCAAATTAAATGCATTCTGTTGTGGTTCACCCCATTCAAACGCATTCTTTTTACGAGTGACTCGATATAAGGGAGCCAAAATCTGACTCAAATGGGGAATATGCTGACGCCAAAAACCAAACAAGCCAATGAAACTCTGAGCCTCTTTTCTATTCCTTGGAACCGCAAAATCTAAAATTTTCCGCTTTACCTGTGGGATCACTTCTCTGTGACCTTCATGCCAGTTAATGCCTAAAAATTTAATATTTTGGGATGGGCCTTGTAATTTATCAGGATTGATTTCCCAACCTTTTGCACGTAAACAATCAAGGATCTGATCTAAATGGGACTGGACCTGATCTTGCGTCTCACCTTGAATCAAAATGTCATCAATATAATGACACACCTGAATTTGTGGATGTACGGGCACCTCAGACAAATGTTCCGCCACCAGCCGGTGACAGATCGTAGGACTATGTACATAACCTTGAGGAAGACTCCTAAACGTCATTTGACGTCCATTCCATGTAAAACTGAATTGTTCCTGACACTCGGGGGCAATTGGAATCGAAAAGAAAGCATTAGCAATATCAATGGACGCATACCATATACCTGGATGCTTCTGAATTCTCTGAATCAAAGTAACAATGTCTGGCACTGCAACAGTCAAACGTGGTGTGTGCTTGTTCAACTCTCGATAATCAACAGTCATGCGCCAAGAATCATCACTCTTGCGCACAGGCCAAACGGGATTATTCCAAGCAGAAGTGACCGGAGTTATAACTCCTGCATCAACCAAATCCTGAATAGTGGCACTAATTTCTTCATGACCACCTGGAATACGATATTGTTTCTGAGAAACTACTTTCGTAGCTTGAGGAATTTTAATGGGGGGCATCCGTAAACGGCCAACCCGTACGGGTCTGGACGAAATGTAATGCTTGGTTCCAAATTGCTAACAACCATCATCCAAATGCAAAGTCATTCCTTTCAAAATATCAATTCCAATTATATACTCCAAAAGTGGTACAACTAACACAGAATATTCTTTACGGGGAATCCTACCAATTTTCATCTCAAGTGTAGTTTGCACTGCGGGAGTCTCTTTTCCACCTAAACCAGTAATTGTGAAGAATGGTCCTTTAAATTTCTTTGATTTACCATGAATTAAAGTGGCCTCCGCTCCTGTATCTACTAATGCTCGGGCCCTTTGGATATTACGATGTTTCCAAAAAATCTCAATATCTACATAGGGTCTGTTGTCTCTGTGAGCCCACCTGCGTACTGGAGCTTGACCTATTTCCTAGTCATTTTTACAGCGTTCTGTCAACCAAGAAAAATCAGGATAAATGCTCTCATGTTTCTTGGGTATCAAAATGTCCTGTTCATATCCATCTCCATTACGAAATGGATTTTTGTCATTTTCATAGTACTGTGAATTACGATCAGAAAGCCTGTGACGATCCTCCCTTCTCCTCAGCTCAGGGGAATAATCCCTCTCATCTCTATATCGGTTGGAAACACTATCATCTCTCCCCCTTTCTTTTTCCGCCTCTCTCACTCTCACTTTGTCACGACGAGGGGACACATCACGGTCATAGCGCTGGTCATCACGGCGATCAGAATCTACACGATGCCTCTCATCACCACTGTCATCAGAACCATGGTCACACTCATTCTTTCGCACACAACGGGCACCCTCCTTCCGATCCAAACCACGCTTACGAAATATCTCCCATAAGCGATTATTAGGTTCGCCGTCAATGTCCTCCCTTTTCACAACATCAGCCAAAAGTGCAAGAAACATATCACGTCTAGAGAATTTATAATCCCCAGCAGTACGACCCTCAGGTCGAGATTGTCTCTCAGGTTTAAACCATTCACCCAACTCACCAAGCTGACTAACAGATTCAAGCACCGTAGACAAAGGATTACCAGTCTGATTAATTAACAAAGTCATCATAACCTGCTTATAAGCAACAGGGGAAGAACGGATAATGCGATTGCGTACAGAAGATGTTAAAAGACCGTCCAACAACCTGTCAGAAGTACCGAGAAAAATCGCAGTCTTCATCACTTCCTCCTTCATCGCGTAAAGTGTACCACGGCTTGTCATTGACAGGCCAATCAGATTCAGTAGGGTATTTATGATTACAGCCTTCAGTCGCAAGCTGGAGCAAACTAATTTGGCCAGCACCATTATAATTCCGAAAATGATCTTGTACAGTAGAATCGGAACTCAAAGAGCAAAATCGTAACCAATCACCAGCATCAAGCATGATACCGGCAGCACCGTTGACGAAATCGTTGTAAAATGTCACTAACCTCCTGTTGAGTAAAATCTTCAATACTATCCATAGGAATACCATTAGGATTACCAGGAGCCTGTTGTAATTTACGATGAAATACAGGGTGAGCAGAAACCTCCGGAAGAGCCTCCGAAGAAGCCCGATCCTTAGATTTAGAAGAACAGGAAGAGCGACCACGGTCGCTAGAAATATCATCTTTGTCACAAGAAGCAGATCTACAATCACGTCCGGAGCGAAAAGACTCGCGCTTGTCACCCTCCTCAGCCGAGGAGTCAGAAGCATTCGAATCCCAGATATTACCATCCCACTCGTCAGGGTTCCAATCCAGTCCGGCTTTCGCCACGACCAGACGCACTTTCCGTGTAGACACACGACCACGACGGTGTCTGTATTTATACTTCGCAATGCGAACTGCAGCCCTTTCGGCTATAGTTTGATAAGTGTCAAGTTTGTCGGCAAGCAATTTATTCTGACACCGCAAAAGAGTATCGCATTTTGCACTTCAACAAACTTTTCCTCCACATCCACAAACCGCTGCTGCAACTTAACAAACTTCTCATGAAGAATTCTGTAAGCAGTAAGCACAATCCAACCTCTGCGACCCAAAATAGGAAGCTCATCACCCTTCGCCACTGGAGCTTTTTGCAAGCAAGAAACCACATCAGCGGGCTCTGCCTGCTCCAAACAAGAAGTCCAATTCTCACTCAAACCAGTAGAATCGGCCCACTCACGGGCCAAAGCCTCGTAAGGCGTTGATTCCCAGCCGGGAATTTGAACAGGCAATTTGAAAGTAGATTTCGATTTTCTCGAAAACATCTTAACATACAAAAAATATATACAATTATCAACAAAGAAAAATACGTACGAGCCGAGCGCAAACCAACAAGATCAAAACAATACAACGCACACAGGCTTCGTAAACAGTTCGTGACGCCAGATGTAACGACCGGATTTTCGGACCAGATGGAATCAGCTCCTAGGAGCCCCTCTAACCAGGCCGGAACGTAATCACCTCCCTCCTTAGAACGTATTTACAATGGGTATGGATATATATATATATGTACATCTCGTACCTAAGGATGGGGAAAATAGCAATAAACATGCGTAGGTTCTCTACAATATCCTATTTATACCAACTAGTCTCGCGGCCACTTAGGCCCAGACTAATCTACCCTGGGGCAGTTCTAATTATGTACCATTACACACTGATCACCATCAGTGCTCACTCGACACGCAATCCGGCATGTCTACACACGGGCCTGCAGTCCCAGTGCTCTCATTAACACACGATCCACAATCCGGCGGATCTCCACACCGTGTATCTCCGGTGCTCTCATTAACGCCGTGTACCAACGACGATCACTTTCCTGTGAACACTTATGGAAGAAATCTCTCATTGTCTACTCAGGATAAAACTATGATAATAGAAATTAGTATGACTGTCAAATTGAAATATGTACCTTCTGCTCTTGGCATCAAACGTTCCCTCTCTCCCTCATTGCTCAGTCATCTCTTACCTGATCGGGAGTCGCATCCGTTCATGCAAACAATGTCTGACTAGAAGACCAGGTTACCCTGATTGAACAAGAATACAAGGCACATGTCGGTTCACTAAGAACTGGGGTGTTTTATTACAATAAAAATAAACACAATACTACACAATGTATTCTGCAAAGAAAAGTAAAGGTTAGAACGCGCGCTTAATATGGGAAAGGGCGGAGGTCACCTGGTTAATATGAAGTTGGGGTTCGGCAGTCATCTAGGTTCCCTTCTCGTCTCTGTGTCCTGGCTCGTCTCGGAATCACACCTCAGCAGTCACGGGTACACGTCTGCACCGCTATGCTCAATCTCCTCTGCTTTCCTCCAAGTCACTGGAACCTTGCTTGCTCTTGACTACCGTCTCTTTCTCTCTCTCTCTCTGTCTCTGTGCGCTCCGCGCTACTTCTCCTTCAGTCTTTCTCAGAGAGTTTCAGTTTCATGATCTTTCTCGAACTTCAAAATGGCGACTGTCCGCCTCGGAAATAATTAATGGCATAGATGCTAACGGCTAGCTGCCGCCTACAGACTGACTGACTCACTGCCTAACACTTTCGCTAATATGGAAGCTTGTCCCTTCATGGAAAGTTACGGCCAGTAACCTGCCGCCCACCAAATTCTTGTACCTCCCCGTACCAAGGACACGTTCCCAGCCGGCCGGCCTGAAGTTGTGTCTTCGGAGTGGAGAAAAATACAGTCTTTCGATAAGGGCCAGCCTGAACCGGTTCTCTCCAAGCGAACAACACCTCGAAACTAAAACATTACACTTGACCTAGAAAGCCTCTCAAGCTACCGGGCAGAAAGCAAAATGGAGTCTGTCCCGTTTAGGGCCTACAAGGCCCAAAATACGCATAACTCCATGGAAGAAATACTAACACTCTTGCAAAAGGATGGATCCTCACTAATACTTATATATCTATCCCCTAGCTTAAATTTATAAGCCCTGATCTAAAGAAAAGGGTACGAAAATGGACTCCTGTGCCTCATGGATAGGTCCTACTTATAGTCCTAATCCCTATACTATACGGGTAATAGGCTGGAGTCATCTTCCATCATCCTCCCTCTAAAGAGGGTCGGAAAAGTCGGTTATTACACCAGGTCGCCCATAGAAGACCTTTTTGCAAATGCCAGATCCTGCGACACCCGCCTTTCCATCAAACTTATCCCCTGATCTATAACAGAGTTCGTTCTAGTAATACAACTATCTAGGGTACCTAATAACAGTGGCCCGTCAGTCTTGTTCCTTTTCTCCCGGGCAGGCATTTCTGTGACCAAAGTATGACCAAAGCACACTTACTCCAATATCAGAAGTCCAAAGTTTAACAGGGCACGATATGCCAGGAGTTAGAGGGGGGGCCCAGTCCAGTCTCGCTCGGTCTCAAACGGGCTAGAACGGGCCCGCCCTTGGCCCGGGCTTTGCCCGGCTCGTCCCGCGATGGGCGTCCAGGTGGTGATTTAAAGCACCTGGGGCAGGGCGGTGCAGGAAGAAGTGTCTGTGTCCCTGTACCTTCTGGGCTTGGTAGTCCGCCCTTCCAGAAGATAACACCACAGATAACACAAGCGAGCGTTTCCCGTGGAGCGGGAAATGCGAGAAGTGATGGGGGCGCGTGGATTCACCTCCGTGTCGTGGCCCCCGTTTCTGCTGCTGCAAAGCCTCCCGCTGCCAAAGGATTTTCACCCGCGGTGCACGTCCATGTGGTGATTTAAAGCACCTGGGGCAGGGCGGTGCAGGAAAGAGTGTCTGTGCCCCTGTGCCGTCTGGGCTTGGTAGTCCGCCCTTCCAGAAGGTAGCTCCGCGGGAAACGGGAGAAGTTGTGGGGGTGCGTGGATTCACCTCCGTGTCGTGGCCCCCGTTTCTGCTGCTGCAAAGCCTCCCACTTCCAAAGAATGCATTAGTAGTGTGTGGTGAATTTATAGGTGAAGATTTATAAGGAAGTACTGCAGCGTGACACTGCAAGCTCTTTAGCTGCACTACACTGGGCACTTTTGAAGCACAGGGATGTGACATATGTACAGGAATATGTTGCAACTCAGTGCTTCCCTCTGCACTGCTGCACAAACTGCAGCTATGCGGCGACACATGGTCCAAGGATGTCTGTGTCGTGCGGAGATTGTTTTTGTGGACACCTTCCTGAACAAAAACAATCAGTAAAGGCATTTTCCTCTTTCAATGTATGCTGTGGAATGCAGCATGCATTGAAACAAGAAAAAATGAGGAGAAATGAAAATAATTCTCCTTGTTGCGCCTTGCTACACCAACTCTAGGATGGCGCAGAATTCATACACATCTCCAGATTTACGATTTCTCATAAATCTGGAGATGTATCTTGTTCTATGGGTGTTACGTGGGAACACCCACAGCAACACCTATGGAATGCCCCTTCAACGCAAAGTTCTGTGTATGAAGGGGTCATATTTACTAAGAGAGAAAAACCCATGCAGGGTGGCTTTTCCTCTCCTTGTAAATATGAAGGAGTGCCTGGCGCCATCACTCCGTTACAAAAAGTGTCGTACTGCCGGTGCAGGGTGCTTGTAAATCTGCCCCATAAGTGCTTAGGTATTGGCAGACTGATACAATAAGAACATAGTGCTGGATGAGTGATTGAAGAATTGCATGAGACTGACAGGAGGTATCCTATGCTGCATGCGTACTACTTCAGTATTTAATGGAGTGGACCAATAGCATGTATCTGCGTAGAGATTTGTAGCGATTATGCACAGAATATTTTATGTGTACATGTATTGGTGACTAGGTCATTTTATAAGAATACCACTAGTAACTGGAATGATGACAGTGCTGCAAACAGAGTGAACACTTAATTTATAAGTGCTTACGTATTTTTGGAGTGATAGGATAAGTAGATAGTGATAGATAAGTGATTAAAGAAGTGCATGGGACAGACTGGACGATTCCTACACTGCATGAGTACTAACTGGGTATTTAGAAGAGAGTATCAATAGTATGTAGCTAGTTAGAGAACTTCTTGAATAGTGCATAAAATATTATAGCTGTACTTGTGTTAGTAGCTAGGCCATTCCATAAGTTCATGACAAGTAACTAGAATAATTACAGTATTACAAACAGAGTGTATAGTGAATTTATAAGTGCTTAGGTATTGGCGGAGTATTAGGATAAGTAGATAGTGCTGGATGGGTGATTGGAGAAATGCATGGGACAGACAGTAGGATTCCTACACTGCATAGCTAGTAACTGGGTATTTAAAAGAGTGTATCAATAGTTTGTAGCTGGTTAGAGGTGTGCATGCATAGTGTACAAAATATTGTACCTGCACTTGTGTTAGTGACTACGCCATTCCTTAAGTATACAACTAATAACTGGAGTAATTTCAGTGTTGCAAAGAAAGTGTATGCTGAATTTATAAGTGCTTAGGTATCGGTGGAGTGATAGGATACGTAGATAGTGCTGGATGGGTGAATGGAGAAGTGCATGGGACAGACAGAAGGATTCCTAGACTGCATAGGTACTAACTGGGTATTTAGAAGAGTGTATCAATAGTATGTAGCTGGTTAGAGGTCTGCGTGCATAGTGTACAAAATATTGTACCTGCACTTTTGTTAGTGGCTAGGCCATTCCTCAAGTATATGACTAATAACTGGAGTAATTTCAGTGCTGCAAAGAGAGTGCATGCTAAATTTATTAGTGCTTAGGTATTGGCAGAGTGATAGAATACGTAGATAGTGCTGGAAGGCTGAATGGAGAAGTGCATGGGAAAGACAGAAGGATTCCTAGACTGCATAGGTACTAACTGGGTATTTAGAAGAGCGTATCAATAGTATGTAGCTGATTAGAGGTCTGCATGCATAGTGCACAGAATATTGTAGCTGTACTAGTTTTACTGGCTAGGCCATTCCTTAGGTACATGGCTAGTAACTAGAATAATTTCAGTGCTGAAAAGAGAGTACATGTTGAATTTATAAGTGCTTAGGTATTGTGGAGTGATAAGATACGTCAATAGTGCTGGATGGGTGATTGGAGAAATACATGGCACCGACAGAAGGATTCCAACACTGCATAGGTATTAACTGGGTATTTAGAAGAGCGTATTAATAGTATGTAGCTTGTTAGAGATCTGCATGCATAGTGTACAAAACATTGTACCTGTACTTGGGTTAGTGGCTAGGCCATTCCTTAAGTATATGACTAATAACTGGAGTAATGTTAGTGCTGCAAAGAGAGTGCATGGTAAATGTATAAGTGCTTAGGTATTGGCAGAGTGATAGGATACATACATAGTGCTGGATGGGTGAATTGACTAGTGCATGGGACAGACAGAAGGATTCCTAGACTGTATAGGTACTGAGTATTTAAAAGACTGTATCAATGCTATATAGCTGATTAGCGGTCTGCATGCATAGTGCACAGAATATTGTAGCTGTACCATTATTGGTGTGTCTATGGTTTCGAGAATGGTAGTCTGTATTTTAGGGTGTGAGGAGGTGCATCAGTTGATCACATGGATGATGTCATCAGTGATGTCACTGACCATGTCATGAGTGATGTAATATTTGACGTCATCAGCAGTGCAATGCGGGGGCGCGAGTTATAGTTGACACAACTAACTATAGTGGCTGAATGTCTCTTGTTTTCTACGAGTGAAATGTCCAACTAACTATGACGCCATATAGCTTGTGTTTTTTTCAGTGAATTTCTGAGGTTTTTTAAATGCTAATTTCTAACTATAAAGTCCCTGAAACTTGTGTTTTTTTTCAGTGAATTTTACATATATGTATTTAATCTCCTTTTCTACAAGGAAGAAATCAGCACTCAGGTTATAGTTTGGAAGTATTTAATCTGCAAAGGATTTGATCCACATGTTTCAGCTCGTCCGAACCTTGATAACGATACAAAACGTCATTGTAGCATCCATATTTAAATGTACAAATGCCTCCAGTTGCCATCATTAACAAAGGACTACATATTACTTTAATCCAAAAAGCTGGGGGCCAAATTGGTCTGATCACGATGTGAAAATTCTGGAATTGATACAATAAAGAAAAGAAAACAAGTGTTAATATGCACACAATGTCATTTCAGCATATCTTACCCGGTGACCGCCATACCTGTATGTTCGTCAACATGACTTATTCATAATAAACATGCTTAGAATTGCAAACATCAACATAAACAATGGACTACACATTACTTTAAAGTGAAAGGTTATCGTCCATATTAATCTGGGCACTTTGCGTATTATAATGGTTCTTACATGAAAGAAAAGGAAAAAATGGGTGTTAATGTACATACACTATACCTAAATAAAGTTCTAGCGAATATAGTTCCATTCCATTCACAGCTCATTTGAGATGTCATAAGTAATGTCATGAGTGATGTAACTGACCATGTCATGAATGATGTAATGTCTGAGGTCATTAGCAGTACATTGCGGGGGAGTAAGTTATAGTTAGCTCAGGTAACTATAACTGCTGAATTTCACTGGTTGTGTATGAATCTAACTATACCGTCCCTGTAGTCTGTTTTTTTCAGCACATTTCTAGGTTTTTTTTCAACGTTAAGTAAGATGCATATCATAATGGAAGGCGGGAAGGTGGAAGCAGGGCCTGGCATTGTGATGCCCCCACCCAAGCTTGCTGCTCCTGCCTTCCCTCCTCCTAACCATCCATTGTCCAAGTCCATGTCCCTGCTCCCTTATTACAGCCCTGTGTGGCCGTTGTTCCGCCACTGGCCTTCTCTAAACAGTGAACAGTTAGCTTGCTGCCCCATCCACCTCCTCCCTATCCTCTGTTGTCTGAATCCATGGACTAGCCTCCCCCTCCTGCCATGCATGGTCTGATGCGCTGCCACTGCCCTCCATTTAGTATGATGTACCAGTCCACTCCTCCTGCCCTCCATTGCCCAATTCTATGCCCCATCATTGACCTCCTGCTTAGCTTGCTGCCCCTATTGTCCTTCCCCCTGCCCTCCGATGTCTGTGTGCATGCCCCTGCTCCATCCTTTTTGCCCACCATGTTCCATGGACCTTCCACTCATATCTACTCTGAGTGTTCTGATGTGCTGCCACTCACCTCCCACCTGCCTAGCATTGTCAGATGACTGTAACCTGTCCCTGCCACCTCCACCCTGCCTGTCCACATTTCATGCACCTATCCCCTTCCTCCTGTCCTCCATGGTCCATTTTACTGCCACACCCTTCTGCCCTCACTGGTCTGTTGTGCTGCAACCGCTCCTCCTGCCTGCCCCGCGTGGTCTGTTGTGAGGCTCCTTCCCCAGAACTCTCATGTCTGTGACCAGGTCCTGACCCTCCCTTCTATCCTCCAGTTGCTGTGCCCGGGGACTCGCCAACGCAGCAGGTTAGGGGGGCAAAGCCCGGAACAGACCCAGCGCTGGCTGGTGCCCATGAGCCACCCGGCCACTGATCCTGAAGGTTTCATGGGGTTGAGACGTTGCCCGAGTGCGGCTGCGAAGGATTTCTGTTTCCTACGCCTGGAATCAAAGGTGAGGCCTGTGAAGTTCCCGGCCGGCCGGAGCTGAGTCTCACTGCCAAGGAGGAGTCAGGGGACAGCCTGGCTAAGGTGTGGGGAGCGAGAGCCGGGCCTTTGGCAGATGGGCGCTGCTCGTATACTGAGTCCCCGGGGGCGGCTGTCGCATCTCAGCCACTGAGGACAGACGGCTGGCAGCCATTTTCTTTTCCGATTCCCCATCAGCGGCCTTAGAGGAGAAGGTGGAGGAACCACAACAGACATAGCACAGATGGGGGTAACATGGAGTTATCATCATGGGCCATCCGGGGCTGTTTCAGAGTCTGGTACACACTCGGGAAATGGCGTGTTGTCTCGAGCAGAGGACACCCCTGTTCTGCCGCAGTACAGAGGAACCCGGTGCTTTCATTGGCAGCGGTCACCGCTGACCACCCTGTGAGCTCCTGAGACCTGGTGGCATCTGCACGGACCCGAGAGAAACAGAGCGACCATCAGTGTGCACCCATTGTTCTCTTATGAGGAACACACCTGACTGCGCTAAAACGTGGGCCGACTGTTTGGTCCTAAGATGGCGGCGCCCTAAAGACATCGGTAACACTGACTCTGCCTTTGTGTGCCATCAATGCTGTGGCAGTCCTGGAGAAATGTGTCATGGGAGTGCTTTTGTGTGTGCGTCTGTGCTTGTATAAGGGGGTGTGTGTGGAGGAACATATGTGTTTGTGCGCCTGTGTGTGTATGAAAGATTATGTTCACATATGTGTGTGCTTGTGCATGTCTGTGCGTGTGATGATGTGGACATGTATTTGGGTGTTTTAGTATTAGAGCATATGATTCTATGGGTGCTTGTGTTTGTGCGCAGATGTTTCTGCATGTGTGCTTATGTCTGTGCGTCTGATGGTGTGTACATGTATTTGAGTGTTTTTGAATTAGACCATGGGATTGTATGTGTGCGTGTGGATGTTTCAGTATGTGCACCCTCTGTTCGCATATGAGAGTGTGTGATCACATTTGTTATGTGCTTGTTCATATCTGTGCGTGTGAAGGTGTGTGTGTGTATGTATTTGTGTGTACGCCCTTGGGTATTTTTGTACTGGAGCATGTGATTGTATGTGTGCTTGTGTTTTTGATACTTTCTGTATTGTGTGCTTTTGTGTTTGTGCGTGTCTGCGTGTATGAGAGTGAGCGCATTTGTGTGTGCTTGTGCATGTCTGTGAATGTGATGGTGTTTGCGTGTGCAAGTATTTGGGTGTTTTTGTATTAGTGATTGGGATTTTATGTGTGCTTGTGTTCTTGGATGTTTCTGACTATGTGCGTGTCTGTGTGCATCAGTGTGCATATGAGAGTGTGTGCTCACATTGGTGTGTGCTTGTGCATGTCTGTAAGTGTGATGGTGTGTGCACGCTGGATTTGTTATTTTCTGGTGGCCGCTGACCTGGATATTGACTTTAACTGCCTGATGCCTGATCTTAGGATGGCCACCAGAGTACCAGTCTACCGTACAGTCCCCTGCCTGACCCCAAGATGGCTTTCCATAGTGGACCCCTACACGTTGTTTTACTTCCCTGGGACAACAATTGGACATTGACCAGACCTTGAACCTATCTCCTAATCTGCCTACACATCAGGACTTGGAACCTGCGGAACTTACCCCAGACGGTGGAGACCTAGTGATTTGGCTGATGCCCGGTGGAGCTACCATATAGCTAAAGAGGAGATGGGTTATGGGGTCCCCCTCCCTGCTGTCACCTACCAAGCCGTACCTTGGGCAAATTTTCCACTCATCTCTACGTCCTATCTTCCTCCTGCCCCTTTACCCTTTTACCTTAACCTTCCTTGCTCCACTCACCTTGTCTCCTATGTTCTCTAAATGCTTTTCTTAATACTTATGTAACTTTTAACTGATGTAAATTGCAACACTATTGTCCCTCATGTAAAGCGCTCTGATTCCATCTGGTTTAGCCAGCGCTATATAATAACTCATTAATTAATTTTATTCCCATGTAGTACTATTTCTCTCTTTGTCTTCCTTCCTAGCTCCTATCCACTCTCCCCTGAATCTTTCACCTTGCCTGCTAGTCTGCCTAGCCCCCTGTCCTTTGTGCCCTTTGACTAAGCACTCCTTCTCTCCTTGTTGGGGAAAGATCCAATATTTATACTCTGGAGTCTCAGTGTACCGCTGAGAGAGTCCACTGCGCCAAGGGAGATACTCACAGCTGAGGTATGGTATGGCACTCCTTGCTAAAGCACCCCCTATCCCATTTTTGGGGAAGGATCCAGTATGTAGGCCTTGGAGTCTCAGAGTCCCCTCTGAGAGAGTCCACTACGTAAAGGGAGCCTCCCGCAACAGAGATAGGAAAGTGATATCACTTCCCCCGGGATCACAGCTTACTGGACTTTGGGCATTGCTTTGACTCGTCTACCGGTTTGTGTCCCAGTCACCCTTCCCCTCCTCTTTCCTTGCGGTGTCCTTCACCCTCCCCTCCTCTTTCCCGCCTTCATTACCTGTCTACTTCCCCAGCTCCTTCCCCCCTCCCCTGAACCTTTCCCCTTGCCTGCTTTTCCCCTTACATATTTGTGCTTATTGTTTATCCTGACCTTACAAGTAACTATGTTGCCATGCTCTAATAACTGTGTAACCTTTGTAACGATGTAACCTGTAACGATGATCTGATGCTCATGTAAAGCGCTCTGATACCTCCGGGTCTAGCCAGAGCAATATAAAACCTTTAAAATAAAAAAATAAAAAATAATACATTTGTACATGCCCCTGCACCCACCTTCTTGCCCATCATAGGCTTTGTGCTGCCACTAACCCTCCCGCTTGCCATGCATGGTCTTCTGTGCTGCCACGGCCCCTCCCACCTTCCCTGTGTGGTCTATGTGTATGTCATTATAGACTCACTGTTGCTCTCCATGGTGTGTCTTGCTTCTAGTGCCCAACCTGCCTGACCTCCATGGTCATCTTGCTGCTCCTGCCCCGCCCCTTGCCCCAGCCCTCTGTTTCTATGTGCAGACCCCTATTCCCTCCCTCCTGGCTTTGTTCCATTGTAATGCCCCTGATCTGTCCCTCCTGCCCTTTATGGTCCGTTATGCTGCAGCTTTCTCTCCTGTGTGTCCATTATGGTGATCTAGCTACCATTGTCTCTTTCTGCTCTGTTCTCTGTTGTCCATGTGCATGGTCCTGTCCCCTCCCTATTGCTTTCTATGGATTGTTGTGCTGCACTCCCGTCCAGCATGCCCTGCGTGCTGTATTGTGCTGCTGCAAACCCTGATGCCTACCCTGTAGGGTCAGTTTGGTGCACCTCTCCATGTCCCCCCTGTCCTCTGTTATCCAATTCCTCTTGCCTTCCATGATTCAATGTACCATACTGGCTAACATTTTGAACGTGGTAAGAGGGAGATTTTGAAAAAAAAACGGGGTATTGAGTTTCCCCTTTGACTTACATTGAAAAAGAGGAGATTGTAAACAGGAGATAGATCAAATAAAACCCATTTTGGCTTTAAAACATAGGACGTTTCCTGGCTGAATCGGGTCTGTTGGCATGTATGGGTGCACTACCACTGTCCACTGCCCACAATGTTCTAATATATTTCCACAGCCTCTCTTGCTATTCCTGTATTGTTGGTGTGTTGCCCCTGCCCCCCTTTCTACTGCCCTCCATAGTCTGTTGTGCTGCCACTGCCCTTTCTGCCTGTCCAGTGTGGTCAAATTGTTGCCTCTGCACCCTCCTACCTGCCTTCAATTTTTAGAGTCCGTGCCCCTGGCCTCCTGCTTCTCAACAGTATCCTAATGAACAACTAGGTTGCTAACATTCTATATTTATTATAAAAGTGTGGAACGCCTGATGTCATCTTGATGTATCCAAAGGAAACTCTCCCGCCTAGGGAGAGGACAACCCAGCGCACTACTTTAGTGAGACCCGTGGTCTAGTTCCATATTCAGTTTAAACAATGAATCATAATCCGAATGAAGTAGTCATATATCCAGTTTTATTCACATGGATGTGACGATGTTGGTATTGATAAAGCACATCAGTCTATAACGTTCCACAAACATGTCAATTCAGGTGTGTTAACACATCACCACGACCCAATGCATTTCGGGCGTAGCCCGTCGTCAGGGGAATTACTCTACAAACGAAAACAAAAATCAGCTGTAGTATCCGAATAAACTTCTAGTACAATCAAGAATAACTGTGACTAAGTGACGTGATAATACACCAAAAGCGGAAAGTGATGAAAAGTCAAGGTGAAAGAAACAATGTGCACAGGCTGCGTAAAAACTAAAACGGAAATGTGGACATAGTGAGAGTTATAAGATAGAAAGGCTGGGTGTGACCGGTAACTTCAAAGGGATGCTGAAAGATTGACTCCAAGAGTCCCAGGGTAGCGGAAAACGTGCCAGGTAAGTAACGGAGAAAATAGTAACCGCCACCAATAAAGGGGAGTATACAAAGAGCTCAGGGCGAGTATACTTACAGACGAAAAGGTGAGCCCTCAGTAAGCAAACAGGAAAGCGAGTTATACCGAAGGTGAACATAGAGATAGGACTACGCCGTCACAAAAAGGATGAGCGCCATCTTAGAATGTGCATAAAAGTGGGCAGGTAGGAAAAAACTGAAGAAGGACCGAAAATGTGATCTAAAGAGGTGCCATCTTGAAATGTGCAAAGAGGTGAAAAACTTAAAAGTCAAGAACAAGATTTAAAGAAAAACCCAGGGTAAACAATTCAAAATGCAGCAAATAATGGAAAATTAAAAATGCAGCAAATAACGGCACACGAAAGCTCAACACAATATCCTTATATTTGGGTTCACCTCAGCTGTGCGAGATCCACTTCTCCATACATTCCTACGTCATCTTGATGTAATCAAAACTGTAAAACCTAGAGCATTACCTTTAGAAAATACATATATGAGAGGGTGTTATTTGCATCAAAATTATGGTCAGTGCTCTAAAAAACCAAAATGAGGACATATTTTCTGAGTTTTCAAATAGCGACAAAGCACTTTTAAATTATTTGTTATCTTTATGTTTTTTTGTCCAGTTGACCACTTGATTAAATGTTGCACTTAGGGGAGAGGATGTGGTGTTACTTCCAGAGCTGCAGACTTTGCAACTGGGGAACCAGGTTGGAGTTTCTGCTTCAGCTCGAAATTCTGTGATTCTGGTCAAATCACTTAATCTCCCCATGTCTACAACCAAAATGAATTTGTTCTTGTGTGATGTAACCAATGCTCATGTAAAGCACTCCAATACCTGACAAGTCTGCACTGTATAAAACTAAAAAAACACAAAAAATAAAAAGTGTTTTGCACACTTCCGTCATTGGGCTACATGTTGGCTACATCTGGGTGATATTTGTGCTACATTTGGGCTCTTTTGTCTCTGGTAACCATCTTGGGAGACTTATTTGTTATGAAGTTTCCTAATTACCTCATTTATTGCAGTCTCCTCAGTAGGAAATACTTTCAGTTTTTACTTTGGTTCCATCAAGAAGGCATTCAGATGTGTCACACATTTGCCTTAAATTCTGAATGTTAGCACTCTAGTTGCTCATTAGATCACTGTAGTAAAGCTACTGCTCACCAGGGAAGTCTGCTGCTGGTATTCAAAGTGCATGTTTCAGTCTGCATGTCAAATTTTTTAATGAAATAGAAGAGGATTTGAGAAGTCACTCAAAATGTGCCCTCATTTTTCTTTCTGCAGCACTAATCATACTTTCTATGGCAACTGAACCCCCTCATTTTGTTCCTTTTTAAATTAAATATTTTAAGAGTTACCACTTTATTCCAATCAAGATGGCTTCTGGTGTGCAATATGTTTGTCATAAGTAGGACTGTTAGCGCTCTAGTTGTTCTTTAGTACACTCTGGGAAGCTGCAGTAGAACACAAAGGAATCAACTGACAGTCTCTGCCCTTGTTGGATGTACATGTTTTACTGAGAATGTCAGACTTCATTCTCACATGACTGAGAAAGATAATGTGAATTTACAGAAAATATGCTCTTAGTTTAGCTTATAGATCACCTTCCAAACCTCTGTGGGAAAAGCATCAGAAAATAGTTTTCTCTCAAACATGATTCATGATATCCTAGCAGAAGATTTTTTCACATGGTAAAATCACCTTAGAACACACCACAATTCCTAAAATGAGTATGGTACCATCAACAAATGATTTATAATGTAAATACAGTCTTAAAACCTTCCATTAACTGCAATGCTTTTTAATGTCATATATATTGGTCCCAAGATGGCTGCCAACACTTCTTGGATGAAATGCTGACAGCCAATCAGATCTCACGATGAGATGCGTGGTTAGGCTCCGGCCTGATATATATATTTATTTTTCCATTAATATTCAAAAAACTACTGAAGAGATTTACACCAGTTAACAACAAGCATTTACAATGCAACAGTCTCGCTTTTGCATAAGTTAGAGCTATTGGCATTGTAAATGACAACATTTTTATTTATGTGTTGGTTTTGAAAACAGATAACTAAACGGCATTGTCATTTACAATGCCAATAGCTTAATCTCTCGCAAATGCGAGACCTATTGCATTTGCACCCACACACACACACACACAGAGCCACACATACAGAGCCACACACACACAGCCACACACAGAGCCACAAACACACAGCCACACACACATCCACACACAGCCACACACACATAACCACACACACACAAGAGAGCCACACACACACACACAGAGCAACACACAGAGTCACATACACACACACAGAGCCACACACACAGAGCCACTCACACACAGTGCCACACACACGGAGCCACACACACAAAGCCACACACATACACAGCCACACAAACAGCCACACACACACAGCCACACACACACACAGCCATACACACACACACACACACACAGCCACACGCACATACCACCCCATACACACACAGCCCCACACACACACACGGCCCCCACATACACAGCCCCCACATACACAGCCCCACACACACACAGCCCCCCTACACACACAGCCACACACACACAGCCACACTTATACACTGCCACATACACACACAGCCACACACACACACACACACACACACACACACACAGAGCCACACACACACACACAGAGCCACACACACACACAGAGCCACACACACATACACAGAGCCACACACACATACACAAAGCAACACAAACAGCCACACACACACAGAGCCACACACACACCCAGACACGCACAGAGCCACACACACATAGAGCCACACACAATGCAATACCGTACACAAAAAGTCGAGGGGAAATGGTATACTAGACAAGGGTAAGGTAACTTCTTTCAAATGGTGGGGGCAGTGCATATTGCTTAAACTGTGAGTCGCCTGGAGGTTAATGAGCAATGCTTAATTTGAGCCATTGTACCCCCCCCACCCGCCTGTTATGTTTTTATTTTCTTTCTTTTTTTCAGGGATTGTCAGTTGAAATGTGCTGCCTGGCCACTCCAAATGGACACAATGGCAAGTGCGGACATCAGCATAATCATGCATTTTTGACAATGGTGTTTACCATCAGCAATAACTGTTTTTCCCCCAGTGCTGAACATCGACAAATATCATGAGCAAAGCTACTAGATTTGCACGGGCAAAGCCATAAGGCGAGGCCTATTGACTTTGCCCAAACTTGTAATAAAAATCAGTTGTCCTACACTACAACATGAGTCTGCGTGTCTCTGGAAAAAGGTAAAATACTATGGCCTTTCCCAATGCCTGGAAACTAGCACCGAAAGGTCTATTTCTCGGATTGTGCTAGGCCATAGAAAACGCTGTTGCTGATTATGCAACATGATGGGAAAACATGACTTGCTTAGGGTAACTGCCTTAGGAGAACATGAATTGCATTTCTCCGAACAGCTGCTATTCTGTAAGAACAGCAACAGCGACATCAAGAGCAAAAGATCTACCTGAAGCGGTGGTCCTTGTATGCCAGGACATGCTTCCCCTTATATCTGAATGAATCATGACTCTGGAATGCCTCCCACAACAGCCCTAAAGTTCTATATTATTTTAGTCCTGCAACCAGGGATGAGTTGCCCCCGCTGACTCCAGGGCACAGACACCAGTTCAGCTGAAGGCATCGGCCATCTCTCTGCGCGTCTCTTTCACCCACAGTTTTCTCGGTGCAGAGAAAACTGTGGGTGAAAGAGACGCAAGATGCCGCCCACCCACCCACTCCCTGGACAGTAGAGGGTGCCCCCCTCCCCGCTTGCCCAGGGATTTCACCTCGGCCCGGCCAGATTCCACCTTCGCCGCCAGTGGCCAGTGCATGGAAGGGCCCCGAGCACCCGGTAGCCAAACCCAGCACCCCGGTGAAACTCCTCATGCGTCCTGTTCTCTGTGCCAGTGCCCCCATCCTCACCTGGGTTAGAAGTGATTGTAAGTCCCAGGAGTAACAATAAACCCAAGGAGAAACAATCCTGTGCTTGACCCCTCTTCTCTGAGAAGTAACTGCGGTCTATTCAGCGTTGGAGCGGAAAGGTCCGCCAGTCCTTCCCCTGGGCGCTGCTGCCGCTTGCCGTGGAGGTCCTGCGAGGGAGACAATTTATGAAGCAAGAGTAAGGAGCCATCCCCACTACTAGAGGCACCCGACAAGGGAAAGCCTATAATGTCGGAGCACAAAGGTGCGCCCCCTGCAGGGGGAAAGAAGCGTAACGCTGTACTCCGCTGAGAAAACTGTGGGGCGACTAGAAAACTGTGGGTGTAAGAGACACTCGAGGCGATGGTCGGAGCTTCGCATGATGGCGGCGCCCGAAGGAGACAGCGAGACGGGCAGCAGGAGTCTGTAAGCCCCATCCTTTTCAGACTGGGGGGGCGTGTTTTTCTTTCTCCCCTCTTCTCCATTGGCTGGAATGTAAACAACTGGTGTGTTTTCGACTTGTTGTTTACCATTCCAGCCAATGGAAAGAGGAGAGAAAGAAACAAAAAAAACATGCCCCAATCCTAAAAGGACGCGGCTTACAGAGAGAGAATGATGTAACTTAGACCTCTTCTCCAAAGGCTGGCCGCCGTTAAGAGGCCAGCCAATGGAGAAGAGGGGCCGGGTTTACCCTCGCTACTCAGAGTCATTATTCTCGCCAGCGAGACTGCGCATGTGCGCAGCCTACGCTAGCCGAGACCTAAAAAGGGCTCTTTCTGAACCAAGGGCTACCTTTATGCCAAATTTGGTGTAATTCCGTTCAGCAGTTTGGGCTGTAGCCGTGTATAAAGTTTCCTATGGAAATGAACATGGAGAAAACATGTTTTGGGACCCCCTTTTTTCCCGGCCCCTGCTTGTCGAATCTCCCTGAAACTTTTAAGATAGGAGCGGACCAGAGTGCCCCATGAATTTTGACAATTTTGTGAAGATTCGTCAACCGGCGCCAAAGTTATTGGGAATAGAATGTTGCGATTTTCCTATGGTAACTAGGTCCTAACTATAACTACCTACTGTAGGTTTTATATATATATATATTCACTGAAAAAACCATAGGTTTTACACACGTTATAGTTAGGAAATAGCATTTGAAAAACCTATGAAATTCACTGAAAAAACCATAGGTTTGACAACAGTTATAGTTAGCTGGAAATTTTACTGACATAAAACCAATGAAATTCCACGTTATAGTTAGTTGGACTCACTATAACTTGCGCGTGTAATGCACTGCTGATGACATTACATATTACATCACTCATGACATGGTCAGTGACATCACTCATGACATCAGTGATGACACCATCCAGTGAATATGTGCCTTTCTGAAAAATAAATATGTTTTATATATGTATATGTAAAGGTCGATGGAAGAATAAATGTTTAAATAAGTGTGTAAATGGATGTTTTTTGTTTTTTTTAAATGATTGGTTAACTGGCTTATTAAGTATATCTTAGTGAATACATATATTAACGAGTAATGTTTAAATATTTAAATATATGTATCAGTGTTTCACTTTGTGTATAAATGGCTGCATGGGTTGATGAGTACCTACATGTGTGTGTATATGGGTTATTAGATGTTTTTTTAGTATCAGTATGAGTGTCTCTATGGTTTGGTGGGGGTGTTACTTATCATATAGATCCATCAATGACTGACTTACTGTTTCTATGTTTTTTGAAGACAGGATATGTACAGGACTGTATGGGTGGATGAGTGTGTATATGTGTGTGTTAGTGAGTGAATGCCTGCCTCACTAGTGTCTTTATTAGTAACAAGATATGTTTTAATTTAGTATATGTGAGTATTGATATATATAAGTCAGTATATGTGAGACTATGAGATAGAAAGAGTTCCTGTTTAAATAAGTATGTGTTTCTATAAGTGATTGTTTAAGAGAGTAAGTATGTATAAGTTTCCTTAGAAGTAACGTGGTAGTGTGTGTATAGTTGTATATGCAAATGAATGGATGTTCAATAGTTTATTTGCATGTGTGAGTATGTGTGTGAGTAACTTTTGGATGACTGTCGGTGTGTAACAGGATGTATAGGTGTATCACTACATATGATGAGTGAGTATATGTATGAGTGACTATATAGAACTGTTGGTGAATGAGAGAATGTGTATATAGATGGTGGTGTGGTAAATAAAATTACCAAGACTATTTTTCTATATATTAAATGACAATAAGGATAGCTCAATTAATGAGAGGCAGAGTCCGTGGTATCTGAGTCATACGGGCTTTAATGAAGTATCTCGCGAGAAACTGGACATCGAGTTCCATCACCACTAAGGTTCAGGAAGGGATATTCAACATTTTATTAACATCACACATTATATATAGTAGAACTGTATAATTGAAATGAATACAGTAGGCGTAACAGGTGAAAAGAGAGAGATAAGAACACATGTGCGTAACAGAAGGCGTGTAAAGGGGCGTACACATAGGCGTGTACTTGACGAGTCAGAGAAACGTCACAAGTGGGTGGATGCTTAGAGAAAGTTTGCCGGATCAGCAGAAACCTTTGTTACAGATGCACGCGCAACTAAGCATGACGTGGTGTAGACGTGTAACTGGGGAGAACTGGGGCTTGACTTTAGCACTAGTAGAGGAAACTGATGTCTGAGATGTCAGAACGACCTGCACCTATAGCATATCTGATATCTCATGTTTGGAGGATGTGTTGTCTGGAGTAAAAGGTCTCTCGGGCAGAGGCAGTTCAATACTGAATGCTAGTGGGTGCATATGGTTCTTCATGTAATGCGCGGGGGCCATGGGTCTACCATGGTAACGGGTGCAGTAATTTACGTGCAAGGAGACAGGAAAGCTGGGCCCTTTGCTCTGCAGGCTGGAATATGTTTACCTATTTCACTAGACTGGAATGTGTTTTTGCGGAGGCTGAGCAGATAACTTGTAGGCAAAATACCGTCTTGGCAGGCAGGCCAGGCCGAGCCGGGCACCGCTCGCCTGGGCAGGATGTAAGGTAGAGGTCAGGGATGCATACCTAAACTGCAGCTTTCAGAGACAGAAGAGACTCGGAGCCTCAATTAAGGGCCTGGCTCGGCTGAGCCAGAAAAACATGGAGAACGTGTGCGATATTCAAAAGTGCACCATGTAAAGACGTTGGCACCATAGGCCTAAAAGCCAATTTAACGTGGTTTTCTTAGTGGACTGAATAACTGACATGTTAACAATGGACGCAAATGCATATGCGACTTCATGGCAGGCACGGGAAGGGAATTACACGACATACATGGAACATGGGTGCATGGATGGGGTGCGAGTGGGGGACACATTGGCTACCTAAAAATTTCTATTTCCTCATTCCCTCCTTGGCCCCTACGGCGCCCTTCAGGATATATCTATTCTCATGAGACCATCTATCTGTTCACATAACATCATTTGCTCATCTTTCTTAATTCGGGAACGAGAACGTGAACTTGGACGGGGAATACAAGCTGTGGCGCACAAGCCGCAAATCGCTGGCCCACATTGCAGACAGAGACAACAACTGAATACTATGAGCAGTATTATTCCTAGGAATGACAGTACTTTCCATCCCCAGGCTGATATCACACTCCAGAGCCAACCGGACCAAGTCCAGGTGCCAGGATTCTGGTGTATCAGGTGAGCTATTTCATGAAGCCGTGTTATTGCTTTATATACTGACGGTGCGTTATTAGGAATGAAAATACAACAACTGGATCCGATCACTCTACAAGCCCCACCCCTGTCGGCCAGGATGACGTCAAGGACAAGGCGGTTTTGAAGAACAAGTCTCATAGCAGACTGCTCTTCCGTTAAGTTACCTAAGGCAGAAGTAGTCTCATTCACTACTGCTTCAAGAGTTCTGGTTAATCTGCGTATCAGTTTACTGTTTTGGACAGGACCTATAAAGAAAAAGAATCCTTTATTGAAATCTGTATATTGTTCCCACGTTGTCTCAGTCTGATCGACAATTGGGGACTTGATCTCCCTTCTATGTCTTATATGTACAAGGCGTGAATTTCGATGATAATCAGGCGGGGCTAGAAAAACAGGTGGTAACAGGAACGCGATATAACACGTTCCATCCCAATCTAAGGGCAAACGTACATAGGCTGTCTGACCACAAATAAAATAGGAATGGCGGGAAGCTTTGAAAGTAGACTTTCCTTTATCACTAAACTCGACCACAGTATCACAATCACTGTGTCCTAGGTGTACTGAACCATTTTTTCTAACGCATAATTCACCTTTCACTGGTAAAACTGTTATAAACGGCAAGTCCGAATTAGTCTCGGACTGGACGTTCAGGATCATAAGATTGAGGGAAAAATTACCTAATCCATACACTTCATTTTCTAGATCGGTCCCTGTCCTTTGGGGAAGACCTTCCTTGTCTGGGAAACATATTTTATTCATAACTGTATTCAGGTTTCCCCATATCCAATTGCCTTGGGAAACTTTGGACTCACTGTCTAAAGATGACATTAATGTAAACCATGCACCGCACGAACCATTATGTGTAAACGGGTAAGGATAGAGGGGCAGAGCTCCCTTGTATTTCTGATAGGGAGGGAGTCGGCCACATACCCAGCGATTCGTAGCATTGCTGGTCTGATGTGAATGGTGTAACATACGGATAAAAGTGTTGTTGCGCATTGCTAATCGATAGGACAGCTCGTGAGGGGGCAGGTCACTGAAAGTGTGCTCTTCGGTGTCATTAGAGAAAGTATGTACATGTGAACCAAAAGGAGGAAAGAAAACATTTAGCATCAAGCTTATGCATATAATCGAGATACTCAGAATAAACATAACAATTAACGTAATAACGCATCTGCTGTGCAGGTTTTTGCAATATTTGTCTCTCTTTTCGATTCGCCTATCTCTCTGACTACTTGGGTCTATCTTATACATGTCAGAAACCTGTCTAACCGCTTCACCCAGGGGGGGGCTTAAACAATTAAACGCTGTCTGACTTACTAGACCTTAACTTAGCTCGGTACTCCTGTTGCGGAGTTTTTTCTAACAGGGGGAGTTTAGAGTCAGTCTCTGAAACGGGGCAGTCCTTGGAAGCAGTCTCTGGACACAGTCCATAAAAGCGTTTTATGTGGCTGGAATGGAGCCACCCTTTTCTTCCCTCCACCTTCACCGCGGTCCTCGTGGTCATCAACACCAATTTCGGTTGCTTCCACCTGGGCTCCAGAGGGCTTGTGCGATCAAAATTGCGGACGTACACCAGTTCTCCTGGAACGATTTCATGCGGTTTCACTTGGGTGTTGTCCGGGAAGGCAGCCGCGACCTGTGAACGACAAGAGTGTAGTGCAGACATCAAGGAAGCTAGGTAATCTGTCAGCATGTTACTATCGACATCTGTAAGTTTACGAGGCATAGGCGTACCCCACATGTTTGGAGGTCGGCCGAAGACTACCTCATAGGGAGATAGTCCGGTTCTGGAATGAGCTACCATACGCATGTAAAAGAGGGCAACTGGCAGGGCTACTATCCAATCTACACCTTTTTCTGCACAGACCTTCGCTAATCGTGTTTTCAGAGTCTGGTTATGTCTCTCGACCAGGCCGGCTGCTTCGGGGTGTCGTACACAGTGAAATTTCCACTGGTAACCTAACAGGAGTGATACCTGTTTCATGAGTTCGGCCGAGAATGGCTGTCCATTATCTGAGTACACGACACGGGGCAAACCGTATCGCGGGAAAAATTCACGAACCAGCTGCTTGGCAGTGGTTACAGCAGTGTAATCTGGAACTGGGTAAGCTTCTGTCCATCGGGAAAGGGCACATACAACTACGAGGACATACTTGTAGAGGACATACTTGAATCCTCTACAACGGTCCATCTGGATATAATCCATCTGGAGGACTTCAAAAGGATGGTCAGGAGGATGAAATCCACCTTGTTCCACGGGAATGACTTTGCCTGGATTGAACTGACAACAGATCATGCAGGTACGCACTTTCTGTTTTGCTGCTGCACGTAAATGCTTGTTGAACCAGAGATTCTGGATGCTATCTAACATGGCTTTTTCTCCTAAGTGTGCTGGACTATGTGCTGTATTTATGATAACTTGAACCATAGAGTCTGGGAGAAACCATGTGGCTCTTCCCTTCGTCATCCATCCCTGATCTGTCTGGATCCCTCCTTGTTCAGTCCATTTCTTGATTTCATCTGGAGTTGCATGTGTCTGAATGTCGAGCACATCTAGAATGGGATCCTTAACTGTCATACAATGAGTCTGTGAAGTTACGTCAGTCTGTGTCATGTCAGTCATTATGTCTGTTTGAGTCTGAGCTGTGAGTTTGGCTGTTCGATCTGCCAGGTCGTTACCCTGGGAAACGGTGTCAGTGACTTTCGTATGTGCCTTGCACTTCATGATAGCAATGGATGCGGGTAAGTGTATTGCTTCTAACAAAGCTTGAATGAGGGGACCATGCTGTATCTTGGCGCCATGAGAAGTTAAAAAACCTCTTTCTTGCCAGAGGATACCGAAGTCGTGAACGACTCCGAATGCATATTGTGAATCTGCTATGGAAAGCTTTGTATCTTGGAACATTGCAGGATTGGGGAGTAAGTTGATGCTACAATCGTGGGCCGACTTCATTAACGGGTTTGAACTGTGTTTCTTCCAGGAGACTTGGGCCTGTGATCCTATTTACCTCCAAGGCTACCTAAATTTTTCAATCCCGGCATGTCGAGGTCCTAGGGGTAGACCCAAAGGAGGCCTCACAGTCTGGATTAGACAGAGTTCCGGACTTACTGTGAAAATGTGGGACTTGGGCTGCAGAGATATTCAAATGCTACGAATTTCCTCAGTAGAGTGGGGTGTGATAGATTTATATAATGTCTATGCCAGAGGTTGCAATAATGGGAGTTCCCCCACTTTAGAGGCTTTATTTAATTTTCTGCAATCAAAGTCCCTTGGGAACAGAATAGTAATAGCTGGGGATTTAAATAGGACTTTTGAGCCTCTAGACAGTACCGAAAACCCATTAGGACAGGAAGAGGACAATCTATGGGGTGTTCCCTCCCTGAATCTTGCCCCTGTCAAACGTTGGTCAAAAGATATTCTTTCCTTAAATGCTATGTGTTTAGAATATGGGATGCGTGCCCTCAATGGTAGAACAAAGGGAGATAAGGAAGGTATGTGCACATATGATAATGGTCATAATAGAAGCAGGATAGACTACGTTATTTGTAGTCTTAATCTTTGGCAGGGGGTTTGTGACATGGAAGTCAAGGGCAGGATAGAAAGTGATCACAACCCCCTCTGTGTGACCCATACCTGGTGGAAGCACACTCAGCCTTATCTACATGCTAGTAATGGGTTGCTCCCAGACATGGCGAATAATATGCGTAGATTGAAATGGCCCTCGGTGTTGGCGAATGCAGCCTCCATGGATTTTATTGGGTCTGAAGTGGACAAAGCAATTCTTTCCATGGAATTAGCTAGTGCAACACTGCCAGGATCTAGGGCGATCACTGAAATCCATAACAATCTTTTCGCCACCCTAAAGCCATACTTTATGAGAACATGTAAGGGTAATCGCACAGCTTCCTCTAAACCAGCAGGGTGGTTTAACAAACAGTGCAGGGCAGCCAGATTAACACTGGGTAATGCTATCAGAAGCAGGGACAGTGTAGCAATCAAAACTGCCAGGAAGCAATACAACACTAGTATTTTCTTGGCCAAAAAAGACTGGGATGAGAAGCATTGGGAGGAACTGATGGAGGCCTCTGGAGCAAAGGATTCCAGGCTTTTCTGGAAGATAGTAAAGTGGGGCAGAGGCGGTACCCCAAACAAACCGGATAATAATGTTGCTGAATCCGATTGGGTGAATTACTTTAGGCCCCAATATGCTGAAACAAAGGAGTGGGGTGGTGGGGATGTAATCTTGGCTGTATTTCCTAAGGATGATTTGTTTTCCGCCAAGGAAGTTGAATTTGTAATTAGCTCCGTTCAAGGGGGTAGGGCCCCGGGATTAGACGGTATACCCTCGGACGTTTTTAAAAATGATAAAGATAGGTGGGGCAGATATGTGCTCCTATTGGGGAACGCAATTGCAAAGGGTGCGCAAGTCCCGGAACAGTGGAGGGGAGCCATCATTATACCCGTCCACAAAAAAGGAGATCGATCCCTTCCAGCTAACTACAGGCCCATAAGTTTGATTGCCACCGTCCAAAAAGTAATTGGGAAGATGGTGGTAAACAAACTTATGGACTGGGTAGACGAAAATGATTCTCTTTCCCCTTTTCAGGCAGGCTTTCGAAGGGCTACCAGTACCATCGACCAGGTGTTTCGCTTCACTATGTTACGGTGGGGGACGGTTCTTCTTGGTGGGGGCAGCCTGTATGTCGCTTTTGTCGACCTGCGGGCTGCCTTCGACCTAGTCCCAAGGGGTAAGCTCTGGGCAGTGTTAAGTAAGATAGGCATTCCCGCAGAATTGCTTACTTTGGTTATGAGGTTGCACGAATGCAATTTTGCCAAAGTACAGTGGGGGACAAATGGCCAATCCTCAACTGACTTCCCTGTGGAGCGTGGGGTGCGCCAAGGTTGTGCAATGGCGCCCTTGCTCTTCACATTATATATCAATGGGATAGTCAGCAGGATGCAGGACGCTAGTGTGGATGCGCCTTCGTTGGCGGGCATCAGGGTTCCGATCCTGATGTTCGCTGACGACACTTTGATAATATCCAAAACCCCAGCTGGATTGCAACGGGCCCTGAATGTTTTTGATGACTTTTGCCAGGAGCATGGCCTGGAAGTAAACATAGGCAAGACCAAGCTGATGGCTTTCTCCCAAGGACAGAAGCCTCGCCCTAGGATACACTTGAATAATATTGGGCTTGAGGTCGTAAGGGAGTTCACCTACCTAGGGGTACAAATCGCAAGTAATTATGGTTGGTCCCACCACATTGAAAAGGCGGTCCTGAAACATCAGCAAATATCGGGGGCCTTACGGGTGGAGCACAATAGATCCAAAACAAAACCCATAAAACCTGTCCTCGCTGTATACGATGCTAAGGCAATAGGATCAGCCTTATATGGGGCGGAGCTGTTTGGTTTTGACAACTTAACCTCATTACAGATAGCTGAGAACAGGTTTCTTAGGGGTATTACGGGATTGCCCCAGAGTACACCATTAATCCCTCTTAGTCTTGACCTGGGAAGAAGATCGGTAACCGACCGAGCCAGACTGCGTCCCATCTTATACTGGAGGCGACTTTGGTCCACCCCTGAAATTAGGCATTATGGGGAAGGCTTCCTGGCAATAATCAAGAGTGATACATTCCATAAAATATCATGGCTGAAAAACCTAAGGGTATTGCTAGGCGAACTAGGTCTTTCCAACCTTTGGGACAATCCGTCGGGGGAAGTGTTCCCAAGCAAAAATACACTTAAAGCACTATATTGGGAATGGATAGACGAGAGGCTTTGGAGAAGGGTTAAATCTGACTCAATGGGAGGTCGCTTTTTGGAAAGTAAAATGTGTCCTGCTCTAGAAAATTACTGGGACAGTATAACTGTTCCTATGGACAGAAAATTGATTTTCCAATTAAGATCTGGTTCCCTCCCGTTGAGAGATCTAACAGGCAGGTGGAAGAGTTTGAACACCCAGTGCTGCCCAGCATGCGGCGCAACTAAGGAAAGTGTGGGACACTTCCTATTTGCTTGTAAGGCTTATGCCTCCCCAAGAAGGGTCTGGTTAACCCCTATCTGCAAGAATCTTGGGACATCCAGTGCGGCTGAGGCGCAGAGAATTATTTGCACTACTTCTGAGGAGCCTATTGTTATGGGAATAGCAAAGTACCTGGGGTGGGCTTGGTCCATTAGGCGGAGAGCCCTTTCTGTTTCTCCTAATGTTTCTTGATTATGTTTTACTTGTATAATGTTTTGTTTTACAATGATTAAGCTTGCGCAACTGTTTTAATGTACTGAATGAAATGCCCTGATTAAGTGTGATGTTTTTATAATATGCATGTTGTGCTTTTATGAGTTTATAACTCGAATAAAGCTTTTCTACCTACAGAATCTGTATATATGTTTACTTTCAGGTTCTTGGCTCGTATGCAGGCTTGGGTCAGAGCAATGACCTCTGCTGCTTGAGCAGACAGTGTGTCAATACGATGTGTTTCTATGACTTCAGTTTCAGTGGTCACTGCATATGCGGCCACTAACTCTCCTGTGCTTGTTCTCATACATGAACCATCCACGTAAAGTGTCAGGTCCGGGTCGGGCAATGCAATGTCTGTCAAATCTTGTCTGGGCTTGGTTACAGTATTAATGACTTCCACGCAGTCATGTGGTGTAGGGTCAATTGTGCTCGAGGGTAACAATGTGGCAGGGTTTAAAGTGTTGCAACGTCTGATCTCTATGTGTGGCTGAAACAGTGTCAATTCATATCCTGTCAGTCGGGCTATGGTCAGGTGTTGTGTCTGGGTTCGGTTCAGGAGAACTTCCACGGAGTGTGGAACTTGTACTGTCAGGGGATGTCCTAACACTATTGAGTCACTTTGTCTGATTGCTAGAGCTGTTGCTGCAACTGATTTTAGGCACGCAGGCAAAGCCTGGGCTACTGGATCTAATGTACTAGAAAAATAAGCACAAGGCTTGTGTTTTCCTGCCTGATCTTGTGTGAGAACAGATAATGCTATGCCATCGCGTTCAGTGACAAAAAGTGTAAAAGGTTTGTTGTAACATGGTGTCGCTAAAACAGGTGCTTGACATAGGGCTTTCTTCAATTCGTCAAAAGCTTGTGTATGTTCCTGAGTCCAAGGGAGGACAGTCGAAGACGCTGCCTCCTGTGTTGTCAACTGTATGAGTGGCTTCGCAAGAAATGCATACTGAGGAATCCATTGTCTGCAGTAAGAAGTGAGGCCAATGAAGGCCCGTACTTCCTTTTGTGTCTTGGGTTGTGGAAGATGTGCAATTAACTGGATACGGTCAGGTGTCAACTGTCTACCCCTCTTGGACAGCAAGTGTCCAAGGTATACCACTTGCTGGGCACAGAATTGCAGCTTTGAAGGGGACACTTTATGCCCCTTTTCGGCCAAGAAATACAAGACAGTCAGTGATGCGTGTTCGCAGTCACGTTCGGTCCGTGCTGTAATTAACAGGTCATCAACATATTGGAGTAGGGCAGTGTCAGTAGGCATGTGAATACTGTCAAGTTGTCGTTTTAAAGCTTGGCTGTAGATACTAGGGCTTTTGCGTGAATCCTTGAGGAGCACGTGCAAATTTGAAGCTTCGGCCATTTAAACAGAATCCAAAAAGGTATTGGCTTTCCGGGTGAATGGGGACACTAAAGAAGGCGTTCTTGAGATCGATTACAGTAAAGAACACCGCTTCTGAGTCAATAGCAGTCAATAGTGACGAAATGTCAGGGACCACAGGGTACTGCGGTACTATGCATTTATTTAATTCTCGAAGATCAATCACCAATCTGTAGACCGGTGGTGCATTTGGGTCAGTTCGTTTAAGAATCGGAATGATAGGAGAATTACATACATTGGAGTCAGTTTCTACAACTACTCCTTGTGCAATGAGCTCGTCAACAATTTTCAGTAAAGCCACTACAGCATCAGGTGGTAACTTGTATTGTCGGATTCGGGGTAGTACAACACCTTGCTTGAGAGTAACACGATAAGGTGTAATGTGCATACAACCTACATCAGTTGGACCTTGTGCCCATAAATGCTGTGGTACATTCTGCAATCTCGGATCGAAATCTCTCAACACATAATGTCCTTTAAAATCACGTAAAAACAATCTCACTCCTTCCGGAAAACAACATATTACTGCTCCTAGTGCTTTCAATGTTTTAATACCAAGCAGATTTTCTGGACATGCTTTCGCAAGTAACAAGTCTGTAGTACGGGACAATGGACCAACTTCCAGGGAAACGGGCTATGACACTTCGTTAACAATAGGCTTTCCTGAAAAACCCAGGGAAACATTCTGTGAGCCTGAGAGGGGTGCCCTGGAACCTCGTCATGACTGATGGTAGTTCTGCTCGCCCCTGTGTCAATCAAAAATTTTCTGTCTTTCCCTAATACCTGACTATGTACATAGGGACCCTCTTGATCTACAGGAACCTCGATAAGGGGCAAGCCAACCTCCCTCTCTAGGCTGTTTCATGAGTACTGCTGATAATCTGGGTAGTCTGACTGAGCATACTGGTACATTTGTTGTGTGACATGTTGTGTGGCAGCGATGGGTTGAGGCTGGGGTACAGCTACTGTCTGTTGTGCATTCTGTGGAGTTTGCGTGTTCTGTGGAATGTGTTGTGGAACATGTTCTTGTCTAGGTGGACGCGGTCTTTCTTTCGTTTTGCCTGTAGCTATATTGTATTTCAGGACAGTACATTCATTTATATAGTGACCTGGCTGTTTACAGTAGTTGCAGTTCCCTTTAACGGGAGCTGCAGGATGACTGGACGATGTTGTACCCCTCTTCTGACCATCAGCTGGGACTGACTGAGCAACTAGTACTTTCATTTTCGTGTCTTTAATACGTCTCTGTTCATGATCGTGTTCCTCTCTAATTCGGTTCTGGTGATACTGTAACATTTGTAACATTTGGGAAGGGGTATTAGCTTGCCATGTACTTTCGACTTTCAGTACTCTATTTTTAACTTGTGGTAAGGAATTCTCCGCTAACTTGGTCACAAAAAGATGTGGGTACGATTCACTACTTGTCTTCAGACCGCTATTAATAATAAAACATTTCTCAAATCTGGAATAAAAATCACTAGTATCTTCATCTGGTTTCTGTTTGCAGGCTGAGATTGCATCCCAGTCTTCCTTTTTAGTAGCTAGTAATCTTGGCAAAACCTGTATTAATAACTCGGGTAATGCTTTGGCTTTTTCCCGGAGACCAGTACCAGGGACTCGTGTATTTTCTTCGTTTTCTAATACTGTCCAATCAATCTTTTTCTCTCCCACCTCCCATTCTTTTTCTTTAAGTTTTTCGTAAATGCCGGCAGGCAACAGTACCTTTAACATTTTAAGGATATCGGGATACGTATACTCCCCCATGAGGAGCATGTCTTTTAATTCACGGTGGAACCCTGCTGGATCTTTATCGTGACAAGGTACTAATTTTTTCATTTCCAATAATTCCATTTTGGTCAAGGGTGTGTATACGAATACTCGTTCAAGCGTATCATCTGCCCTGCGGACTGGATGAACTTCTCGTAAAGGATTCTGTCTGTCTATGTAAAAAGGTTTTCGTACTGGGGGTGGAACGGGAACAAAATGTGGAGTCAGGAAAGTTCTGTACTTGTGTCGCTGTTCTTGAATGACATTAATTAAATCAGTACCTAGGCCTCTCCATCTACCTAGGAGTAACTCGTCCAGTATATTATATAGCGGACCTGGATCAGAATGCTGACTTTCATACAATGTAATGAGATGTTGAATCATGTACATACCAGCCAATCGCTGTTCGTCTGGGGAAAGATTCAAAAATGTTTGCGCTACCGAATCATCTTTATATACGTTAGTATTGCCAGCCCATTGTACTGCTGACCGGGCTAGTTCCTGTTCATGCATGGTGCTAAGTTCACTATAACCTATTCGTTGTTTCAGGACTTTATGAGTGGCTTGGAATAAATGCTCAAGAGAACATTGTTCTGGTATGGGAGAGAGAAAACGTTTCTTGCTTTCTAGGCGTATGGGTTTGTCAAAGGGTCTCGCCCTACCTACGTATGCTATTTTGTCTGGGTTATCGGGGTTTTCAATTTGTATATCATCGTCTTCTGAAACGACATTATCATCATCCTCTCTATCGGCCTCTCTTTCTTTCGTGTATTCCTATAATTACCTTACGAATCTTCCTGTACATGGCTTCTATACAAGCCTGTCTACTATGCTTGCCAACGGCTATGTTGTCACTCCATTTAGTCAGAATCCTCATTTCTTCTTTATTATAACCGGGCTGGTCTCGTTCCCTTATCAAACAATTTATCAAAAACTGTAAGATCATATTTTGAGTCTCCACCTTCCTATGTGCCATGGCCTCTTGAATACTGTCTGGTCTCTCCCCTGTTCTGATAAAATGATATACGTTATCTAAATGTTCATTCATATCTGGAAAAATAGTCAAATAGTTTGTAACCCGTCGTACACGTATTGAATATAGGATCATCTGGTCTTCGCCAGGTACTGCATCATATCTACAATCAGTAAGATACTGTTTAAGAGCTGCGTATGAAGTTACTTTTGGTGTGCGTTGTAATGCTGCTTCTCTGAGTGTGGTTCGTTTTATTTGAGGCGGGGTGATAGGGAGACCTCCTACCGCTCCTCCTGGAGTGTGATCGTCAACTAATACTGGTTGTGCTGTCGGTGGTAGTAATGGAGCTGGTAAAGTAGGTGTAGTAGTAGTAGGTGTAGGCAATGTAAGTTGGCCCCGGGTTGCTGTCGTAAAAGGATTGCCAGGACCAACGGCAGCAGGAACAGTAGGAACAGTAGGGGGAATCGTGTCATGAACAGGGGGCTGAAGATTATTATTAGCAGGTGGTACACGTGCATTAGCATACTCTGGAGCCACGTCATCTAGATATGAAGAAAGGAAAATGTCCGCTGCGGTCTGTCTATGACGGAGTTTAGTCGGGACCAATGGTGGCGGTAAATTACTGGGTACTTCCGGGGTCGCCTTGGGTAGGCCCTCGGCGAGAACAGGATATAGACCTGTAATAAGGGCATTTCTTTGTCTGTCTAATTGTTCTGCTCTAACTCGTTCACCTTCTTCTAGTAGTTCTTTTTCTTGGGCTTTTTCAGATTCCTCTCTACTTTTCTCCACTTTTCTAAGTTCTTTCTCTGTTCTTCTATGCGATTCTTTACGCCATAATTCTATGGCATCTTTCTGGGATTGTCTGGCTTTCTTTTTCCAAAGTGCTTCTTCTACTCTCATGATGCATTCAGCATCCCATGTCCCTGAGACAGGCCATCTATACTTCTCTTCCAGATCCTTGAAGTAGTCAACCCACAAGTCTAAGTACAGTATGGCATCTAAGCCATGCTTGTGGTACATAAAATGTCCGGGAGTGTCCCTAGGAGGGACAGGAACTGCTTCTTCGAGTATCCCTTTCCTAGTTCCTATCTGACATAATTTTGAAAACAGCGGCATAATTGAACCTTACTTGAACGTGAACACAATAAACACAGTAATGAAAAGCAAACAATCACTCATACCACGACATTTAACACATTAAAACATTTCAGACTGAATACTACCTGGTACATTGAAAAACATAAATTCTGAAAATCTCGAGAAACAATACTGGAATACTAGAATACTGGATCACTAGATGCACTGCTAAGACAGTACAGACATACCGGTCCCATAAAGAGACACGTCATACCGCATTCACCTAAGTGAACACGTCTTGACCGGATCTGTGTACCCAGACCTGTCTTGACCGGGCACAAATTAATGAACCCGTCTAGATGCCCCCCAGCAACGGTACTCACCGGGAAACAGAATTGAAGGCCTCGGAAACTCAACACTGGACTGGACTGCTACGGCGTCTGGCTGCTACTACGCATGCGCTTCGGAACAAGTGGGCTTCCAGATACCTCGGACCTTGCTCTCTCGGCTTGGGCTCTGGTCAGGATCCTCCGCATTCCTCACCGCCTCGTCTGGATGCCGGACCGCAGTCTCCGTCTCCTCCGTGGGCCTGAGGGAGATAGCAGGAAAACCCGCAGGTGTGCACTGGAGTCCGTCACGGCTGTAGAAGAGGTCAGGGGCCTGCGTTACATCGCCGGCGAGTGGGGAAGGGGAGGGGTTCCTGTTCGGGCGCCAGAATTCTGTGGTAAATAAAATTACCGAGACTATTTTTATATATATTAAATGACAATAAGGATAGCTCAATTAATGAGAGGCAGAGTCCGTGGTATCTGAGTCATACGGGCTTTAATGAAGTATCTCGCGAGAAACTGGACATCGAGTTCCATCACCACTAAGGTCCAGGAAGGGATATTCAAAATTTTATTAACATCACACATTATATATAGTAGAACTGTATAATTGAAATGAATACAGTAGGCGTAACAGGTGAAAAGAGAGAGATAAGAACACATGTGCGTAACAGAAGGCGTGTAAAGGGGCGTACACATAGGCGTGTACTTGACGAGTCAGAGAAACGTCACAAGTGGGTGGATGCTTAGAGAAAGTTTGCAGGATCAGCAGAAACCTTTGTTACAGATGCGCGCGCAACTAAGCATGACGTGGTGTAGACGTGTAACTGGGGAGAACTGGGGCTTGACTTTAGCACTAGTAGAGGAGACTGATGTCTGAGATGTCAGAACGACCTGCACCTATAGCATATCTGATATCTCATGTTTGGAGGATGTGTTGTCTGGTGTAAAAGATCTCTCGGGCAGAGGCCGTTCAATACTGAATGCTAGTGGGTGCATATGGTTCTTCATGTAATGCGCGGGGGCCATGGGTCTACCATGGTAACGGGTGCAGTAATTTACGTGCAAGGAGACAGGAAAGCTGGGCCCTTTGCTCTGCAGGCTGGAATATGTTTACCTATTTCACTAGACTGGAATGTGTTTTTGCGGAGGCTGAGCAGATAACTTGTAGGCAAAATACCGTCTTGGCAGGCAGGCCAGGCCGAGCCGGGCACCGCTCGCCTGGGCAGGATGTAAGGTAGAGGTCAGGGATGCATACCTAAACGGCAGCTTTCAGAGACAGAAGAGACTCGGAGCCTCAATTAAGGGCCTGGCTCGGCTGAGCCAGAAAAACATGGAGAACGTGTGCGATATTCAAAAGTGTACCATGTAAAGACATTGGCACCATAGGCCTAAAAGCCAATTTAACGTGGTTTTCTTAGTGGACTGAATAACTGACATGTTAACAATGGACGCAAATGCATATGCGACTTCATGGCAGGCACGGGAAGGGAATTACACGACATACATGGAACATGGGTGCATGGATGGGGTGCGAGTGGGGGACACATTGGCTACCTAAAAAATTCTATTTCCTCAGTGGAATTACTGAATTGGTTGTTGTAACTGGTATGGGTATCTCCATTTTTTTGAAAATGTTAATTTCTATTTTCCAATATGTGTTTTAAGGGTTACATTACACTTAAAGGAGGTCTGTCATCAGTGATGTCATGAGTGATGTCACTGACCATGTCATGAGTGATGTAATATATAATGTCATCAGCAGTGCATTACACGCGCAAGTTATAGTGAGTCCAACTAACTATAACGTGGAATTTCATTGGTTTTATGTCAGTAAAATTTCCAGCTAACTATAACTGTTGTCAAACCTATGGTTTTTTCAGTGAATTTCATAGGTTTTTTGAATGCTAGTTCCTAAGTATGAAATCACGTTCGTAACTAGATACTGTTACCGCCTACACGTCCTAAGAAGCGCATGTAAAGTCATGTGACTTGAAAACAACACTTGCAATTGGTTCTTAGTAGTTTCTGTTCTGGAATTTACACGAAGCACTCCACCCACTTTCCTCACAATCTTTTCTACTCTCAAGAGACAACAACGTCGAGCATCTTCCGGAAAACTTTGCTGAAATGGCTGCCCTTCCGCATTCATCTTCCGAATCTGAAGGAAATGAGCGACCACCGTTAAGAAGAAAAAAGGAATCTTTTATTTGGCAATTTTTTACTTATCCTGAAGATCAAAAGAAAGTGAATGCGCCAAAAGTAACCTGCACGATATGCAATTCGGAGCTCTCAAGGGGAAATCCAGATAAAAAATATTCCTTTTCTATACACACCATGCAGCGGCATGTTAAACAAAGGCACCCTGAGCCTTATGCAAAAGCATCGACAAGAGCCCTGGCCACGCTATTACCATCAGAGGTGGCCAGCACATCTTCTGGTGGACGACCTGTATCTCCATCGAGTGCTGAGATGGACTAGAGACCATATCTTGCGAAGGTGCATATGAAATGCAACGAGTGTGGAAAAATTCTTTTGTATGGAGAGCAGAGCCTCGTTCTTATTAAACTGAAAATTGAACGTCACAAATGCCCCAAGAAAAGATACATTTCTTCACTTCATTTTCATAGTATTAAATACTGAAAAATGACGTAGCAACTTTAAAAAATCGAAAACATCATAACACTTGTTTCCAAAAAAAAAAAAAAAGTTCTTTTCAGAACTAGCTCTTTCAACCAAAACGTGCTCCAAGAGAATATTATGAGATGGTTTTTCGCCGCTTTATTTTAGTGCGAGACCGGGTGCGCGCACCCTCCTATCGCGTACAGGACCTGAGACTCGCATGTGAAGTCATGTGACTTCAAAACAACACTTCCAATTGGTTCTTGGTAGTTTCTATTCTGGAATTTTCACGCAGCACTCCACCCACTTCCATCACTTTCTTTTCTACTCTCAAGAGAGAACAACGTCGAACATCTTCCCGAAGACTTCGCTGCAATGGCTACCGTTCCGCATTCATCTTCCGAATCTGAAGGAAATGAGTGACCACCTTTGACAAGAAAAACGGAGGCCACGCTATTACCATCAGAAGTAATCAGCACATCTTCCGGTGGACGACCTGTACCTCCATCGAGTGCTGAAATGGACTTGAAACCATATCTGGCGAACGTGCACATGAAATGCACGAACTGTGGAAAACTTCTTGTATACGGAGAGCAAAGCTTTATTCTAATTAAACACAAAATTGAGAGTCATAAATGCTCCAAGAAAAGTTAAATTTCTTCACTTTATTTGGATAGTATGACATACTGAAAAATGTCGTAGCAACTTTAAGAAATCAAAAGCATCATAACACTTGTTTCCAAAAAAAAAAAAAAAAAAAAGTTCTTTTCAGAACTAACTCTTTCTACCAAAACGTGCTCCAAGAGCATATTATGAGATGTTTTTTCGCCGCTTTCATTTAGTGCGCGTCCGGGTGCGCGCACCCACCTATCGCGTACAGGCGTCGAGACACGCATGTGCAGTCATGTGACTTTAAAACAACACTTCCAATTGGTTCTTACTAGTTTCTATTCTGCAATTTACACGGAACGCTCCACCCACTTCCCTGGAAAACCAGTTTATCGAAAAACTTTTAAAGCCTCCTCTTATGAAATATTCGACATCGTTCACATAGCAGAGTAGTAAATAGCACTATATACACTCAGTCCCTTAATTATAAGAGACTTATTTCCTAAGTCTCTGATCTCCAACTGTGCAACGTGGCTCCCCTGTGTCGTAATGAGGTCCATAGACAAAAACTACAGGGCCAGCATTATACACTTGCACAGAACCACAAAACCACAAGAGCCACCATGTTAATATATATCCTTAATATAATAAACCTCTGAGAATAAATACATATTTCCGTGGCACCCCATATCAGAAATTTGGCGTCCTCTGACTGCTCCATTACCGAACACCCTAACCCCCCGCCCCCCTCACTCTTCACTAAACTCTGCACTCCACCCCACCCGGACCCCCTATTACAAACCCCCAACCTACCCTCCCTGCCCAAGCCCACTATGAACCTCAAACCGCCCCTGGAAAACTTATAAGACACAGGATTACTAAAATTCAAAGAGTAGGCAACAGGCAGATAATCTAAATAGTACATAAAGGCACATATTTTTTCCATAATACTATTGAAAAACATGTTCTATTTTTTATAAATCTATCATGCATCTGACCCCCTAGAACCGCTTTCAAAACGTGAACTATAAACCTCTACATTTCATTTTCAAACCATACACTTTCAATTACATTATTTTTTTTTTTACAATTCATGTAATGTTACACACCTTTTCTAAAATACACCAGTCCCTGTTATTTATAAGGATTTATTTTCAGTCTTAATCAGTGACACTTTCTTAACATATAATGAAAATCACTGTACCTTTTTAAACGACAATGCTAACGCGGTAAAAATAACCCTCCATTTGCTTTCCTTTAAGAATGCAGACTATCTACCCCACGCATGCGTTTCTTGATATTTGCATTTGGCAGCGAATACCGACCTTGAATCGGAAGACATGAACAAGAGCTCCATTGTCACATTTAAAACTTAACGTAGCATCTGCTCACACATATATCTTTCACTTAGCTAACTTTCACAGAAAACAGCATTGATGTAAAAAAAAAGTGACCTTCAAGAAAAGCTACTTTTTTGATAACTACTAAGCAATATTTAAGTGACTAGACTCCTAGAAAATTTATCAAGTCATTCTGCTCCTCTCCACTGCATAGCCGGCGACCTAATTCTGTGGAGTTGCTATACAACCGGCAGTGCTGCGCCGTTTCCTTTACCATCTGGGGAAATTCAAAATGGATGTCCCTCCTGCCTTCGCAAACAAGCCGGACCACTTACAACTATTTCAACAGAGAATACTTCTGTACTACGGCACCTTAGCACTCTCAACTTTGAATACTTCATATCGATTATCATTTCGATATTCGTATTTCACCTGTGTGCAGCCTGTATTTCATTGCCTGAGCTGTGATTTCACGTGGGCCCTGGATTTATGTCTCTGCAATTTGGTACCTCCTGAACCGAATTACAATCACCTCATGAATCTGTTACTTGATCATGAACAGCTTTGTTACAACGGAGGGTTTATGGCCTTTGCAGCGATACAAGGAGTTCTGGGTCATTGGAATATATTCGCAGCGGCGCAAGATTTCCTAACAGAGAGCTACATCGAAAACCCACCGAGCTGCCCAATGATGGTAAAAGACGCTCCAATAATGACAGATCATGAATGCTCCTTTGATCTTCTCAATTGGATGGCTGACATGTTTTCAGATGATAACAGTGATTTCCTGTTAGAAGCACTTGCCGCCTACTTTGCCTACACAATGGACGGTTAACTCTTTCCTAACAGAGAACTACATCGAAAACCCACCGAGCTGCCCTGTGATAGTAAAAGAGGCTCCGATTTTAACAGATCATGAGTACTGCTTTACTCTTTTCCATTGGATAGCTGACATACTTTCAAATGATAAAAGTGATTTCCTGTTACAAGCAGAAGCTACCTATTTTGCCTAAACAATGCTTCAATAACTCTTATACAAACCATTGACGTCCTCATTTCCTTTTGCTTCCCTATATTCTTCACGTTCTTTTCCATATTTTCTTTTGAAGAACAGACCTATTGGCTTTACTAACAGTGGACATTATGATTTCGTGTTGTTTAAATTTTGATCTTTTATGTGGACTACATTTGTTTCTTCAGCTACTCGATTTTCAACTTTATTTTTTTACAGTCTAATCTCAACAATTCTATTGCATATCTTATGTAAGGTTACTTCAAACGTACTCGATGCAAAACTCGCTAATATATGCTACATGTACCCTAATTAATGTGTAAATTTTAAACGAGTTTTTTATAACTGTAAACGCCATTTCGCATCTCAACTGCTTATTTCCATGTATTCCATGTACTACTGACAATACCAATTACTGTGTTTTTTGCAATTTCTGTACTCATATTACATAATGATTTGCCTTTAAAACAGTACATTTCTAAATAAACATTTCAAATATTCACGGTTTCTCTTATAATCCATAATCTCAACTGAAATGATTTCATATTGAAAAACTATTCATGGGTTCCACATAACCTTAACTGTAGACACTGAGGACCTTATTTATGAAGACCTTGCGCCGCCGGTGCGTTATTTTTTAAAATTAGAAAAAGTGACGCACCGGTGGCGCAAGGCCTTCATAAATAAAGTCCTGAATGTTTTCTTTTCTCGACCTCACTTACTGATACTAGAACCTGCAAGCCAATTACGGCCCGTGAACTCTTTCTTAGTAGGTCGCGCACCGTACAGACAGTTATACCACTGTTAAAAAATTTTTTTTACTGTTACCAAGCACCGCCACAGTTCCGCTTCACTCAGACTTAATCACTGCTCCCACGCTTCTACAGGCCAGACGCTATGTCGTATTTCTCTCCTTATCACCCTTTCATCTCCACAATAACAAACAGTTCTCCGCCAGCCACCACAGAACAGAGTACAGATGCAGAGGCACCAAAGAGTGAACCCATCACCAGCTACCATCTCCGGCTGTTTCCATGGTTACACCTCATTCTGCACCTTGCTGAAGGCACAGGTCAAAAGTTCATGTCTCAACGTTCTACAACAAACTAAGAAGACTATTTTCCCTCCAGAAACACCTGCCAATTCACAGCTCTGTTACATGTCTTGTTTTTTCACACCCAATAGTACTTTTCGTTTAACATAAACATTAACATGCAACGTACTGTTCAATCTCCACTTATTACAATCAACCAATCATTTTTATTTTTTTAACCACACCCAGCCTCTTCCTTTTTCTTTATTTAGAATTTCAACTTCTAACTCCCATTCCACTTCCAGAACCGATCGGAGGACGACTACAAATCCCTTGAAAATGAAGGTCTGGCTAATAGGACACAGTTATATTCACTGGAGTGAAAAATATGCAGTAAGCAGACGAATTTGCAACCTCGGCTTACCAAATGTACACATAACATGGATTGCCAAAAGAGGATTGAAATGTCACCAACTGATTCCATTGGTGAAAACTTTTATGCATCTCCCAGAACCAGACCTTATAATTGTGCACTGTGGTGGGAACGATCTAGGCACAATCACTGGGGTAGGTCTGGAAATGCTTCTAAAAGACACCTTTCGACAATTGATGACACTTTTTCCTCGATCTGCCTTGGTATATTCCAATATATGCCAAAGACAGAAATGGATTTGGTCCAATCAACATTGTGCACAATTTGAGAAAGCAAGGAGACATGTAAATAAATCCGTTTCTGCTTTCCTCAGAGATTATAGCATGGGTTCTATTTACCACAACAACTTGCGATACCACATGCAAGACGTCTATAGGAGAGACGGTGTTCATTTCACGAATGAGGGAAACAGAATCTTCCTCTGCAACATCAGGCTCTGCATCGGTACTTACTTATAAATGCAGAAAACACTCAATTAACACAAGGGCTCTTTTCAGAGCCACCTTATATCTAACCACTCAAACTTCTGATTTATCTCCATTTTCACACTCTTGTAAATAGGTGTGCGCGACCAGGTGCGCGCACCCCGTATTTTTTTTCGGGAAAAAATTATATCTTTTTGCATTTAACGCCCTTACTGCACACCCTGAGAAAAGCTACGCAGCAAATCTCTACCTTCTCCCCTTTCCATGTATTAACGCTTTGAAATGAACAATATATTTACTCGCAGTGACAAAATGGCGAACAAAACGTCCTGATTTCCTTCGAATCGAACGTTAACAGACGTCACGCAGCAAAAAAAAATTCCGCTCACGCGCAGCCGCTCGAGTGCGCGCACGCGTGCGCGATATATAATTGACTTTAACTTTAATTTTCTCAACAACTACTGAACGGATTTACACCATTCCGAAAAAAGCGTAATCTGCGAACCGGACTCTACAGTTTTGCCAAATTTCTTATAAATCCATTCAGCCGTTCGACCTGTAGCCGAGTCTAAAGGTCCTATGGAAAATAACATGTAGAAAACACGTTTTGGGACCCCCCTTATATCTCAGCCCCCACTTGACCAATCCCAAAATTCCAAATAGAATGTTGAGGATTTCCTATGGAAAACAATCCTAACTATAACTACCTACTGGCGACCGCCAGTAGGTAATATATATACATATATATATATATATATATATATATATATATATATATATATATTACCTACTGGCGGTCGCCAGTAGGTATATATAGTTAGGATTTTTTCCCTATGGGATTTCTGAAAATTCTATGTCTAATAACTTTGGTGTTTGTGGACGGAATTGGCTGAAATTTTCAGGAAAATGGCACATTTTGTTTCTGAGCAGCCCCTGAAAATTTGGGGGGGGGTCGTCAAGGGGGGGCCGAGAAAAAAGGGGGGTCCCAAAACGCGTTTTTCCCATGTTAATTTCCATAGGGCGGTTGGACTCACTTTTAGCCCGAACGGCTGAATGGATTTCCACGAAACTTGGCAAAATTGTAGGGACTGTTAGCCCGATGTGCCTTTGCTAGGTCTCAATATATGTGCTTCAGTGGATTTTGAGAAATTAACGTTTAAATCAAGATATATATCTGTAACAGCGCTCCGGGCAGCGATCCGGTTCGCGTACTTTTCGCGTTACGGAACTTTGCGCACGGAAAGCTGATTGGCTCTTCGGTGTCTGTCAACATTCTAAACAGTCCGGTGCAGCCGCCATCTTGTCTCTCGGTAGGATCGAGAGACAAGAGGAGGCCAAAACAAAGGGGGAAATTTCCATAAGGGGGCATAGTAGATCCTCCCTGACCCCCTAGGTTTTATGTGGAGGTTTTAAAAGGGCCCAGCAGGGTCAAAACATTTTTTTTTTTTTTTTGCGCGATGAGCGCCTAGTACGCGAACCGGAAAGCGTTCTGGGCAGCGTACTATAAGGATAATAGAATGATACACTTTTCAAAGACTGTATGTTAATTGTTTGTTGTTTTTGTTGTTTTTTTTTTGTTTTCTTTATTTTTAAAGTTTTTTTTTTATTTTGATTGTTTTTCATAATTTATTAAACTTTCTAACATTTCAGTGTCTGAAATGTCATTATTTTCTTGAAATATTGTTTGCAATCTGTGAGGTTGTAAAATGTCCTCATTTGCAAGGAGGGCATCTACTGCTTGGACACATTGCAGCAGTTCATTATCCAAGCTTTCATCCATAAATTCCATGTCAATTTGTTCAATCAATTCCTGGCTGCTCTCTTGCAGGTCCATCTCAAAAGAAACTTGGTTTTCGCCTTCCATTTTGCCTGAAATTTGGATTAAAAAAATATATATTAGTAGAGATAGGGCACTGTTGGGATTAATTTTAGATAGGCAGTTTTTATCAGTGAATTTATCTTTTGGCAGTGTATAGTATCAGAGTGGAAATAGGACTATAAAAAAGTGTATGTGATGTAACCAAGACAAGCCTAACTCCATTCATAACTATAACAGAGAAGTCTATCTAAATACATTACTACTACAGAGGGATACTGTATATCTAGCAGAAAAAGTCTACTATATTAAGTTATAGTGCACAATATATTTCATTTTTAAAAATTATAACTTACCTTCACAAAGAAGTTGAAGTTTTTGGAAGCTATTGAAATGTGAGGTACAACAAGAAGTAGTAGTCAAAATGGCTGTGTTTCCTTCTCTTCCTTTATATATATACAGGTATATAACCAATCAAATGTCAGGTAATAAAAGTAGAAAATGAAAGTAACATTTTCATTGGTTGTCAATTCCCACAGTTCAGATGTGTTTTGTGAAGTAATTTACCTCACGGTACTTGGAGAGGTCTACAGGCTAAATGGCTAAATGAAATTTCAATCAAATTTGTGAGAATGAAAGGGATTGTTATGTAGTATGAGCTAATTTATATTTGGTGAGAGTGTCTCTAGTCGTTTTTCTGTAAATTACTTTCCCACCTTTTTTTTGGACCGCTTCCCGGGAAGCGGTCCGGTCCGCGAACTAGGAGCGTAACGGGAGTCCACCATTTTGTGTTTCGGTCGAATCAAGGTATAAAATGGAGGGTAAATAATGTTCTGAATGGGTAGAAGGGGGCATGGTACAAGTATTTTGCCCCCCTACGTTTTCTGAGGGTGGCTGAGGAGGACTATATGTGCGAAGAAAAAACTTTTTTTTTGAAATTTTGCGCGGTTAGCTTCCAGTTCGCGTACCGGATAGCGCTCTTTGAGCGTAGTTTGTTGAAAATTACAGAAAAAAGTTAGAAAAAAAATAATAAAAGTGTGTGATCAGATGAAGGGTAGCTCTGAGAAGAGCTTTTGGGTTTATGGTACATTTAGGTACTTATAAGTAGGTACCAATGCACAGTCTTAAATTCAGAATGAAAATTCTGTTGCCCTCATCTGAGAAGTGAACTCCATCTCCTCTGTAGATATCTTGCATGTAGTAACGTAAGTTATTGTTGTACAGAGAGCCCATTCCATGGTCTCTCATGAAAGCTGAAACAGATTTGTTTACATGCTTCCTCGCTTTCTCAATTTGTGGAGAAAATTGGTTGGACCACCTCCATTTCTGTCTTTGGCATATATTGGAATATACCAACGCAGTTTGAGGAAAAAGTGCCATTAATTGCTCAAAGGTGTCCTTTAAAAGCATTTCCAGACCTACCCCTGTCAAAGTGCCCAAATCATTACCTCCACAGTGCACTATTAACAGGTCAGGTTTTGGCAAATGCATAAAGGTTTTCACCAATGGTATCAATTGGTGACATTTTAATCCTCTTTGACCCAACCACTTAATTTCCACATCTTGTAAATTGAGGTTAGGTAAATTTCTGTTCTCAGCATACCTTTGAGCCCAGTGGATGTAACTATGTCCAACAATCCAGACCTTAAACATGGTGGGAGAAGGTTGTTCTGCAGTCAGATGAAGTGTGGTAATGAAAGGGCAGTTGAAACAGTAGGAGTTTCTAAAGAAAAAAAGTGTGGATTTCCAATGCTAATGAATCATTGGCAGTGATTGGTGCATTTCCATTTCTGAAAACAGAAAGTTAGGGTGCATGGATGTGTTCTTTGAAAGATGTAATTTGAATGGTCAAGGAAGAAACATTTAATGAAAGATTGCACTGGATACGCAGGTGCACTGAGAGTTCAGAGTTCAATTGAAACATTGTTGTGTGAATTTGCAAACATGAGAGGTCTTCCAGGAGGTGGTTGCTATGGAAAAAAGGCAGAGAGGGCAGATGGGGGAAGGGTTTTGATTTGAAAAAAGTGAGGGAATAGTTATGATTGGCTAATATGAGAGATATGTGAAATGAATATCTGTATTTCTGTGCTTTCAATAGCTGCAGCCTTTGGAGTGCATCCTTTTTCTTCTGCTGAAGACAATTTGGTGTATTTCTGAGACTGTTTTCAAAACTCAAAAAATATTTGCTAAGGTGAGAAAAGATTTATTTAATTTAGATAGAGAATAGTATGATTTAAGGAGAAAATGATGAAGAAAGCTGTGTTTTTAAAATGTGGTTTTGTCTCTAGTGATATACTAATAGAATTAGTTTCTTTGAGAAATTGTAATTGCATATTCGGTGTAGCATTCTGGCATGCAGTAACACAAGTTATTGTGGTACATGGAGCCCATTCCATGGTCTGTTATGTAAGCTGAAACAGATATATTGTTTTTAAAAACGATTTTAGAAATCAATTACATTTCTGGATATGTACTGCTAGAGCTTCATAGGTTGTTTTGGGCCATATTTATAAGGCATTTGAGTGTCTTTGATGTTATGTTTTCCTTTTAAAATGGAAAGTGTTCCTCATGGGGCAAGTGTCTTGTAAATACGCTCCCACTTGTGCTTTGCAAATTTAGATTTTGATTATGGGAGTTACATAGCCATGTTAATAATGTCCAAACAATGGTGGTAGGGCATTCAAGAAAACGCTTTCCTGTGTCTCTAGGACATTTTCAGTCCTTTCCTCTTGAATACAGGTATACAATTGATTTATATGCTGTGTTTAAAAACGAATTTTGAAATCAATTACATTTCTTGATATGTACTGTTAGAGCTTCATAGGTTGTTTGGGGTCATATTTAGAAGGCATTTTAGTGTCTTTGATGTTATGTTTACCTTTTTAAATGGAAAGCGTTCCTCATGGGGCAAGTGTCTTGTAAATACGCTCCCACTTGCGCTTGGCAAATTTAGATTTTGATTATGGGAGTTAACTAGCCATGTTAATAGTGTCCCAAAAATGGTGCTAGGGCATTCTAGAAAACACTTTCATGTGTCTCAAGGACATTTTTAGTCATTTCTTCATGAATGCAGGTATACAATTGATTTATATGCTGTGTTTAAAAACGAATTTTGAAATCAATTAAATTTCTGGATATGTACTGTTAGAGCTTCATAGGTTGTTTGGGGTCATATTTAGAAGGCATTTTAGTGTCTTTGATGTTATGTTTACCTTTTTAAATGGAAAGCGTTCCTCATGGGGCCCTGAGCAGTTCTTAGCCATGTTATTTAATGGGAAGTGGATAACATGGCTAAGAGCATTTGCTGGAAAATGCATGAATATCGCTGACTTTTCAGCGATATTCATGCATTGTGGCCGTTTTTTTTCGCATTTGCGAGCAGTTCTTAGCCATGTTATCCAATGGGAGGTGGATAACATGGCTAAGAGCATTTGCTGGATAATGCATGAATATCGCTGACTTTTCAGCGATATTCATGCATTGCGGCCGTTTTTTTTCGCATTTGCGAGCAGTTCTTAGCCATGTTATTCAATGGGAGGTGGATAGCATGGCTAATGGAAAGGGGCGACCACTCGGTCCCCCCGAACGTATGGCGGAGTGCCTCGATCCCCCCGGGAAGCCATTTTTGGGCGGGAGGCGCGTCTCGGCTGGTATGCCCGAAGCGGCGTAGCCGGGGCGCGCCTGTTCCCGCCCTAGAGTGGGCTGGCCTAGACACTGACGCAGCCAGCCACGCCCTCGGGACGGGCAGGGGCGGGTTTTCGCCCGCCCTGAAGACGGATAAAAGGAGACGCAAGGCCGGAAGACGTCCTCTTGTTCTTGTGCTCCGAAGCTACACCTCCTCGCTACACGTGAGCTCGGGACAGAACAAAGAGCCAATTTTGAGCGTTTTGATCTTTTTCTTTGTCTTCCAGATACTTCGTCGAAGAAGATGCCCAGGAAAGGCGAAAAGAGAATGACGACTGACCAGATGGTTCGGGCACTCTTTAAAGATATGTCCGACATAAAGAAACGGTTGGCGGAGCGAGATGGGGAGGAGGGTTCGGGCCCTTCGCCGGCTGGAGGGAGACCTAAGAGGCCGAGGAAGGTTCCAGCCGGTGGGGACGTCCCGGTTCCCTCTGCCCCTCTCGAGGCGCCGACCCCAGTACCGATAGAGGGGAATCCAATCCCGGGGGTCGTCTCCCCGACATCCAAGGAAGACATGCCCCCCGAGCTGGCAGCACAGCTAGCAGCGTGGTTGGGGGATAGTGGTGATGACGCCACGGCTGCCGAGGCACAGGCGCTGATAAAAGGGCTTCGTGAGAAGAAAGAGGCAGCTAGAGTGGCGGGGATAGACAAGCCGCAAGCGGCAGAAGCTGCGTCCGGTGCAGGTAAGCGGCCATTGCCGATTGCAAGGGACGAGTCAGCACCCTCTCGTAGAGAGAGATTGGGACAACATGTGCCGTTAGCTGTAAAAGAGAAGATCTGGGCGGGAGAGTACGTGAATATCTTTTCCCTGCTTGTTGATCATTATGATGTGGAGCATGTGAAAAGTCAGAAGGACTTGATGCATCCGAGTGTTTGGCGCGCAAAAATGGCCGCCTTTAAGGTTAATGAGAACATTGGCAACTGGGGCAATGCATGGGGTATTTTCACATCGATTTTGGGGGAACGTAGGCCCGAGTTGCTCCCTGAGTTTCCCGTTTACCAATCACGAATTATGGGTTACTCGACAACGTATCAAGGTAACCATTGGTTTTGTTATGACAATCTGTTCAGAAAGGAAAAGGAACATAACAAGAGTTTGACTTGGGATTGTTACGATTCGTTAACTTGGGACAAAATGAAAGAATCAGGAATGTTAAGAATGCCATTGGTCGGGAGCAATGTTGTTGATTACTCCCGCCAGAATGTGGGGACGCCCTTTCGACCAAGTACGAGCACCGACGACCAGTCAAGGCCCGCAGGCAATACAGGGAAAAAGGGTTTCTGTTTTAATTTCAACAAGGGGAAATGTACCAGGCCTCCGGGATCGTGTAAGTTCAAACATGAGTGTAGTACGTGTGGGTCGTCCCATCCTGAGTCATCGTGCAGAGCCAGAACGGGTGAGAATGGGGGTAAGGGGGGCGCCAAACAGGTCTAAGCTAGGCCGAGGGGCGCCTTTACCAACCCCGATTGATACCTTGGCAATGATTCCCTGGCTCAGCGAATACCCGGATCGTACTTCTGCCGGGGTGCTACGGAACGGTTTTACACATGGTTTCCGCATCCCGGTAGGGGACTTTCAGGGTGTAGGGACGTGCAAAAAATCAACTTTCCGTTTTACAACATACATCGGTAGTGCAGGAGAAAATTCAGAAAGAGGTTAGCCGGGGACGGGTCGCCGGCCCGTTTAGTGAACCTCCGGTACCAGGTTTCGTTTGTTCTCCGTTAGGGGTGGTCCCCAAGAAGGACCCGGGTGAGTTCCGTTTGATCCATAATCTGTCTGCTCCACGAGGTCTTTCGGTGAACGACGCAATTGATCCAGAAGTTTGTTCGGTGCGATACGCATCTTTTGATGAGGCAGTAGCCATCTTGAATCGCCTGGGGCACGGGACGTTGATGGCGAAATCTGATATCGAGTCAGCGTTCCGGTTGCTCCCGGTACACCCAGACGATCAGCGTCTTTTGGGATTCGGGTTCCAGGGATCATTTTACATGGATAGGTGTATGCCAATGGGTTGCTCTATTTCATGTGCTTACTTTGAGCAATTCAGTACTTTCCTGCAGTGGGTGTTCACTGAGACAGTGGGTTTCCGAAATGTAATGCATTACCTTGACGACTTTCTGTTCCTTGGCCCCGCCGGTAGTCCCGAATGTGCCCAGGCTTTAGACAAATTCTGTGTGTTAATGGGTCATCTCGGCGTGCCGTTGGCACCGGGTAAAACTATGGGTCCCACGACTTGCCTCGAGTTTCTGGGGATCGAGTTGGACTCAAGGGAGGGGTGCTTCCGTTTACCAGCTAGCAAGGTGTCGAAATTTAGGGCAGCCCTCCAAGTATGTTTAACTGCATCCAAGGTTACACTGCATCAGTTGCAACAGTTAGTGGGAAAGTTGAACTTTGCCTTGAGAGTGATACCAATGGCTCGCCCCTTTTCCCGCTCAATTGCCCAAGCGATGGTTGGCCTGAAGGAGGGTCATCATCGCACAAGGTTATCGACTGAGGTCCGCCAGGACATGCGGATTTGGTTAGCATTCTTGGCGGACTTCAATGGCCGAGTTGTCTGGAACAAGCCAGTCATGTCCTCCGATGAGCTTGGGCTATGGACAGATTCAGCAGGAAGCGTAGGTTTTGGCGCCATCTTCGGCACGAAATGGTCGGCACAGAAGTGGCCCCTATGGTGGCACGAGAAGGGGCTGACAAGTAACATCGCTTTCCTCGAATTATTTCCCATTCTGGTGGCCCTGAGAACCTGGCCAGAAGGGTTCAGAGATCATTCTGTTGTGTTCTGGTCCGACAATATGACCGTGGTAGAATGCATCAATAGTCAGGCAGCCCGTTGTAAATTGATTTTGAGGCTGCTCAAAGAAATTGTCTTACTGTGTATGCAACTGAACGTGGTATTCAGAGCAAAACATGTCCCTGGGGTGATGAATCAGGCCGCTGATGCACTGTCTCGTTTTCACATGCAGGCTTTCTCGGGCTTCCTTCCTTCAGCGGACCCGGAGCCGGCACCCTTCCCCGAAGCTCTCTGGTCTCTCGGTGCCCCGAACTTCGTCACCTCGTGGGAGAGAGTCTAGCACCCAGGACAAGGAAGGCATATGAAGGGGCGTTCCAGACCTATTTAGCCTTTTTGGGGGCAGAGAGAGGGGGACTTTGGGGGCAGGAGGAGTTGGTAGTACTTTTCCTGATGTCCTTACGTAGGGCTGGGAAATCGGTGGCCACGGCCCAAAGGCATCGTGCCGCCATTTCCTTTGTTGCCAGGGCCCATGGCATCCTGGACCCGACAGCGTCTTTTACGGTACAGAAAGCGCTGCGAGGGTGGCAACGTCTGGAGGGTCGCAGAGTAGACGTAAGACGACCGATAGGTCTAGACAGGTTGTCCCAGTTGCTGACCACACTCCCTAACACATGCTCGTCCCCGTTCGAGACCTGTTTGTTCCGGACTGCATTTATGCTGGCATTTCACGGGGCTATGAGAGTTAGTGAGCTAGTGGCAAGGAACAAACGGGATGTGACGGGGGGCTTGTGCAGGGAGCAGGTTCAGATCAGGGGTGATGCGATGATTGTCTCCTTTCTCAGGTCCAAGACTGACCAAGATGGGAGGGGGGACTACACGATCATCCGCAGGATCCCCGAGTCATCCATGTGTCCGGTTCAGTGCTTAGAAGATTACCTAGCACGAAGGGTGGCATCATGGGGGGGGACATTGTTGAGGCATGTAGACGCCACCCCGCTGACGAGGTTTCAGTTTCAGCGGGTGCTTGCAATGGCCATTGCCGCAGCGGGCTTGGACCCAGGTGAATTTGGGACCCATTCCTTTCGTATAGGGGCTGCCACAGAAGCTACAGCCAGGGGTCTCAATGTAGAACAAGTGAAACGGGTGGGGCGTTGGTCCTCCAATTGTTATAAGAGGTATGTGCGATTGCACATGTTGTGAAGCTGTAATCATGTACTCACGCTTCTTGTCTTTTGTTTGTTTTCAGTTGCGCAAGCCTACGCGGCAGGGCGGACTGTGCAGTTGACCCAACACCAGGCCAGCGGTCACACATCACCGGCTGAGAGAAAGGAGGTGTGGGTTGTAGGCCACTCATACGTGAGACGGGCCGCAGACGTATTCAAAGCAGGTGATATGATTCACGTACCTGGGGAATACGGGTACAGAGTGTCCTTCTACGGAAGGGGCGGTCTCTGTATTGACCAGTTTCAGGCATTTTTTGAGGGTTTGTTAGAGCGGATGAGGTCACCGCCGTCCATAGTCATAGTACATTTGGGGGGCAATGATCTAGTCACCACCGGTAGACGACTTCTCCTGGAGGCTATGCTTTCCACGGTAAGTTGGTTAGCAAGGAGAGTTCCGGGGTGTACAATTGCGTGGTCTCATATGATCCCACGAAAAGTGTGGCGGGGGGCTATCTCGATCCCTGCTTTGAATCATTCCGTTAAAAAATTGAATAACAAAGTGAGTCGGTTGTTCCGTTCCAAGACATTACATTCGATCTCGCATAGTTGTATTAATGATGACAGTATGTATTTGCGGGATGGTGTGCATTTGTCGAGGGTGGGCAATGAGTTACTCATAGGTGACTTCCTAGCTTGGTTAAAATCGTTAAAACATGACCTTTAGGTAGGAGTTTGGTGGGGGGTCCGGATAGCCGGTCAACTATCCGGACCTGTGGCGGTAAGGTCATGATCGGTGAGCACTAATTGGTAGATCCCTATGAGTGGGCGTCACCCAACACGGATGGGAGCGCTCGGGGGAGGTGGCCATTGGCCCCTCAATGGGGAGGCGGTCCCGTCTAAGGGCGGGTCGCCGGAAGTTAAGGAAAGGCGGTCAAGGCCCCTTCCTGTGTAGGAGGGGTTACAGCCCCCTCCTGAGGAATTTCCCGGGGCCAGGGTCATCTGCGACGGCAGATGCGGTAAGTTGTGTGGGGTGGGGGGAGGTCCACGATACCTTCTAGATACCACACACAAGTATTCGAACGACCTTTAAATGGCGTCGAGTCTTAAGTGCCCCCGACAAGTCAAGGGAAATTGTTAGTAGTTGCACTTGAGGTAAGCCTCTGTGCTGTCGCCCTTCCCAAGTGGGAGGGGTAAGTCTGGTTAGGGATCTTGACACCGGTTATGACCTTGCCGTTGGCCCTTAAACGTTAGGATGTACAATTTCAGTGTTTATAGAGAATGTTTCTGTAGGATGCTAGTTCGGCTAGGAGAACCTCTGTATTAGAGAATATGTTAAGATTAGCCAAACATCGCAAATGTGATAATGAAATTGTACATAATATGAAACGTTTAATGTTTAATTTTTTGTTTTAATAAATACGGCCGCGGGAGGGTCACTCCCTCCCACATCCAAAAACTTTGAAGAACTGTTTCCGGTTTCCCTTCTTTTGGGGATCGTGTTGAGAGGGGGTGGCGGGTATCTCAGCCATATGGAAAGGGGCGACCACTCGGTCCCCCCGAACGTATGGCGGAGTGCCTCGATCCCCCCGGGAAGCCATTTTTGGGCGGGAGGCGCGTCTCGGCTGGTATGCCCGAAGCGGCGTAGCCGGGGCGCGCCTGTTCCCGCCCTAGAGTGGGCTGGCCTAGACACTGACGCAGCCAGCCACGCCCTCGGGACGGGCAGGGGCGGGTTTTCGCCCGCCCTGAAGACGGATAAAAGGAGACGCAAGGCCGGAAGACGTCCTCTTGTTCTTGTGCTCCGAAGCTACACCTCCTCGCTACACGTGAGCTCGGGACAGAACAAAGAGCCAATTTTGACCCACCCACCAGCCCCTGAGGACAGCAAGTTGTTGTGCAATAAAGTGGGTTTTCTAAGTATGTTCTTCCTTTTTCGTTTACAGGTTGTGAAAGTATCAGTTTTGTTGTTTTTCATAATAAAGTATGGTGAATATCATTTAGGTTGTTACGATTAAAAGGACTTGATGTAGTGTTGCTTTTTGAGCATGCTCTTTCGGTCGTAGCGACCAATGTTTTCATAAGTTCGAATTGTCGTATTTATTTTTTGGTAGGCGGTAAGGTCATGATCGGTGAGCACTAATTGGTAGATCCCTATGAGTGGGCGTCACCCAACACGGATGGGAGCGCTCGGGGGAGGTGGCCATTGGCCCCTCAATGGGGAGGCGGTCCCGTCTAAGGGCGGGTCGCCGGAAGTTAAGGAAAGGCGGTCAAGGCCCCTTCCTGTGTAGGAGGGGTTACAGCCCCCTCCTGAGGAATTTCCCGGGGCCAGGGTCATCTGCGACGGCAGATGCGGTAAGTTGTGTGGGGTGGGGGGAGGTCCACGATACCTTCTAGATACCACACACAAGTATTCGAACGACCTTTAAATGGCGTCGAGTCTTAAGTGCCCCCGACAAGTCAAGGGAAATTGTTAGTAGTTGCACTTGAGGTAAGCCTCTGTGCTGTCGCCCTTCCCAAGTGGGAGGGGTAAGTCTGGTTAGGGATCTTGACACCGGTTATGACCTTGCCGTTGGCCCTTAAACGTTAGGATGTACAATTTCAGTGTTTATAGAGAATGTTTCTGTAGGATGCTAGTTCGGCTAGGAGAACCTCTGTATTAGAGAATATGTTAAGATTAGCCAAACATCGCAAATGTGATAATGAAATTGTACATAATATGAAACGTTTAATGTTTAATTTTTTGTTTTAATAAATACGGCCGCGGGAGGGTCACTCCCTCCCACATCCAAAAACTTTGAAGAACTGTTTCCGGTTTCCCTTCTTTTGGGGATCGTGTTGAGAGGGGGTGGCGGGTATCTCAGCCATAGAGCATTTGCTGGATAATGCATGAATATCGTTGACTTTTCAGCGATATTCATGCATTGCGGCCGTTTTTAATCGCATTTGCGATAAATCTTGCTAAGGAGAAAATGATGAAGAAAGCTGTGTTTTTAAACTGTGGCTTTGTCTGTAGTGATATAGAAATAGATTTTGTTTCTTTGAGAAATTGTAATTGCATATTCGGTGTACCATTCTGGCATGCAGTAACACAAGTTATTGTTGTATATGAAGCCCATTCCATGGTCTCTTATGAAAGCTGAAACAGATATGTTGTTTTTAAAAACCATTTTTGAAATCAATTACATTTCTGGATATGTACTGCTAGAGCTTCATAGGTTGTTTAGGGTCATATTTATAAGGCATTTGAGTGTCTTTGATGTTATTTTTCCCTTTTTAAATGGAAAGCGTTCCTCATGGGGCAAGTGTCTTGTAAATACGCTCCCACCTGTGCTTGGCAAATTTAGATTTTGATTATGGGAGTTACATAGCCATGTTAAAAATGTCCCAAAAATGGTGCAAGGGCATTCAAAAAAACGCTTTCATGTGTCTCAAGGACATTTTCAGTCATTTCCTCTTGAATGCAGGTATACAATTGATTTATATGCTGTGTTTAAAAACGAATTTTGAAATCAATTACATTTCTGAATATGTACTACTAGAGCTTCATAGGTTGTTTGGGGTCATACACCATTTTTGGGAAATTAATAACATGCCTATGTAACTCCCATAATCAAAATCTAAATTTGCCAACCGCAGGTGGGAGCGTATTTACAAGAAATTTGCACCATGAAGAACGTAAAATAGCATAATAGACACTCAAATGCCTTATAAATATGACCCAAAACAACTTATGAAGCACTAGCAGTGCATATTTCCAGAAATGTATTGGTTTTCAAATAATGACTTACTTCATTGGTAGGCCTTCACATGTTTTTTTACCTTGGTTTTTTTCAGTGAAAATCTTATCTGCAACCATGTGTTGGCCTCACCTCAAATAAACAAAACAGGTGATGGACCGAATGTGGATCAATGACACTCATTCACCCCAGTCTAAAGATCTGGGCCTAAACAAATCTTTAGATAGGCTACATCTTATCGTCATCCTGAATTAATCATTTAAAATATTAGGGAGTGATTTATGATTGTTCTATGCCTGTTTTGTACCATTGAGTGTCATTTTTGTGATGCAGTGCTGGTGGAAAACATTTGCTATGTTAAATAATTAGTAGGGCATTAAGTTTTAGATGACTGTTATTCATTTACTGTTTGGTAATAGTGGTTAATAACATTTTTTATTATATTTTTCCACAGATTCAACTGCAGATTCTTTCATAGTTTGGAAAATGCCTACAAAAAATAGAATTAGAAAGGCTAGAAAACGTCAAAGACAGCAGGATGATGTTTTATTGCAGCAGTCCTCTTCCCCAAATACTTGTCAAAACACCAAGAAAGGTCCGGGTAAGAGCACGAAATTATTCTTAAGAAATATTTGTAGTAAAAAAAGTTTCTCTCCAAAAAATGTTTCAGTCCACAAAAAGAAAAGCAATTTAAATGGAAAGGAGAGACCCATCAAAAATGTTACTGGTAGAGGAAGAGATAACTCTGTGCATGATAGTAGAAGGAAACAACAGTTTAGGGACATTCGAAATCGAATGTTCCGTAACAGGATAATAGTTAATTTATTGAAAAATAGTTAAAAAAAAGGCCAACAGAAAGCGGCATTTTATAAGAAGAAGAAAAATGTAGAGAAAATTATTGATCATGCTTTTGAAATTAAGCTAAAGTTGTTTATTTTGGTAATCAATAGAATTAGGAAACTAAGCAAGGTAATTTCTGATTTCAAAACAAAAAGTAGATGGAAGAGAGTAGTAAATCGTACTAACTTTTGTGAAGTTTTTTCCGGAGAATGGATGCATAGTTCAAGTTGTGAGGCATTTTTTAATGAGGAGAGTTATTTTCAGGATAATGATTTGGTGTTTGCAGTTGACACCAGTGGTCGAGCTTATGAAGTGAAGGATGGTTGTCCAGTTGAAAAAGAACAACTTGTGACAACAGAGACAGAAGAGGCGCTAAGTGATGAGGTTTTAGGAAGACGTCCTAAGGGTCCTGTGTACATTTGGAAGTGTAGTTCTATTTGCAGTGTGCGACAGGTTTCCATCAATTTGCTTTGTGATTTTATACGGACATTTAATAAGAAAAGTTTGAAGCAGAAAATGAAGTTGTTGCAAGATTTAGATCCTTGCAGAGTGAGACAAATGACAGGTTTGCGTGGTCATTCACTGGCTTGTCTTTCCAGGAGAGTATGCCAGAGTGTTTTTCATCATTTCAGGATGCTAGCAGTGCATCATAATAAAGTGAGAAAATTAGTGAGAATGTTGTATTATGCTAAGAGTCCAGCAATTATGCTTAAACAATTATGTGCTGCTCTTTTGCATGGTTCTGAAATAGATGTGAAGAATATTTGTGAAGAAATTGAGTTTTGTTACTTTGGTAGTAGAGATGAGAATGTTCAAATTGACCCAGAAGTAGAGGGTTATGTTGAAGATAATATACAGGTTTCTAGTTCAGATAATTTTCAGAAGGAAATTGCCACGTTTCAGATGAAATCAAGTGAGAGGCCTAATTTCACTTGTGTATGTTGTCGACGCACTTATTATAAGAATCAGACTAAGTTAGTGGATTTATATGCAAAAACTGAAAGGGAAAATAATAGTGAATGGAAGGATTTTGCCACATACTTGATGGTAGAAAATTGTTTTGATTTGGGAGTGGACCAACGTGTGTGTACTTATTGTTGTAATAAATTAAATCAAAACCAGATGCCTGCTAGGGCAGTTCATAATAATCTGGAATTGGTTGAGATTCCTTCAGAATTGAAGGATTTAAATACTTATGAATCTATTTTGATTCAAAGTATCCATCCCTTTCAGGCTATTGTAAGAATGGAGCCAAAGACAGGGAAGTTGCCTCCAGCAGATTTACAGAGAGGATTAAAGGGAAGAGTTGTTTATTTGCCTCTAGATTTGAACAAAAACATTAACACAATTGGAGTTGAGAAAGTGGAAGAGGAACCTCTGGTTATCTTGGTTAATGGGGTTCCGACAAAGAATAAGAAAATATGGCAAGATTTAGTGGATGTTAGGAAAGTGAAAAATGCAACTTTGTATTTGAAGAAAAATAATAAGTACTATAAGAATGTATATGTTGCAGAAGAGGATGTAAGTGATGAAGAGGATAGCGTTTTGTGTGCTGGCCAAATTAAGAAAGTAGAGGTGTCTAATAGTGAAGAAATATATGAACATTATAGTGTTCATCCTTTGCATTCCAAGGAAGTCATGGGGAATGCTATTGAGTTGTTTCAAATGAAACAAGCCAAAGGGAGTCCCATTAGTGTTTGGGAGGAAAGTTTGGAAGCTCGGTGTTTCCCACAGCTATTTCCCACAGGTCAAGGAGGAAGATATGATGAGCGACCTCATCAAATTCCTGCGTCAGAATACCGGACTTTACGATTGTATGCAGAAGATCCTAGGTTTCGTCAATGCATTCCCTATTTGTTTCATCTCTTGTTTGAAAGCGATCTGTCAGGACTGTCATATGCAGTGAACCACATTTTAAAAAGTGGTATACAGATGCGAAACATCTCGGCAAGTGACTTTATGCATAAAGTCAATGTCCAAGACAGTATTTTGGATTCTCACTTAATTAATCTCATGGCGTGGTACTAATGAGTACTGGTACCGTCGTCATGGTGATTTAAAATGTATGCTGAGGAACTTAGGAACTCCAACATGGTTCCTCACTCTGAGCTGTGCCGAGTATGGCTGGGAAGACTTACTTGAATTTCTACGAGAGGCAAATGGAAATATTGAAAACATTGAATTCAAGACACCTGGAGAACTGTGTTCTTTGGATCCAGTGAATGTATGCAGGTACTTCAATCATAGATTTGAAGCTATGATGTCTTTCATCACAAATAAAAAGAATCCACCTCTTGGAGAGGTGTTGGATTTCTTCTGGAGAAAGGAGTATCAAGCAAGAGGTGCTCCTCATATACATATGTTGCTGTGGATCAAGGATGCACCTAAATTTGGAACAGATCCGGATGACTTAGTGATGAATTTCATAGAACAGTATTCTACGTGTGCTGTTCCAAACGCAACGGAGAAGAAAAGCCTAAGAGAACAAGTTCTACGTTTCCAAAGCCATCGTTGTGGAAAGTACTGTCGTCGTAAATTCAGAAACAAGGACAAGTTCTACACCAAATGTCGTTTCAACTTTCCACGACCGGTGATTTCTAAAGAAAGAGTGAACAGTTTGATGTCTTCGCTACGACATAATGTGACGAGGAAATCCCCCAAGAATACATACAATTTGAAAAGGAACGAAGAGTCCAAGTACATCAATGACTACAACCCAGTGATTTTGTCCATGTGGAATGCTAACATGGATATACAGTTTGTGGCTGACAACTGTATGGCTGTGGCTCGGTATGTGACATCTTACATCACCAAAAAAGAAAAGACCGAACTGAAGGATATGTGGGAGGACATTTCCCATGAAAAGAGCCTCAGCAAGAAGTTGTACAGTTTCAGTCTGAAGATGTTGTCGCATCGAGAAATCGGAGCTTACGAATGTTCTGATCGATTGTCTTCAGCAAGTCTCTATGCCAAATCCAGGAGTCTCGTTTGGGCGAGTCTTGGTCTTGCTGCAACGCGAAATCGAGTTCTAAAACCTGTCCGGGAAATTGAGTATTTGGCAGAAAAGGAACCAAACAGTACCGACATTTTGAAGACCAACATGTTGGATACATATTATCCAAATCGAAGCAGTCACCTTGAGAATGTTTGTCTATATGAGGTTCTCCAAAATTATATATTCAAGAGGAACATCAAAGAAGATATTGAGAAAGGAGTGTATGCTGTAATTGGAAGTGAGGGATGCCTGGTCAAGCAAAGAAAATGCCAATTAGTAAACCATCGAAAATTGAGTGGTGAATCTCCAGAAAAAAAGAAGTTTTTCTATTTAGCACTTTTGCAACTTTTCAAGCCTTGGCGTGCAGAAGAGGAACTGCTTGGAGATTTCCTCTGTTACGAAGACTCTTTCAATGCAGCCAAGGAGTCCATAGAATGTCCTGCTTTTCCTAAATATCAAGAAATGCTAACTTTGGAAATTGAGCAGGAAGCAACGATTGCAGCCGAGATTGCCAGAGACAGTTCTCAGGACAGTCAGAGTTCTGTTTCATTGAGTCAAGATCCACTTGGAGGACCTATTATCGAAAATGAAGCTGCCACTGCTATGAATGAAGTAGAAAGAGCCATGGCACATGCTCAGGAGGATTCAGTTAACTTAGAAGACTTGGAAAAACAACTCAACGTTGAGCAGAGGAAAATATATGATGAAGTTACCAAGGAAATTGAGCACGGATTAAGTCATGAGAAGAACGAGTGCTCATGTACATCGTTGAAGCCTGTCCGACTGTACGTGAGTGGAGAAGCGGGAACTGGAAAAAGTTTCCTCATTAAAGCAATCTCTTGTTATTTGCAGGAAAGGACTGAGTCATCGCTGTCTTGTGTTGTCACCGCTCCTACTGGACTGGCAGCACATAACATTAAAGGTATTACTTTGCATCGTCTACTGATGCTGCCGGTGGAGCATGACAACAAATTACAATACAACAAGTTATCTGGGGATGCTTGCTGTGAAGTTTCAAGAGTCTTGAGGAAAATGAAACTACTTATCATTGACGAAGTAAGCATGGTTTCCAATGTCATGCTTGCCTTTGTGCATTTGAGAATGCAAGAAGTACTTAAAACTGAATATGATGTGTTATTTGGTGGCAAACACATCATTGTTTTCGGAGATCTTCTGCAGCTGACACCAGTAAAAGGTCAACCTGTGTTCAAAATACTCACGCATGAAGATACCAGGAAGTGCCTAGGGAGCATTGGCAACGTCAATATATGGTTAAACTTCAATTATGCTGAACTGCATGAAAATATGCGTCAAGCAAAGGATGAAGATTACAAGAATATTCTACAAGATATTAGAATTGGAAAAGTGACCGAGCATGGGAAAGAAGCTTTAAATGCACGATTACTGTCAAATTTATATCCCAAACAAGAGATTGTGCCTGAGAATATTTTTAAGAAAATTACTGAGAAGAAATCCGGGATATGTTTGATGCCAACTCTTGCAGAATGTGCCATCTTCAACAACAAAATGTTGAATTTAGAAAAGCAAGAGATTGTGAAACTTGAAGCTATCGACAAATTAGAGCATATGGGATCAACAATTATTTTGTCAGACAATTTGAAATCAAAATTGGATTCATTAGAGAAGACTATATCTAAAACAGCGGGTTTTGAAAAGACTTTGAATGTGTGTTTAAATTGCCGAATCATTTTGAGAAGGAATTTACATGTAGAAAGAGGTCTGGTAAATGGATCAATGGGTAATGTTGTTGATTTTGAGAAATACAGAAATAGAGATGGAATAGAATTTTTAAGAATTAAATTTGATGGCATTGAGGAAGTACAGCAAATTGGTCGTTGTTCTGCTAGGTTTTTGCTTGTTAAAGACTTATATGTTCGCCGTAAACAGTTTCCTGTTTGCTTGGCATATGCGGTGACAATCCATAAATCGCAAGGTTTAAGTGTAGACAGTGCATTGGGTGAATATTGGCAGTTCTGTGTTCAAGGAGGGTATGGCATATGTGGCATTGTCATGAGTTAGAACTTTATCGGGATTGTACTTGATTGACTGTGATGTCACAAACATTTGTGCGGATCTAGATTGTGTTAAGGAATACAATAGGTTAAGAAGAGAGTATGCGCCACATTTGCCTCAATATCCTTTGTTTGAGAAACGTGTGGTAGGCCGGAAACGTAGAAATATCAGTAATAGTAGGGAGGTTGTTGCAAAAAGACTAAAAGTCAATGAACCGAAAATTGTTAGCAGAAAGAAAGTGGATTCTGTTGAAGATGTTGTCGGTTTTCAATTTGAAAACAGTTCTGGTGTCAACTGCTATGCAAATGTAGTGGTTAATGTTCTCTTTTCACTAGAGGGTTTAAAAGAACAGATTCTGTTGAATTCAGAACAAATTTTATGCTGTTTGTTGAATTCTGTTTTCGAGAAATGTAGCACTGATCGAACAAAAGTAGAAAGTGTGTCTGAAGTTCGTTATCTGTTAGATGAATGTTCAGGTCAAACAGACTTCTCTGAAAATAATCAGCAAGATTGTCAGGAGTTTTTAATGTATATGCTTGATATATTGCAAGATGAGGGTGTAGATGTAGATCACCTGTTTGGGCTTTCTTATCAATGGCAGCATGACTGCGAGAACTGTATGGTATCAAGTACTACTAGTGTAGACTCAGAAAGATTTATATATTTAACTTTGCCAGACAGTAAATCAGTGTCCTTTAATAAGCTAGTAAATGCAGCGGATCACAACATGGAGTGTAGCCAATGTAAATGTGATATGATGTCAACATTATTTATACGTAGATATGGCCAGTATGTCATTTTAATGATCCAACGATGTAAGCCTGATGGATCAAAATTGTCAACTTTAATAAAAGAATTTGTGGCTTCTCAGCTGTCAATATCAGGGAGGACTTTTGTAACTGTAGCAATTATCTATCACGATGGTCCTTCAACAACATCAGGACATTATACAGCTTACTTAAAGTCTCGAAACGGCTGGTCATTCTGCAATGATTCTGTTGTAACTTTCAAAAAAAAATTGCCGTTTGACCTTAAAAATTCTTACCTGGTGTTTTTAAAACCAAAATTTTAAAGAAAGTTTTTTGGGATTTCCTGTGAGGAATTGGAAATTGTTCATCAAGTAGAGGGAATGTAAGTCTGCAATGCTGTCTAGATTATTGGTCCAAAACTTTTAATTATAATGTCAATTTTAAAATCCAACTATATAAACCTGATGCAAGTAAGTCTGCTTCATAGTAAGCAGTATCAGTGTCATAGGAAAAGGAGAACATGAGTGACAAAGAAGAGTAAGATATTAGTAGTCCAGGATTGTGAAAATATTCTCAAATGTTTTCTTTTTGAAAGATGCGAAAATAGAAAATGACGGGATTTGATTTGAAGAATTACAAGATTTGCGAATCGCTGCAACATGATTTGGCCTAGTGGAAACATGTCATAGAATGTGAGAAGTCTTTTTTTGTATGTAACATATTTTTCGAAATGATGGAGGTTTTCTTTCAGAGTGGATGCTGTTCATAGGAGATCCTTTGACGTTATTGAAAGTAAGTTAATTTTAAGGAGTTTTGAATTCAGAATTCTTAGGTTGTATGGGTTTTTTAAACACAATCATTTTGATTGTGTTTTTTTTTCCCCGCTGTTACATGATGAATACCTTCAAATCACTGATTTAAGTGAAATTTGATACATTCTGAGAACAGCAAAAATAAACCATTTAACATGTATAATTAATGTTCTGCTTTTTGTACTTATGATATACATTTAGAAATGTGAGGTAGATATGGAAAAAGTGAGTCTTCTGTAAGTGTCAATTCTAATGCTTACAGTGCTGTACTTCTGGGTACTGTTTTTTTTGAAAAAAAAGAAATAGGCCTCACCTCTAAGAAAGCTCTTGAAAGCACACATTTTATTTGCATCCTGAAACAATCATTTAAAATGTTAGACACAATTTTATGATGGTTTTACATCTCTTTTGCGCTGTTATTGCATCACTTTTGTGAAACATAAGCAATGCAAAAGAAGCATCATGTTTCAAAATAGGCCTCATTTCATCAGCATGAAGATACTGTTTGTTTAAAATAAATATCTTTAGGATTGTGTACGGGTCGTAGAGAAGTAGAGGTTTCTGTAAGTGTCAAAGTTGTTTAAAAACTGTTTCTTCTTGAACCTTTTCCCTTCTTTTTTCTAATTTTTAAATACATGTTTTAATATTTTTGGAAATGTTTGTTCTCTCATTTACAGATTGAATATATGAAAAATTTTCTTTAAAAGTTATCAAGAATTATAAGGTAAATGTTTTCTACTTTTATAACCCGCATTCCACTGCTGATGATGTCACTGACTATGTTATGAATGATGTAATAAGTGGGCATGTTTTACTACAATGGTAGGTCTTCACATCTATTATCTCCTCTGTATTCTTCAACAAGCATAAATTTGATATGCAACCCAGAGTACGGTTCACCTTAAACAAACTTTTAGAGAGGACACACCTTATCGTCACCCTCAATCAATCATTTAATCTATCACATTTAACATCTATTAGTTCTACTGCTTCATTTCTTTAATCTTTACTTTCCTGTGTTTGCTACTTCTCTCATTCCTTTCTCTATTACTTAATTTTTCTACTCCTTCCAGTATTTTTCTCACTCCCTCTCTTCTCATACTTCGTCATTATTATTCACTAATTCTGTCTCTATTAATGTTACTGTTTCTGAATGATCTCCAAAAAATTTTAAAACAAGAACAGTAAGTATAAGGATAGGAAAAGACATTTATGTTACAAGAAAGACAGCTATAGGAAGTAAACAAAAAAAACTGTTACTCGCAATCCACTGCTGATGATGTCACTGACCATGTCAAAAATTATGTAATATATGACATGATCAGAAGTGAATTGCGGGTAACAGTATCTTTTCTTTACTCCCTATAGCTGTCTTTTTTGTAACATAACTGTCTGTTTCCTTTCCTTATACTTACTGTTCTTTTTTTAAAAAATATTTTTTTGGTTCGCTCAAAGTTCGCGTACCGGAGTGCGAACTGGGAGCGAACTAATAGAAATAGAGCTTGGCAGAGTTCAAAGAATTCTACCAATTTTTTTTAATAATGGGGAGGTAGTTCTGAAAAGAACTTTTTTTTTGTTTTTGTTGTTTTATTTATTTATTTTTTTTTTTTGAACATTTTTTATATTTTTTTGTTTTTTTCTGAACATTTTATATATTTTTTTATTTTTTGGGGGGTAGGGGGGAAACAAAAATGATTCAGTGAAAAGGGCTCAACAGGAGCAACGAAAAAAAGAAGAATTTATTTTTTTGGGCGTTTTGGGCACACATGATTGTTGATGGCTCTCATTATAAGGGTAATGCTACTTTCGCGGTAGCAAAGTGTCTGGTTGCACCACACACAGACTTGCTTCACTTCCCCCATGTTGATTTGGATGTTCGGGATCACCTCCCTCGCCTCCGGTCCCGATACCTCCTGAACAACAGATCTTTTCGCCATTTCTGGGGGATTTTGTTGTTGGTCGCGAAGCTGGGCATTGCTGTAATTGTTAGGGTGCCACCGACCCATGTGCCTGTGCATTGTATAATTCCCATAGCTGTACTTTTTGTCAGTGCCCCTGGAAAGACGTTCGCCGCAAATACGGCAAAAGACGTATCTGGCATTGACTTTTTTTTGGTCAGCTGGAAATTTAAAAAATTGCCAGATGTAATTTTCTTTCCTGTTATATCTCCTGGGCTCTTCTGGCAAAAACTCAGGAATTTCTTCTTCTTCCTCCTCTTCTTGATTTTCCTCCTCTTCTATAATTAGTGAAGTATGTGGTCTTTTCTTCCCATGAGGAGGTGGAGGAGGTGGTGGGGGCACACTGGCTGAAGCAACCATTGAAGCCATTGCTGAAGAATCAAAAGGGGTCTTTCTCTCACCAAGATGAAAGTCAGAGTGAGGAAAGAAGGAGGGGTTTTCATCATTTGGGAGAAGGAAAAATTCTAAACCAATGAAAAGTGTTAATTTTACATCACATGACCAAGTATTACATCATTAGGAAACCAAAAGTGAAATGAACCAATGAAAAGTGTTATTATCGAGTCACATGACCTGTTGTATTTACGTTTCGCGCTTTGCTCCGCATTCCGGTCCACTTCCGGGCCCGCTAACTTGGCGCGTCCAATGACGTATTACGCGATAACGCAAAACGTCATGCGAACGTAACAGTTACGCTAAAGGAACGTTTACCGGTTCGCGTACTAAGCCGCAGCTTTAAATTGAGCTAATGGGAAGCAGACCGGTTCGCGGACTGGGAGCGAAACAAAAAAAAATGTTTTAAAAAAATTGTCTAAAATACATGAAAAATATATTTCAAGATTTAAAGGAGAATACATTTTACAGCTACAGATATTAGCTTTTAAAAAACCATTGAAATTCAATGAAAAAACCATAGGTTATAGTCCATATATAGTTAGGAATTTGCATTTACAAAACCTTTAAAATTCAATGAAAAAACCATTGGTTAAAGAACATATATAGTTAGGAATTTGCATTTACAAAACCTTATTTTACTCGCATAAAACCATTGAAATTCCATATATAGTTAGATGCGCTAACTATATATCGCGCACCCGCAATCCACTGCTGATGATGTCACATATTACATCATTCATGACATGGTCAGTGACATCACTGATGACATCACTGATGACAACTCAAATGACATCACTGATGACATCTCAAATGACATCACTGATGACATCACTGATGACAACTCAAATGACATCACTGACAACATCACAGATGACATCATTCATGTGTTAATACGATGAACCTCTACAGACTCTGATATATCCTTAGATACACTCAGTGAAAACAGACACTCACAGACTGTCACTCATCCATGGAGTTACTCATACACCTAGACAGTCATGCAAAGAATCAAACACACCTCCAATTCCTCAACTATACAGTTATACACACCTTACTTATTGAAACATATTCTAATACATATTTACTCTCTTATACAATCCTTAATACATGTTCACAATGATCCATACAGCCACTCACACATTCACTGGCTGTTATGCACAGTTATTTATATATGTCAACTCTCACATGTACTGTGTTTTACATATGTACTTACTTTGACATGTAGCACTGAGATATCCATTCACTCACCAATACACTCATGCACACAGTCAACCGCCCATATAGCTGTTTCCACATGCACTCTTGAACTGATACACCTAGTGAATCAACTGCTTACACATCTATGCACAGAATCACACACCTCCCAGCCACCCACACACATACTCAGTCTCCCATACAAATACTTGAGCAACCAATGAATAACCCATATAGTTATTTATATAGCTACTGATCAACACATGCAGCAGTTTACAGAACAACAGATATAATGATACACAAATTAATACAGTTTAATCACTAACCTATGCACTCAGTGAGACACATTTAATCACTCACTCATACAGTCAGTCATGCACCTACTAAATCCTTCATCCAGACACTTATACATCCACTCATTCTTCAATATGTAAGACATATTTTAACTTTACAGAAACATACAGTCACTGGATGTTGTGATCAGTGATGTCATTTGAGTTGTCATCAGTGATGTCATCAGTGATGTCACTGACCATGTCATGAATGATGTAATATGTGACATCATCAGCAGTGGATTGCGGGTGCGCGATATATAGTTAGCGCATCTAACTATATATGGAATTTGAATGGTTTTATGCGAGTAAAATAATGTTTTGTAAATGCAAATTCCTAACTATATATGTTCTTTAACCAATGGTTTTTTCATTGAATTTTAAAGGTTTTGTAAATGCAAATTCCTAACTATATATGGACTATAACCTATGGTTTTTTCATTGAATATATATATATATATATACGCCAGTTTGTTTTTTCAAACTGGACCCTGGGTTAAAGTCTTTCATCTAGAGGTCACATGACAATCTGTTAATCTTTTCATTGGTGGTTAGTAATTTAAAATGTGTTTGGCTCTAATCACTTTCATTTGGTGAGCAAGTCGACTGAGTTCGCCGAAACGCGTCGAATCGTGGCACTCTTGATTCACTTGAAAATGGAATAAAAACTTTTCTGCAACACGCATACCGGAGTGAAGTGTCCGTTTCTCCTGGAAGGTGCTGTGCTAAGCGGCATGCTTTATATATATATATATATATATATATATATATATATATATATATATATATATATATATATATATATATATTACCTACTGGCGGTCGCCAGTAGGTAGTTATAGTTAGGACCTAGTTTCCATAGGAAATCCTCAACATTCTATTTGGAATAACTTTGGCCCTGGTTGAAGAATCTTAGCGAATTTCTCAAAGAAGATGGCTCGGTCCGCTGCGCTCCTTCCCTGAAACTTTGGGGGGGATTGGTCAAGTGGGGGCTGAGATATAAGGGGGGGTCCCAAAACGTGTTTTCTCCATGTTATTTTCCATAGGACCTTTAGACTCGGCTACAGGTCGAACGGCTGAATGGATTTATAAGAAATTTGCCAAAACTGTAGTGTCTTGTTCGCAGATTACGCTTTTTTTGGAATGGTGTAAATCCGTTCAGTAGTTGTTGAGAAAATTAAAGTTAAAGTCAATTATATATCTATAGGCGCGCACGCGTGCGCGCACCCTAGCGGCTGCGCGTGAGCGGAATTTTTTTGGCTGCGTGACGTCTGTTAACGTTCGATTCGAAGGAAATCAGGAAGTTTTGTCCGCCATTTTGTCATTGCGAGTAAATATATTGTTCATTTGAAAGCGTTGAAACATGGAAAGGGGAGAAGTTAGAGATTGTTTTGCTGCGTAGCTTTTCTCGGGGTGTGCAGTAATGCCCTTAAATGCGAAAAGATATCATTTTCCCCCGAAAAAAAATACGGGGTGCGCGCACCCGGTCGCGCACACCTATTCACAAGAGTGTGAAAATGGAGATAAATCACAAGTTTAAGTGCTTAGATATAAGGTGGCTCTGAAAAGAGCCCTTGTGTTAATTGAGTGTTTTCTGCATTTATAAGTAAGTACCGATGCAGAGCCTGATGTTGCAGAGGAAGATTCTGTTTCCCTCATTCGTGAAATGAACACCGTCTCTCCTATAGACGTCTTGCATGTGGTATCGCAAGTTGTTGTGGTAAATAGAACCCATGCTATAATCTCTGAGGAACGCAGAAACAGATTTATTTACATGTCTCCTTGCTTTCTCAAATTGTGCACAATGTTGATTGGACCAATTCCATTTCTGTCTTTGGCATATATTAGAATATACCAAGGCAGATCGAGGAAAAAGTGTCATCAATTGTCGAAAGGTGTCTTTTAGAAGCATTTCCAGACCTACCCCAGTGATTGTGCCTAGATCGTTCCCACCACAGTGCACAATTATAAGGTCTGGTTCGGGGAGATGCATAAAAGTTTTCACCAATGGAATCAATTGGTGACATTTCAATCCTCTTTTGGAAATCCATGTTATGTGTACATTTGGTAAGCTGAGGTTGCAAATTCGTCTGCTTACTGCATATTTTTCACTCCAGTGAATATAACTGTGTCCTATTAGCCAGACCTTCATTTTCAAGGGATTTGTAGTCGTCCTCCGATCGGTTCTGGAAGTGGAATGGGAGTTAGAAGTTGAAATTCTAAATAAAGAAAAAGGAAGAGGCTGGGTGTGGTTTAAAAAATAAAAATGATTGGTTGATTGTAACAAGTGGAGATTGAACAGTACGTTCCATGTTAATGTTTATGTTAAACGAAAAGTACTATTGGGTGTGAAAAAACAAGATATATAACAGAGCTGTGTATTGGCAGGAGTTTCTGGAGGGAAAATAGTCTTCTTAGTTTGTTGTAGAACGTTAAGACATGAACTTTTGACCTGTGCCTTCAGCAAGGTGCAGAATGAGGTGTAACCATGGAAACAGCCGGAGATGGCAGTTGGTGATGGGTTCACTCTTTGGTGCCTCTGCATCTGAGTCTGTTCTCTGGTGGCAGGCGGAGAACTGTTTGTTATTGTGGAGATGAAAGGGTGATAAGGAGAGAAATACGACATAGCGTCTGGCCTGTAGAAGCGTGGGAGCAGTGATTAACTCTGAGTGAAGCGGAACTGTGTCGGTGCTTAGTAACAGTAAAAAAAAAAGTTAACAGTGGTATAACTGTCTTTACGGTGCGCGACCTACTAAGAAAGAGTTCACGGGCCGTAATTGGCTTGGAGGTTCTAGTATCAGTAAGTGAGTTCAAGAAAAGAAAACATTCAGGACTTTATTTATGAAGGCCTTGCGCCACCGGTGCGTTACTTTTTCCCATTTTAAAAAATGAGGCCCCGGCGGCGGAAGGTCTTCATAAATAAGGTCTTCAGTGTCTACAGTTAAGGTTATGTGGAACCCATGAATAGTTTTTCAAAATGAAATCATTTCAGTTGAGATTATGGATTAAAAGAGAAACCGTGAATATTTGAAATGTTTATTTAGAAATGTACTGTTTTAAAGGCAAATCATTATGTAATATGAGTACAGAAATTGCAAAAAACACAGTAATTGGTATTGTCAGTAGTACATGGAATACAAACGCTATAGTTGAAGAAAAATGAATATAGTTGGAAAAAAACATTGTACACTCTTATAAGGAAGTATATTATATTTTAATTAATGGAAGAAGGTCTCTGGCCTTTCAGTTTAGGAACGATATATGAAAATGCAAGTGGTTATACATCATTACTTTATGAATCAGCTGTCAAACAACACGAAATCATAATGTCCATTGTTAGTAAAGCAAATAGGTCTGTTCTTCAAAAGAAAATATGGAAAAGAACGTGAAGAATATAGAAAACCAAAAGGAAATGAGGACGTCAATGGCTTGTATGAGAGTTATTGAAGCATTGTTTAGGCAAAATAGGTAGCTTCTGCTTGTAACAGGAAATCAGTTTTATCATTTGAAAGTATGTCAGCTATCCAATGGAAAAGAGTAAAGCAGTACTGATAATCTGTTATAATCGGAGCCTCTTTTACCATCAGAGTGCAAGTCGGTGGGTTTTCGATGTAGCTCGCTGTTAGGAAAGAGTTAACCGTCCATTGTGTAGGCAAAGTATGCAGCAAGTGCCTCTAACATGAAATCATTGTTATCATCTGAAAACATGTCAGCCATCCAATTGAGAAGATCAAAGGAGCATTCATGATCTGTCATTATTGGAGCGTCTTTTACCATCATTGGGCAGCTCAGTGGGTTTTCGATGTAGCTCTCTGTTAGGAAATCTTGCGCCGCTGCGAATATATTCCAATGACCCAGAACTCCTTGTATCGCTGCAAAGGCCATAAACCCTCCGTTGTAACAAAGCTGTTCATGATCAAGTAACGGATTCATGAGGTGATTGTAATTCGGTTCAGGAGGTACCAAATTGCAGAGACATAAATCCAGGGCCCACGTGAAATCACAGCTCAGGCAATGAAATACAGGCTGCACACAGGTGAAATACGAATATCGAAATGATAATCGATATGAAGTATTCAAAGTTGAGAGTGGTAAGGTGCCGTAGTACAGAAGCATTCTCTGTCGAAATAGTTCTAAGTGGCCCGGCTCATTTGCGAAGGCAGGAGGGACATCCATTTTGAATTTCCCAAGATGGTAAAGGAAACGGCGCAGCACCGCTGGTTGTATAGCAACTCCACAGAATTAGGTCGCCGGCTATGCAGTGGAGAGAAGCAGAATGACTTGATACATTTTGTAGGAGTCTAGTCACTTATATATTGCTTAGTGGTTATTAAAAAAGTAGCTTTTTTTGAACTGGAGGATGCGTTAAAAAATAAGGGAGTGATTTGAGGGAGTTGTAAAGCAAGGTCAATTTTTTTTTAGATCAATGCTGTTTTCTGTGAATGTTAGCTTAGTGAAAGATATGTGTGTGAGCAGATGCAACGTTCAGTTTTAAATGTGACAATGGCGGTCTTGTTCATGTCTTCCGATTCAAGGTCGGTATTCGCTGCCAAATACAAAGATTAAGAAACGCATGCGTGGGGTACATAGTGTGCATTCTTAAAGGAAAGCAAATGAAGGGTTATTTTTACCGCGTTAGCATTGTCGTTTAAAAAGTTATAGTGATTTCTATTATATGTGAAGAAAGTGTCACTGATGAAGACTGAAAATAAATCCTTATAAATGATAGGGACTGGTGTATTTTAGAAAAGGTGTGTAACATTACATGAATTGTGAAAAAAAAAAAAAATGTAATTGAAAGTGTATGGTTTGAAAATGAAAAGTAGAGGTTTATAGTTCATGTTTTGAAAGCAGTTCTAGAGGGTCAGATGAAAGTGTATGGTTTGAAAATGAAAAGTAGAGGTTTATAGTTCACGTTTTGAAAGCAGTTCTAGAGGGTCAGATGCATGATAGATTTATAAAAAATAGAACATGTTTTTAAATAGTATTTTGGAAAAAATATGTGCCTTTATGTACTATTTACATTATCTGCCTGTTGCGTATTCTTTGAGTTTTAGTAATCCTGTGTCTTATAAGTTTTCTAGGGGCGGTTTGAGGTTTATGGTGGGTTTGGGCAGGGAGGGTAGGTTGGGGGTTTGTAATAGGGGGTCCGGGTGGGGTGGAGTGCGGAGTTTAGTGAAAAGTGAGGGGGGCGGGGAGTTACGGTGTTTGGTAATGGAGCAGAGTCAGAGGACGCCACATTTGTGTTATGGGGTGCCACGGAAATATGTATTTATTCTCAGAGGTTTATTATATTAAGGATATATATCAGTATGGTGGCTCTTGTCGTTTTGTGGTTCTGTGTATGTTTATAATGCTGGCCCTGTAGTTTTTGTTTATGGACCTTATTACGACACACAGGGGAGCTACGTTGCACAGTTGGAGATTAGAGACTTAGGAAATAAAACTTTATAATTGTAAGGGCTGTAAGGGATAGAAAGCGCCCGTTCTCGGTGTAAAAAATATCACCGCTATTGGTGGTATTTTCTACGGTGTTAGTACTCGAAGGAGAATAGTAACATATATGTGAAATAAAATTATGTAATAGGCTCAGCATTTCACATTATCGCGTGAAAAAAAAAGTTGCTTTTACATAGCAATAAGTCTATTATAATTAAGGGACGGAGTGTATATAGTGCTATTTAGTACTCTGCTATGTGATTGATGTCGAATATTTCATAAGAGGAGGCTTTAAAAGTTTTTCGATAAACTGGTTTTCTAGGGAAGTGGGTGGAGTGTTCCGTGTAAATTGCAGAATAGAAACTAGTAAGAACCAATTGGAAGTGTTGTTTTAAAGTCACATGACTGCACATGCGTGTCTCGACGCGATAGGTGGGTGCGCGCACCCGGTCGCGCACTATAAGAAAGCGGCGAGAAAATATCAGCTAATATGCTCTTGAAGCTTGTTTTGGTACAGAGAGTTAGTTCTGAAAAGAACTTTTTTTTTTTTTTTTTTTTTTGGGAAACAAGTGTTATGATGCTTTTGATTTCTTAAAGTTGCTACGACATTTTTCAGTATGTTATACTATCCAAATAAAGTGAAGAAATTTAACTTTTCTTGGAGCATTTATGACTCTCAATTTTGTGTTTAATTAGAGTAAAGCTTTGCTCTCCGTATACAAGAAGTTCTCCACAGTTGTTGCATTTTATATGCACCTTCGCCAGACATGGTTTCAAGTCCATTTCAGCACTCGATGGAGATACAGGTCGTCCACCGGGAGATGTGCTGATTACTTCTGATGGTAATAGCGTGGCCTCCGTTTTTCTTGTCAAAGGTGGTCGCTCATCTCCTTCAGATTCGGAAGATGAATGCGGAACGGTAGCCATTGTACCGAAGTCTTCGGGAAGATGTTCGACGTTGTTGTCTCTTGAGAGTAGAAAAGAAAGTGATGGAAGTGGGTGGAGTGCTGCGTGTAAATTCCAGAATAGAAACTACCAAGAACCAATTAGAAGTTTCGTTTAGAAGTCACATGACTTCACATGCAAGTGTCAGGTCCTGTACGCGATAGATGGGTGCGCGCACCCGGTCTCGCACTAAAATAAAGCGGCGAAAAAACATCTTATAATATGCTCTTGGAGCATGTTTTGGTGGAAAGAGTTAGTTCTGAAAAGAACTTTTTTTTTTTTTTTTTGGAAACAAGTGTTTTGATGCTTTTGATTTCTTAAAGTTGCTACGACATTTTTCAGTATGTCATACTATCCAAATAAAGTGAAGAAATTTAACTTTTCTTGGAGCATTTATGACTCTCAATTGTGTGTTTAATTAGAGTAAAGCTTTGCTCTCCGTATACAAGAAGTTCTCCACAGTTCGTGCATTTCATGTGCACGTTCGCAAGATATGGTCTGAAGTCCATTTCAGCACTCGATGGAGATACAGGTCGTCCTCCGGAAGATGTGCTGTTTACTTCTGATGGTAATAGCATGGCCTCCGTTTTTCTTGTCAAAGGTGGTCGCTCATTTCCTTCAGATTCGGAAGATAAATGCGGAACGGTAGCCATTGTAGCGAAGTCTTCGGGAAGATGTTCGACGTTGTTCTCTCTTGAAAGTAGAAAAGAAAGTGATGGAAGTGGGTGGAGTGCTGCGTGTAAATTCCAGAATAGAAACTACCAAGAACCAATTAGAAGTGTTGTTTTGAAGTCACATGACTTCACATGCAAGTGTCAGGTCCTGTACGCGATAGGAGGGTGCGCGCACCCGGTCGCGCACTACAATGAAGCGGCGAAAAAACATGTCATAAGATGCTCTTGGAGCATGTTTTGGTAGAAATAGTTAGTTCTGAAAAGAACTTTTTTTTTTTTTTTTTGGAAACAAGTCGTATGATGCTTTCGATTTCTTAAAGTTGCTACTACATTTTTCAGTCTGTAATACTATGAAAATGAAGTAAAGAAATTTATCTTTTCTTGGGGCATTTATGACTTTCAATTTTGAGTTGAATAAGAACGAGGCTCTGCTCTCCGTACAAAAGAATTTCTCCACACTCGTTGCATTTCATGTGCACCTTCGCAAGATATGGTCTCAAGTCCATCTCAGCACTCGATGGAGATACAGGTCGTCCACCATAAGATGTGCTGGCCACCTCTGATGGTAATAGTGTGGCCAGAGCTCTTGTCGATGCTTTTGCATAATGCTCAGGGTGCCTTTGTTTAACATGCCGCAGCATGGTGTGTATAGAAAAGGAATATTTTCTATTTGGATTTCCCCTTGAGAGCTCCGAATTGCATATCGTGCAGGTTACTTTTGGCGCATTCACTTTCTTTTGATCTTCAGGATAAGTAAAAAATTGCCAAATGAAAGATTCCTTTTTTCTTCTTAACGGTGGTCGCTCATTGCCTTCAGATTCGGAAGATGAATGCGAAAGGGCAGCCATTTCAGCAAAGTTTTCCGGAAGATGCTCGATGTTGTTGTCTCTTGAGAGTAGAAAAGATTGTGAGGAAAGTGGGTGGAGTGCTTCGTGTAAATTCCAGAACAGAAACTACTAAGAACCAATTGGAAGTCTTGTTTTCAAGTCACATGACTTTACATGCGCTTCTCAGGACGTGTAGGCGGTGACACTATCTAGTTACGAACGTGATTACATACTTAGGAACTAGCATTCAAAAAAACAATGAAATTCACTGAAAAAACCATAGGTTTTACACACGTTATAGTTAGGAAGTAGCATTTGAAAAACCTATGAAATTCACTGAAAAAACCATAGGTTTGACACCAGTTATAGTTAGCTGGAAATTTTACTGACATAAAACCAATGAAATTCCACGTTATAGTTAGTTGGACTCACTATAACTTGCGCGTGTAATGCACTGCTGATGACATTACATATTACATCACTCATGACATGGTCAGTGACATCACTTATGACATCACTGATGACAGACCTCCTTTAAGTGTAATGTAACCCTTAAAACACATATTGGAAAATAGAAATTAACCTTTTCAAAAAAATGGAGATACCCATACCAGTTACAACAACCAATTCAGTAATTCCACCATCTATATACTCATTCTCTCATTCACCAACAGTTCTATATAGTCACTCATACATATACTCACTCATCATGTAGTGATACACCTATACATCCTGTTACACACCGACAATCATCCAAAAGTTACTCACACACATACTCACACATGCAAATAAACTATTGAACATCCATTTATTTGCATATAAAACTATACACACACTACCACGTTACTTCCAAAGAAACTTATACATACTTACTCTCTTAAACAATCACTTATAGAAACACATACTTATTTAAACAGGAACTCTTTCTATCTCTTAGTCTCACATATACTGACTTATATATATCAATACTCACATATACTAAATTAAAACATATCTCGTTACTGATAAAGACACTAGTGAGGCAGGCATTCATTCACTAACATACACATATACACACTCAACCACCCATACAGTCCTGCACATATGGTGTCTTCTAAAAACATACAAAGAGAGAGTTAGTCATTCATGCATCTATGTGATTAGTAATACCCCCATAAAACCATACAAACACTCATACTGATACTAAAAAAACATCTAAGAACCCAAATACCTACACATGTAGGTACTCATCAACCCATGCAGCCACTTATTCACAAAGTGAAACACTGATACATATATTTAAATATTTAAACATTACTCGCTAATATATGTATTCACTAAGATACACTTAATAAGCCAGTTATCCAATCATTTCTTTTTGAAAAAACATTCATTAAGACAATAATTTAAACATTTATTCTTCTCTCGACCTTTACATATACATATATAAAACATATTTATTTTTTAGAAAGACACACATTCACTGGATGGTGTCATAAGTGATGTCACTGACCATGTCATGAGTGATGTAATATGTAATGTCATCAGCAGTGCATTACACGCGCAAGTTATAGTGAGTCCAACTAACTATAACGTGGAATTTCATTGGTTTTATGTCAGTAAAATTTCCAGCTGACTATAACTGGTGTCAAACCTATGGTTTTTTCAGTGAATTTCATAGGTTTTTCAAATGCTACTTCCTAACTATAACGTGTGTAAAACCTATGGTTTTTTCAGTGAATATATATATATATATATATATATATATATATATATATATATATATATATATATATATATATATATATATATATATATATATATATTACCTACTGGCGGTCGCCAGTAGGTAGTTATAGTTAGGATTTTTTTCAATGTTAAATCTCAAAATTCTATTTGGAATAACTTTGGCGCCGGTTGACGAATCTGCCTGAAAATTTCCTGAAAATGGCCTCGCGGGGTTCCGGTCCTTCCCTGAAAGTTTGGGGGGGATACGTCAAGCGGGGGCCGAGATAAAAGGGGGGTCCCAAAACGCGTTTTCCCCATGTTAATTTCCATAGGGCGGTCTATTTCACTTTTAGCCCGAACGGCTGAATGGATTTCCACGAAACTTGGCAAAATTGTAGGGACTGGTAGCCCGATGTGCCTTTGCTATGTCTCAAGATATGTGCTCCAGTGGATTTTGAGTAATTTAGGTTCAAAAAAATATATATATCTATAGGCGCTCTCCGGTGCGCGCACCGGAGTGCGCTCCAGGCGCGACACGCGACTTGCGCGCAGAAAGCTGATTGGCTCTCGGGTGTCTGTAAACATTCTAAACAGTCCGGAGCGGCCGCCATCTTATCTCTCGGTAGGATCGAGACACGAGAGGTGGCCAAAACAAAGGGGGAAATGACCATAAGGGGGCAGAGTAGACACTCCCTGTACCCCTAGGTTTGATGCGGGGGCCATTAAAGGGCCCCGTGGGGTCTCACCCACTTTTTTTTTTTTTTCGATTTTCGCGGGGGAAGCGCCTGGTGCGCGCACGGGGGAGCGTATCGAGGAGGGTACTATGGAAAAATAATCACTTTAAAACATTGTATGTTTATTAATAGTTTTTTTTTTATTTTTTTATTTTATGTAAGTACCTACATGTAGGTACTAATGAAGAGACTTAAATTTAATGTTCACCATCTTCTTTGTAGACATCTTGCATGTTATTGTATTTTTTGTGGTATATGGAATTCATAACATAGTCTGTCTGGAAAGGAGAAACAGATCTTTTAAGCACTCCCTGTGAATTTCTAGGGGATCATGAGTAGTCTATCCTGCTCACTTATGAAAATGAGGTGTAAAATATTCATATGAGATAATATAGTGGGAGAAAGGTAGTAACTATGAGTAAACTTACTATGTAACAGAAAAATAGTTGAACAGTATACTATAAGTCTCACTTTATATTTTAAACATTTTTGGTAATACTTTATGAATTACATATAAAAAAGAATATTGTCTGAAACAATTGAAATTATTAAAGATACATTTATTCCTCTGATTCTTTTTCATAATTTAATAAAATTTCTAACATAATATTGTCCGGAATTTCCTCATAATTATATGTACATGATTCCATTTCTTCCAAACATTCTATAAACTGTTCATCCAAAGAGTCATCCATGAAATCAACTTCTTTTTTTTGATCTTCTGGTTTTTCCACCTTTACTTTGATAGAAGTATCATTTGCCTTATTTTCTCCTTCCATTTTCTTTCTGAAAATTGCATACAAATTAACTATATTAGTAGAGCTAGGGTACTGTATACCAGAGAAGCCTAACTCAATCCATAACTATTACAGAGAAGTCTATCTCTATCTCTAACTATTAAAGAGGGATAGCATATCACTAACAGAATATTTTTTCAGAAATAAACTTAAATTGTACAATATACTTCCATAATTAGAAGTTACCTTAGAGAAATTAGTTGAAGTTGTCAGTGAAATTTGTTTTCAAGTGTACTTCTGGAAGCAGTAGTCAAAATGGCTGTGTTTCCCTCTCTTCTTTTATATATATTCTTGTACTTAACCAATCAAACGTCAGGAAATAATCGTAGAAAATGAAAGATACTTTTTAATTGGTTGTAAATTCTAACATTACAAGTGTGTTTTTGTCATGTAATTTACCTCAGGATATTTAGACAGGCCTGTAGCCTAAATGTCTCAATGGAATTTCACCAAATTTGGGCAAATGGTAGGGACTGCTATGTAGTAGGGCCTATTCTATATTTGATGAAAGTGTCTCCAGTGGTTTTTTTGTAAATTGCTTTCCCACCTTTTTTTATCGAGCGCTTAGCGGTGCGCGCTCCTTTACGCGCACTGGCAGCGTTACGGGAGTCCTCCATTTTGTGTTTCGGTGCAATCGAGACACAAGATGGAGGGTAAACAATGTTCGGAATGGATAGAAGGGGGAACTGTAGAGACTTCTTGACCCTCTAGGTTTTCTGAGGGGGGCTTAGGAGGCTCATAAACGTTAAAAAAAAAAAAAAAATTCTTTAATTTTCCACGGGGGTAGCGCCTGGTGCGCGCACCGTTAAGCATACCCGAAAGCGTACTTTGGTGAAAAATAGTGAAAAAAGTTAGAAAAAAATAAACGCTTTGAATGATCAGAGTTAGGGTAGCTCTGAAAAGAGCTTTTGGGTTCTGTGGTTGATTTAGGTACCTACAAGTAGGTTCCAATACACATTCTTAAATTCAGGAGGAATATTCTATTCCCCTCATCTGAGAAGTGCACTCCATCTCCTCTGTAGATGTCATGCATGTTGTAACGCAAGTTATTATTGTATATTGAACCCATTCCATAGTCTCTCATGTAAGCAGAAACAGATTTATTTACATGTTTCCGTGCTTTCTCAAATTGTGGACCAAATTGGTTGGACCAGTTCCATTTCTGTCTTTGGCATATATTGGAATATACCAAGGCAGTGTGGGGAAAAAGTATCATCAATTGATGAAAGGTGTCCTTTAATAGCATTTCCAGACCTACCCCAGTTAATGTGCCTAGATCGTTTCCACCACAGTGCACAATTATAAGGTCAGGTTCTGGCAGATGCAAAAAGGTTTTCACCAATGGTATCAATTGGTGACATTTTAATCCTCTGTGGCCAATCCACTTGATTTCCACATTTGATAAATCAAGGTTATGAAAATTTCTGCTAGCTGCATACCTTTGAGCCCAGTGGATGTAGCTATGTCCAATAATCCAAACAGAGTACATGATGTGAGAAGGTTCTGGTCCAGTCAGATGAAGTGTGGGAATGAAATGGCAGTTGGAACAGTAGGAGTTCACAAAAAAATAATTGTGGAGTTTCTCTGCTCTTCAATCACAAGCAATGATTGGTGGATTCAGATAGTTGAAAACTGAAAGTTAGGGTGCATGGTTATGTTGTGTGAAAGAAGCAATTTGAATGGTTTAAAAAAAGTCACCAAAAGCAAAAATACCCTGTATAGGCTGTTGTATTGAGAGGTCAAACATCCTTGCTGAGTTAATTTGCAACATTGTAAGATAAACTTTTGAACCTTACAGTTCAGTTAGGAGGGAGTTGCTATGGTAACAGATAGAAAGGTTTGAGAGGGGGATGGTTGTTGGTTTGAAAATAGTGAGGGAAGAGTTTTCATTGGTTGAATTAAGGCATATGTGTACAAAGATAGAGTTTTTCTATGCCAGTCTTGGTTTCAGTGTATTGAGAGCACACCTTTTCCTCTGCTAAAGAAAAATTGGTGTGTGTGTCTGACACTGTTTTCAATCTCCAAAAGCATTTGTAAAGGTAAGTAATGATTCATTTAATTTAGATAGAGATTTATTTGCTCTATGGAGAATATTTGGAAGCAGATAGTTTTGTTTTAGAAGTGAAATTGTATGTTAGTATATAAGTCCTGCGCAGTGTTTCTTACATGTTATTCAAAAATCGATTTTTGGATGCAATTGATTGGTATATGTATTTGGCCCTTATTTATGATTGCCATGTGTAGCTGATGCATGACTTTAAACATGGGTAATAAGTGACGCACTGGTGGCGCAAGGCTTTCATAAATAAGGCCCTGACTTTGTTTGATGATATTGATTGGTTGTACATAGGTTCTGCGCAGTGTTTCTTACATGTTATTGAAAAAACGATTTTTGGGTGCAATTGATTGGTATATGTATTTGGCCCTTATTTATGATTGCCATGTGTAGCTGATGCATGACTTTAAACATGGGTAATAAGTGACGCACTGGTGGCGCAAGGCTTTCATAAATAAGGCCCTGACTTTGTTTGATGATATTGATTGGTTGTACATAGGTTCTGCGCAGTGTTTCTTACATGTTATTGAAAAATCGATTTTTGGGTGCAATTGATTGGTATATGTATTTGGCCCTTATTTATGATTGCCATGTGCAGCTGATGCATGACTTTAAACATGGGTAATAAGTGACGCACTGGTGGCGCAAGGCTTTCATAAATAAGGCCCTGACTTTGTTTGATGATATTGATTGGTTGTACATAGGTTCTGCGCAGTGTTTCTTACATGTTATTGAAAAATCGATTTTTGGGTGCAATTGATTGGTATATGTATTTGTCCCTTATTTATGATTGCCATGTGCAGCTGATGCATGACTTTAAACATGGGTAATAAGTGATGCACTGGTGGCGCAAGGCTTTCATAAATAAGGCCCTGACTTTGTTTGATGATATTGATTGGTTGTACATAGGTTCTGCGCAGTGTTTCTTACATGTTATTGAAAAATCGATTTTTGGGTGCAATTGATTGGTATATGTATTTGGCCCTTATTTATGATTGCCATGTGCAGCTGATGCATGACTTTAAATATGGGTAATAAGTGACGCACTGGTGGCGCAAGGCTTTCATAAATAAGGCCCTGACTTTGTTGATGATATTGAGTGATTGTACTTAGGTTCTGCGCAGTGTTTCTTACATGTTATTTAAAAATCGATTTTGGGTGCAAATGAATGGTATTTTTATTTGGCCTTTTTTTATGATTGCCATGTGTAGCTGATGCATGACTTTAAACATGGGTAATAAGTGACGCACTGGTGGCGCAAGGCTTTCATAAATAAGGCCCTGACTTTGTTTGATGATATTGAGTGATTGTACTTAGGTTCTGCGCAGTGTTTCTTACATGTTATTTAAAAATCGATTTTGGGTGCAAATGAATGGTATTTTTATTTGGCCCTTATTTATGATTGCCATGTGCAGCTGATGCATGACTTTAACCATGGGTAATAAGTGATGCACTGGTGGCGCAAGGCCTTTATAAATCAGACCCTGACTTTGTTTGATGATATTGAGTGGTTGTACTTAGGTTCTGCGCAGTGTTTCTTACATGTTATTCAAAAATCGATTTTTGGATGCAATTGATTGGTATATGTATTTGGCCCTTATTTATGATTGCCATGTGTAGCTGATGCATGACTTTAAACATGGGTAATAAGTGATGCACTGGTGGCGCAAGGCTTTCATAAATAAGGCCCTGACTTTGTTTGATGATATTGATTGGTTGTACATAGGTTCTGCGCAGTGTTTCTTACATGTTATTGAAAAATCGATTTTTGGGTGCAATTGATTGGTATATGTATTTGGCCCTTATTTATGATTGCCATGTGCAGCTGATGCATGACTTTAAACATGGGTAATAAGTGACGCACTGGTGGCGCAAGGCTTTCATAAATAAGGCCCTGACTTTGTTTGATGATATTGATTGGTTGTACATAGGTTCTGCGCAGTGTTTCTTACATGTTATTGAAAAATCGATTTTTGGGTGCAATTGATTGGTATATGTATTTGGCCCTTATTTATGATTGCCATGTGCAGCTGATGCATGACTTTAAACATGGGTAATAAGTGACGCACTGGTGGCGCAAGGCTTTCATAAATAAGGCCCTGACTTTGTTTGATGATATTGAGTGGTTGTACTTAGGTTCTGCGCAGTGTTTCTTACATGTTATTTAAAAATTGATTTTGGGTGCAAATGAATGGTATTTTTATTTGGCCTTTTTTTATGATTGCCATGTGTAGCTGATGTATGACTTTAAACATGGGTAATAAGTGACGCACTGGTGGCGCAAGGCTTTCATAAATAAGGTCCTGACTTTGTTTGATGATATTGATTGGTTGTACATAGGTTCTGCGCAGTGTTTCTTACATGTTATTGAAAAATCGATTTTTGGGTGCAATTGATTGGTATATGTATTTGGCCCTTATTTATGATTGCCATGTGCAGCTGATGCATGACTTTAAACATGGGTAATAAGTGACGCACTGGTGGCGCAAGGCTTTCATAAATAAGGCCCTGACTTTGTTTGATGATATTGAGTGGATGTACTTAGGTTCTGCGCAGTGTTTCTTACATGTTATTGAAAAATCGATTTTTGGGTGCAATTGATTGGTATATGTATTTGGCCCTTATTTATGATTGCCATGTGCAGCTGATGCATGACTTTAAACATGGGTAATAAGTGATGCACTGGTGGCGCAAGGCCTTTATAAATAAGGCCCTGACTTTGTTTGATGATATTGAGTGGTTGTACTTAGGTTCTGCGCAGTGTTTCTTACATGTTATTCAAAAATCGATTTTTGGGTGCAATTGATTGGTATATGTATTTGGCCCTTATTTATGATTGCCATGTGCAGCTGATGCATGACTTTAAACATGGGTAATAAGTGATGCACTGGTGGCGCAAGGCCTTTATAAATCAGACCCTGACTTTGTTTGATGATATTGAGTGGTTGTACTTAGGTTCTGCGCAGTGTTTCTTACATGTTATTCAAAAATCGATTTTTGGGTGCAATTGATTGGTATATGTATTTGGCCCTTATTTATGAATGCCATGTGCAGCTGATGCATCACTTTAAACATGGGTAATAAGTGACGCACTGGTGGCGCAAGGCCTTTAAAAATAAAGCCATGAGTTGCTATTGTATAAACTTAAATATGTTGCAATTTATTGTTTATATTGTTTGCTTTTTAACATTACTTTGTTGTTTGCTAATAGTGGTCTTTCATGTGTTTTTTTAACAGAACAACAGATTCAAATCAACTTCTGAAAAGGAAGCAAAAATGCCTTCAAGGCAAAGAAATATCAAAAATACCATACGGAAAAGGAGAACATCAACAACAGACTTTATGGAATCCTCTTCAACAAGTACTTCAAAAAACACCAGAAAAGCTTCTGGTAAGCCAATTAAGTCTTTTCTTCGCAACATATGTCGTAGGAAAAAAAATGAAATTGCTAATGTGAATATACAGAAAAAGTCAACAAATCTAAAAAGGAAAGAGAAGCCCACAAAAAATGTTTCCATTGGACCAGGAGAGAAGAGAATGGTTAGCAATAGAAGGGTAAATGTTTTTAGGGACATTCGTAGGCGAATGTTTCGCAATAGGGTAGTTTTAAATTTGCTAAAAAATGATAAGAAAAGTAAACTAAAAGCTGCTTTTTACAAGAAAAAGAAAAGTGTAGAAAAGATTGTTGATCAGGCTTTTGAAGTTAAGAAAAAATTTTTTATTTTAATAATCAATAGAATTAGGATACTTAATAAGGCAATGGATGTTTTCAAATCGAACAGTAGATGGAAAAGAATTATTAATCGGAGTAATTTTTGTGAAGTATTTTCTGGTGAATGGATGCATAGTTCAAGTTCTGAGCCTTTTTTTAATGAGGAGAGTTACTTTCAGGAAAATGATTTGGTGCATGCAGTTGACACCAGTGGTCGTGCATATGAGGTGAAAGATAGTTGTGTGATGGAAAAAGAGAAACTTGTATCTAGAGATGCAGAAGAGGTGTTAGCTGATGAAGTTTTAGGGAGACGTACTAAGGGTCCAGTGTACACATGGAAATGCAGTAGTATTTGTAGTGTGCGACAGGAATCAATTGATTTGCTTCGAAATTTCTTACGTACATATAGTAAAAAAAGTCTCAAACAAAAAATGAAGATCCTGCAAGAGTTAGATCCTTGCAGAGTGAGATAAAGCACAGGTTTGCAAGGGCATTCACTAGCATGTCTTTCTAGAAAAGTTTGTCGGAGTGTTTTTCATCATTTTAGGATGTTAGCAGTGCATCATAATAACGTAAGGAAATTAGTGAGGAAGTTGTATTATGCAAAAAGTCCTGCACTTAAGCTTAAACAGTTAAATAGTGCTCTTTTGCATGGATCTGAAGTGGATGTGAAGACTATTTGTGAAGAAATTGAGTTTTGTTATTTTGGGAACAAAGAGGACAGTGTAGAAATAGATATAGTAATGGATGGTAATGCAGAAGATAATGGACAAATTTCAAGTATTGAAAAGTTTGATGAGGAAATTATCAAGTTTAAGGTGAAATCAAGTGAGAGGCCTAATTTAACTTGTGTGTGTTGTCGACGGACTCATTATAAAATTCAGACTAGGTTAGTTGATTTATATGCAAAAAGTGAATTGGAAAATAATAGTGAATGGGAGGATTTTGTAAGTTATTTGTTGGTGGAGAATTCTTTTGATTTGAGTTTGGATCAGCGTATTTGCAATTATTGTTTGAAAAAATTAAATGAAAATAGAATGCCTGCAAGAGCAGTTTATAATAATCTTCAGTTGATAGATATTCCTTCTGAATTGATGGATCTAAATACTTATGAATCTATTTTGATTCAATGTGTCCATCCTTTTCAGGCTATTGTACGCATGGAGCCTAAGACAGGGAAATTGCCTCCATCAGATTTACTGAGAGGATTAAAGGGAAGAGTTGTTTATTTGCCTCTAGATGTAAAGAAAAATATTAATACAATTGGTGTAGAAAGAGTAGAAGAAGATCCTTTAGTTATTCTAGTTAATGGGGTTCCAACAAAGAGTAAGAAAATTTGGCAAGATTTAGTGGATGTTAAAAAAGTCAAGAAGGCAACGTTGTATTTAGTTAAAAACAATGAGTACTACAAAAATGTAAGTGTTGGAGTAGAGGAAACAGCTACAGAAGAAGATAGTGATTCTTCAGTTGGTCAAATTGAAAAAGTTGATGTGTCTAGAACTGAAGAAATATATGAACATTATACTGTTCATCCTTTGCATTCCAAAGAAGTAATGGGAAATGCAATTGACTTGTTTCAAATGAAAGCAGCAAAAGGAAGTCCCATTAGTGTATGGGAAGAAAGTTTGGAAGCTCGTTGTTTCCCACAATTATTTCCAACAGGTTGTGGTGGACGATATGATGATCGACCAGTTCAAATTCCTGCAGCTGAATACCGGACTCTAAGATTATATGCAGAAGATCCAAGGTTTCGTCAATGCATTCCATATTTATTTCATCTACTGTTTGAAAGTGATTTGTCTGGGCTTTCTTATGCAGTTAATCATATATTAAAAAGTGGACCTCATTTGCAGAATGTTTGTGCAAGGGACTTTATGGAGAAAGTTAATCTGCAAGACAGTATTTTGGAATCTCAGCTAATCAATCTCATGGCATGTCAACGTGGAACCAACGAGTATTGGTTTCGTCGTCATGGAGAATTGAAATGTATGCTAAGAAACTTAGGAACTCCTACATGGTTCCTCACTCTTAGCTGTGCTGAGTATGCATGGGACGATTTACTTCAATTTCTACGAGAGGCAAATGAAAACATACCAAATATAGAATTGAAAACACCAGGAGAACTGTGTTCTTTAGATCCAGTGAATGTTTGCAGATATTTTAATCATAGATTTGAAGCTATGATGTCTTTTATTACCAACAAAAAAAATCCTCCCCTTGGAGAGGTTTTGGATTTCTTTTGGAGGAAGGAATATCAAGCGAGAGGTGCTCCTCATATACATATGTTGTTGTGGATTAAAGATGCACCCAAATTTGGATCAGATTCAGATGAAACAGTGATGAGTTTCATTGAAGAGTATTCAACATGTGCTGTTCCAAAATCTACTGAAGAAAACAATTTAAGGCAACAAGTTTTACGTTTTCAATCTCATCGTTGTGGAAAGTACTGTCGTCGAAAATTTAAAAACAAGGAAAAGTACTACACGAAATGTCGTTTTGCATTTCCTCGACCAGTGATTTCTAAGGGAAGAGTAAATAATTTGATGTCATCTCTACGACATACTGTGACGAGAAAATCTCCCAAAAACACATATAATTTGAAAAGAAATGAAGAATCTAAGTACATCAACGATTACAACCCAGTGATTTTGTCCATGTGGAATGCTAACATGGATATTCAGTTCGTTGCTGACAACTCTATTGCTGTGGCTCGATATGTGACATCTTACATCACCAAAAAAGAAAAGACAGAATTGAAGGAAATGTGGGAGGACATTTCACATGAAAAGAGTCTAAGCAAGAAATTATACAGTTTCAGTCTGAAGATGTTGTCGCATCGAGAAATTGGAGCATATGAATGTTCTGATCGGTTATCATCAGCAAGTCTCTATGCCAAATCAAGAACAATCATTTGGGTGAGTCTTGGTCTTGCTGCAACACGAAACCGAGTTTTGAAATCTGTACAAGAAATTGAATATTTGGCGGAAAAAGAACCAAACAGTACAGATATTTTGAAGACAAATATGTTGGATACATACTATCCAAATAGAAGTACTCACCTTGAGAACACATGTTTGTATGAAGTTCTTCAAAACTACAGTTATAAGAGGAACATCACAGAAGATATCAATAATGGAAAATATGCACTCATTGGCTATGAAGGATGTCTAGTGAAGCAGAAAAAAGGCCATTTGATTAATCATCGAAAATTGAGTTGTGAAGTTCCAGACAAAAGAGAATTTTACTATTTAGCTCTTTTGCAACTCTTTAAGCCATGGCGTACAGAAGAGGAACTACTTGGAGATTTTCTCTGTTATGAAGACTCTTTTAATGCAACTAAGGATACCATAGAATGTCCTATTTTTCTAAATTATCTGCAAATGTTGAATGAAGAAATGGAGCAAGAAACCACAATTGCTGAAGAGATAGCTAGAAACAGTTCTCAAGATAGTCAGAGTTCTACTTCATTGAGCCAGGATCCACTAGGAGGACCAATTATCCAAAATGAAGCTGCCACTGCCATGGATGAGGTGGAAAGAGCTATGGAACAAGCTCAAGAGGATGGAGTTAACTTAGAAGATTTGGTAAAGCAACTAAACATTGAGCAGAAAAAGATATATGATGAAGTCACAGAGCAGATTGAACATGGATTCAGACATGAGAAAAAAGAGTGCTCATGTATATTATTTGACCCTGTCCGACTGTATGTAAGTGGAGAAGCGGGGACCGGAAAAAGTTTTCTAATTAAAGCCGTTGCAAGTTATCTGCAGAAAAGGACTGATTCACCACTGTCTTGTGTTGTAACTGCTCCAACTGGTCTGGCAGCACATAACATTAAAGGGATTACTCTACATCGTTTATTGATGCTGCCAGTTGAACATGATAATAAATTGCATTACAACAAGCTATCTGGAGATGCGTGTTCTGAAGTTTCAAGAGTCTTGAAGAAAATGAAACTTCTTATCATAGATGAAGTAAGCATGGTCTCAAATCTAATGCTTGCTTTTGTGCATTTGAGAATGCAAGAAATTCTTAAAACAGACTATGATGTGTTATTTGGAGGAAAACACATTATTGTTTTTGGAGATCTATTGCAGTTGACTCCAGTAAAAGGACAACCAGTGTTTAAAATGCTCACGCATGAAGATACCAGGAAGTCCCTTGGAAGCATTGGAAATGTTAATATATGGCTAAATTTTAAATATGCTGAACTGCTTCAAAATGTGCGACAGGCCAAGGATGAAGATTATAAAAATATTCTACAAGATGTAAGAATTGGAAAAATGACTGAGAAAGGGAAAAAAGCTTTGCATAGTCGATTAATTTCAAATTTGTATGCAAATGAAAACATTCTTCCAGAGAATATTTTTAAAAAAATGACTGAGAAGAAATCTGGGATATGTTTGATGCCAACTCTGCAAGAATGTTCCATCTTCAACCAAAAAATGTTAGACTTAGAAAATGAAGAGATTGTGAAACTGGAAGCAATAGATAAAATAGAGCATATGGGTGCAACAATTGTTTTGTCAGAAAATTTGAAAACTAAATTGCATTCATTGGAGAAAAGTATTTCAAAAACAGCTGGTTTTGAAAAGACTCTGAATGTGTGTTTAAATTGTCGTATCATTTTGAGAAGGAATTTAAATGTTGAAAGCGGTCTGGTAAATGGAGCAATGGGTTATGTTGTTGATTTTGTGAATTACAGAAATAGAGATGGAATTGAATTTTTAAAAATAAAATTTGATGGCATTGAACAAGTACAACAAATAAGTCGTTGTTCTGCTAGATTTTTACTTGTAAAAGACTTATATGTTCGCCGAAAACAGTTTCCTGTTTGTTTGGCGTATGCGGTGACAATTCATAAATCTCAAGGTTTAAGTGTAGATAGTGCATTGGTGAACATTGGAAGATCTGTGTTTAAAGAGGGTATGGCATATGTGGCATTATCTCGAGTCAGAACTTTATCAGGATTGTACTTGATTGCGTGTGATGAGACAAAGATTTCTGCCGATCTAGATTGTGTTAAAGAATACAATAGGTTAAGAAGAGAGTATGCTCCACATTTGCCTCAATATCCTCTGTTTAAAAAACGTGTGGTAGGCCGAAAAAGAAGAAATGAGGATAATTGTAGTGAGGTAGTTGCAAAAAGACAAAAAGTAGAGAAAACTGTAATTGAAAACAGGAAGAAAAAGAATTGTGGAGAAAATGTTGTTGGATTTCAGTTTGAAAATAGTTCTGGTGTCAACTGCTATGCTAATGTAGTGGTTAATGTTGTTTTTTTTCTTAAAAGTTTACAAGAACAGATTGTTGAAAATCGGGATCAAAGATTGTGTGGTTTATTGAATTCTGTGTTTCAGAAATGTAGCAGTGTTACAGCACAAATAGAAAGTGTAACAGAAATTCGAAATATTTTAGATTTGTGTTCTGGTCAAGATAAATTTTCACAGAACATTCAGCAGGATTGTCAGGAATTTTTAATGTATATGTTTGGTGTTTTGGAAGATGAAGGTGTAGATGTAGATAATCTTTTCAGTCTTTCTTATCAATGGCAGCATGACTGCCACAATTGTAGTTTATCAAGTACTACTAGAATAGACACTGAAAGATTTATATATTTGACTTTACCAGACTGTAAATCAGTGTCTTTTAAAAATCTAGTTAAAGCAGCAGATCATAATATGGTGTGTACCCAATGTAACTGTACAATGCTGTCCACATTATTTATACAAAGGTATGGGCAGTATATTATTTTAGTTTTCCAACGATGTAGACCTGATGGAACTAAATTGACAACTTCTATCAAAAATTTTGTGGCTTCTCAGTTATCAATTTCTGGAAGGACCTTTACAACTGAAGCTATTATTTATCATGATGGATCTTCGACCACCTCAGGACATTATACATGCTACTTAAAATATGAAAATGGATGGAGTTACTGCAATGATTCTGATTTAACTTATAAACAACGTTTGCCTTATGACTCTACAAATTCTTATCTAGTGTTTTTAAAACCAAAGTTTTAGTAAAGGGAATTGGCCTTTGAAGACGGGAATAGTTAATAAAAGTTAGTTAGTTAGTTAGTTAATCTAATATTTTAAATTATTTATCTCATGTAGATACTTTAAGTGGATCTCAAAGTAAAAAATACTGATATATCTGACACAAATTGGCCGTGAGGAAAATGTAAGATATGATGTTGTTAGATCTTTTTTCATAGGAAGTTGATGAAATCGAAGTTATAGAGCACAGCAGACTTTTTTTCACCAAAAGGACCTTCACTATCTGCAATCTCATGTAGATACTTTAAGTGGATCTCAAAGTAAAAAATACTGATATATCTGACACAAATTGGCCGTGAGGAAAGTGTAACATATGATGTTGTTAGATCTTTTTTCATAGGAAGTCGATGAAATGGAAGTTATAGAGCACAGCAGACTTTTTTCCACCAAAAGGACCTTCACTATCTGCAATTTGGTCTCACGGAAAAGTAAGTGAATCAAAGATTAGTGTACTTATATGAGATGTATGTTTGAATGGGTTTTTTTAAACACAATCTTTTAGATTGTGTTTTTTTTTCCCGCTGTTATATGATGAAGACTTTGATCTCACTAATTTAAGTGAAATTCAATATATTCTGAGAACAGCAAAAATAAATAATGTAACATATTGTAGAAGTTATTGTGTAGTTTGCATTGTGTAATTTATATTGTGTTCACATTGTCTTATACTCATTTTCTTTTTCACCCTTATTTACCTCTCTTTACTAATTTACACTCTTTTTTCATCGCTGTTTCTTTAGTGCACTTCATTCACAACTTCTTAATCTAATAGGAACTGTCTGCATTTCCTCTGTTCCTTCCACCACTTTTTATCTTTTTCATATTCTCACAGTACCACTGCTTTAGTTTCCTAACCCTCTCTTTCTTTTTCTCCATTTTTTTCTTTCGCATCCATTGTACTGTAGTTCACTTAGTTCTTCCTTTTGTCTTTCTGTGTACTTACTCTCTCACTCCTGTTTTATCCATCGTTCTATACTAACTTCATTCCTTTCATCCCTTCACTCTGTTACTTTACTTCACTCACTCTCAATCATCTTCTATTCCTCTTTTTTATTTATAGTTTCTCAATCAGACTTCTCTCCTTTTCACTCATTTTTCTTTTATTTTCTTATCTTTACTGATTTTGATTTGATATCTTACATTCTTTTAGTATCTTATTTATCTTTAGGAATTTGTTTTCTTTCTATTTCTTTTTCCTTTTTTTTTCTCTTTCTACATTACTTTCTTTCTGTTTTTGTATCGTTCACTATTGCATCATTTCTTAGTAAACTTTTGTAGATTTTTAAACCTCATGAACTGTTGCTTCTATTTTATTATATATTTTTAAGAAATTATAACGTGTTTTTTCTTTTATCTTTCATAGATACAAGTTTGCATTGATTATATGGTAAGTGTGTTTACAAAATCTTTTTTGTTATCATCTTTGGTTTTATTTTCACTATTTTTCTCTCACCCTACCTCACCCCTGTTTCCTTACTTTGCTTTTCTCACTTATTCTTTTCTTCCATGTTTACTTCCTACCACATTCAACTTCTTTCAGTACCTCTGTCTATGCACACTCCTTCACTTACCTTTTTTACTGGTTCACTTAGTTCCTTTGTGACACTCCTTCTTTTACTCTCTTTCTTCTTTCGCTGTATTATTCCCCATGTCTTACCCTTATTCACTTACATGTACCCTGTTTCACCCCTCTTTGCTTATATTCACTGCTATTTACTATCCCTCCATCACTACTATTCCTTTTCTTTCATTCCGTCACTACCTGTCATTCACATGCTTAACTGTCCTTCCTTTTACTTTCATCATCCATTTACATTCTCCCGGAACCTCTGCTTTTGTCTTCTTCCTATTTCTTCTTTTCTTTTGCTCCCTTATTCATTTTTTTTTCTCAGTTATTTCCTCTTACACTTTTTATCTGTCTTACTATCTATTACACAGTCCCTCTGTGTTCCTCCCTTTAGCTCTCTTTCTCTTAACACCACTCTCTCTGTCCCCATTTCTTATGGTCACTCCTTCATTATTTTTTTTTTCTTTTTTTTTGTTGATGCGCTGACGGTGCGCGCACCCGGGCGTTTATTGGTATGCGCACCGGGAGCGCTCCAGAGTCAAATATAAAAAAAAAAGGAAAAAACTTTTTTAAAATAAAAATAGTATCTTAATATACATTATAGGGTTCATTTTTAGAAAAACATACCTTTCTCAGGTAAAGACATTTGCGAAAAAATAAGCTTAGAAATTCAATAAAACGTACATAGGTATGAAGCCCTACAAAAAGTTAAAAATTAGTATTAAAAAAACCTATGAAATTCACTGAAAAAAACATAGGTTTCACACCAGTTATAGTTAGGAATTAGCATTTAAAAAACCTATGAAATTCACTGAAAAAACCATAGGTTTCACACCAGTTATAGTTAGGAATTAGCATTTAAAAAACCTATTAAATTCACTGAAAAAACCATAGGTTTCACACCAGTTATAGTTAGCTGGAAATTTTACTGATATAAAACCATTGAAATTCCCACGTTATAGTTAGTCGGACTCACTATAACTTGCGCGTGCAATGCACTGCTGATGACATCACATATTACATCACTCATGACATGGTCAGTGACATCACTCATGACATCACTGATGATACCGTCCTTGTGACAGAGTGACTGACCTCCTTTCACTGTAAAGTAACCCTTGAAACACATATTCAAAAATAGAAACAAAAATTTTCAAAAAAGTGAAGATATCTATACCAGTTGCAACAACCAATTCAGTAATTCCACCATTTATATACACATCCACTCATTCATCAACAGTTCTAAATAGTCAGTCATACATATACTCACTCATCATATGTATGTGAGACACCTATACATCCGTTAACACACCGACAGTCTTCCAAAAGTTGCTCATACACATTCTCACACATGCAAATAAACTATTGAACATCAATTTTTTAGCATATACAGCTATACACACTCTATCACCTTACTTCTAAAGAAACTTACACATACTTACTCTCTTAAAAAATCACTTATAGAAACACATACTTATTAAAACAAGAATTCTTTCAATCTCTCACTCTCATATATACTCACTTATATACATCAATACTCACATATACTAGATTAAAACATATGTAGTTACTGATAAAGACACTAGTAAGACAGTCATTCACTTACTAACACATACATATACACACTCATTCACCCATACAGTCCGGCACATATGCTGTCTTTAAAACACATACAAACAGTGAGTCAGTCATTTATGCATCTATGTGCTAAGTAACACTCCCACCAAATCATACAGACACTTATACTGATACTAAAAAAACATCTAATAACTCATATACACACATATGTAGCTACTCACCAACCCATGCAGCCACTTATACACAAAGTGAAACACTGATACATATATTTAAATATTTAAACATTACTTACTAATATATGTATTCACTAAGATACACTTAATAAGCCAGTTATTCAATATTTTTTTTTAAAAAAACACCATCCATTTAGACTTTTATTTAAACATTTATTCTCCCATCGACTTTTACATATACATATATAAAACATATTTATTTTTCAGAAAGACACACATTCACTGGATGGTGTCATCAGTGATGTCATGAGTGATGTCACTGACCATGTCATGAGTGATGTAATATGTGATGTCATCAGCAGTGCATTGCACGCGCAAGTTATAGTGAGTCCGACTAACTATAACGTGGGAATTTCAATGGTTTTATATCAGTAAAATTTCCAGCTAACTATAACTGGTGTGAAACCTATGGTTTTTTCAGTGAATTTAATAGGTTTTTTAAATGCTAATTCCTAACTATAACTGGTGTGAAACCTATGGTTTTTTCAGTGAATATATATATATATATATATGTTTATTTATTACCTACTGGCGGTCGCCAGTATGTAGTTATAGTTAGGACCTAGTAACCATAGGAAAATCGCAACAGTCTATTTGGAATAACTTTGGCGATGATTGACGAATCTTCGTGAAATTCTCCAAGAAGATGGCCTGCTCAGTTCCGCTCTTGTCAAGCAGGGGCCGAGAAAAAAGGGGGTCCCAAAACGTGTTTTCCCCATGCAATTTTCCATAGGGACCATTAGACACGGCTACAGCCCGAACTGGTGAACGGAATTACACCAAATTTGGCAAAAAGGTAGAGTTTGGTCCGTAGATTGTGCTTTTTGTTGAATGCTGTAAATCCGTTCAGTAGTTCAGTAGTTCCTGAGAAAATCAAAAGTAAAATCATAGATATATATCCGAAGTTGTACCGTACGCGTACTGTCCGAGGCTTTTACGCATACCATCACGAGCACGAGCTGCATGCTAATTGGCTGAAAACTGTCTGTAAACACTCCAAACCAGGAAGTGTTGGCAGCCATCTTGTGCCTCGGTAGAACCAAGGCACAAGTAAATTGAAAAACAAGTGCGCAAAAGCCACAAAGGGGGCAGGGTAGAAGCACCCTGACCCCGTAGGCTTGCTCAGGGGATCCTACAAGGACCCCTAAGTTCCCAAAATGTATTTATTTATTTATTTAAATCGCGGGATACTCGTAGGGTGCGCGTACCGCGTGAAAATTTAAAAAAAAATCGAAGCCCACTTTATTGTTAATTAGACCCGGGGGGGGCTAAATAACGGGGGCAATGTCTTATTTAAAATGGGGGGCCTAGAGGAGCTAATCAGCCCCAGGGACTGCCACCCCCGTGGCTTAAACAATTTGTATACGGGGGGCTCATGGCCCCTCCGCAGCCCCTGGGACTGCCACTCCTTGGGGCTTGTTTTTTGTTTTTGTTTTTTAAACCTGTGAGGGGGGCTCAAGCCCTCCACATGCCCTGGGGCTCGCCACCTTTCCAGGGCTCTAATATTGAAAATAGGGGTTCTGTGAAGGACTCCCCATCCCCAGGGACCACCACCCCCAGAGCTTTTAAATGTTGGGAGGGGGGCTGCGCGGCCTCCTTCCTGGAGCCTTGTGGTGGGCCTGGGGACCGCCAACCCGCAGGGACAGCTCCTGCAGTGTCCTTGGGTGCCTACCCCCGGGACACTGTAGTTTGCTATGGTAGGGCGGGAACCTTGAACTGAGGCACAAGTAAATTGAAGAACAAGTGCGCAAAAGGCGCAAAGGGGGCAGGGTAGAAGCACCCTGACCCCGTAGGCTTGCTCAGGGGATCCTACAAGGACCCCTAAGTTCCCAAAATGTATTTATTTATTTCTTTAAATCGCGGGATACTCGTAGGGTTCGCGTACCGCGTGTAAATTAAAAAAAAAATCAAAGCCCACTTTATTGTTAATTAGACCCGGGGAGGGGGCTAAATAACGGGGGCAATGTCTTATTTAAAATGGGGGGCCTAGAGGAGCTAATCAGCCCCAGGGACTGCCACCCCCGTGGCTTAAACAATTTGTATACGGGGGGCTCACGGCCCCTCCACAGCCCCTGGGACTGCCACTCCTTGGGGCTTGTTTTTTGTTTTTGTTTTTTAAACCTGTGAGGGGGGCTCAAGCCCTCCACATGCCCTGGGGCTCGCCACCTTTCCAGGGCTCTAATATTGAAAATAGGGGTTCTGTGAAGGACTCCCCATCCCCAGGGACCACCACCCCCGGGGCTTTTAAATGTTGGGAGGGGGGCTGCGCGGCCTCCTTCCTGGAGCCTTGTGGTGGCCCTGGGGACCGCCACCCCCCAGGGACAGCTCCTGCAGTGTCCTTGGGTGCCTACACCCGGGACACTGTAGTTTGCTATGGTAGGGCGGGAACCTCGAACCGAGGCACAAGTAAATTGAAAAACAAGTGCGCAAAAGGCGCAAAGGGGGTAGGGTAGAAGTACCGTGACCTCCTAGGCCTGCTCAGGGGGACCCACAAGGATTTTTTTTTAAATTGCGGGATACTATAGGGTGCGTGTACCGCGTGAAAATTTTTAAGAAAATCGAAGCCCGCTTTATTGGTAATTTGCCCCCGGGGGGCTAAATAATGGGTGCAATATCTTATTTGTAATGGGGGGCCTAGAGGGGCCCACAGCCCCAGGGACCGCCACCCCCCGGGGCTTAAATAATACGTATGCGGGGGGCTCATGGCACCCCACATGCCCTGGGGATCTAATATTGAAAATAGGGGGGTCCATGAAGGACTCCCCAACCCCGGGGACCACCACCCCTGGAGCTTTTAAATGTTGGAGGGGGGCCGCGGGGCATCCTTCCTGAAGCCTTGTGGTGGCCCTGGGGACCGCCACCCCCCAGGGCCGGCTCCTGCAGTGTTCTGGGGTGCCTAACCCTGGGACACTGTAGTTTGCTATGGTAGGGCGGGAACCTCGCCGCTCCCGCCCTACCATAGCAAACTGCTTTCCTATTTGGAAGAGATAGCAGGTTAACCAGCTCTCTCTTCCAAATATTAAAGCAGATTGCTTTTCCTCAGAGGGATCAGCATGTAAGCTTTTGTCCTTGACGAAAAGCAATGCTGGCTTATTTATAAATATAAATATATATATATATGTGTTAATAAATAGATTTTAAGCTATCAGATGCATTAAGACAAAATTATATTCGAATACCAATATGCTTCTGACGGGCACTAGGGACGCCTTTGGTAGGCGTTCATAAGTGTTATCCCTAAAAGTCCTTTTTCCTATTTACAAGAGTTCTAAAGACAACTATTCTAAAGAACTAAGCTATTAACATAAAGAAATGTATCTTCCACAAATTAAGGTATATATAAAAACCATATTGGAAGTATCATTAGCGGTATGCAAAAACAGCTGTTTTGTTGCTTTTGGTTACATTCTACAACTATGTACTATTGGTCAGTTGGGACGCTTCAATTGCTGTAGGAAAATCCTTTAGAGACATACGTATGGTTGTGTGAAGTATTTAGCATTCATTAATGTGTTAAAGATAAATAAGAAGTCTTAAAGAGATAACAGAAAATTTTCTAAGGAAAGGTTATCTCACATTTAGTAAAAAGTCTTGATAGGTTCGAATTTTGGTACTCAGTGAATCATGAACTATTATTGTGTTGGTTAAAGGTTTCAAAATTGGCAAAAAAAACATTATAGAAATTAGATTTTTAGTATGGAGAGTTCACATTTTATGGTACAGATGTCTGCTATACATACATTTGAGTAAGTTGAGAACTTGGATGAAGAACAAGAAAGAAAGTAGCCTTTACTGTTTTTAAAAATGGAAGACATTCTGGTCATCACCAACATAACGCCCGCATAACCGTGCTGCCTTTTTTAATAACATAAGAACTTTTTAAATGTAGGTGAGTGGGAGTCTGTGTCTGTGTTAAAATTTAATAATGCTTGAAATTGTTTCATTTAAGCACATACCGAGAAAAAAATCATGGAAAATACTTTTAAACTACGTACTCTACATAACCTCTGGACGATTGCATGTCCTCCTGAAGACAACGAAACGTTCAGATGTCTCCACTATCAACTTTCTATGCTACTTTCTGTGACTATCATGATGACCCCGAGTATAGGGGAATAAGAGTTTGAGTCCAGAGAGGGAGCCTCCCCATTAACTTCCTGCTCTTCTCCCATCTTGCTGTTGTGTGTGGATTCTGAATCAGATTAAAAATAAGAAAGGCAGCCAGTGCGCAAATTACCCACTACCTTAAGCTGGGGTGGTAGTTACAAAAAAGGCTCTATAAAGGGCCTCTTGAGTTTAGACCTACTCTAGAGAGTGACGGACACGCTCCCTAGGACACTCAGTTCACCAACTCTAGGAGTGATTTTACATACCCTGATAATAAAAAATAAAATTTTAAAAATGCACCAGTTCTACGAGTGACTGGTGGCACGAGAAAACCCTGGAGATACTTCCACACAAGCCAGCGGAGTGACCCACACTCTAGTACTTAGAGAGGCACGCTAGCTTTGAAATGCCTGGCTGCATGTATTTATTTACACTGAGGGCCTCAGAAGCAATTTGCCACATTTACTGCTCCAATCGACTGCCTTAAATATCGCAACCCAGAAGTGCTCCCCAGCACTTGAACGCAGGACCCCCCCGCAATGTGGGGGCTGTGGGGGGCCTGTGTTATGCCCCTGCTCTCCCCTGCTGCAGTGTCTGCCAGCAGACGCTGGGAGGGAGAGCCCGGCCTGGGTGGGTGGGGGTAGAGCTGCAGTCCCAGTGCACCCTGCGCCTCCGCTTTCTGTGCCTGAAAGAATGTTCTTATTTGCTTGTTAAATAAACAAGCAGATAAAAATACTGTTTTACGCCTGCCACAAAACAGGCTACATTGTCCAGAGGGGCAGTGAGAAAAGCGGACAGGGTGGCAACCAAAAACCCTCTTTTCCAATGGGAAGCCAGCGTTTGCCATGAACGCTGACGCTACCCAATGGAAAAGGGGCGGGGCTGACAGGACCCTTTTTACAAACAATATCTCTCGGAGAGGCGTGGCCAGCAGCTTCGCTGCTCAAGCCCATGCCTCTCTGAGACCTAAAAAGGCTCTATAAGGGGACTGCACTTTGAATTAGAATATGAAATAGAAGAATAATTGATAACCACAGGCAAGAACGGCAGCAAGTGCAGAAATTACCCACTGCCTTTAGCCAGGGTAGTAGTAACAAAAAAGGCTCTATAAAGGGCCTGCACTTTGAATTAGAATATGACATTGAAGAATAATAGATAACCAAAGCCAAGAAAGGCAGCAGGTACGTGTGTGTATGTGTGGATAATGTGTGATTGTGTGGAATATGAATAAGGAAAAAAATAACGAAGTTAGCAGAAGCGCAAACTATTCACTACCTTGTCAGGGAAGTGGATCTTTGGATATCCAGTTAATTACACAGACTGGGAGTTGGATTCCGCAGTGGGAGCCTGAGAAACAGCTACCACATCTAAGGAAGCAAGCAAGTGCACAAACTACAAACTCCCGACACTGGGTGGTAGGGTTAAAAAATAACAACACCGGCCCCTTTCCGGGGTCTGTCATTAGAATTTAAAAATTACTCGGCAACTGCAGCTAAGAAAGGTAGCAGGTAGGTGTGTGTATGTGTGCATGATATGTGGATGGTGTGGATGATGAATAAGGTGTAAAATAACAAAGACAGCAAGTGTGCAAACTACCCACTGCGTTGTCAAGGAAGTGAATGTTTGGATTTCTAGTCCATTACACAGAGTGGGAGTCGGATTCCGCAGTGAGAGTCTTGAGAAATGGCTACCTCATTGAAGGAAGCAAGCAAGTGCACAAAGTACACATTCCTGACACTGGGTGGTAGGGTTGAAAAATAACAATACCAGCCCATTTCCCGGGCCAGTCATTAGAATGTGAAAATTAGTCAGGAACCGCAGCCAAGAAAGGAAACAGGTAGGTGTGTGTATGAGTGGATCATGTGTGGATTGTGTGGAAGATGAATAAGGTGAAAAATAAGAAAGGGAGCAAGTTCGTAAATTACCCACTGCCTTCAGCCGGGGTAGTGGTTACAAAAACAGGCTCTATGAAGGGCCTGCAGTTTGAATTAGAATATGCAATAGAAGAATAATTGATAACCCCAGCCAAAAAAGGCAGCAAGTGCGCAAATTACCTACTGTCTTCAGCCGGGGTAGTAGTTACAAAAAAAGGCTCTATAAAGGGCCTGCAATTTCAATTAGAATATGAAATAGAAGAAACATTGATAACATCAGCCAAGAAAGGCAGCAAGTGCGCAAATTACCCACTGCCTTTAGCCGGAATAGTAGTTACAAAAAAAGGCTCTATAAAGGGCCTGTACTTTGAATTAGAATATGAAATAGAAGAATAATTGATAGCCATAGCCAATAAAAGCAGCAGGTATGTGTGTGGATGATGTGGAAGATGAATAAGGTGAAAAATAACAAAGGTAGCAGACGCGCAAACTACCCACTACCTTGTCAGACAGTGGATCTTTGGATTTCCAGTTCATTATACAGACAGGGCGTCAGATTCCGCAGTGGGAACCTGAGAAACGGCTACCACATCTAAGGAAGCAAGCAGGCAAGTGAATAAACTACACACTCCCGACTCTGGGTGGTAGGGTTGAAAAATAACAATACCGGCCCCTTTACGGGGCCAGTCATTAGAATGTGAAAATTAGTCGAAAACTGCAGCCAAAAAAGGCAGCAGGTTGGTGTGTGTATATATGTGGATTGTGTGGAAGATGAATAAGGTGAATAATAAGAAAGTGAACAAGTGCACAAATTACTCATTGCCTTCAGCCTGGGTAGTAGTTACCAATAAGGCTCTATAAAGGGCCTGCACTTTGAATTATAATATGAAATAGAAAAATAACTGATAACCCCAGCCAAGAAAGGCAGCAAGTGCACAAATTACCCACTGCCTTCAGCCGGGGTAGTAGTTACAAAAAAAGGCTCTATAAAAGGCCTGTACTGTGAATTAGAATATGAAATAGAAGAAAAATGTATAACCCCAGCCAAGAAAGGTAGCAAGTGCGCAAATTACCCACTGCCTTCAGCCGGGGTAGTAGTTACCAATAAGGCTCCATAATGGGCCTGCACTTGGACTTAGAATATGAAATAGAAGAATAATTGATAACCCCAGCCAAGAAAGGCAGCAAGTGTGCAAATTACCCACTGTCTTCAGCGGGGGTAGTAGTTACAAAAAAGTCTCTATAAAGGGCCCGCACTTTGAATTAGAATATGCTATATAAGAATAATTGATAACCACAGCCAAGAAAGGCAACAAGTGCGGAAATTACCCACTGCCTTCAGCCAGGGTAATAGTTACAAAAAAAGGCTCTCAAAAGGGCCTGTACTTTGAATTACAATATGAAATAGAAGAATAACCCCAGCCAAGAGAGGCAGCAAGTGCGCAAATTACCCACTGCCTTTAGCCTGTGTAGTAGTTACAATAAAAGGCTCTATAAAGGGCCTGCAGTTTGAATTAGAATATGAAATGGTAGAATAATTGATAACTACAGCCAAGAAAGGCAACAGGTAGGTGTGTGTTTGTGTGGGTTATGTGTGGAAGATTAATAAGATGAAAAATACGAAAGGTAGCAATTGTGCAAATTACCCACTGCCTTCAGCCGGGGTAGTACATAAAATAAAAGGCTCTATAAAGGGTCTGCACTTTGAATTAGAATATGAAATAGAAGAATAATTGATAACCCCAGCCAAGAAAGGCAGGAAGTGCGCAAATTACCCTCTGCCTTCAGCCGGGGTAGTATTTACAAAAAAAGTCTCTATAAAGGGCCTGCACTTTCAATTAGAATATGAAATAGTAGAATAATTGATAACCATAGCCAAGAAAGGCAGCAGGTAGGTGTATTTATGTGTGGATAATGTGTGCAAGATGAATAAGGTGAAACATAAGAACGGAAGCAAGTGTGCAAATTACCCACTGCCTTCAGCCGGGGTAGTAGTTACAAAAAAAAGGCTCCAAAAAGGGCCTGCACTTTGAATTAGAATATGAAATAGAGGAATAATTGATAACCCCAGCCAAGAAAGGCAGCAAGAGCGCAAATTACCCACTGCCTATAGCCGGGGTAGTAGTTACAAAAAAAGGCTCTGTAAAGGACCTGCAGTTTGAATTAGAATATGAAATAGTAGAATAATTGATAACCACAGTCATGAAAGGCAGCAGGTAGGTGTGTGTATGTGTGGATTATGTGGAAGATGAATAAGGTAAAAAATTATTTGATTTCGCGCCCTCGCCCCGGACCTAGCGGGGCACCAGGGCTTAGTGCAGCGCCGCAATGGCGCCTGATCCTGACTCCAGAAGAGGCGGCGCTGTTCTACGCGATACCGCCGGCCGGCTGAGATTGTCGCCCTGGGCCTGCGGCGGTGGTTGGCGCCATCCGGGACTTCGTGAGACCAGCAAGTGTCCCGTTGAGGCCCGCTCTGTTTTCCTGTGCCCGTGGGGAGCCCCGCCTCCTTGTCCCCCTGCTGGCAGTTGGCTTGCGGCCTACGTGAGGCCTACCTGTGGTCTGCTGCGTGACAAGGCGCTCCTGCGCCCTGAGCACATCCTGTGCACATCACAGGGGATCTCCGTGGTTTTTGCGGTGAGGGTCGCCTGCTGATCCCCCCGAGTGTTTGACTGACCCCCTGCTGATTCCTTGGGGACTGGCCTGTGGAGGGCCCGAGTGGTACAGTAGAGGGACATTATTCCACAGCATTGCAGCACAACAGAATTTCAGCCTGGGCCACCCGGTTGATAATCCTGTTTCGCAAGCGTTTCACTAGAGTTGTGGTTCCCAAACTTTTTCAACCTGTGGCTCCCGTGACCTATTGGCCATCAGCTACGGCTCCCCACAATGTTACTTATTTTTGCAGGTGGGGGATTTAAGCCCGGCCTCAGGAGTAATTCCATTTTTCTCCCTGAAAATATTTGGGATGAAGCCAATGAAAGTATTATAATCATATGACTAGACTAGACCATCACAAGTTAATTTAGCTGTAACCGTAAGTATGAGTCAAAGAATTCCCCTTGCACAGAGGATACTGGTCCCCTTGTCCACACCCATCAAGGTCAGTGTTTGTACTATGCATTCTAGTGTTTTAAAAATCCTAGAAGACCATGGAGAGGGTAAACACTATTGTTCAACTTCCTCCAAGTGTGAGTCTTCTGAATGTACGTGTATCAAGAGGGAGAGAAGGACCAGATAGCTAGTCCAGATCCCCGGTTTATATGTTGATTAATCAAAAAGAGACTAGCTAGGAGTGGGGTTGACAAGATTTTTATATTTTAAAGATCATAGTGACTCAGTCTTGTTTTGTCAAGGGGTGGTGGCACCTGATGGGTGTCCTTAAAAAGCTCTCACCCACCAACCTAGTTGGTGGCATGCTTCATCATCGGGCCCACCCAGTGACACCTAGCGTGTCCCGGGTGTGCTACGACGCCTGGTTACAGCGGAGCAGGTATGTCACTGTGTGTGCGGTGAAGGGTGATAGGTTGGTGAAATTAAAACGGCTTGGCGGGGGTCCCAGTACCCGAAGGGTGAAGACACTTTATTACCTGGGCCTCCGTCAGCGGTTTAAAAATAAGGCTGTGGGACGTAAGAGGCGAGTTACGACCTCCCACGTCCTTTAGAGTGTCAACATGTTTCAGCCAGTGCCTTATCAATATGCTGCCTTTCTTCAGGACAGATAAAAAGTGTGTTCAATTAAAACTAGTGGGTGTGTGAAACAGACTATGTGTCTACACGCCCTAAAGTGTATCTATGTGTGAGAGCGGGGATTCCCTTCTCAAGATCACCTGTACATGTAACATGTAAGGACAAAGACAAAACATACAGGAGAGAAAAGAGTCACTGGAAGATATTTTCCATTAGTTATGACAGCCGGCTTAATAGCGTAGGGGTGCAGGCTATAAGCGGCTCAAGTGTAATGATACTGGTGGTACCATTATGGTGAAAGATCGCACTAGAACTTCGTAAGTGAAGTGGTTAAAAAAGCGGTATTTACAACTGTGGTGAGAGAGGTGAGAATGAATGAGGCGCAAGGGCTATTTCTTACGCTAGTTTTAAGTTGTTTTCTCTTCAAGGTTATTGAAGTGGCAAGGGGTTGACCCTATATGGAAGACAAAGGTAGGACCACTGGGGTTAGGAGACCTGTAGGGAGAAAAGGGGTGGTGGTGCTTACCCATAGTAGAGATGGTAGTTCAGTATACTCACAGGATTTCTGGCCAGAGCCGGCTTTGGACCTGTTGTGCCTCCTTCGCAGAACCGGTAAGTAATGGCCTGTGTTGCAGGATTATATACTGTGGTTGATTGGTTGAGCGAGGGCACCTGTGGAATGGAAGGAATGGTGGAAAGACTCGAGTTGTCGAGTCTGGATCGCGCCCAGGTGTGTGCCAGTTGCTGTGCGCATGTGCGTAGAGTAGTGGGCAATGTCCGTGCATGCGCGGTGTTGCTGACTCGTGGTGCGCATGCGCGGTGGAATTATATCTGCCGCGCGTGCGCATTTTGGGAGTTCTGTCTGTTTGATCCTGTCGGCAGAGTACGCATGCGCTAATAGTTAGCGCGTGTGTTGTTGTATGAGTATTGCACGTGCTGGCTCCTATATGCAGCGGGCGAAGGTGGGCACGTGGGATAAAGTGCACAAGAGGGATGGGGGTGTGGCGCTGATTAGGGGCCTGTCATTGGGTAAATAGTTTACACTTGTGGGCAATGGGGTGGTAGGTCAAAGCGTCCCAATACTCAGGATGGAATAGCGACTGCTCAGGGGGTTAGTCTATTTACAGGGGAAAAGGGCACTGTCATGAAGGCAGGTTAACAGGTTGGTCCCTGGGATTACAAGTGGGTTAAGGAGTTCCAGGGGATGGCATCGTTCAAGCCCTGTGTGGCAGTAGAAAGACGATATATCCATCTCTGCTCTTTGCTGAGAAGTTTCTTGTCATTGTTGATGGGGCTTTCAGGGATTTGTTCAATGACTGTCCATGTAAAGTCATTGGGTGTAAGGTAGTGGGTGATGAAGTGGTTGGTCAACTTACTGATGTTCTTCTTGCATCGCATAGTGCTCCGATGCTCGGTTATCCTGGTTCTGATTTTGCGTGTTGTCATCCCCACATATCGGAGGCCACACGTGCATGTGAGCAAGTAAATCACATTGCGTGAGTTACAGTTGGTGTGGTTCCGTTGGGACCAGATTTTGTTGGGTTCGAGGTTCAAAGTTTTGGTATGGGATGTCAGATGGCACACACTGCAGTCGTTGCAGGGGTAGTGTCCTGTTATTCTTGGCAGGCCCCATGCATTGAGTATAGTGTTTTCAGGTGGTTTTGGCGGTGGTTTTGGTCGGGTGCTTACCAGTTGGTCTCTCAGATTGTGGCACCTCTTGTATGCGAACCTGGGTAGTTCCTAATTCCTCTGTCCGGAATTGATGATTCTCCAATGTTTCTTAATGATTTTTGCAACCTCATTGGAGGCAGTATTATAGGTTGTGACGCAGGTTGTTGGTTGCTCCTTGTCCTCTTTGGTGATGTTTTCAAGTAGTGCTTCACGGTTTTAGTTTCTAGCCCTTTTCTGAGTTTTCCGAATGATGGCCTTTGGGTAACCGCGGTTTACCAGTTTGGTGGCTAGGTCTGCTGATTGTGATTTGTATTCACTAACATTGGTGCAGTTTCTTCTTATGCGGAGAAACTGGCCAAATGGTAAGTTTTCTTTAAGAGGGCGAGGGTGGAAACTGGTGTAATGGAGCAATGAGTTCCTCGCTGTGGGTTTGTAATAAGTGGTGGTGACGAGGGTCCCATCCTTGGCTGTGATTTCCAGGTCTAGGAAGGGGAGTTGGCGGTTGCTAGCTGCGCTAGTGAAGTTTAGATATGGGTCTCTAGTGTTGAGCCAGGTTAAGAAACTGTCCAGCTCATTCTGTGAGCCCTGCCAGATGACCAGTATGTCATCAATATACCTGTGCCATTTCAGGATATGGTGACTGAACGGGTTGGTTTCCACAGAGATGTTGGTGCTTTCAAAGTGATGTACATATAATCCAGCCACGCTCGGCGCGAAAACACTGCCCATGGACGTTCCATTTGTTTGTAGGTAAAAGGTGCCTTCATACTCAAAGTAGTTTTCTTTAAGAGCCAGGGTTGCACATGTCAGTACGAAACTCCTCGGGGTGTGGTAAGGCCAGGGTGAATCCTCCAGGATGTCATGTAGAACCTGCAGGGTGGCATCTTGCGGGAGACTGGTATACAGGCTTTCCACGTCAAGCCCTACCAGTAATTAGGTGTCAGGGTCAAAGGTAATGTTGTTGATTACCTGCAGCAGGTGTTTGGTATCCTTTATGTAGGTGGGTGTCTTTTGTACCAGGGGGTTCAGAAAAAAGTCACAATATCTAGAAAGTGGTTCTAGTATGGAATTGATGCCCGATACAATAGGTCTACCAGGCGGTGGGGTTACCCCTTTATGTACTTTGGGTACCGTATAGAAGTATGGCGTTCTGGTATGTTCAGGACAAAGGTATTCGGCTTCCTGCTTGGAGATGTGTTCCGCATCTGCTGCCCTTTTTACAAGTGTGTGAATGGTAGTTCGCAATTGCTCTGTTGGGTCCTGTTCTAGCCTGCGGTAATTCCTGTTATCGCTGAGTAGTCTGCGACATTCAGTGTCGTAGTCTGTTTTGTCCAGTAGTACGATGCCTCCCCCTTTGTCTGCTGGTTTTATTATTAGCGTGGGGTTGTTTTGAAGGCGTTGTATAGTTTGTCTGTCCTCCCATGACAGGTTGTTGAAATGGTCGGTCGGGTTGAGGTTCTCAATGTCATGGTATACTGCCTGTTCAAATGTGGTGATTTCGGCAGGGATGGTGGATGGTGGTGAGACGAAGGTAGATTTGACTCTCAGGCCCGTGGTGTTTGGGTTGTCGTTAGTTTGTTCAGTGTCGGAGGTTGGTTTCTCAAAGAATGACTTTAATTTCAGTTTTCTGAAAAATTGTGCTAGTTCAGCATGTAATTTGAATTTGTCAAGTCTGGTGGTCGGTACAAATGACAGTCCTTTTTCCAAGACTGACTGTTCCTTTGTGGATAATGGGGTACTGGATAAGTTGAACACCAGTGATGGTTGGGCGGTGGGGTTCACTATTTGCTCGGTCCTGGTGTCGCTTCTTTTGTCTTTTGGCGTGTGTTGGAACTGACTGGGTTTTCTTCCTCTGCCCAGTGGACCTGTGCGTTGTTGTGCTGGATTGGTCTTCGGCGTCCCCGCGCCCTTTGGCCCTGTCCTAAAAAAGGAAAATGTGGGCCCTGGTTGCCCGCAAAGAGCGGCATTGGTCCCGGGGGGTACATGTTGGGGAAACCATAGTAGGGGTTCTGCATGTGGCCTAGGTTTGGTGGAAAACCATAGAAGTGGTTTGGTTGTCCTCCTTGCCAGGAGTTAGGCCAACGTTGTCCTCTTCGTCCTCTTCCTCCCCGTTTTTGTGATCCACTACTGGAATCACTTGAGACGGAGCTGTCGTCACCTGAGGAGTTGGACACATTAGTCTCCTTGGTTGGTGGTGTATAGTTCTCCTCCGAGTATGGGTATACTTTAGCATAGCTAAATTTCTTGAGATCTTTTTCAAATTTCTTGAATTTGGCCTGGGTCAAATAGTCCTTGTATTCATTTATCTCTCTGTTCTGGTCATCTAGCTTTTTCTTATATGCAGTAATAGTGGCTTTAAAGTGGCTCTCTGTGTCTTGGATTTCAATCATTAATGTATCTGACAGGCGTTTAGCTGTTTTTAGGATGAGTATCATCCAGTCCCTGGTGCAGTGCCAAGCGATCTGGGCCCAGTCCTTCCTAAACGTGGGGTCATCAAGGAAGATCCTGGGTGCGTTGGTTACTAGAAGCCCCCTTGGAGCAGAATTAGTTCTGAGGTATTGGGCCAGGATTGTCCCATGAAGGATAGTGCGTATCCTGTTGCGCTTTTTCTCTGTTAGGGTCTCCCAATCAGTGGTCTGTGCGATAGTGCTAGAAATGTTAAAATCCGCTTGAAAGGATGGGTCAGATAGTATATCTGCCAGGTCACTTTCAGTGAAGGTCAAGCCATGGTTTTCAGCCATGGTCGGGTATGCTCTCGCAGCTGCGCGCTGCCAATAAGTACGTGTATCAAGAGGGAGAGAGAGGACCAGATAGCTAGTCCAGATCCCCGGTTTATATGTTGATTAATCAAAAAGAGACTAGCTAGGAGTGGGGTTGACAAGATTTTTATATTTTAAAGATCATAGTGACTCAGTCTTGTTTTGTCAAGGGGTGGTGGCACCTGATGGGTGTCCTTAAAAAGCCCTCACCCACCAACCTAGTTGGTGGCATGCTTCATCATCGGGCCCACCCAGTGACACCTAGCGTGTCCCGGGTGTGCTACGACGCCTGGTTACAGCGGAGCAGGTATGTCACTGTGTGTGCGGTGAAGGGTGATAGGTTGGTGAAATTAAAACGGCTTGGCGGGGGTCCCAGTACCCGAAGGGTGAAGACACTTTATTACCTGGGCCTCCGTCAGCGGTTTAAAAATAAGGCTGTGGGACGTAAGAGGCGAGTTACGACCTCCCACGTCCTTTAGAGTGTCAACATGTTTCAGCCAGTGCCTTATCAATATGCTGGCTTTCTTCAGGACAGATAAAAAGTGTGTGCAATTAAAACTAGTGGGTGTGTGAAACAGACTATGTGTCTACACGCCCTAAAGTGTATCTATGTGTGAGAGGGGGGATTCCCTTCTCAAGATCACCTGTACATGTAACATGTAAGGACAAAGACAAAACATACAGGAGAGAAAAGAGTCACTGGAAGATATTTTCCATTAGTTATGACAGCCGGCTTAATAGCGTAGGGGTGCAGGCTATAAGCGGCTCAAGTGTAATGATACTGGTGGTACCATTATGGTGAAAGATCGCACTATAACTTCGTAAGTGAAGTGGTTAAAAAAGCGGTATTTACAACTGTGGTGAGAGAGGTGAGAATGAATGAGGCGCAAGGGCTATTTCTTACGCTAGTTTTAAGTTGTTTTCTCTTCAAGGTTATTGAAGTGGCAAGGGATTGACCCTATATGGAAGACAAAGGTAGGACCACTGGGGTTAGGAGACCTGTAGGGAGAAAAGGGGTGGTGGCGCTTACCCATAGTAGAGATGGTAGTTCAGCATACTCACAGGATTTCTGGCCAGAGCCGGCTTTGGACCTGTTGTGCCTCCTTCGCAGAACCGGTAAGTAATGGCCTGTGTTGCAGGATTATATACTGTGGTTGATTGGTTGAGCGAGGGCACCTGTGGAATGGAAGGAATGGTGGAAAGACTCGAGTTGTCGAGTCATGATCGCGCCCAGGTGTGTGCCGGTTGCTGTGCGCATGTGCGTAGAGTAGTGGGCAATGTCTGTGCATGCGCGGTGTTGCTGACTCGTGGTGCGCATGCGCGGTGGAATTAGATCTGCCACGCGTGCGCATTTTGGGAGTTCTGTCTGTTTGATCCTGTCGGCAGAGTACGCATGCGCTAATAGTTAGCGCGTGTGTTGTTGTATGAGTATTGCACGTGCTGGCTCCTATATGCAGCGGGCGAAGGTGGGCACGTGGGATAAAGTGCACAAGAGGGATGGGGGTGTGGCGCTGATAAGGGGCCTGTCATTGGGTAAATAGTTTACACTTGTGGGCAATGGGGTGGTAGGTCAAAGCGTCCCAATACTCAGGATGGAATAGCGACTGCTCTGGGGGTTAGTCTATTTACAGGGGAAAAAGGCACTGTCATGAAGGCAGGTTAACAGGTTGGTCTCTGGGATTACAAGTGGGTTAAGGAGTTCCAGGGGATGGCATCGTTCAAGCCCTGTGTGGCAGTAGAAAGGCGATATATCCATCTCTGCTCTTTGCTGAGAAGTTTCTTGTCATTGTTGATGGGGCTTTCAGGGATTTGTTCAATGACTGTCCATGTAAAGGAGCCAGCACGTGCAATACTCATACAACAACACACGCGCTAACTATTAGCGCATGCGTACTCTGCCGACAGGATCAAACAGACAGAACTCCCAAAATGCGCACGCGCGGCAGATCTAATTCCACCGCGCATTCGCACCACGAGTCAGCAACACTGCGCATGCACGGACATTGCCCACTACTCTACGCACATGCGCACAGCAACCGGCACACACCTGGGCGCGATCATGACTCGACAACTCGAGTCTTTCCACCATTCCTTCCATTCCAAAGGTGCCCTCACTCAACCAATCAACCACAGTATATAATCCTGCAACACAGGCCATTACTTACCGGTTCTGCGAAGGAGGCACAACAGGTCCAAAGCCGGCTCTGGCCAGAAATCCTGTGAGTATGCTGAACTACCATCTCTACTATGGGTAAGCGCCACCACCCCTTTTCTCCCTACAGGTCTCCTAACCCCAGTGGTCCTACCTTTGTCTTCCATATAGGGTCAACCCCTTGCCACTTCAATAACCTTCAAGAGAAAACAACTTAAAACTAGCGTAAGAAATAGCCCTTGCGCCTCATTCATTCTCACCTCTCTCACCACAGTTGTAAATACCGCTTTTTTAACCACTTCTCTTACGAAGTTCTAGTGCGATCTTTCACCATAATGGTACCACCAGTATCATTACACTTGAGCCGCTTATAGCCTGCACCCCTACGCTATTAAGCCGGCTCTCATAACTAATGGAAAATATCTTCCAGTGACTCTTTTCTCTCCTGTATGTTTTGTCTTTGTCCTTACATGTTACATGTACAGGTGATCTTGAGAAGGGAATCCCCCCCTCTCACACATAGATACACTTTAGGGCGTGTAGACACATAGTCTGTTTCACACACCCACTAGTTTTAATTGCACACACTTTTTATCTGTCCTGAAGAAAGCCAGCATATTGATAAGGCACTGGCTGAAACATGTTGACACTCTAAAGGACGTGGGAGGTCGTAACTCGCCTCTTACGTCCCACAGCCTTATTTTTAAACCGCGGACGGAGGCCCAGGTAATAAAGTGTCTTCACCCTTCGGGTACTGGGACCCCCGCCAAGCCGTTTTAATTTCACCAACCTATCACCCTTCACCGCACACACAGTGACATACCTGCTCCGCTGTAACCAGGCGTCGTAGCACACCCGGGACACGCTAGGTGTCACTGGGTGGGCCCGATGATGAAGCATGCCACCAACTAGGTTGGTGGGTGAGGGCTTTTTAAGGACACCCATCAGGTGCCACCACCCCTTGACAAAACAAGACTGAGTCACTATGATCTTTAAAATATAAAAATCTTGTCAACCCCACTCCTAGCTAGTCTCTTTTTGATTAATCAACATATAAACCGGGGATCTGGACTAGCTATCTGGTCCTCTCTCTCCCTCTTGATACACGTACTTATTGGCAGTGCGCAGCTGCGAGAGCATACCCGACCATGGCTGAAAACCATGGCTTGACCTTCACTGAAAGTGACCTGGCAGATATACTATCTGACCCGTCCTTTCAAGCGGATTTTAACATTTCTAGCACTATCGCACAGACCACTGATTGGGAGACCCTAACAGAGAAAAAGCGCAACAGGATACGCACTATCCTTCATGGGACAATCCTGGCCCAATACCTCAGAACTAATTCGGCTCCAAGGGGGCTTCTAGTAACCAACGCAGCCAGGATCTTCCTTGATGACCCCACGTTTAGGAAGGACTGGGCCCAGATCGCTTGGCACTGCACCAGGGACTGGATGATTCTCATCCTAAAAACAGCTAAACGCCTGTCAGATACATTAATGATTGAAATCCAAGACACAGAGAGCCACTTTAAAGCCACTATTACTGCATATAAGAAAAAGCTAGATGACCAGAACAGAGAGATAAATGAATACAAGGACTATTTGACCCAGGCCAAATTCAAGAAATTTGAAAAAGATCTCAAGAAATTTAGCTATGCTAAAGTATACCCATACTCGGAGGAGAACTATACACCACCAACCAAGGAGACTAATGTGTCCAACTCCTCAGGTGACGACAGCTCCGTCTCAAGTGATTCCAGTAGTGGATCACAAAAACGGGGAGGAAGAGGACGAAGAGGACAACGTTGGCCTAACTCCTGGCAAGGAGGACAACCAAACCACTTCTATGGTTTTCCACCAAACCTAGGCCACATGCAGAACCCCTACTATGGTTTCCCCAACATGTACCCCCTGGGACCAATGCTGCTCTTTGCGGGCAACCAGGGCCCACATTTTCCTTTTTTAGGACGGGGCCAAAGGGCGCGGGGACGCCGAAGACCAATCCAGCACAACAACGCACAGGTCCACTGGGCAGAGGAAGAAAACCCAGTCAGTTCCAACACACGCCAAAAGACAAAAGAAGCAACACCAGGACCGAGCAAATAGTGAACCCCATCGCCCAACCATCACTGGTGTTCAACTTATCCAGTACCCCATTATCCACATAGGAACAGTCAGTCTTGGAAAAAGGACTGTCATTTGTACCGACCACCAGACTTGACAAATTCAAATTATATGCTGAACTAGCACAATTTTTCAGAAAACTGAAATTAAAGTCATTCTTTGAGAAACCAACCTCCGACACTGAACAAACTAACGACAACCCAAACACCACGGGCCTGAGAGTCAAATCTACCTTCGTCCCATCACCATCCACCATCCCTGCCGAAATCACCACATTTGAACAGGCAGTATACCATGACATTGAGAACCTCAACCCGACCGACCATTTCAACAACCTGTCATGGGAGGACAGACAAACTATACAACGCCTTCAAAACAACCCCACGCTAATAATAAAACCAGCAGACAAAGGGGGAGGCATCGTACTACTGGACAAAACAGACTACGACACTGAATGTCGCAGACTACTCAGCGATAACAGGAATTACCGCAGGCTAGAACAGGACCCAACAGAGCAATTGCGAACCACCATTCACACACTTGTAAAAAGGGCAGCAGATGCGGAACACATCTCCAAGCAGGAAGCCGAATACCTTTGTCCTGAACATACCAGAACGCCATACTTCTATACGGTACCCAAAGTACATAAAGGGGTAACCCCACCGCCTGGTAGACCTATTGTATCGGGCATCAATTCCATACTAGAACCACTTTCTAGATATTGTGACTTTTTTCTGAACCCCCTGGTACAAAAGACACCCACCTACATAAAGGATACCAAACACCTGCTGCAGGTAATCAACAACATTACCTTTGACCCTGACACCCAATTACTGGTAGGGCTTGACGTGGAAAGCCTGTATACCAGTCTCCCGCAAGATGCCACCCTGCAGGTTCTACATGACATCCTGGAGGATTCACCCTGGCCTTACCACACCCCGAGGAGTTTCGTACTGACATGTGCGACCCTGGCTCTTAAAGAAAACTACTTTGAGTATGAAGGCACCTTTTACCTACAAACAAATGGAACGTCCATGGGCAGTGTTTTCGCGCCGAGCGTGGCTGGATTATATGAACATCACTTTGAAAGCACCAACATCTCTGTGGAAACCAACCCGTTCAGTCACCATATCCTGAAATGGCACAGGTATATTGATGACATACTGGTCATCTGGCAGGGCTCACAGAATGAGCTGGACAGTTTCTTAACCTGGCTCAACACTAGAGACCCATATCTAAACTTCACTAGCACAGCTAGCAACCGCCAACTCCCCTTCCTAGACCTGGAAATCACAGCCAAGGATGGGACCCTCGTCACCACCACTTATTACAAACCCACAGCGAGGAACTCATTGCTCCATTACACCAGTTTCCACCCTCGCCCTCTTAAAGAAAACTTACCATTTGGCCAGTTTCTCCGCATAAGAAGAAACTGCACCAATGTTAGCGATTACAAATCACAATCAGCAGACCTAGCCACCAAACTGGTAAACCGCGGTTACCCAAAGGCCATCATTCGGAAAACTCAGAAAAGGGCTAGAAACCAAAACTGTGAAGCACTACTTGAAAACATCACCAAAGAGGACGAGGAGCAACCAACAACCTGCGTCACAACCTATAATACTGCCTCCAATGAGGTTGCAAAAATCATTAAGAAACATTGGAGAATCATCAATTCCGGACAGAGGAATTGGGAACTACCCAGGTTCGCATACAAGAGGTGCCACAATCTGAGAGACCAACTGGTAAGCACCCGACCAAAACCACCGCCGAAACCACCTGAAAACACTATACTCAATGCATGGGGCCTGCCAAGAATAACAGGACACTACCCCTGCAACGACTGCAGTGTGTGCCATCTCACATCCCATACCAAAACTTTGAACCTCAAACCCAACAAAATCTGGTCCCAACGGAACCACACCAACTGTAACTCACGCAATGTGATTTACTTGCTCACATGCATGTGTGGCCTCCGATATGTGGGGATGACAACACGCAAAATCAGAACCAGGATAACCGAGCATCGGAGCACTATGCGATGCAAGAAGAACATCAGTAAGTTGACCAACCACTTCATCACCCACTACCATACACCCAATGACTTTACATGGACAGTCATTGAACAAATCCCTGAAAGCCCCATCAACAATGACAAGAAACTTCTCAGCAAAGAGCAGAGATGGATATATCGCCTTTCTACTGCCACACAGGGCTTGAACGATGCCATCCCCTGGAACTCCTTAACCCACTTGTAATCCCAGGGACCAACCTGTTAACCTGCCTTCATGACAGTGCCTTTTTCCCCTGTAAATAGACTAACCCCCTGAGCAGTCGCTATTCCATCCTGAGTATTGGGACGCTTTGACCTACCACCCCATTGCCCACAAGTGTAAACTATTTACCCAATGACAGGCCCCTAATCAGCGCCACACCCCCATCCCTCTTGTGCACTTTATCCCACGTGCCCACCTTCGCCCGCTGCATATAGGAGCCAGCACGTGCAATACTCATACAACAACACACGCGCTAACTATTAGCGCATGCGTACTCTGCCGACAGGATCAAACAGACAGAACTCCCAAAATGCGCACGCGCGGCAGATCTAATTCCACCACGCATGCGCACCACGAGTCAGCAACACCGCGCATGCACGGACATTGCCCACTACTCTACGCACATGCGCACAGCAACCGGCACACACCTGGGCGCGATCATGACTCGACAACTCGAGTCTTTCCACCATTCCTTCCATTCCACAGGTGCCCTCGCTCAACCAATCAACCACAGTATATAATCCTGCAACACAGGCCATTACTTACCGGTTCTGCGAAGGAGGCACAACAGGTCCAAAGCCGGCTCTGGCCAGAAATCCTGTGAGTATGCTGAATTACCATCTCTACTATGGGTAAGCGCCACCACCCATTTTCTCCCTACAGGTCTCCTAACCCCAGTGGTCCTACCTTTGTCTTCCATATAGGGTCAACCTCTTGCCACTTCAATAACCTTGAAGAGAAAACAACTTAAAACTAGCGTAAGAAATAGCCCTTACGCCTCATTCATTCTCACCTCTCTCACCACAGTTGTAAATACCGCTTTTTTAACCACTTCACTTACGAAGTTATAGTGCGATCTTTCACCATAATGGTACCACCAGTATCATTACACTTGAGCCGCTTATAGCCTACACCCCTACGCTATTAAGCCGGCTGTCATAACTAATGGAAAATATCTTCCAGTGACTCTTTTCTCTCCTGTATGTTTTGTCTTTGTCCTTACATGTTACATGTACAGGTGATCTTGAGAAGGGAATCCCCCCCTCTCACACATAGATACACTTTAGGGCGTGTAGACACATAGTCTGTTTCACACACCCACTAGTTTTAATTGCACACACTTTTTATCTGTCCTGAAGAAAGCCAGCATATTGATAAGGCACGGGCTGAAACATGTTGACACTCTAAAGGACGTGGGAGGTCGTAACTCGCCTCTTACGTCCCACAGCCTTATTTTTAAACCGCTGACGGAGGCCCAGGTAATAAAGTGTCTTCACCCTTCGGGTACTGGGACCCCCGCCAAGCCGTTTTAATTTCACCAACCTATCACCCTTCACCGCACACACAGTGACATACCTGCTCCACTGTAACCAGGCGTCGTAGCACACCCGGGACACGCTAGGTGTCACTGGGTGGGCCCGATGATGAAGCATGCCACCAACTAGGTTGGTGGGTGAGGGCTTTTTAAGGACACCCATCAGGTGCCACCACCCTTGACAAAACAAGACTGAGTCACTATGATCTTTAAAATATAAAAATCTTGTCAACCCCACTCCTAGCTAGTCTCTTTTTGATTAATCAACATATAAACCGGGGATCTGGACTAGCTATCTGGTCCTCTCTCTCCCTCTTGATACACGTACTTATTGGCAGCGCGCAGCTGCGAGAGCATACCCGACCATGGCTGAAAACCATGGCTTGACCTTCACTGAAAGTGACCTGGCAGATATACTATCTGACCCGTCCTTTCAAGCGGATTTTAACATTTCTAGCACTATCTCACAGACCACTGATTGGGAGACCCTAACAGAGAAAAAGCGCAACAGGATACGCACTATCCTTCATGGGACAATCCTGGCCCAATACCTCAGAACTAATTCGGCTCCAAGGGGGCTTCTAGTAACCAACGCACCCAGGATCTTCCTTGATGACCCCACGTTTAGGAAGGACTGGGCCCAGATCGCTTGGCACTGCACCAGGGACTGGATGATACTCATCCTAAAAACAGCTAAACGCCTGTCAGATACATTAATGATTGAAATCCAAGACACAGAGAGCCACTTTAAAGCCACTATTACTGCATATAAGAAAAAGCTAGATGACCAGAACAGAGAGATAAATGAATACAAGGACTATTTGACTCAGGCCAAATTCAAGAAATTTGAAAAAGATCTCAAGAAATTTAGCTATGCTAAAGTATACCCATACTCGGAGGAGAACTATACACCACCAACCAAGGAGACTAATGTGTCCAACTCCTCAGGTGACAACAGCTCCGTCTCAAGTGATTCCAGTAGTGGATCACAAAAACCGGGAGGAAGAGGACGAAGAGGACAACGTTGGCCTAACTCCTGGCAAGGAGGACAACCAAACCACTTCTATGGTTTTCCACCAAACCTAGGCCACATGCAGAACCCCTACTATGGTTTCCCCAACATGTACCCCCCGGGACCAATGCCGCTCTTTGCGGGCAACCAGGGCCCAAATTTTCCTTTTTTAGGACGGGGCCAAAGGGCGCGGGGACGCCGAAGACCAATCCAGCACAACAACGCACAGGTCCACTGGGCAGAGGAAGAAAACCCAGTCAGTTCCAACACACGCCAAAAGACAAAAGAAGCAACACCAGGACCGAGCAAATAGTGAACCCCACCGCCCAACCATCACTGGTGTTCAACTTATCCAGTACCCCATTATCCACAAAGGAACAGTCAGTCTTGGAAAAAGGACTGTCATTTGTACCGACCACCAGACTTGACAAATTCAAATTACATGCTGAACTAGCACAATTTTTCAGAAAACTGAAATTAAAGTCATTCTTTGAGAAACCAACCTCCGACACTGAACAAACTAACGACAACCCAAACACCACGGGCCTGAGAGTCAAATCTACCTTCGTCCCACCACCATCCACCATCCCTGCCGAAATCACCACATTTGAACAGGCAGTATACCATGACATTGAGAACCTCAACCCGACCGACCATTTCAACAACCTGTCATGGGAGGACAGACAAACTATACAACGCCTTCAAAACAACCCCACGCTAATAATAAAACCAGCAGACAAAGGGGGAGGCATCGTACTACTGGACAAAACAGACTACGACACTGAATGTCGCAGACTACTCAGCGATAACAGGAATTACCGCAGGCTAGAACAGGACCCAACAGAGCAATTGCGAACCACCATTCACACACTTGTAAAAAAGGCAGCAGATGCGGAACACATCTCCAAGCAGGAAGCCGAATACCTTTGTCCTGAACATACCAGAACGCCATACTTCTATACGGTACCCAAAGTACATAAAGGGGTAACCCCACTGCCTGGTAGACCTATTGTATCGGGCATCAATTCCATACTAGAACCACTTTCTAGATATTGTGACTTTTTTCTGAACCCCCTGGTACAAAAGACACCCACCTACATAAAGGATACCAAACACCTGCTTCAGGTAATCAACAACATTACCTTTGACCCTGACACCCAATTACTGGTAGGGCTTGACGTGGAAAGCCTGTATACCAGTCTCCCGCAAGATGCCACCCTGCAGGTTCTACATGACATCCTGGAGGATTCACCCTGGCCTTACCACACCCCGAGGAGTTTCGTACTGACATGTGCGACCCTGGCTCTTAAAGAAAACTACTTTGAGTATGAAGGCACCTTTTACCTACAAACAAATGGAACGTCCATGGGCAGTGTTTTCGCGCCGAGCGTGGCTGGATTATATGTACATCACTTTGAAAGCACCAACATCTCTGTGGAAACCAACCCGTTCAGTCACCATATCCTGAAATGGCACAGGTATATTGATGACATACTGGTCATCTGGCAGGGCTCACAGAATGAGCTGGACAGTTTCTTAACCTGGCTCAACACTAGAGACCCATATCTAAACTTCACTAGCACAGCTAGCAACCGCCAACTCCCCTTCCTAGACCTGGAAATCACAGCCAAGGATGGGACCCTCGTCACCACCACTTATTACAAACCCACAGCGAGGAACTCATTGCTCCATTACACCAGTTTCCACCCTCGCCCTCTTAAAGAAAACTTACCATTTGGCCAGTTTCTCCGCATAAGAAGAAACTGCACCAATGTTAGCGATTACAAATCACAATCAGCAGACCTAGCCACCAAACTGGTAAACCGCGGTTACCCAAAGGCCATCATTCGGAAAACTCAGAAAAGGGCTAGAAACCAAAACCGTGAAGCACTACTTGAAAACATCACCAAAGAGGACGAGGAGCAACCAACAACCTGCGTCACAACCTATAATACTGCCTCCAATGAGGTTGCAAAAATCATTAAGAAACATTGGAGAATCATCAATTCCGGACAGAGGAATTGGGAACTACCCAGGTTCGCATACAAGAGGTGCCACAATCTGAGAGACCAACTGGTAAGCACCCGACCAAAACCACCGCCAAAACCACCTGAAAACACTATACTCAATGCATGGGGCCTGCCAAGAATAACAGGACACTACCCCTGCAACGACTGCAGTGTGTGCCATCTCACATCCCATACCAAAACTTTGAAAGTCGAACCCAACAAAATCTGGTCCCAACGGAACCACACCAACTGTAACTCACGCAATGTGATTTACTTGCTCACATGCACGTGTGGCCTCCGATATGTGGGGATGACAACACGCAAAATCAGAACCAGGATAACCGAGCATCGGAGCACTATGCGATGCAAGAAGAACATCAGTAAGTTGACCAACCACTTCATCACCCACTACCATACACCCAATGACTTTACATGGACAGTCATTGAACAAATCCCTGAAAGCCCCATCAACAATGACAAGAAACTTCTCAGCAAAGAGCAGAGATGGATATATCGCCTTTCTACTGCCACACAGGGCTTGAACGATGCCATCCCCTGGAACTCCTTAACCCACTTGTAATCCCAGGGACCAACCTGTTAACCTGCCTTCATGACAGTGCCCTTTTCCCCTGTAAATAGACTAACCCCCTGAGCAGTCGCTATTCCATCCTGAGTATTGGGACGCTTTGACCTACCACCCCATTGCCCACAAGTGTAAACTATTTACCCAATGACAGGCCCCTCATCAGCGCCACACCCCCATCCCTCTTGTGCACTTTATCCCACGTGCCCACCTTCGCCCGCTGTATATAGGAGCCAGCACGTGCAAAACTCATACAACAACACACGCGCTAACTATTATGTAAATGTAAATGTAGGTATACTTATATAGCGCGACCTGTCACCACAAAGGGCATCCTGGCGCTTGCCTAGTGAACCCGTCCTGGTATTCCCCTGTGAGAGGCCCCGGCAGGGTATCCACAAGGTGAAAGCCAGGCATCCCGCCGCGAGCGTACTCTGCGGACAGGATCAAACAGACAGAACTCCCAAAATGCGCACGCGCGGCAGATCTAATTCCACCGCACCACGAGTCAGCAACACCGCGCATGCACGGACATTGCCCACTACTCTACGCACATGCGCACAGCAACCGGCACACACCTGGGCGCAATCATGACTCGACAACTCGAGTCTTTCCACCATTCCTTCCATTCCACAGGTGCCCTCGCTCAACCAATCAACCACAGTATATAATCCTGCAACACAGGCCATTACTTACCGGTTCTGCGAAGGAGGCACAACAGGTCCAAAGCCGGCTCTGGCCAGAAATCCTGTGAGTATGCTGAACTACCATCTCTACTATGGGTAAGCGCCACCACCCCTTTTCTCCCTACAGGTCTCCTAACCCCAGTGGTCCTACCTTTGTCTTCCATATAGGGTCAACCCCTTGCCACTTCAATAACCTTGAAGAGAAAACAACTTAAAACTAGCGTAAGAAATAGCCCTTGCGCCTCATTCATTCTCACCTCTCTCACCACAGTTGTAAATACCGTTTTTTTCACCACTTCACTTACGAAGTTCTAGTGCGATCTTTCACCATAATGGTACCACCAGTATCATTACACTTGAGCCACTTATAGCCTGCACCCCTACGCTATTAAGCCGGCTGTCATAACTAATGGAAAATATCTTCCAGTGACTCTTTTCTCTCCTGTATGTTTTGTCTTTGTCCTTACATGTTACATGTACAGGTGATCTTGAGAAGGGAATCACCCCCTCTCACACATAGATACACTTTAGGGCGTGTAGACACATAGTCTGTTTCACACACCCACTAGTTTTAATTGCACACACTTTTTATCTGTCCTGAAGAAAGCCAGCATATTGATAAGGCACTGGCTGAAACATGTTGACACTCTAAAGGACGTGGGAGGTCGTAACTCGCCTCTTACGTACCACAGCCTTATTTTTAAACCGCTGACGGAGGCCCAGGTAATAAAGTGTCTTCACCCTTTGGGTACTGGGACCCCCGCCAAGCCGTTTTAATTTCACCAACCTATCACCCTTCACCGCACACACAGTGACATACCTGCTCCGCTGTAACCAGGCGTCGTAGCACACCCGGGACACGCTAGGTGTCACTGGGTGGGCCCGATGATGAAGCATGCCACCAACTAGGTTGGTGGGTGAGGGCTTTTTAAGGACACCCATCAGGTGCCACCACCCCTTGACAAAACAAGACTGAGTCACTATGATCTTTAAAATATAAAAATCTTGTCAACCCCACTCCTAGCCAGTCTTCTGAATGTGCCATGATGCTTATATGGTAGAGAAAAGACACTACCACACACCCCAAATATACACGGGGACAATATGGGGATTAGTAAATAAAGTGCAATGGGTGGGAGGTTTAGAAACCAGAAATAAAAAACGGAGAGGACACTCCTTAGGCAAGCTGTTTAGTGTAATGGGATTATCCAGCTCACCTCAGCAGAATGGGATGTAGTTGGCTTAACAGCCAAGTTTCCAGTTTGCATATGAGTGACATTTCCATGTGTTTAGGGCATCCATTCACATTTCTCATGTGTGACACCTTACCTGACACTATCATGAACACTGGATTAAGAAACATATGTACACCATTAAAATCTTGTTTCATGAAATGTAGTGTAGTACCTGGATTAAATAAACCACCCTTACCTGAAATAATATACTCTGTAATTTCTGAAGTTGCCCTATGCCTTGTGCCAGTGTACCATGCCTTCTCCAAATATTTTAAGTTACATTAAATAAATGCAAATGGCAATCTTTACCAGATAGCAGCTGCTTTACATCACATAGCCTTTCATCTGTAAATTAGACATACATTTTGGATTACAAAAATGTAATGCTAGTTTGGTAATCCAAATTACTTCAATTGATACCTGTTGATATTAACCCAAATTAATGACCCACAATTTTCCGATCTCTGAAGGATGGAAGGCAGCTTTAGTCTTTTGGGGATTGTACTCTTGAGCTTCATTTAACAAGAGGCTTCTGCTTTGAGAGTGAAACAACGTTAGATGGTACCACTACACTTATGGTTGATCAAGACTAACACAGTCCTCTTCACCACCATAAAAACCTGTGTCCACATGACTTACCACTACCAGTGCCTTTCAAATGCTGCAGTCACTGCCAATTCAGCTGCCACCAGCCAGTGCGCTGCACACTTATCCTCAAAACTCACTTTTTAATTGTTGTAGACTGACTATCGCCACACTAGGCTGGGGTACCTTCCATGTTCTGTTGTGCAGCCAGGTTGCTTTTTTCTGGAAGGGAGCCTTTCTGACTTCTTGGGACTGGACATGTTAACTTCACTGGTCATGACTGTGCTCAAACAGTTGGGCACTCTAACTCTCAAGGGCAGGTATTAAGTGACGAGACAATACTCTGCCTCTGGTTCCCTGAAACACACATGACCGGAGGGCAGGAGCTGTAAAGTTGACGTTTTCTTTTATCAACAATCTCGTGGAGACAGGGCATGGGCCCAGCAGCCTACAAAAGAACAACATCCAGCACCACACCAGAAATACTTCAACATCGGGTCGCCTAGTGCAACAGGCACCGCTGTATTGCAGAAAACCAGAAGGGAAAGGACAAGAACTGTAAGAGGCCTCTGTGCCTCATAACACTCACCCTGTACTGTACCGAGCTCGGCGTGCCTCCAACACATGAAAATCTTCAGTTCTGAATAACCGCAAGATATTTCAACATGCTCATGGTCATGGACATAGAAAGAGGACTGCGCGAAAACGGTCCTCGGAGGCGATGCAAGGCTTTCACCGCGCCAGTTGTTCCCAAACTGTGTGCTTGGTGCACGGCGCCCCTGGCTAGTTTTGACAGCGCATCGGGGTGCCGTGGCGCAGGGTTTGGGAACCACTGCACTAGGGGTTGGAGAGGAGCTGGCTGGCTGATATCACCGAAGGAGGTGTGATCAGTCAATAGCGGCTGCGGTGACAGGGGGATGGCTGGGTCTTCTTGCTGCTACTACTGGCATCAGGCGTTGTTGCCTATATTGCCCGCTGGTTGCCGTTCCAGCAATGGCTGCTGCTAAAGTAGAAAGGACAGGTAGTTGCGGGATCTCCTACTGAAAGCTGTGGGAGACGCATCGGGCTCTGGCTCAGCATTGGCGGAGGGCAGTCCGACAGCGCCGTCAACCGGGAGTTTCTGGAGTCTCTCTTTGCCTCTCAGAGGGAGGACATCCTGGCCGTCAAGACAGATTTGCAGGCTGTTCTCCGGGAGGTAAGGCGCGATGCGGGCACGGTTGTGAGAGCACGTTGCCGCCTTGGAAGACTCCACGGCGGCGAGGGATGAGGAGATCACGATGCTTTAACAAGAAGTCCTGAGACTGCGGGAACAACATCTAGACTTTAACACAAAGGACTTGGAGAACAGATCTCGGAGGAACAATATTCGCATCCAGGCGGTCCCTACGGGGGCGGACGGCGGGGACCTTGTGGATAATCTGCAGTATCTCTTCTACAAGATTTTGGGCTCTTCATCGGATTCCACCGTTAAGATAGATCAATGCCATCAGGTTGGCCCCCCCCCCAGTCGAATCGTCCCCCTGTGGACATCATGATATGCATCCATAACTATATAGTGAAGGAGGAGATTCTCTGAGTGGTACATACCATACAACCTCTCCATTTCAGGGATCATACTGCGCAGCTCTTCCAGGACTTAGCTGCTAGCACACTCCAGAAGAGGAAATATTTTCACCCAATAACAAATCATCTCCGCTCACAGAACATTTCTTATGCCTGGGGCCATCCTTTTCACCTCATTTTCCATCTAGACAGGAAGCTCATGCAGGTCTCTTCCATTTCTGAAGCTTGCAGAGTGTTGAAGTTGTCTCCCGACGAGTTGCCCTCTCCTCCAGATGCTGCAGTTCAGGGTTCACAGAGATCTCGAAACCGCGGTCCTCGGAACGCCTGGACCACTGACTGCCTTTGCCCTTACCCACACCATCTTCAAGGAACGTTCTGCTGTTCTTCGATCCCTGACGGGCACCGGGGGGGATTTGTTGGATGCTAATGATTGAGGGTAATGTGTCTGGGGGTTTCTACCACTTTTGTGGGCCTGGTGGTGGCGGACGGGAGGTTTTGTTCACCTGGTGCAGAAGACCCTTACTTCCTTGGCAGTCTCCTCTGAATACTGCCCAAACTTCACGTTGGACCATGTGCTGTTTTGGTGGTCTGCAGTTTGTTCTTTTTGTTGTTCAGGGGGTGGGTGGGTCCTTCATATGGTGAGCTTATTAGTCATGTATGCTGTGATAAGTTTTACCTGCCTACACATGTACCCTTTGTCCTTGCAGTACTCCACTCCTTACTGGGTCTCTGGGACCTTCACTATAGCGTCTAACGGTCCTTTCCCTACTGATGACAGTTCAGATTGTTAGTTATAATGTCAAGGGCTTTAATAATCCCACTCAAAGGAATGCTGTGCTATCTTTACTTGAGAACACGCGGGGAGATGTGTGCCTACTCCAAGAAACGCACCTCCTCCACAGTGACAAACATCGCATGCAACACAGGGCGTTCCCGGTACAATTGTGGTCCCCGGGGAAACGGAAAACAGGAGGGGTGGCCATCTTGATTTCCACGCATTTTAGAGGCTCGGTTGTGGGTACAGTCGCAGAAATTATGGAGCAATTACTTGCAGAACGACTCTGTATAGGGTCCACCACTATCACAAAAACCTCCCTCTATTCTGCCAATGTTCACCAAGAGGAATTCCTGCTTAATGCTTTGGCCGAAGTACTGCACACACCTGACTCTGGTGGTGATAGGAGAGGACCTGAATTTGGTTATGGATGCACAGGTAGATCGTTCTTGCTCACGCACAGGTGGCGCAGGTGCTCTTTCGGGGGTGGGGAGGGCTTGGCAGGATGATTGCGGGCTTAGAGATGCTTTGTGGTGTTTGCACCCTGAGGAAAGGGACTATACATTCTACACTGTGGCTCATAAGACATATGCCTGTTTGGATAATTTCCTTGTCACTCGTGCTGCATGGAACTGCATTCAGGCCTCCTCTATAGAAGCCCGATCTCTGTCGGACCTCCCTCATATCACCCTCACACTAAGCCTTCCGCACACACAATCGCCCTCCCCTCATTGGCGGCTACGAGACTCTCTCCTGAGGTCCCCGTCAGTGGTGGAGAGTCTCAGTAGTACCCTGACAGATTACCTGAAGCTCAATGACAATGGCTCCACTCCCCAGGCTTCCGTTTGGGAGGTGCTTAAGCTAGTTGCGCGGGGGGCTCTTATCTCTAGGGCGGCCTACAATAATAAAGTCAGGTGTGAGAAGCGTTAAAAACTTGAAGGCCGGGTGAGGGAACACGAAACCATTCACAAGCGCACGGGTGCCCCTTGTATCTGGCGCCTGTTGGAGAAGGGGCGGCAACAACTGAAGCGCCTGGATGGATAGAGCCGAATATGCGGTACTACGACTGAAGCATAAGTATTATGTTTCTTCTAATAGGGGCGGTCGCATGCTGGCACACTGTCTTCATTGTCAACACCAGGCCCAGGCAGTGAAAGTGATCCGAGAAGCCCAGGGGTCAGAGGCGACAGATGATCTTGCATTAGCCACAGCCTTCTGGGCGTTTTATACGGGGCTACATTCCGCCAAGACCTTAGGCCTTCTTGATCGTCTCGAGTACGTATGGGGTGCAGCAGTAACCCCCCTCCCAGGGCAGGAAGCAGGACTGGAGGCCCCCATTTGAATCGAAGAGGTGATATCCACCATATCTCGGTTGAAACCTCTGAAAGCACCTGGCCCAGATGGGTTTAGTGCCCTGTTTTATAAAACATTTTGTACGGAACAGGCACCAGTGCTCACCCGACTGTTCAACTCATTCTTGGACACAGGCACTTTTACGCCCTATATGCTGCAGGGCACGATTTCTGTCATTCCCAAATCAGGGAAAGACCCAGTGCTTTGCAGTTCCTACCGCCCCATCTCCCTGCTAAATTTGGACTCTAAACTGTTCTCAAGCACATTAGCCCATAGGCTCAACCCTCTTATGCCCAGCTTAATAGACCCGGATCAGTCGGGTTTCATCCTGGGGAGACAGTGCAGGGATAACACGAAGAGGATCTGCCACTTAATTGATAAACCTTCGACAGAGTGCATTGGCCGTACCTATTTGCCACGTTAGAGCGCTTTGGCATAGGATCGAAATTTCGTAAGTGGGTGGCAGTATCTATAATGCCCATTCAGCGCAAGTCTGGGTCAATGGCATACCTTCCAAAAGCTTTAGGGTGGAGAGATAAAAGTTATGACGGGTTTACAAACCCATCTAGACACGCATTGTTCACTCGGTGTGATACACCTACAAAAATTTTTAAAACATTCAACTGAACTCTATACCAGAAAACAATTCATTATTTTAATACATGATTCTCTGTTGGTATGGTTTGCTATACATTCTTTACTCGATGCTGATTAATTCATCATATCATCAAATACATCATATTATTCACTTTTTCTTTTGATTATTCATATACAATATACATTTCATTGTAGTTTAACAACACAGTATTCTTATGCTGCCCAATGCATTTCGGTACTCAATGGTACCTCCATCAGGGACCAGTCTGGAAAAAATAAAAAATATAAGGAGATGTAAATTTGATGTTATTGTGAGAACGCCCATGAGTGTGGTATTATTAGTGTTATAACTCATACCTGTGTGGACATGTCACTGCGCCTGGGGACTGGAAACAATAAGAATGTGTTTATGTTCGATATATCTGAAACTGACACTCTACTACACAACAATAGTAATTTGCGACTGAAAATACTTGAGCTTACCGCGTTCCTTTACAGTGTTTTACTGTGGATAAACTGCCAAATGAAATAATAATAATAATGATGAGCTCACTCATCTCGGTTCTGCTGCTAATGACTACAAGTATTTTCATATGAAATATTCTTCATATCACCCAGACATACCTGAAATGTTGCCAGAGTGTTTCTATTCCCTGCAAAAATATTAGGGTGGAGAGAGGCACCAGACAGGGCTGTCCACTCTCCTCATTGCTTTATGTTTTATATATGGAGCCCTTTGCCCAGCGGCTTCGGGACCATCCACAGGCGCAGGGGATTCCATTCGGTGTCGATCGTCACCTTATCAGCCTCTATGATGATGATGTTATCTATTCACTGGCACACCCACAAACCTCTATGCCGACCGTAGTGACAGCTCTGCAGGCCTTCAGCCAGGTCTCTGGTTTTAAAATACATTTGCAAAAATCACAGGTACTGAATCTCACTGTGGGGCCCTCTACAGTAGCGGATCTGCAGGCCCACTTTGATTTTGACTGGGTGACAGGGGGCATCACCTACCTCGGACTGACTCTGCACACTAGCTTGGTTAGGACAACGGAAGCAAATTACGCCTCCTTACTCTCTCGCATTAGGAAAGACCTCGCCCACAGGAAACGGCTACCCCTGTCTTTGCTCGGCAGACTGGCTACGATAAAAATGAATGTTCTATCCCGGGCTCTCTATTTACTTCAGACCCTTCCCCTGCTGCCCCCGTCGACTGTGCTCACACGAATCCAGACAGAGATTGAGCACTTTATCTGGGGTCCTATGTCACCCAGGCTGCAGAAAACCTTACTACGACGTCCTAAGAAGGAAGGGGGGTTGGCCTTTCCTAATCTCATTCATTATTACCAAGCCTCGATTTTGCGTTACCTGGTGGAGTGGAACCGTCCCATGACGGGAAACACTGGGTATTTATGGATCAATCAGTATCTGGTAGGCTTATTTGGAGGGAGTGTTGGTTGCCTAGCGTGGGCGCATGCATGGGGTCTTTATTCCTCACCAGTCACTTGCCCTACCATGTTAGCATGGGACAAGGTGTCTCGATGAGCCAATCTCACCACTTTCCCCTCCCCCATGTCTCCCATCTTTTCAAATACTGATTTCCCTTCCGGGCATGGACAGAGGTGCAGGCTCTTGCTGGGTGGAGGGAGGATGTAAGCTAGTGGGGCAGTTGTTTGATTTGGATGGCCATATCCCTTTTAAGGTACTCTGTGAGCACTATAACTTAACAGACTCAGACGATTTCCTCCATGCCCAAATGTGCCACTAGACATCTGGCCCCCTGGTGCAGCCCTTCGTCAGTAGGCCGATGCTTCCATTAGAGAAGTGGTACTTCCAGAAAAAGGATGATCACAGGCTTATTTCAGAGTTCTACGTCTTTCTCTCGCCTTGTCAAAGGGGACCCGTTCTGCGGGACAGAAGCTGTGGGAGATAGAGATTGGCCGTACCTTGACAGACAAGGAGTGGGAGAACATCTTCTACAGATCACATCATTTTGCACACTCAATGGGGCACACAGAGACTGCATATAAAATAGTTTGCTATTGGTATTATACCCCGGCTTGACTGGCTAAGTGGAACTCCCAGAATGATGGCCTCTGCTGGCTTGGCTGTGGAAGTCCCGGGACCCTCCTTCACCTGCTATGGAATTGCCCCAAACTAACTTGATATTGGGACACAATCCTCAATGAGATTGATAGAGCCTTTGACACTACTATTCCGAGGTTTCCCGCTTACACTATACTAGGACTTCCCCAAGGCCTTGACCTTCCCCTTGCATTCACTTAAAGGCAAGTAGATTACCCTGGCCTTGAATGCTGCGCGCCGGGTTATCCTGGCGGCCTGGAAGACTGACAGGATCCCAGACCGTTTCCAGTGGCTGCTCCAGTTATGGTCCCTACTAGGTACGGAGCGTTTATCCATGGCCTTACTAGGATAGACTACTCTAAGATTTGGGCTCCTTTCATAGCGATTTTGACTTTTGAATTTCGAGAACTAACTTGTCCTGTCTATTTACGTCTCCTGAAATTGATTCCCGAGGGGACCGCTGCGTAGCAGGGCGACCGCCCCTAACATATCCGCCCTTTTCTCAAGGGGACTGTTCTTCTTCTTAAAGGCATGCATGTGTATGCTTTAGGTAGCGGGTGGCTCGCCAGGGGGGAGGAAGAGTGGGGTGGGGGGACTAGGTTTAGATGTTCAAATTTTGATTTGTTCTCTTTATTCTCCTTTTTCCCTTTTGTTGTTCTTATCCCTTAAAGGTAGGTATACTTGCTCTGCATGTGCAACGGAGTGTTAGATTGGCGCTTTTACTTAAGCATGTGTGGTGCCCTGGGCCAGGCATTGTTTTTATCTTTACACTGTTAAGCTTGCTAATTCTTTCAGGTTGTCTTACGCGGCCGGCCCAAGTTGGGTTGTAGGTGACATGCTGTGTTACATAAAGGCATAATTGTTGGTTGGACCATGTACTATGCCCTCTACTACATGTTTGTTAATTTGCCGGCCCACAGGGTTGTAGGCGCTAACGCTCTGTATTCTGTTAGCCGTGTGTACTGCCAATAAAAACAATTTCATTCTAAAAAACCTAAAAGGGTAAAACACATCAATATGGAAAGAATATTAAAGTGTGAGGGTGTTGGTCTTGGCCCTGCTTGCAGGGTCATCCCAGAACTTTTTGCCTTCCCCCTGGTTTTTTTTAACCTAATATAGAATTGGTGGTGCGAAATGAGACACAATAAATATGTATGTTTTGTGGTTGTGAACAGGATTGGGCGCATGCTGCTCCACCTCTCAGCTGGATTGCCTCTGTGCATTCTGGGTCATGTAGTTTGTGTGTCTTCGCAAAATGAAAATGAAAGGGGTGTGTAAGTGTTTCACCAAGTTTGGTGGAAGTCGGTACTTGGTATCTCCAGGCATCTCTAGACACGAGACTCGACTTGTGTTTCTGGATCAACATCCTTCATCAGTAGAGATAAGTAATGAGGCCGCTGAGTAGGCTGCCCAACAACAGTCACAGGCTTCGATGCCTCCCAGGCGCGCAGGTGCAGCACCACTAGCTTGTCAGCTAGGGAGGCTCACGTGAGCCCTTAAACAGTAAACAGGATTGGGCGCACGCTGCTCCACCTCTCAGCTGGATTGCCTCTGTGCATTCTGGGTCATGCAGTTCGTGTGTCTTCGCAAAATGAAAAAGAAAGGGTTTGTAAGTGTTTCACCAAGTTTGGTGCAAGTAGGTACTTGGTATCTCCAGGCATCTCTAGAAACGAGACTCGACTCGTTTTTCTGGATCAAAATCCTTCATCGGTAGAGATGAGTAATGAGGCCGCTGAGTAGGCTGCCCAACAACGGTAACGTAGCTGACGAGCTATAGGTGAAGCACCTCCTTGCCCGAGAGGCAACGAAGCCTGGATTGTTTGGCAGGCTCTTAGCCTCCCCAAACTGATCTCTACTGATGAAGGATACTATCCAGAAACACGAGCCATGTCTCGTGTCTAGAGATACCTTATACCAAGTACCTACTTGCACCAACCTTGGTGAAATACTTACGAACTTTGTCCTGAATCATACGAACTGCATGTACCAGAATACGCAGAGGTGACCCGGCTGAGAGGTCAGGAGTGTGCTCCCTCCCTGTTTCCTGTTTAGGGCTCCCATGAGCCTCCGTAGCTGACGAGCTATAGGTGAAGCACCTCCGTGCCCGAGAGGCAACGAAGCCTGGATTGTTTGGCTGCCTCTTAGCCTCCCCAAACTGATCTCTACTGATGAAGCACACTATCCAGAAACACGAGCCATGTCTCGTGTCTAGAGCTACCTTATACCAAGTACCTACTTGCACCAACCTTGGTGAAATACTTACGAACTTTGTCCTGAATCATGTGAACTGCATGTACCAGAATGCGAAATGGCGACCCGGCTGAGAGGTCAGGAGTATGCTCCCTCCCTGTTTCCTGTTTAGGACTCCCGTGAGCCTCCGTAGCTGACAAGCTATAGGTGAAGCACCTCCGTGCCCAAGAGGCAACGAAGCCTGGATTGTTTGGCTGCCTCTTAGCCACCCCAAACTGATCTCTTCTTATGAAGGATACTATGCAGAAACACGAGCCATGTCTTGTGTCTAGAGATATCTTATACCAAGTACCTACTTGCACCAACCTTGGTGAAATACTTACGAACTTTGTCCTGAATCATACGAACTGCATGTACCAGAATGCGAAGGGGCGACCCGGCTGAGAGGTCAGGAGTGTGCTCCCTCCCTGTTTCCTGTTTAGGGCTCCCGTGAACCTCCGTAGCTGACGAGCTATAGGTGAAGCACCTCCGTGGCCTAGAGGCAACGAAGCCTGGATTGTTTGGCAGCCTCTTAGCCACCCCAAACTGATCTCTACTGATGAAGGATACTATCCAGAAACATGAGCCATGTCTCGTGTTTAGAGATACCTTATACCAAGTACCTACTTGCACCAACCTTGCTGAAATACTTACGAACTTTGTCCTGAATCATACGACCTGCATGTACCAGAATGCGAAGGGTCGACCCGGCTGAGAGGTCAGGAGTGTGCTCCCTCCCTGTTTCATGTTTTGTGTTTGCACTAGAAATAATACATGCTGCGCAATGGTGTGCAGAGATTTAACTTCACCATGGAAGAAAATGTCACTTTTAAAATGGACGCCATTGCTGTGTGCTTTGTGCCGCTTGCCTCAGGAGGGTTGGCAGTCTAGTGTTCGGAGTGACAGGGTGCCCTACACCTCCCCCACAGTGACAGTTAGGACTGGAACTGACAGGAGCCTTCTAGAAGGTTCTAGCCCTGTCTGGTGGGTGGTCTGAGGGGGGTATATATAGGGGGCTGTGCCTCCATGTGCTCAGACTGAGCATGGACTTGATCAAGAGGGGACACTCTGCCAGGAGGTACCGCCGCAAGGTCCTGTGTGCTGGCCCCTGAGCCCATATGTACCCTTCTGCTGTCCACAGGGCCAGTGGGAGCCTTTGCTGGAGTGAAGACTGCTATGTCAGGAGGAGTGCCACTTTATGGGAGATGACTGCTTCTAGGAGATGCTGTCCTGTACTGATGAGTGCCCACTGACTGCTGATCTGGCCCAGCATTACCTGCCTGCGCTCCAGCCCTAGCGTCTTGTGAGTACTACAACTGTGTCTTGGAGGTGAGCAGCGTGGGCACTACTTTACTTTATGGGACCTAGCACCGGGGGAGCACCACAGCTTTACCCCAGCATGGATTGCGCTCTGCCTGCTGCCTAGTGCCTGGGAAGCACTTTTTCTTCGCTTCCCAGGAAGTGCGGAGCGCCTGCCCCCTGCAGCGCTGTGCTGCCAGAGGGTTATGTATTCCTGGGAGGACTCTAGCGCCGCCAGATAGCTATATTTCATTATCCTAAGGAAGAAGGTGCGGGGGACCTGTAGCGTGTGCTGCCAGGGAGAGCTGCTTGTTTAAGAAATACAGTGGGAGCCTACCCCGCTGCTGTGTGACCCCCGAGGGGACGCCCGGTGTGGGGATCCCCCCTGTGTGCAGGAGAAATGCGGGTGCCTACCCCGCGTTTGTGCCGTATTATAAGTGCTGCCTGGGGGAGCTGCATGTCTAAAAGCACAACGGGAGCCTACCCACAAAACATATAACTGACACTGTAAGTACAACAACAGTGACAGTTGTGGCATTCGAACAGGCAGTACTGTAGGAAATTCAAACAATCGACTCTCAGAACATCAAAGGCTAGCAGAACTTGAAGAAAGGTGAGAGGAAGGCGCTCACGGACCTGAAAGAGAATACTACACTTGTCATTAAACCAGCTGACAAAGGCGGCACAATCGTTATCATGGATAAAAACATGGATCACGAAGAATGCATCAGATTGCTATCAGATGAAAACAGCAATGAAATCCGCCGGATTTACCCTACTCCAAGACTTGTGAACAGAATCAGAACCTTGGTGGATGACGGCCTGATGAATGATTGGATAACCAAACATGAGGCTGAGTTTCTGGTGGGTGATAATCCCTGCACCCTCAGATTCTATACTGTCCCCAATATCTACAAAAAACAGGATGCCCCCACCAGGGAGACCTGTATTGTTGGGAATAGATTCAGTTCTTGAACCTCTTTCACAATTCTGCGATTGGTGTCTGAGACCTATCGTACAGTCGTCTACATCTTGCCTAAGACACTAAAGATGTCCTGTGCCTACTTAGAGGCCTCAAGATCATCCCAGCTGAAGATCTTTTCATTACCATGGACATCAAGGCATTATACACCGGCATATCTCACAGACGTACATTGAGCATGGTAGAACACATTCTCTTGGAAAGAGCCTGGGAGTTCATGACGCTCAGACATTTCATCATGGAGTGGGCAGAATTGGCTCTCATGGAAAACTTCTTCGAATATGAAGACACAATATACCATCAGATCAGAGGCACTTCCATGGGAAGCTCTTTTGCTCCGAGCATGGCGTGCCTCTATGTACACCAATTCGAAGTGGATCACATCTTCCATCAAGGCAACTCGTTTGCAGCACAATTGAAAGTATGGAGATGATATATTGTCATTTTGTACGGCAACCAAGATGAAGCTGAGGACTTTGTGAGATGGATCAATACTCGAGATGAACATCTGAAATTCACACATGCAGTCAGCACGGAGGGAGCTGTTTTTCTGGACCTAGCTATAAGCATGACAGCGGAATGGATCCAGACTCAAGTTCACAAAAACAGCACACACAAAAACAGCGTACTACTTTTTGAGAGCTTCCACCCCAGATCACTGGGGCAAAATTTGCCAGTAGGTCAATTACTCAGGATCCGGAGGAATTGCTCTCGTATGGAAATTTATGAGGAACAGGCTGAGACTCTGGAGAAGAAGTTGATTGGACAACACTACCCTAGAAATATGATAGGAAGAGCAAGGAAAAGAGCTAATAACAATAACCGAGATGCTCTACTTGAACAACAAGAAAAGAAGATGAAAGAAAGAGTAGTATGCGTCACCACATACAACCCATAATCAAATAACGTACAAAACATTGTACATAAACATTGGCATATCCTTAATGGGGCACAAAAACAGTGCCCCCCCCAACTATATGCTTTCAGACGTAACAGGAGAATCCGTGATGAACTTGTTATTACTAAGGCACCACCTCCAAAGGACCTGAACCAAACCACACTATGGGGCAACCAAAGACCAGTTAGACACTACGCATCCGGAGGATGTGTGATATGCCCATTTACCAGCACAACCAAATTGGTAGATATAAAAACAAACAATTCATGGATAATAAAAAACTTAAGCAACTGTAACAGCGAGAATGTTTTTTTATTTGCTCACACGCCCATGCAACTTATGTATGTGGGAATGACAACCAGAAAATTAAGGTCCACAACAACGAACACATGAGCACCATTAGATGCAAAAAACAGATAAACGTTGACAAGGCATTGCTTGGAACACAATCACAAGGACACAGATCTGGAATGGGTGGTACTTGAGGTCATAAAAAAACAGGCCCTGATATCCAGAGGATCCTCCACACGAGAGAGCCACAGTGTTGCTATCGCCTATGTACATGGGACACAGGACTGAATGATGAAATACCATGGCTCCAGATTGGAAATGAATACAATCTCAATTAGAATAATTTTGCTGTAGACCTGGGCACACAGACAATAGCCTAACTGTCTGCGTCCAGTGTGGGCATCACTATATCAAAGAAATAGCCACACCCTGTCCATCCTTTACCCAAACCATTAATAGCACCTTTGAAAATAGTTAATAATTGTGAAGGAGCATGAACACTACAGGTCCTTTGACCTTCCCACCTCATTCTGCCCGTACTCCTCCACACCGGCACTAAGCAATTACTATGAATCTGTTATTACATCACAGATTACCATGATGTGCGAAAGTTCACAACGCCTTGCACATAAAATCCAACCCTTGGGCTTTCATAATTATTTGCTTAAATGTGTGATTCAATGGCACCCATGTACAGTCAGTTCAGTTTTTTTTTAAGTTCAAATCTTTTTTATTAAACAATAACAGGAATGAGTATGGCAGTTAAGTATGCATAAAGCATTCAGTCATGTTTAAATTGCCACTGTCAGAGATAGGGTAGTACATAAGAAAAATAATATTAATAATAATAATAATAATAATAATAGTAATAATGGCAGATCTATCAAAATCAAAAGAGAAATCAATAGCCATAAAGAACAACAATCAGTAATAATGCAACACATTGGTGATTCCAACCCCGTCTGTGTGTGTGAACGCATGACGTTGCTATCTTGTCAACCGTAGGGATAGAATACGCATCTACATTATTATGCAACTTGTCTCATTATGAAAATGTGATTTTGGGGTTGAGTACGTAAACATTCTGTCTAGAATACAGCCTATGAAATACAGTTCCGAGCATCTACAGTGCAAATATAGCATTACAGTCAATCCATGGAGCACCATGCCTAGTGCACTCCTGTGCGGTATTTTCTCCAAACTACTGGGTGTCCATTTATTTGTACAGACATCTTACGGCGGGTCAAAGGTAAAGGAGGCAGCATCCAAGGAGGACCATAATTTTTTATTGGTAACCTGCCATGGTGATGAGTGTAAGGCAGGATTGTCAGTCCCCCTAATGCAGGATAGCCATTCTCTCCAAGCGTTGAAAGAGACCTCAGACGATGTCTTCCAATGGCATAAAACCACTTTGCACGCTAGTGTTAGTAAAAGATCAAGAAGCTGGCGGTCATGATCTCTCACTAGTAACGGGTCTATGGCCCCTAGAATAACATATATGAATTCTCTTGTGGGTTTTATGGAGAATATGTTTTCAATATAGTCAAAAATCTTAGACCAATATGTCTTAAGCAAGGAACAGTTAAATAACATGTGTGGTAGGTCACCGTCTGATAGTGAGCAATTCCAGCACGTTGGTGTGTCTCGCAATCCAACCTTAAATAGTCTCTGTGGGGTCCAAAATGTTCTGTTGAGTATCATGTATTTGGTTTGTGAGAGTATCGGGGAGACCTTATGTGTGAGTGCCGATGCGTGTATCTTGGTCCAGTCTATAGCTATACTGGTGTTGTTTGGTTCCGCTTCCCATTTAAGTTCATTTCGTCTCATCGATTTATTGGGTGTTGGCGCAAGTAGCTTGTATATTCTTGAGACAAAATGTCCCGAGGATTGAAAGTGTGGGAGCATAGTTTTTAGCCAAGGTGTCGCAAATTTGAACGTTCGTGTGGACAGAGCTGACTTTAGTTTTAGGAAAGCGTAAAAGTCAATTGGTAACAGGGAGTGTTTAGCCTGTATAACTGAAAAGGGCATTGGCATTTGATCCTCGTAGAGATCTGAGATCACATTAATACCTATATCAGACCAATGATCCCATATAGGGGGCAAGCCGTTAATTTTAATAAGTGGGTTACGCCATAAGGACGCGGAAGCTGATTTATTGATCTGCAGACCAGTTTTATGTAATTTGTCCAGTCGTAGAAGAGCTCTTTTGGTGTTGAGCATGATGTATCTAGAGTGTGTGAGGTGTGATAGGTCCATTGTGAGAATCGCAGAGAGCGGGGCTTTGCCTATGATGGATTTCTCAATATTAATCCATAAAGGTGTATAGTTAGGGTCTTCTGCGAACCAGGAGGCTCCTTGCTTGCAGAGAAAGGCGGTTTGGTAGTTCCTGAAATTGGGCAAACCTATACCTCCTTTAAGTTTCGGTAGTTGTAATTTTTTCATAGCTATTCTGGGTTTCTTCCCTTTCCATAAGAAGTCCGTGAATAACTTCTCTATTTTATGTAGGAATTCCTCAGTGAAGATCATGGGGAGCATACTCGCCATATAATTCACCAGGGGGCTGATCATCATTTTTAACGTCTCTGCCCTTCCCCATCATGATAGAAATTTTGGTGACCACCCATCTAGCAATTTTTGTATTTTTTTGTAGAGTATATCTTCGTTAATTTTTAAGGTGGTAATCAAATCTTTCTCAAATTCCATACCTAGATATTTGAAACTTTTTGGTTGCCAGGTAAGGCCAGAGTCACCTAGTATATTTTTATCACCCAGGTTGTTTAACATCTTCACTTCTGTTTTATCTTTATTCAGAGAGTATCCTGATACGCTTGAGAAATCCTTAATCGTGGAAAGTAAAGCCGGTATGGCTTTGTCTGCTTTTTCACTCAGGACCAACACGTCGTCAGCATATGCCGTGAGCTTAATTGTACAATCTTTAAACTGAATTCCTGTGATGTCCGCATTTTCCCGTATATGATACAGGAAGGGCTCAATCGCCAGGAGGAATAGGGATGGGGACAAGGGGCATCCTTCTCTAGTGCCTTGTTCTAGATTAAAGGGGGAGGAGAAAGCGCCACCAGCTCGCACTCTAGCAGTGGGGCAGGCATACAGTGACATAACTAATTTTGTAAATAGAGGGCCTAAGTCAAATTTGAGCAGCACTGCATTTAGGTATGGCCAGTCCACCTTGTCGAACGCTTTTTCAGCGTCAAGTGTAATCGCCACCGTGGCCGTGGATAGGAGCTTTGCTTTTTCAATTACATGAGCTAGAGTTCTGGTATTGTCGCTTGACAACCTATTTTTCAAGAATCCCGCTTGTGACGGATGGATTAGAGATGGCAGTACCTGCTGGATGCGTCTTGCTAGGATTGAGGCCAGGAGCTTGCAATCTAAGTTTATCAATGAGATAGGTCTGTAGTTTTTAGGGAGTTTAGAATCCTTGCCTTCCTTGGGTATCACTGCAATCACAGCTTCGGCCATTGTTCCCTGAACTTCTCCCGTGATACTAATTTCCTGAAACACTTCCAAGAGTGGTGTAGTGAGAGTGTGGGCGAAGGTTTTATAAAACGGCGCAGTGTAACCATCTGGACCGGGGGCTTTCCCACTTTTGAGAGATTTGATTGCAGCAATGACTTCCTTCTCAGATACTGGCTCATTCAGGGATTCTTTTTCTGCGGGCTTGAGTGTTGGTAGCACGCAGTTGGAGAGGTATTTCTCCACTTTCTCTTTATCTACCTTCACGTTCCTAGCGTAGAGTTTTTCATAGAAGTCTTTAAAAATGTTCGCAATTTTATTGGGGCCAGAGCTGGGGGTGCCACTATCATCCAGTAAGGAGGTAATGGAACTCTTTTGAATTTTAAATTTAAGATAGGCAGCTAGTCCTCTCCCTGATTTATTAGAGTCACAGATTTTAAAATGTTTCCTCTTGTCTAACCAGATCCCTGCTTTTTCACTTATTAATTTGTTATAGGTGTATTTTTGGTTGGACAGTTCATTTAGATCCTTGGGGTTTCTACTATCTAGGTATTCGCGTTGGAGTTTTGAGATGTCTTCTTCCAATTTTAGTAGGGCTGCAGTACGGTTTTTATTAATTGCAGACGAGATTTTTATAATGAGCCCCCTTATGGTGGATTTTAGCGCCTCCCAGCGGATGAGATCTGAGGTGTCTCCTTTTTTATTAGTCTCCAAGAAATCTTTTATGGCGTTTTCAATAGTGTTCTTGTGTTTTGTGTCATTCAGTATGGCATCATTAAATCTCCACACTGACTGCCGAGTTGTCGGCTTGACATTCGATATTGTAAGAGAGATGCAAGAGTGATCAGAGACTAATCTCGGTGCAATGTCTGAGTCTTCGACTCTGGCTACTGCGTTTTTAGTTATAAATATGTAGTCAATTCTCGAAAATGAGTCATGAGGTGGGGAGTAGAAGGAGTAGTCTCTACCATCTGGATGCAATAAGCGCCATGTGTCCACCATGTGGAATCTGTTACATAGCTTCATGAAATCTCTATGGGCTTTGCCTGGGCGGAAGACACATTTGGAGTCCCTGTCTAGGATAGGGTCATATGGAAGGTTGAAATCGCCTGCTATAATATGGACTGCTGTGTCTGGAATGGTATTAGTCTGTTTTGTAAGGTCTTGCCAGAAGGGAGGGTCATGTGTGTTGGGAGCGTATACCGTTGTAATATAAAATTCAGTGTCGTCTTTGAGAAGCTTCGCTGAGACCCATCTACCCTTCGTGTCTATGGAAGAGGAAATCACTTCCACATTTGCTTTTTTAGCAAAGAGCATCACCACCCCGTTTTTCTTAGATACTGCTTCAGATCCTATCACTTCAGTGTAAAACTTGTTGCGTAGTGTATGAAATTGTTTCGCCTCTAGTTTCGTTTCTTGCAGTAGGGCTATGTCCCCTCGTTGCCTACGAAGGTATTCGAGTATCTTCTGGCGTTTAACCGGTTGGTTTAAGCCCTTCACATTCAGTGATAGTATTTTAAGGTTAGCTATGGTTGTTGTCCCGATTGGGGTATCTAAAGTAGGAGCCATCAGACATTAATCTTCTGATATTCAACCATGCTACATGAAGCTATACATGCATTAAACCGGAGAAAGAACACCGCACAGGTAACAACAGAATTAGTAGCTACAGTCGCACTGGCTGCAAGGCTAATGAGAAGTACTATTGGTTGAAAGACAAAATGCAAGGTTTGGAATGCGACGCTACGGAATACAAACAATGTGCAAAACAGAAGAAATGAAAATGAAAAGGCAAACCCTTCCCCCAGTTCCCCACGCCTCCCACCTCCCTCCACCCGTACCCCTATCCCACCCCTCCCTCCCCCATGGTAGAATAGGAACATGGCGACTTGGGAACGACCACGAGGCCGCCTCCAAGCAGCTAGTCAACATCAATAAATGTCAGTGCTGTAAGAACATCTCACAAGTCAAGAGAGTTAAATGACTCCCCATATTCAAAATAAAACCATAAGCTACATCTCGAGGTGTAGACGCAAAACCTTTTAAGAACGGTGAACCATTATAACTAGGTTTGGGGAGATAACACGTGTAACCAGTCAGTTCAGTTTTTAACGTCTTTATTTCGAACATTTCTTCATAAAAGACAACAAATAAAATATATACAAAAATACAGCATAATAAGTACAATTCTTAAAAAATACAATCCATTCATTCATTACTCACTAAAAATTCAATTAAATAGTATCAAAGACGTTTTAGGAGTCAATAAGAATTTACAGTTCATCATAAAACCACTATAATATAATATAATGCGTTCCTACACTTAAATCATTTGTCACCTAGTAGGTGTCTGGCTCTGATGGTCCAAGCCCATCCGAGGAATTTCGCCATACCTATGGACATCCACTCTGCAGTATTAGATCTTAATACTAGCAAAGCTTCCTCACACACCTGTGTATTAATCTTCTGCAGATGGGTTTAAGCCATTTCTGTCGTGGTGCGCAGTAAGCTGGACATGCAAAAAGAAAGTGGCCAATGGATTCCTTTTGCTCACTACACCAGGGACAGTACATGGACGATTGGTTATGCCATTTATGTGTAAACTCCCTTACTGGTAGTGTGCCAACTCTAAATTGGTGGTAGAGTTTCCTGTCTGCACTTTTGGTGATATTATCCCAAGAGGTCTCAGTGTGGGGAACCACTTTGTGGAGCAAATAAAGACCTGTCAGGTTGGGGGTCTGTGAAAGCAAAACCAAGTCTTCCTTTACAGTAGCCCAAAACAGTAGTTTGAATTCCTTTTTCGACGGGAATACCTAATTTCCCGGATCTGACCACTGCAAATGAAGACCCATTTTAAAGAGTGTGGCCTTCACAGTTTTGAACCAAGATAGATTACCTGACCCTAATATCGATCTCACATCCAGAATCTCATTAGCAAACATAGATAGTTCCGGAGTGGACCAGATGCGTCTCCACAAGGCTACCATCCTATATTGAGCCTGATTTTTAATAGAATGACAGCCCATATCTAGCATAAGGGGAATTGACGGTGTTGATTGTGGGAGTCCTACCAGGCTACGGAAAAACTTATTCTGGATTTTATCTAATGGGGCGAGGTCTACACTACCCCATAGATCCGAGCCATAAAGGATGGCTGAGCTAATTTTTGCGTTATAGATCTTTAGTTCTGGCAGAACTCTTTTAGTTTGGGAGCATCGCTGTTCTTTAACTAGGCATCTCGATAAGCGGGCAAATTTTAAACAGAGTGCCTCAATCTGCTCCTTCCAACGCAGCCTATAGTCTATAACCACGCCTAGGTAGGTCATCACCCCTACTTGCTCCAAGGTGGTACCATTCATTGTTACTTGACCCCGTAAATGTTTGTTCTTAGTCAGGACCATAAATTTGGTTTTTGATACATTAATTTCAAGGTAATTTATTTTACAAAACTCCACAAATTTATTTATTGCAGTCTGGAGTCCCACCTGTGTTTTTGCCAAAATCAAAGTGTCATCGGCAAAAATTAGGAGGGGGAACTTAGTCCCTCCCAAAACTGGCGCATCTGTTGGGGTAGATGAAAGGAACTGCACTACTTGATTTATAAAAAGTAAGAACAGAGTTGGTGCCAAGACACACCCTTGTCTTACACCACGAGTCACTGGGAAAGGCTCCGTTACCTGGCCCTGACTACCCCATCTAACTCTGGCAAAGTTTAGATCATGCAGCCTGATAGTTAGCTCAAGCAGTTCGGGCGGCATTCCCATTCTCCTTAAGGCCATCCACATCTTCTCTCTAGGGACCAAGTCGAACGCAGATTTAAGGTCCACGAACGCTGCGTATATAGTGCCTTCACCTAGATACACTGTCTTCCAATATATCAGAATAAATCTGAGCACTTGGTCGACAGTGCTTGTACTTGCCCTGAAGCCAGCTTGCAGCGGGGACAAGATATTTTCTTCGCTCATCCAAATCTGAATTCTACCCAACAGCATTCTAGCAATAACTTTCTGCAGGGCATCTATAAGGCTTATAGGGCGGTAGTTCCCCGCAAGAGTCTTTTCACCTTTTTTATATACGGGAAGGATTTCGGCCCCTTTCCAGGAATCTGGTACTCTGGCACCTCTGGCGAAAGCATTAGCCAAGGTAGTTATATAAGGAGCCCAATTATCCAGATCGTACTTAAAGAGATCTGCAGGGACGCAGTCCATACCGGGTGCTTAGCCAGCTAGGACCAACTTTAATGCATTCACTGCCTCGATTTCTTTAAAAACTAGGGTCCCACTAATAGCTTCAGGAGTGGGAAGCAAGTTACTCTCCCCTGCATTATATCTTCCCGTCACCATGCTACTGAACTGGGCCGAGAAATGCTCAACCCAGTCCTGGGCAGAGACGTGGTTTGCTAGGGTTTGCAGGTCCCATGACCCTCCCCACTTCACTACCTGCCGAAATTTAAGCTGGTTAGTGGACAAGCTAGCCTCATAGAGCTCCAGCCAGCGATGATCATCCCATGATGTCCTCGCGTGCTTTAAAACCTTCTTGTATTTCGCCCTCTCCACTTGGATATCTGATGTTACCCTAGTTTTATTAGCAGCAATCAGGGAGCTATGGGCCTTACGGCAGATCTTATCATACCAGTTGGCACCCGAAGGTTTTCTACCGGATTTCACCAAAGTTCCTGGTTTTGTAAAAAAAGATTTGAGTTTAACAAAAAGAGACTCATGGATTGTGCTAATTTGCTCCAGTGACCCCACTTCATCCAGTAGTGACTTAGCTTTTTTAGCCGCTGCTGATACTTCTAACGATATTTTTCCGATGGTGGTTGGATCATCCAGGACCCTACCCCAGCGAACCCTACGATAATCGTTTGTGAGGACTGCCTCGGCTGTAATACAATTTGTTGCATTTTTTCTAAGCAAGCCACCATCAACTTTCAGGTTTATTGACAGGGGGTTGTGGTCACTTTCTGGTCTCCCAATTATTTCCATATCGCCTAATAGGGTCCAAAACTCCATTTTAATTAAGAAATAATCAATGCGGCTGGCACTAAAGCCATTATCAAAGGTGGCATTTCCCGCCAAATCAGACATTGACCTACCGTTTGCTGCCCTTAAACCCCAATCCAAACACAAACCAAGCCACTGCAGAACGGCCTCAGTAACCTTTTTGACTGGTGCTATGGCAAGGCTGGGGATATTCCATAACTGATCTACCTCACCATAACAACCGTCATCCAAACTGGGTAGTGGTTCGAACGTGCAGTTTAATCCCCTGCCACTGTTACGCACTTGTCTCTGCCAATATTATTCATTAAAAGGTCTAAGTCCTCAATGATTGCGGGACTCTTACCTCCTGGTTGCCCCCTTGCGTATATATTAATTATATACAAATCCTGGTGATTTGCTCTGCTAAGTTTTAGCCCCTGTAAAAAAATTCAAATAACCAAGACGAAAAATTGCATCAGTTGACCAACTTTCTTGGAATATTAGGATATCATATTGCTCTATGAAGGCCCCCCATTCTGCCCCGTCCATTTTCCTTTTCAGCCCCGCAATGTTCCAGGATACTATCCTAAGAGTGTGTGCAAGAACTACTGATTCATTTTCAATAGATACAACATTCCCCCCACTTCTCTCTTGTGATGGGAAACTACTTTCACATCCATCTACTAGATTTGTGCCAATAGGGCCGTCTCCTACCAGATCCCCCAATAAAACTTCTGCAACGATTCTTGGGCTTTGGGTGCTACTTTCCACCTCCAGTGTGTGTAGGGAATGGGGGGACATCTCTCCGTTTGTCAATCTAGGCACCCTATTGTTGTGTTCCACTAACCCCCTATTAAGTCAGTCAACTCCGACCAACCAACTTAACAGAGCAAATCGATTCGAGAGGTGGGGCAAGAACATGGGGTAGGTAGCCACTTCGGGAGGATATCTTCCTCGAAATCTATTGTTATGATTGAATTGATTTTGGCGGGGATAATCTCTTGATGAATTGAGTTTAGGGTAGAAATAGTGCAGGGACAATGTTTGGACATCACCCACCCGTCCAAATCTTGGTTCCCTGCTGATAAAATCCACCACCCATGGCTCCCTGAAAATAATGACTACACAGTCCCCCTCAAGATCTTTTTTACTATAACCCACCCAGTCCACTCTCCTGACATTAAGGATTTCTATTTTGGACGTTGGTGGAAGAGGTCGGTTCTTATTTAGCCAGAAATTTACTTTATTATGTAAATCTCTATGTGTTTCCATCTTTCCCTCCCCTAAGGGGGCCACTCCAGTTAAAATTATAGTGTAGGGCAGTGACTCAGGAGGGAGATTCATACATTGCTTTCTAGATGGAACTATTTTCCTAGCCTGGTTATTTTGATCTGTTGGACGGTTAGTTTTAGGTGATCCTCTAGAGGTAAGCTGTGATTTATTAACTAAGTCTGCCTTATGTGATATGGGCTTTGCAGATATCTGCTTTGTTTTATCAGTAGCAGGCTTCTGCTGGGGAACTCTCAAGGGTGAAGATACAGATTTGGCCATTTGCCCCTTACTCCCGTTATTGAAAGGTTTTTGCTGGGCACACCTAAGTGTGGGCCCTATAGGGGCAGTAGATTGTTGTATCTTTTTCAGAGTGCCCACGTTTTCTCTTACTAATGTCTCCATGAGGTCCATTTTGTCGTGTAATAACCTAGTCCGTTCAAATAGGGGCAAAAGAAGAGATTTAATCAGCAGCTCGATTTTATCCAAGAGAATACCTTCAACATCATTTGTGGGGGATTTAGTATTCGCTGGGGGGTTTGATAGCGGGGCTGCTATGATATTTGTAGAAAGAGCTGTATTATTTGTTCTCAAGACCTTTTTAGTGCCCCCCTTCTGTGATGGCTCTTCCTATTTCCTTTTACTGGATATATGTGTGGTCATATTCTCCAGGATTGGGGATCGGGTTTCGGGCTCTGGGCTTAGTACAATACTAGAAGTAGCCCTAATATCAGTCTCAATATTTACTAAGTTGTGGTATAAAGAACTGCCTTCCAATGATGAATCTAGAGCAATAGCATTAGCGCCCCCCTCCAACTCTTGGTCTATCGGTACGGTATCTGTATCCGTTACATTACTATCGGTACAAACCATTTGGGTTAAGGGAACCGGGGAAACAGCCTCACGAATTTTCCCTAGTGAAGAGCGCTTTCCCGTGACCAGGTCAATAGATAAGCGTATTTCAGCAAGGGCAATTTCTTTTTCCAGAATGCAGGTAGTACGTTTAAAAAATTGATCGATGGTGCCTGTAAACACCCCATTTGATGTAGATACCTGGACCTGCCTTTCCTTACCAGAACGTAGGGTCATTATGTTAGTGTACACTTGGCCACCCTTCTGGCAGACAAATTCAACAATGATAGAAAGAGAACAAGCAAGCACTATTTACCCAGGTGTCTGCCCAGACCGATCAGCCAGGACCAGAATGAAAGAGGGGTAGCCCAACCCGACCTCAATCGGCCTCGGACGGCCGTAGAAGGTCCCGCCCTTGTCCCGGGCTTCTCCCGGGCTCTCCCGTGCGCTCACGTGCAGCGGGACTGGCAGAATACAAATATAGGGACTAAGCCTGAGGGGAGGGTCAAGCAGGGAGAGCGGCCCAGGTGCTGGTAATTCGGGCTGGCGGGCGCTCCTGGGAGTTGTAGTCCCGGACCCGCTGCAGGCTCGCAGCCCTGCCTGCAAATCTTACGGCCACAGTCAAAGTCCAATGTTCACCACAACCAGTGTCCTCAGGTCCGGCGGAAGACCCCCCACGAAGCGGGACCCGCAAAGCGGGTACCGCGAGGAGTATCAGGAAGGAACCAAAAGCACAGGGTCCCGGCAATTAAAAAGTGAGTTGCAGCAAAGCGTCCCAAGTTGAATCCAGAGGCTGGGGTTTTTGAACGCGTAGGTGGGGAAGGGCAAGCAGGGAGAGCGGCCCAGGTGCTGGTATTTCGGGCTGGCGGGCGCTCCTGGGAGTTGTAGTCCCGGACCCGCTGCACGCTCGCAGCCCTGCCTGCAAATCTTACGCCCACGGTCAGAGCCCAATGTTCACCACAACCAGTGTCCTCAGGTCCGGCAGAAGACCCCCCACGAAGCGGGACCCGCGAAGCGGGTACCGCGAGGAGTATCAGGAAGGAACCAAAAGCACAGGGTCCCGGCAATTAAAAAGTGAGTTGCAGCAAAGCGTCCCAAGTTGAATCCAGAGGCTGGGGTTTTTGAACACGTAGGTGGGGAGGGGCAAGCAGGGAGAGCGGCCCAGGTGCTGGTTATTCGGGCTGGCGGGCGCTCCTGGGAGTTGTAGTCCCGGACCCGCTGTACGCTCGCAGCCCTGCCTGCAAATCTTACGCCCACAGTCAGAGTCCAATGTTCACCACAACCAGTGTCCTCAGGTCCGGCAGAAGACCCCCCATGAAGCGGGACCCACAAAGCGAGTACCGCGAGGAGTATCAGGAAGGAACCAAAAGCACAGTGTCCCGGCAATTAAAAAGTGAGTGGCAGCAAAGCGTCCCAAGTTGAATCCAGAGGCTGGGGTTTTTGAACGCGTAGGTGGGGAGGGGCAAGCAGGGAGAGCGGCCCAGGTGCTGGTAATTCGGGCTGTCGGGCGCTCCTGGGAGTTGTAGTCCCGGACCCGCTGCACGCTCGCAGCCCTGCCTGCAAATCTTATGCCCACGGTCAGAGCCCAATGTTCACCACAACCAGTGTCCTCAGGTCCGGCAGAAGACCCCCCACGAAGCGGGACCCGCAAAGCGGGTACCGCCAGGAGTATCAGGAAGGAACCAATAGCACACGGTCCCGGCAATTAAAAAGTGAGTTGCAGCAAAGCGTCCCAAGTTGAATCCAGAGGCTGGGGTTTTTGAACGCGTAGGTGGGGAGGGGCAAGCAGGGAGAGCGGCCCAGGTGCTGGTATTTCGGGCTGGCGGGCGCTCCTGGGAGTTGTAGTCCCGACCCGCTGCACGCTCGCAGCCCTGCCTGCAAATCTTACACCCACAGTCAGAGTCCAATGTTCACCACAACCAGTGTCCTCAGGTCCGGCAGAAGACCCCCTACGAAGCGGGACCCGCGAAGCGAGTACCGCGAGGAGTATCAGGAAGGAACCAAAAGCACAGGGTCCCGGCAATTAAAAAGTGAGTTGCAGCAAAGCGTCCCAAGTTGAATCCAGAGGCTGGGGGTTTGAACGCGTAGGTGGGGAGGGGCAAGCAGGGAGAGCGGCCCAGGTGCTGGTAATTCGGGCTGGCGGGCGCTCCAGGGAGTTGTAGTCCCGGACCCGCTGCACGCTCACAGCCCTGCCTGCAAATCTTACGCCCACAGTCAGAGTCCAATGTTCACCACAACCAGTGTCCTCAGGTCCGGCAGAAGACCCCTCACGAAGCGGGACCCGCGAAGCGGGTACCGCGAGGAGTATCAGGAAGGAACCAAAAGCACAGGGTCCCGGCAATTAAAAAGTGAGTTGCAGCAAAGCGTCCCAAGTTGAATCCAGAGGCTGGGTTTTTTGAACGCGTAGGTGGGGAGGGGCAAGCAGGGAGAGCGGCCCAGGTGCTGGTAATTCGGGCTTGCGGGCGCTCCTGGGAGTTGTAGTCCCGGACCCACTGCACGCTCGCAGCCCTGCCTGCAAATCTTACGCCCACAGTCAGAGTCCAATGTTCACCACAACCAGTGTCCTCAGGTCCGGCAGAAGACCCCCCACGAAGCGGGACCCACGAAGCGGGACCCACGAAGCGGGCACCGCGAGGAGTATCAGGAAGGAACCAAAAGCACAGGGTCCCGGCAATTAAAAAGTGAGTTGCAGCAAAGGACAAGTCTATTTGGGGGGCGCCTGCGAGTTTGAACACACATTGCACCCCATCGCTTGACCCATACAAAGTATTTCTATTCTTTAGAATTTTTAAACCACCCTGCATTTGCGGTCTTGATTGCAAACGAGGGGCAGTACCATAAAGGGAAACAGGGGCTGAACAGCCTGATGCGGCACGATGACGCGCCACCCAGGCAGAGCCATGCAGCTTCCCCGTGACACCGGTAACCATCGATGTCGAGCTCAGTGACAATGGTGTAGTGAGTGTCATATATACATGGGTGAATCAAACTTAATAACACATTTTTATGAAAGAGTAGGTTCAAAATGGTCCGAACAACGAGGATACCAATATCTCTGGTAGTTTGCACAGTTGCTTGTTAATTTAGAACTTGTCACTGAGCACGTTTCTTTCACTGTACTATATGGCACCACAATCTTGCATTGAATTGTTTACAACCTTATAACAAAATACATATCAATACTGCTTTATTGAACAAAAAGTAAATTCTCTGTTCGCAACACAAATTTGTTTTTTTTGTGCTTCAACTTTATTTGCTATACATTAATGTTACAAACTCAAATGAATGTTTGATGATCAAGCTCATAATTGTGAAGCAATTGTACTTTCCCGACAGAACCTTTGTAGCTTTTCACACTTGTTATTTACAGCGCTATAAATGGTAAACACTTGCAAGCACTGTAAAAATAATCAGGTTTTAATTTGATGGTAAGACCAACATGCACACCTAGCAGGTAATCTGCTTTAGATACCATCTGTCCTCTTCTATTTGCAAAATCAAAAAGAGAAGATATGTTTTTTTGCTCACATGGCTATCGGGCAACGGTGCAGAAAACAGATGGTGAGTCTGAATGGTAACAGAAAGCACATTCACGAAGAGGTAGGAAATCTGACAACACACTGAGCCAAAAGCCACATCATTTCTTCTGCAGTCAGATCCCAGCAGCAGTGGAGTGCATGCTATGGAGTTGGGGCTCAGCGGGTAACTGTCTCATCTTCCAGAGTCAGTTTCAAGAACAAGGCAAGAGCAGGCAAGTCTAGAGGAGCAGAAGACCATCAGCATTATCGTAAAACTAACAAAGATTACAGGGGGTGAAGTGGCGCAAAATGTCACTTTGCCAAAGGTAGCAAAAATCTATGGACCAGCCCTGGTTAGCTTTCTTTGGTACCCACTGTTTCCATTGGAGAATGTTTGAAGGGGAGGGAGGACTACAAAGCACTTTAAGGTGAACTACACAAGGCTTCTTACATTTTCCAACAACTCCGCACTATAGCTTAGAGAAATAAGGCATCATGTGCGTTAATAGTTACAGCTCTGAAACGACGTACAGGATCACTTCTCTACATGCAGTCTATTCTCACAAGCAAGTGAGGCACAGAGGGCACTCAGTTTAAATTTCTCAAGTAACAGTTCTATTTGTCTTTTGTGCTTCCAGTCACTGGTCTTCCAGGTGTAAACATAAGACCACATTGGCAAGTCCCCCACACGTGACTTACAATCGCCGTCTGTGAAAAAGAAAGGAAACCTAAACTGCAATAATGCTCGCTTGAGCCGAATCATGCCAAATACACAGAGAAACGTGTAGCGTTCAATATATCTGTCTGTTTGAAACATGCAGTTTAAAGTTCAAATGCATCCATGATTAAAGTTGAAGCTTGATGTACCAACTAGATGAATAGATAAAACACTGCATGCCGCGCTGATCAAGAGGGAAAGAGCAAATGAGCCGCTCGTTGCGATGGACAACCAGGAGGAAACGTGATAGCCAATCCGAAGGAACAATTAGTGAAATCGCCTGGGCTTGAACCAAGTACCCAAAGATGGGACAATTACAAGCAATGCATTAATAAAAAGGCAGCATTTTTGATAGGAACAAAAAAGAAAGAATGGCAATCGATGGCCTTGGTTAAAGCCCATATTGTAGATACATCATGCTTCGCAGGGCAGCACATGCATGCTGACTTTAGGCTTTACCTAAAAAGGAGATATATCACAGCTGTAACCCGTTTTTTAAATTGCTGGCGGGGTAGGAGGGAAAGTTGGGGATACAAGGAGGGAGGTAAGGACAGGACAGTGGAGGGGGTGGGAAGTAAAGCACCTTTTTATTTTCTCAGGCTGGAGGTACAGCTCTGCCAAGTATCATGCATCAGTGGTTAGACCAATGCAGTTTAGCGTGGAAGTCCTCATCACCACACTAAAATGCTTAATCATGTATTTATATCACCTCCTAACACAGCGGCACTGCTAGGCATAAGAACTGCGAATAGGAGCAGACCATTTCAAAAGCGCAAGCAGCCGGCTGCTTGCTGGCAATGCTGTGCAAACTGTGCTGCCAGTGAGCCTGCATTATACAGTGCCGCCTTCAAGGTTGAGTTTCTTCACTAACAATAATGAACACAAATTGTCATCACATAGAATAATGCAGTCTTAGGTTCAGACTGCAGTGCACAATGAATCCGAGCCTCCGGTACTCAGCCATGTGACATGCCACGGCTAAGTCTGTTAAACTGACTGACAATTACCAGTGGTGGCTCCTCGTGGGAGTGCTTTGCAGCGATGCAATGCAGCACTCGCAATGAAAATCGTTTTATTTATTTAGTTATTTATTTATTTATTTACAGAACTCCGTTCGGCCTTAAGCTGGAGTTTACTACCCCCACCCTTCCCCTCCCACACCTCGCCCACCACCCTGCAGCACTTCAATGAGGAGCTGCCACTGATAATTGCATCCTCCCTGGAGAGTAGTAATAACACTGAGACTAATCAGCTGTACACTGTCCCTTGCTCAGACTGAGGCTAAGAGCGATGATGCATCCAGAGGGTGGCAACTTGCCCTGTTGCATTTCGAAAACTGATGCTTCCTGCACACCACCGCCAGGGACAGTTAATTCAATTCCACAAAGTGAGTGATTGGATGATTGGCCAGTGACTCGGCAACTGATGGGCAAAAGTATGTTTTTACATTGCTATACGTTGTGTGCTCCTCTGCAGGCATAGCGTAAGTGGGGCTGTTGGCACCTCTCAGACCACGCATCGCTACAGACCCCCAGCCTCATTAACAGTGCTTTGTTTGTACTACCTTGTGTGCTAGTGTGTCAGCACACTGAAGACTGGCACCAAAATGTATTTTTCAAAATCCTCCTGCCGCTCCCCAGGAAAGCATTGCTGTGAGTGGACGGGCCCATGGGGCCCACCTAGTGGCACGATAAACAACAAGTCGCTCATGTCACTCATGCTGCTCTCAATAAACATCTGCATCTGGGAAGGCACAGGATGGCAATCTGCTTGTGTCCAATTATGGCAGGGACATGTGCCACGCTGTAATGATTCAAAAAGCTGGGGCGGCTATCAAGTGTGGCAGACTGTCAATGTGCAGGGAGTTTTTCCCCGTCTACACCCATGAGAGAGAGCACAAGGTCTCCACTTACTCTTACTCCACATCGTCACCATCAGCACTGAGCAGCAGAACTCGACAACCCACTAGCATATCTGTACTAGTTGAGTATCAAAAAAGCAGACGGCGTGAGCCACACACAGGAGCAGCTATAACATGAGTCAGCATTTCTCCGTAGGATGTATATTACGCCCTCAAGACTCCACAGGATAGACCCTGCCAGATCACCCCATTGTACCACATGCAGCGCTCCAAATGCAGACTTCGCTCATCTCGCTTGGACCTGTCCGAACATAGATTCATCTGGGTAGCTATACACAAGATGGTGAGCGACATGATCAAGGTTCCAATGACCCCCCTACCTGAGATCGCCCTGCTGGGTTATGTTAACCAGTTCCCACAGGAAACTCATAGGTCTGTGGCCATTAGCTTACTCTTGGCCAAGAGGGAAGTAGCCATACATTGGGGGGATAAAACCGCACCTTTGGTGAAAGCATGGCTGAGGAGCATGGCATCCTGCACCACAAACAGGGACATATACGCAACAACACTCCCCCCCACCTCCAGGCCCAAAGATATTTGGGGCCCTTTCAGGGATTATCTACTGGTGCAGCAGCGAGACCCCCCTACGCAGCAGGAACAGGGCATAGACCCTACTGGAGTGGGCTGAATTGTCTCAAGATTTGTGTCGTTACACGCTTGCACTAGGAGCTGTACTTTCTCCTTTTCACTACAGTTGTTGCGTGCCCACGGCATGCTGGGGTAAGCCACCGGGTTGGTTCGGTGTTGGAGACTGTTGGGGTCAGAGTAAGGTTGGACTCTCGGGGATCCGCTTTGAGTCATGTATGATTATAATGCGTCATGGACTGAGCCACCTGTGATGTATGTTTTTGCTGCCAGTGCATGTTAAATAATTGACTTTGTCCCAGTGTACTGTTCTTCTTATACCTAAATGCAAAATAAAGTGTTAAAAAAAACCTGAGATTCAGCACACAGAAGGACAGCAGAGGGAGTTAGTAAGTTTCAGACAGGGCAACCATTAAGAGAAACACAAAGTGATCTGTCTGTCACTGTGCCGTTTTGGGTGATCATGTTTGTATGTCATATTGTGGTTCTCTAAAACAATGAGAAAAGGATATTTAAAATCTAGTTTCTAAGTTGTGATAAAAGATGTGCTTATATAGCTAAATTACATCATGGCCCGACAATTTTGCACTTTTCAGAGACAGTAATGCCATTATTTGTCCATAGTGCGGCAAGGGTAAGAGCTGCCCTGGTAAGTAGTGGCTAGTCCAGTAGTTTCTCACATTTTTATAGTGGAGGTCGGTTGTGATAGTAACCTTCTATTTGAGGTACTTAGCAGCTGTTTCAAGATTGTTTTAGAGTTTTTCATTACTCAAAAGACTGCCATTTCACTTTCCTTGCACTTCAGTGCTCAAGTGCTCAGTACTCAAGAGAAAGTGTCGCTCTAAGTGTCACATATTTGGTCATTGAATGTCACTCATAAGTACGTTTAAACCATTGAAATGTCACAAATAAGGAGCACATTAGCAGCTACGGAGCCAACTTGGGTGTGTGGGTGAGTAAGTGGGCAACACAGACAATGGATGATAGAAGAGAGGGGCTCAGAGCAAGCAAATTGACAACGCATGGTGGAGAGTGGGTAGAAGCAAACACTGGCAGCAACACAGACAACAACAAGAGAGAGGGAGGGTGGGTGGGTGGATTAAGGTACAGAACAATATGGGCAATAACAGAAAATGGTGAGTGGGGAAAGCAACAACACAAGAAAAACAGAAGGAGTGAGGGTGGGTGGGATTGAAAGCCACAACACAAGGAACAATAGAAGAAAGTAGTGTAGGTGGAGGCAAGCGACAACAAAGGCAACAACTGAAGGAGGCTAGGTGTTGAAAGCAACTACACAGGCAACAAAGGACGAAAGGAGAATTGGTGGGAAAAGCAACAATAACTGTTACAACAACGGAAGACGGGTAGGTGGGTGTAAGCAAGCAACACAGGATTGAGGATGGAGGTGGATATTGCAAGCTGCAACATGGACAACAATGGAAGGAGAGAGGGTGCAGGGCACGCAAAAACAAGTGCAACAATGGAAGTAGGGTGGGCAGGTAGAAGCAATCAATAATGCGGACAACAATGGAAGGAGGGAGGGTGGGAGCAAGCAAGCAACAACACTGGCAACAATGGAAGGAAGGAAGTAGAGTGGGTAGAGGAAGCTACAACATGGGCAACCACGGCAGATGGGAAGGTGAGTGTAGCAGGCAAAAACACAGGCAAAAACAAAAGGAAGTTGGATGGGTAGGGAAAGCAACAACATGGACAACACTGGAAGGAGGGAGTGTGGGTACGCAACATGGATGAGTGAGGGACCCTAAGTGGGAGAAGTACATGAGGGAGCCAGCTTAACAAGACGCTTTCTAGTATAGCACTTAAACACATAGAAAAAGTAAGGATAAAAAATCATGTGGAAGGATACAAGTAGTGTGTCCATGCCCGAGTGGAAGAACAAACACGCAAAAACAATGGAAGCCTACTGAATATTGCCAATAAAAAGCAAACAAAAGAGGGACTCAATAAAGCCAACGGATGGTAAGCAATGAGCGGGCTCTAAGCCCACTCTTGGAAAACAAAAGATCTCAAATTTGGTAAACAGTCAAAATATAGAGTAAAAAATATCGAATGGACATAATATCAAGTTAAAAATATAGGATGGACAAAATATCGAATGGACAGAATATAGTCATCAAAAATATCGTTTGTAAGGCAAGTAATGTAATATCGAATGTTAAAAATATAGAAAGGTAAAATATCGAAGTATATAATATAGGTTATTAAAATTATCGAATTTGTAATGATATCACATTTTTTATAGTGTTTTTTATGTTATTATATGTGTGAAAAGTGGGTATTTATGTTATAATTTATTTTAATTCATGAATTTTATGTTTTTTAATTTTTGCGTAATTTAAATCTGTAGTGGGTTGTGGGTTTATAGGGGAATAGGGTGGGAAGTAATTTAATTATAATTATTAAATATGTAAATTTATTTATTGGTATTTATTTTTAATTAATTGATAATTAATTTATATTTGGTAATTAATTAAATGTTAATTGGCAATTCATTTTATTTAATTGATGAATTGATAAATATTTTAATTTTACTAATTTATTTTCTGTAGCGGGTTGTGGGTTTGTAGGGGAATAGGGTGGGAAGTAATTAAATTATAATTAATTAAATATTTTAATGTATTTAATTGTATTTAATTTTAATTAACTGTTAATTAATTTTTAATTGGCAATACATTAATTGTTAATTTGTAATTAATTTGTATTAATAGGTAAGTAATTGTAATAGTTCATTTTAATTTGTAATTTTAATTGATTAATTATTATATTATATTAAATTGGTAATTGTTTTTAAATATTTTTTTGTTGATATTAATATATTTTTTTTTAAATAATATATGAAGTATTTACTTTCCCTACTGTTTCACTCTCTGGAGTGGGAATAGTAATTTTTACCCCTACGCTATCCAACGCTTTGGAAAACACCACACTACACACTTGGCATTGAATGCCGGGAGACAGTCGCAGACCGTATAGGTATACGGAGGGGAGCCGCGTGCGCTAAAAAATACGCCGCGTGAAGACATCCCACGCTGTCATTCCTGTAGGGGCGCAGCTATATCCCTGTTGAAGTCTCTTCATACATCCCTACCAAGTGTGTAGTGTGGTGTTTTCCATGTACTTTCACTGTATATATTTTTTCACACTTAGAGCCTCTTGGGAGGGTACGCCTTAGCGCGCGCACACCACTAGAGGACTTCTGTTTAGGTCCTGAAGAAAGCTGAGCGAACCGCTATTAACAGCTGAAACATGTCGACCAAATTCATGCCTTTGAACTAGGATTCCGGTTCCTTAATTAAGAACCTGGGGAGTCCGCTCACTTTGTTTTTAACCAATGCAGGGTGGCCATTATTAAAAAAATTTAAAGGCACAACCCTTGCATTTCTTAATAATTTTTTTGACACATTTGCACAATCACAGCTAGTCACCTCATAATTTGGGCACTGTTACACTCACCACATCCTGCTCCGCTGTAACTAGGCGTCGTAGCACGCTGGGGAGACATTAGGTCACCCCAGCGGGGACCCGATGATGAAGCATGTCACCAACTAGTGGTGAGTGAGGGTCCTTCTAAGAAGTAGGGTCTCCTCCCCCCATGACCGTGTGACCATCAGACCCTCAGACTCTTCTCCTAGTTGGGAATAGTCTTCTGGGCATAATCTGGGACTTTGAGACTACCCCGCTGTGTGCTTTACACGCGTGTGAGCATTGATCACGCGTGCGGCGCACGGCGGAGTCTGTTTGTTCTTTAACAAACTTCACAACTATCACATTTAATATATTCTTTGTATCACAGTCACTCCTCTGTTGTTTATTATACATTAAATCGGGGCACAGGAGTGTCTACGCCCTACCTCTCTTGTTGATATGATAATCTATATCTATCCCCATTATGTTACAGATTTCCACTTCGTATAAAGCTTTCATTCGTTCAGCTTCGAAGTCCAGAGTCTTAGGGCAGATACAGTTCGCAAAAAGTGAGCCCAGGGGCGGCAAGCATTGAACACCCAGGCAGAATCCACATATTATTACAATCGGTATCAATATGATCATAAACAACCTCCACCGCCAGTCCTTCACAGTACTCCAGAACCAGCTCCCAAGCGACCATCTTTCTTGTTCCTGGTGAACCTCTGAGGAAAGTCTGTGGAGGTGTTCAATGGCCTTGTAGACTGAGGGCGAATTGTCCAGTATGTAGGTGCAGCAGCTGGATCCAATGATGCGGCATGCTCCTCCACGATCCGCTAGAACCACATCTAGAACAAGGCGGTTCTGAAGGGCCACCAGGCGGACCGCCTGAAGCTCGGCTGTGTTGTTCGTGAGGATGCCAGCTGTGATGTTCATAGTTGTTTCAACTGCCTGGGTCAAATGTCGGATGGCACGGCTGTTCGCCATCGGACCCCAGAGTGGAACAAGTCCCTTCACTGAGTCCAGGAACTGTGCTCCGGTGGAGTCGGCTCGCTTTTGTCGGTGGTGGTTTGCTGGAGCCACATAGGTCGGAGGAAGGATGAAGGCGATGTAGCAGGTACCTCCCCAGCCCTTTGGGAGCCAGGTGTAGGCTTTGGTACTGCAGACGAAGTACATGATCAGGGAGGTGACAAAAGAGGGTGGATCAGCTGAGTCCAAAGTTCTGGTGACGTGGCAAGCGCTGTGGCCCACCAACTGTGTCCTGAGGCCTTCGATCCATACAAGGCCTGAGACGTTGACGACAGACAGGGCCACAGTCAGGGTGGCAGCTGTTCATTTCCGGAGGTAGGAGAAGGTGGGTCTGCCTGGATTGTTGAACACCTGCATTTCAAACCGTTCTTTGGCAGGGATGTCCATGTGAAAAGAGGCGTTGGATGTCACAGGGCAAAAGGGAGCAGAGGTTCTTCCAGTTTTGTTCAGCCAGAACCCCTGATAAAAGTGCGACACAGTTTTGCTGGAAGTGGCATTATCCCTGTAACTCTCTTGCAAGAGGATCAGCCAAGCAAGGCAGGAACCATGAACGGAGAAAGGTGAAGGGAAGAAGGGGATGGAATGTCCAGTGGCATGTGGTAGCAACCCACAGATCCAGCAATTCGTGGCATTGGCGGCAAGGTTGTGTTGGTGCAGCAACTGCACAAAGGAGTTGTTCCAGAACTCCTTTCGCCTTTCTCGGAGTTGAGGTGAAAGGGAGATAAGGTAGTGTTCTTTCATGGTGGTAGGCTGTGCAGTGGTTAGTAATGTCTTATGAGCGGGTGCGCTCTCTTCCACAATCCAGAAGATGGCCATGAGGAGGAGGCAAAAGAGAAGGGCGATGAAAAGGGCAATAGTCTTTGAGCTGTGTATTTTGTCAGTCTTTGGGTTTTTGTAGTGGATCTTCGGACGTCCAGTTGCTTCCATCATCTTTGTATCGGGCGCTTCCATCATCTTCAAGGGGCTCGGTAGCGGGCAGAACCACAAACTTTGTTTAGCCTCTCTCCTGGTAGCCTTAGTAGTGTTAGGCTACCGTTCTGAGATTCGTAACTTAGTCAGTGGTCTGCTTAGCCAAAGCCCCCTCCTTTCGTCGTAGGTTATACCCTTTTGTGGATGGCACAGTGGGATCGGGATATTTTGCCAATTCGAGTGTCTCTGTATCAAGGTAACAGCTCAGGGATGGTCAGTCGTTGTTCAGGAGTTCTTCTTGGGTGGCCACGTCTTCGGTCGTTGTCAGGGTCGAGGTGTGCATGCAGCCAGTTCCGTTTCCCCTCCACTCGAAGAGCTGTTCGGGTGGTGATCAAGACTTGCCAGGGGCCCATCCACCGGGGTTCCAGAGTCTTTGCACGCTGGATATTCCGGATTAGAATGAAATCGCCTGGCTGGATGTCATGTCCGGGGGCCCTGGAAGCATTTGGGATGGTCTGCAGCACCTGTTGATGGATAACAGACAGCGTTTTAGTCAGATTATGAAAACAGTCAGACATTAGGATGTCCAAGACGTTGTGAATGGATGTCGGTTTTGGTGCGGACCAAACGCTCATAGGTCGGCCGAAGACGACCTCGTAGGGGGTCAAGTGGTGTTTGGTGGAGGTGGAACGCATTGAATGCAATGCCAGTGGGAGAGCGTCTGGCCATTTCAGTCCTGTGGTAGCCACTATCTTTGCTAGTTTGAGCTTCAGCGTGGCATTATGTCGTTCAACCAGTCCAACAGATTGGGGGTGGAAGACTGCATGAAACTTCTGTTTTACACCCAACCCCTTCAAGATGAGTTGGATAACCTCGGCTACGAAGTGGGGGCCATTGTCGCTCCACAAAATTCGACAAAGGCCGTAGCGAGGGAAGAATTCCTTTAGTAATACCTTTGCAGTAGCAATGGCAGTATTGTCGCAAGTTGGATAGGCTTCCACCCACTTGCTAAATGCGCACACGACAACAAGCACATACTTTAGACCTTGGCACCTTTCTAACTGGATGTAGTCCATCTGTAGGACTTCAAAGGGATGATTGAGGACCCCAAACCCTCCCCGGGGTACGACAGTTCCTTTCCCAGGGTTGTGTTGCAGGCATATCAGACATTGTTGGACCAGACGTTTAGCTGAGTCTGTGATCTTGTCATTGTGCCAAACTTTGGAAACAAGTTCGGCCATGGGGGCAGATCCTATGTGTGCAAGGGAGTGTGCCATGGTCAGTATGGGGATCAGGTACGAGTTGGGTAGCAACCATTTGTTTGTGTTTTTTGTCCGCCAGCAGCCTTCATCGTCTTTCAGTCCCACCCGTGCCCATTCAGTAAATTTGTGTGGTGAGCTGGCCATTTGGATATCCCTAATATTTTTCCTAGCGTCCTTCCATTTTTCTGCTTGTGACCTGGTCACGTACATGCGTGTCGTCGTCCTATTCTCGGCTGTGGTCCGGGCAGTGATGTCGGCCAGTGCATTCCCCTGCCCAATGATGTCCGTCACCTTTTTGTGTGCCTGGCATTTGATTACAGCAAGTTGTTTGGGAAGGAGGACTGCTTCGGTCAGAGCGGAGACTAGATCTCCATGTAGGATGGGTGTGCCGTGTGAGGTCAGGAATCCCCTCTACTTCCATAAGAGCCAAAAATGATGAACCACCCCGAAGGCATACTGGCTGTCCGTGTATATATTTGCTGTCGTCCCTGCTGCTAGGATACACGCTCGTGTGAGGGCAATCAGTTCCGCTGCCTGTGCGGATCGCTGTGTGATGCGGGATGTCTCAACTACAGTTCGGGCTGTGATAACCGCATAAGCAGCTGAGGTGGTGCCGTCGGGGAGTTTGATGCAAGAGCCGTCCACCCATAGCTCTCCGTCAGGATCTGGGAAGGTAGTGTCTCGGAGGTCAACCCTACTTCTAGTTTGTTCGTCTGTGAGGGTCACACAGTCATGTATAGGGGACACATTGGGGTCGTTTTCTGGTAGGGGTAACAGAGTAGCTGGATTCAGAGTGGTGCATCTTTTCAGTCTGATGCGGGGTGCAAGCAGAGTCAGTTCGTACCTAGTCGTGGACTAGTCAGATGCTGCGTCTTAGTCTGGTTCAGGAGGGTGTCAACCGCATGGGGCACTAACACTGTAAGGGAGTTCGAGAGCACGATTCCCTCACTTTGTTGGATAGAGACAGCAGTGGCAGCTACAGCTCGAAGGCAGGCAGGCAAAGCTCTGGCTACGGGGTCAAGAGTGGCAGAGAAGTAGGCACATGGGCGTTGCCTGGGGCCGATGGACCGAGTCAAAACAGACAAAGCGCACCCCTCCCTTTCATGAGTGAAGAGGGAGAAGGGCTTTGAGTAATCTGGGGTTCCTAGGACTGGTGCTGAGCAAAGGGCGTCTCGTAACTCTTTGAAGGAGGATTGGCATTCGGGGGTCCAAGGGAGTGGGAAGGGGACATCTTTATTCAGCAGGGAAAGTAGTGGTTTTACAATAAGGCTGAAATTTGGCAGCCATTGTCGGCAGAAGGAGGTGAGGCCTACCAGAGAGCGGACTTGTTTCTGGGTCTTAGGGACAGGGGTTTCTAGAATGGTCTGAATTCGGTCGGGCGTAAGCTTCCTCCCGTCTTTGGACAAGAGGTGGCCTAGGTATGTCACTTGGGGTTGGCAGAATTGTAACTTCTTCTTGGAGACCTTGTGGCCATTTTCCACGAAGAAGTGTAGGAGTTGGATGGTGGCTGTGACTGCAAGTGGAGTGGTGTTGGCAGCCAAAAGGATATAATCGACGTACTGTATCAACACCACTCCATCCGGTAACTGGACTGCATCCAGCTGTCTCTTGAGGGCCTGGCTATAGATGCTGGGACTTTCAGTGTAGCCTTGGGGTGCTCTACAAAATCTATAGGAACGGGCTTTTAAGGTGAAGCCGAAGAGGTAGCGGCTGTCTGGGTGGATGGGGATGGAAAAGAATGCGTTCTTGAGGTCAATTACAGTGAAGGTGGTGGCAGTGGAAGGAATCAAAGTCAGAATGGTGGTGATGTCTGAAACTACGGGGTACTGAGGTACAACTACTTTGTTAACCTCTCGTAGGTCAATGATGAAACAGTACGCTTTCTTATCTCCCTCACCCTGCTTCTTTACAATAGGTAGGATAGGGCTGTTGCAAACATTGCTAACTACTTCCTCTACCACTCCTGCATCCACTAGGGACTGGATAATCTTTACCAATGCCTTCTCGCCCTCGGGCAATATCCGATACTGTGGAAGTTTTGGGAGTACTGCGTCCTGTCGAACAGTTATATGTACATGGTCAATCATCATGCGTCCTAGGTCCGAATGAGTTTTGGCCCACAGGTACAGAGGTGGAGCGTCGAGTAGGGACAGGTCAGCATCAGTTATAGAAAACATGCGTCGTGTGGGACAAGGTCTGAGCAGATTCGGGTTGTCGTACAGAATGACTCGAAGTCCGTCTTGTGAACATCTAATAGTAGCTCGGAAATGTTTCAATAAGTCAAGTCCCATAATGGCGTCGGGGGTGTTGGAGGAGAGCAAAAACGTTGTGTCAGTGGTGTTATTTTTCAAGTCAAAGGGGATCGGTGTGGACAAGGGATTAGTGGAGGGCGTTCCATCAAAACCTATTGATGTTACGTGTGAGCCAGACAAGGGTGCCCTTGGAATCAGTCGTTTAGATAACGCACTACGTGTCGCTCCAGTGTCTACCAAAAATGGAGACTTTGTACCCAGGACCTTAGCGGTGATGTAAGGACCTTGCTGGTCAACATAGAGCTCGACTGGATCCCTCCCTTGCCCTTGGCAGACCTAGGCAAAGTTATGGGTGTTTTCGCAGTCAGACTGTTGGTACTGGTTCTGTCGGGGACGGTCAAATGTGTTCGGTCTGCCTGGCCTGTCGTTGTTGGTGTCGTTCGTGTACCCTCATCCCTGTCCTCTATTTCTTGGCCCGCCCGCTACATCTCTTGATTCCCTATTTTTGTTCATTTCTAGCAGGACCGGACACTGGGACTTCCAATGACCAAACCCTTTACAAAACGCACACTGGTTCTCATCTAAGTCTTTATGTCCAGCGTAGGGTGCGGATGTACGGTCTCTAGTGGGTGGATTTCTAGGAGCATTTGATTGGTAACTTCCTTTGTACGGTTCCTTTCCTATAGTCACCCCTTGCAACTGTGCGATCATCACCCATTTCTTCAGGTCCTTTTTCTTTTTCTCAGACGCCCTATCGTTCTCGTTCTTTTGATGCTCATAGTACTGGGCCATCTGAAGGATAGCCGCAGGTTTGGAGGCCGCCCAACTATTCTCACTAGTCTGTAGTTTCTGTGAGACTTCCTGCGACAGACCTTTGACATAATTCTGGACAAACAGATGATGTCCGGTTGCAGTGGTCATGTCCTGGCCACTGTAATCGGAAAACACCGTCTTGAACCGGGAGAAGTATTCTGATACGTCTTCCTGGGGTTTCTGGCGGTAGGCCGTTACTATCGACCAGTCCACCTTCTTTTCTGGGATCAGGGCTTTCAATTTCTGGACGATCTTGTCCGGGAGGTCTAAAATGGCTTTTAAGAGTTTCTGTCCAGGCTCTTGTTGTCTATCTATGCCATTGAGTTGTGACCAGGTATGTCCGAACGGCTCAAGGTGGTCGACTTTCCGGATTTGCTTCCACACATCAGCTGGCAGGCATAGCCCGAAAAACAAATCGATGTCCGCTAGGGTCATAATCGTCGAACCCAAGGCTGTACCTAGTTCAGTATGAAAGGCAGTGGGGTTCTTTCGTAAATCGGGTAAGGATTTTCGGAAAGTCAGGATGTCTTGTCGATCCCATGGTTGGTAGACCCAGTTATAAACTACCCTTCCTTTCGCATCTTGGTGATTAATGTCATCATATGTTCCCTGTCCTCGTGGGGGAACCCAGTAGGGAGCTGCCTCCTTTATAGGCATCATTGTGTCCGTTTTTTCTGCTCGGGGTTCAGTCGCTACAGGAGTTGTAGTCTTAGTTTCTAGTCTTTGTTCAGTGAGGTGGCGGAAGACTTCAAGCGTACGCGTGAAGAGGTCCGTCACATCACACTCACCTTCGTCTCCAATGTCGACTTTCCTATATAGTGCCGCTAGGCTCTCAGGACCCTTATCTTGGTATCTGTCTTCATAGGCATTGAGGGTGTGATAACAAAATCGCACAACAAAATGTCGTCTTTGGCTATCGGCATATGAATTGTACATATCCGTTACATATTCTTCCCTCTCCTTCCGCTCCACCAGTGTTTTCACTATCTTATCGATCCCTGCTCGTTCATCTTTGCTGAACCGGTTCATTCTTGTGGTATCTTTCTTTCTAGTCTCAAGGTCACCTAATGTTACTGCTAGTGCTGCATTTGGGACAAGGGGCTCGGCCGGCGCGGAGGCCGTGAGGACCGAGGTCCTGGTATTATTCTCACTTGCATTTGGGTGCTGCGAGTGCTGTACTAAAGGTTGAGAGGGAGCCGTATGGAGGGGGCATGTAGATGATTGGGGGACCTAATAGTAAATCATCGTTTGCTCGTTGTTTTGAAGGTAACTCAGGGTAGAGCGTAGAGGGTGTTCTAACGGGACACTGGCCCTTCTGTTTAGCTTCCTCTCTCTCCTTTATCTCTTCCTCGAACTTTTGGCGGCAAGGTGAGCTGCTTTTCGTAACTCTTTCTCTGCTCTTACTTCGTCTCTCTTTTTCCGTTGTGTTGCTTCTTTGCGCCACATGCCAATACTATCAAGCATAGTGGGCGTTGTCTTATTGTTACGAAGAGCTGTTTCTAGTACTTCTATTTTATTGTCATCAAAGGATCCTATCAGTGGCCACTGACTTTCCTGATCCTTCTTGGTATATTGATGCCATAGCTTACTATAGGCTACGGCGACTAATTCGTATTTAGTGAACATGTCCTTATTAGGGGTGCCTTCCAGTGGAGCTGGATGGTTCATCTCTAATAAGCGGTCCGGGCTGAACCAACTACCAATCAGTGGGGAGAAGATAGGCATGCCAGATTACAAAGGGTGGACAAAGGTCCGCACTACCTATCCTTCACTACTTGCAAAGACTAGACAGAATATTTCTATTCTACGTTATTTGCAAACAGGGAATATCTCAAAAAGAACTAAATTAAAACAATCAATGTTTTGACAATCAATCAGTGGGGAGAAAAATAGGCACGACAGATTACAAAGGGTGGACAAAGGTCCGCGTTACCTACCCTTCACTATTTGTAAAGGGAGAGAGAATATTTCTATTCTTCCCCGTTTGCAGGCAGAGAATATCTCAAAAAGCACCCAATGAATAATACTAGTATTTTCAGACAATCAAACAATCGTTTCGCAATTCGTCGTGTTACACGACCTTACCAGGACCGTATGGACAGTTTCTCGTCTTCCGCTTCCAGCGCCCGATCGTCCTCTATTCTCCGTTATTGCCGCGGCACTCCTGATGGTTCCCAGTCAGGACCGTAGATCACTCGAGAGAGGTCTGTTCGGAACCAGTGAAGTTCGGATGAGCGGCTGCCAGACGAGGGTCTATCGGGCAGGAGCTCTTCCCGATCATTGCAGTCATTCACTCTGTCGTCAGGACCTCTCCCACTGGATCCACGTGTCGCTGATGGGCCCCACGTGGGCGCCAATTGTAAAAGGGGGCAGATACAATCGATAACCTTTAAGTATTGCCCGGCGTTAGTCGCCTCTCATACCACTCGATAATTATCAAACAAAGAGGCAGGCGCTGGAGACTGGAAGGCAGGAAACAGAGGTTTATTCCGTCGGAGCAGAACACATCAGATCAGACAACAAGAGATCGTCTCGAGGTGCTCTAACCGCATCTCTGAGGCCTGGCCTCTTATACACAGGTTTATGGCTTTTATTTCAGTTTATTACATGTGGCACATTCTTACAAATACTTTGATGTACGGAAAGACATCCTCGGAATCCCCGCTTCAGGCCCGTTCCCACGCATATCTACAGTAGAAGTCCCCACCCCGATCTCAGTAGGTGAGGACTGTCGCGCAGCTGGACATTCCGCCGGTTCCCGGAATGTGTGCGGCCGATCGGATCTCATGGGGTGGGAGCTTTGATCAATCGTAGCTCCTTTGAAGAGGGGCGACTTCTTACAGTAGGGGGCAATAAACTGCATCCGCAGGACTAGGTGATGGCCTGGGATCGGGTCGGACAATCGGGCACAGAGGAAGGGGGTTTATCAAAGGATGTGTGATCATGAAAGGGATGGAGGGAGGTGTTAGCCGGGTACGGGATGTGGTTCCGAGGCAGGGCCGCGCTGAAGGGGTGGTTTATGGCCCAAGAATGTGAGTGCGGGGGCTGTCAGTGCGCGGGGGATGCTTGCGAGGTCAGAGAGACGCGCTGGTGATCGGCAGTGGGCAGAGAGGCCATGATACACTCAAAATGGCTGCTGCTTACGCACACGTATGAGCCTGGAAAATGGACAAGATGGCGCCGATATTGTTTACGCCGCAACCTAGATTTTAACACACTCACTGGAGTGGGATAGTAATTTTTACCCCTACGCTATCCAACGCTTTCCCTACTGTTGCACTCACTGGAGTGGGAATAGTAATTTTTACCCCTACGCTATCCAACGCTTTCCCTACTGTTGCACTCACCGGAGTGGGAATAGTAATTTTTACCCCTACGCTATCCAGCGCTTTCCCTACTGTTGCACCCACTGGAGTGGGAATAGTAATTTTTACCCCACGCTATCCAACGCTTTCCCTACTGTTGCACTATTTGGAGTGAGAATAGTAATTTTTACCCCTACGCTATCCAACGCTTTCCCTACTGTTGCACTCTTTGGAGTGGGAATAGTAATTTTTACCCCTACGCTATCCAACGCTTTTCCTACTGTTGCACTCTCTGGAGTGGGAATAGTAATTTTTACCCCTACGCTATATAACACTTTCCCTACTATTGCACTCTTTGGAGTGGGAATAGTAATTTTTACCCCGACGCTATCCAACGCTTTCCCTACTGTTGGACTCTTTGGAGTGGGAATAGTAATTTTTACCCCTACGCTATCCAACGCTTTCCCTACTGTTGCACTCTTTGGAGTGGGAATAGTAATTTTTACCCCTACGCTATCCAACGCTTTTCCTACTGTTGCACTCTCTGGAGTGGGAATAGTAATTTTTACCCCTACGCTATGTAACACTTTCCCTACTATTGCACTCTTTGGAGTGGGAATAGTAATTTTTACCCCGACGCTATCCAACTCTTTCCCTACTGTTGGACTCTTTGGAGTGGGAATAGTAATTTGTAACCCTACGCTATCCAACGCTTTCCCTGCTGCTGCACTCAATGAAGTGGGAATAGTAATTTTTACCCCTACGCTATCCAACGCTTTCCCTACTGTTGCACTCACCGGAGTGGGAATAGTAATTTTTACCCCTACGCTATCCAGCGCTTTCCCTACTGTTGCACCCACTGGAGTGGGAATAGTAATTTTTACCCCACGCTATCCAACGCTTTCCCTACTGTTGCACTATTTGGAGTGAGAATAGTAATTTTTACCCCTACGCTATCCAACGCTTTCCCTACTGTTGCACTCTTTGGAGTGGGAATAGTAATTTTTACCCCTACGCTATCCAACGCTTTTCCTACTGTTGCACTCTCTGGAGTGGGAATAGTAATTTTTACCCCTACGCTATATAACACTTTCCCTACTATTGCACTCTTTGGAGTGGGAATAGTAATTTTTACCCCGACGCTATCCAACGCTTTCCCTACTGTTGGACTCTTTGGAGTGGGAATAGTAATTTTTACCCCTACGCTATCCAACGCTTTCCCTACTGTTGCACTCTTTGGAGTGGGAATAGTAATTTTTACCCCTACGCTATCCAACGCTTTTCCTACTGTTGCACTCTCTGGAGTGGGAATAGTAATTTTTACCCCTACGCTATGTAACACTTTCCCTACTATTGCACTCTTTGGAGTGGGAATAGTAATTTTTACCCCTACGGTATCCAACGCTTTCCCTACTGTTGCACTCACCGGAGTGGGAATAGTAATTTTTACCCCTACGCTATCCAACGCTTTCCCTACTGTTGCACTATTTGGAGTGAGAATAGTAATTTTTACCCCTACGCTATCCAACGCTTTCCCTACTGTTGCACTCTTTGGAGTGGGAATAGTAATTTTTACCCCTACGCTATCCAACGCTTTTCCTACTGTTGCACTCTCTGGAGTGGGAATAGTAATTTTTACCCCTACGCTATGTAACACTTTCCCTACTATTGCACTCTTTGGAGTGGGAATAGTAATTTTTACCCCGACGCTATCCAACTCTTTCCCTACTGTTGGACTCTTTGGAGTGGGAATAGTAATTTGTAACCCTACGCTATCCAACGCTTTCCCTGCTGCTGCACTCAATGAAGTGGGAATAGTAATTTTTACACTCCCGCTATCCTACGGTAATAAAATTGTTTATTTTTTTATAATATTATGTTAATATATATATATATATATATATATGTTTTAACAAATACAATTGTATTTTTTTATATATAACTTAAATTAATTATTTAATAATTGTAAGGTTATTTAAGTATCTTAAAGTATATTTTAGTTATTTATTTTTAATATTATTTTAATTTTACATTCATTTGAATAATTTCGATATTTTCACAAAATACATATTTTAAACAATATTTTGGAGTCGATATTTTTGTACTTACATGTTTGTAGATAGAACTTCGATATTTTGTCTGTCGATATTTTGGCATAGATATTTTGGGTACACTATATTTTGTCCCTCGCTATTATGTCAGTGATCCCTCAAATTCACAGCGCTTGGACTGCCTAGGCGAGAGCTCCAAAGCAAATGTATACAATTCTGTATGTTTTCTTTTGACGTATAAACCTAAAACAGCATGTATGTGAATAAATCATTTAAAAGTGTCTATTTTTTTAATACTTAATAAAGGAAATGGAGGCATGATTTTACTAATGTGGAGTTACTATTTTCCACACAAATTTGTTTCCACCTACTAGCTCTTAGCTGTTCCAAAATAGCAAATGTAAGCAAATTATATTTTTTCTAGTGTAACCCGATTATCAAGTATCTGTATGTCATGTGAGATTGCAGTCTTCACTGTTTAATTACACCATGTTGCATTCTGGGACTGGAAATGTTTCTCTTTAAAGTTTGACAGTACAGGTGAAAAATGATAGCAAGTAAAGTGGTAATGTGGCTAAATGAGAAGGACATTGAATATGCTTTGTGGGCATCAACAACTTTTCCGCCTCAGTCGCCTTGCGGCCGGGGCGGAAAAGGAATAATATGGGGGCGGTGTCTATCAGACACCGCCTGCCATATTATGATGGGCGTCTGTAGGTGCCTTTCCGCGGCGGCGATGCCGCCACGGAAAGGCATGCAGTCTTCACTCTGAGGGCCCCCTGCAGGCCCCCAGAGTGAAGGAGAGGTGGGGGGTGCACACGGGGGGGGGTACCTATGGTACCCACCTTCATTTGCATTAACAAAGCGGCAGGCACCACGCGGTGCCTGCCACTATGTTTATGCAAATGCATCAATGCATTTTTAGCATTGTGACGGGTGGTGCAGAGAGCACCACCCGCCACAATGCTATAAATGCAGGATGTGCCCGCCACTGTGGCGGGCACATCCTAATACCCCCCAAGGGACCCCCACCCTTATGGTGGGCGGTCCCGAATTCCAACAGGATGGCGGGCGGACAATGTCCGCCCGTCATCCTAATGAGCCCCCAAGTGTTAACACTTACGGGCATAGAACATGACAAACTATTCACTTGTTGGCTAATTTAGCTGAGTATTTATCTGTCACGTCACACCCTTCGTAGTAACTTCCACTCTGCTTTATAGGAATACCAAATATCATGGATTACACATTGCTATAGTATCTTGTATCTCCTACTATTCAATGGTTACCTTTTAGCCATTGACCATTTGAAATTAGTTTTTTTTATTTTATTTGGCATGGTCTATCAGCAGGTCTATCTACATGTGGTATTTTTAATGAATCCTCACATTCAGTTCTTGTGGAGGATACCTGTACGCTGCTGTAATATTTTGTTTAAAAAATAAATGCTTATGCTTCCCCATATAAGCCCATACATACTGTTCTTAATATCTTCACACATTTTGGGAAATACTTGGGGTACACCATTAACTGGGTTTAGTCTGCGCTCAGAAACTAGGCATGCTATTCTATCAACCAGGGTTTGATATGTGGGATATGATCTGCATCTCGGCAGTGAAGGACTTGGTTAAGAAGGGGGCAACACTCAAATTTGAAGACCTCCGAAAGAGTTACCAGATGGCTCCGGGGGAGGTATTTAGATACCTACAAATAAGGCATGCCTTACAGGCGGCCTTTCCGAACTGCAAGGACATACCAGACTTGTCGCCACTGGAGGATCGCTTACTTGATGACCCTCTGCAGTCTAAAGCAATATCCTTGACGTACAAAAAACATAGTAATAATTTACCGGATAGTTTTGGCAAGCTCAAAGAGCATTGGGAGAGAGATCTGGGGCTGATCGAAGAAGATTGGTGGGAGGCTCTTATGTCACCTAGGGAGGCAGTCATCACGCTCAGATTTAGACTGATACAACTCAGGATCCTCCATAGGTCACATATGATGGGAAAAACTCTAGCAAAAATAGGGACAAGGCAGGATGAGTTATGCTTGAAGGGCTGCAAGCAGCCGGCTACCTTCAAGCACATGATACGGGAGTGCCCGCTGATAGGCGGTCTCTGGGATAGAGCCACGAACCATATGCAGTCGGCATTGGTAAAGAAGATAGACCTGACTTCCCGCCTGGGCCTGCTAAACATATGGGCGGACTCGGACCTGACTGAAATTGAACAGCAACTGGTGACGCTGGGTACACATTGGTTAAAAGAGAACTGGCAAAGGGATGGGGTGGCGCGGCACGCCTGCTGTATCGGTATGGCTGAAAGAATTAGGTAGGTGTATGATTGCGTAGAAGGAGGTGTTTGTAACCAGGGGGTGCGGAAGAAATGGGATAAAAATGGTTGCAATGGAACATTTACAGGGGAGAGATCTGTGTATCACCCATGGTGGACCTGGAAATGCATAGAAATGTGGACAGAGGCGTAACTATTTGAAATATCTGTTTTTTCAACCTCTGTAACTTGCATGCTGATGGATGTAATTTGCTAATCAAATGTGTCACTGTTGTATAATTGTAGGTCGCTAACCTTTAAAAATAAAAAAAAAAAAAAAAAAAAAAAGTAAACGCTTACCTTGATAAGATTTGAAACAGTTTTATGTTGGCCTGTTGACTACTGTATTTTTCCGCCAAGTCACACACTTTTTTGTGTTTTCCAACATCTTCTTCTATAGGGACACCAAATATTGTGGCTCATTTATTTCTTTTGATTCTATCCCCTATATTTCAAGGCTTACATTTTAGTTATTAATGAACTGAAATGGCTTTTTATTTGATAGGAGATTACAGTATCTTTTAGCACTTTTGATACCATTCCACAAGCTTTCACTTCAGGTTTCATTAGGGATTACCAAATATAATGGCTCATATGGCCAATAATATTTGGTATCCCCTGTTTCTTGGGTTAAAACGTACTAGGATTTGACATGGTCTTGAAGTGGTGTGGAAAACACAGTGCTTTTCTGACACATCACACCCTTGTTTATAATTTGCACTGTCTCTATCAACAGGGATACTGAACATTATGGAACATGCACTTGTAATTGCAAAACAAAAGCTTCCACCTTCTATTCCTTTGGGGGATATCAAATATAATGGGTAATAAGGGCTGTAATCTTTGCTATTCCATATGCTATTAGAGTTTAAGCTTACTAGGACAACATTTGACACGTCCTTAAGTTGGCAGGGTGAACAGAGTGTGTTCAGCCATATCGCAGCATTTTTTGTGTATTTCAGAGTCTCTTTCTTTATGGACACCAAATATCACAGCTCATGTTTTGCTATAATATGTGGTATCTGCTACTTTCCAAGGTTTACCTTTCAGCAATTAACAAGTTGTAATGGCCTCTTATTTTAGTGCACATTACAGTGAACTTTTGTACTTTTGAATGCATTTCACAAGCTTTCACATCAAATTCATTTTGGGGATACCAAATATAATCACCCATACAGACTATAATATTTAGTATTCCGTAGGTTTTGGGGGATAAAAAATTCCAGGCTTCATTTGAAATGGTCTTATGTTAGCTTGGTGAGCACAGTGTTTCTCTGCATAACTGGCAAACTTCCTTCAGTTTTCTAACACTACTTAGTATGGAGACACCTAATATTATGGCTCATTCATTGCAAAAATGCGTAGCTGGCATTTTTTGCTTGGTCGCAGTTCTCAACGTCAAGTAGGCGACCGCGATCGAGCAAAATCATCAGTCTGGTGAAACTTTTTCCTCGTTCGCGATCAGCAACATCAAGTTGCCGATCGCAAGCGTGGAAAATAAACCTCCCAGTGAGATTCTCAATGTGGGGAGGTCAGGTTTCTCATTGCGAGTGGTCACGTATGCTCGCGACCGCTCGCGATGAGAAACTACCAGTCTGCGTTGAGAAAACTGTAGCTCGAGTACAAATCTACTCAAATGGGCGAAAATGACCGCTTGCACTGTGCAAGATGCCGTTTGCAATGACTGTACAGTGCGGACAAGCATCCGGCACTGTGCAATCAGTGCGAACAGCATTTTGCACAGTGCATTACGCAGTTCACGTAGCTTGCGTAGTGCAAAGTGCACTTCGCGTAGCTACATGTAATGCTACTATGCGAACTACGCCCAGGGTTACACTTGAAGTTGCCTTTTATATGATAGCAGACTGTGGTATCTTTTCACATTTTTTACATCATTCCACAAGATTTTACATTCCGTTCCCTTTGGAGATACCCTACACCAGCTTTAATATCTAGTATCCCCTGTGTTTCCCGGGTTAGAGCTTGCCAGGAATTGATTTTGCATGGTCTTATGTTAGATGGGTGAGCACAGTATTTCTATGCCAAGTAGTACCCTTCCTTTTGCTTACCAACATCTTTTACAATGGGGATACCATATATAATGGCCTATAACGGCTATAATATTTGGTATCCCATGTGTTTCTTGTGTTAGAACTTACCTGGATCGGGTTTGGTATGGTCTTATGTTAGATGGGTGAGCACAGTATATGTATGCCAAATAGCACCCTTCCTTTTGCTTTCCAATGTCGTTTTCAATGGGGATACCAAATATGGCTCACACATTGCTGTAATAACTCGTGCCCCCTATGTTTAATGGGTTACACTTTAGCCATTGACCACTTGAAGTTGCCTTTTATTTGATAGCTGACTACAGTGTCTGTTCAGATTTTTTACATCATTCCCCACAATTTTACGACTGGTTACCTTAGGGAATACTAAATATATTGGCTTATACCGGTTATTATATCTGGTATCCCCTGTGTTTCTGGGGTTAAAGATGATCTTATGTAGGATGGCTGAGCCCAGTATTTCTATTGGAAATAGCACCATTCCTTTTGCTTTCCAAAGTCCTTTTCAAAGGGAATACCAAATATTATGGCTCACGCATTGCTGCAATATGTTGGGTCTCCTACGTTTCATGGGTTACATTTTAGCCATTGACCACTTAAATGTATCTTTTCTTTGATAGCTGATTATAGTATCTTTTCACATTTTTAACTTCATTCCACAAGATTTTACACCCTGTTCCCTTTGGGGATACCATATATAATGGCCTATACCAGCTATAATATCTGGTATCCCCTGTGTTTCTTGGGTTAGAACTTGCCAGGATTCGATTTAGCATGGTCTCATGTTAGATGGGTAAGCACAGTATTTATATGCCAAACAGTACCCTTCCTTTTGGTTTCCAACTTTGTTTACAATGGGGATACCAAATATTATGGCTCACGCATTGCTACAATACCTCGTATCCCCTACTTTCATGTGTTACCCATTAACCATTGGAGACTTGAAGTTGCCTTTTATTTGAAAGCAGACTACAGCATCTTTTCAGATTTTTTTAAATCTTTCTACAAGATTTTACGTCCAGTTCTCCTAGGGGATACCAAATATAATGGCCTATACTGGCTATTATATCTGGTATCCCTTGTGTTTCTGGGGTTAGAACTTACCAGTATTCAATTTGACATGGTCCTATGTTGGATGGATGAGCCCAGTATTTCTATGGCAAAGGGCACCATTCCTTTTGCTCTCTAACATTGTTTACAAAGGTGATACCAAATATTATGGCTCAGGCATTGCTGTACTATCTTGCATCCCCTGCGTTTGTTTTGTTAGCCATTCAGACTTCTATGGACTGGCACACTTCCCGCATGTGATAGGCTGCATTGATGGCACCCACATTCCCCTATGCCCACCTGCAGCCACCGAACACATCTACAGAAACCGTAAGTCTACGCACTCCATCAACGTTCAGGTGATATGCAATCCCCTGCGTTTGTTTTGTTAGCCATAAGGATCATGCATATAATGAGAGGCAGAGTCCGTGGTGTCCGATTCAGAAGGGCTTTAATTCAGAAACTCGAATTACTGGAGAATCGGGTTCCATCTCCACTAGGGATCAGGAAGGATCGTCATCTGAACCTTTATTCACAGAGCACATTATATATAGTTAAAACGTACATTAACTTGAGAAAAGGCGGAGCGCTCCAGGCGGAGCAGGTGAAAGAGAGAGATAAGAGCACATGGGCGTGAAAGAAGGCGTACACATGGGTGTTCACTAGATGAGTCATAGGTGTGTCATAGGTGGGTGGATACATAGAGGGGGTCTGCATGGTCAGCAGGAACCTTTACCCTACTTGTGCGTGCAAAACTGGTCATGATGTGGAATTGACGTGTAACTGGGGAGAGCTGGGGGGGGGTGACTTTAGTGCTAGTAGAGGAGTCTTGGATGTCAGAACGACCTGCACCCCTGGCATTATCTGATATCGTGTATTTGGAGGATGTATTGTCTGAAGCAAAGGTCGCTCGAGCAAAGGCTGCTCATCACTAAATGCTAGTGTGTGCATATATTTCTTCGTGCATTGCGTGGGGCCATGGGCCTTCTATGGAAACGGGTTCTGTAAATCACTTGGATGGAGACAGAAAGGCTAGGCCCTATCTTCTGCAGGCGGAATATGTTTACCCCTTTCGTTAGTCAGGAATGTGTTTCTGCGGAGCAGGGCAGATAACTGTAGGCAAAATACTGTCTTGGCAGGCCAGGCTGAGCACCTCTCGGCTGAGCAGGAAGTAAGTGAGAGGTCAGGGATACATAACTAAACCGCAGCTTTCAGAGTATCAGGAGGCTCGGAGCCTGAATTCGGGTCCTGGCTCAGCTGTGCCACAAAAACGAGTTCATCTCGACTTTTAAACGTGTACCATGTAAATGCATTGGCAACATAGGCCTCAGTGCAGAATTAACGTTTCATTCATGGAGGGCCTAATAACTGACATGCTACCATTGGACGGAAATGCAGAGCCATTATTATTACAGGCATGAGAAGGGAATTGCATTGTAACATGGACATACATGGGGAATATGTACATACATAGGGTGCGTGTAGGGGACACACTGGCCACGTAAAATTTCTATTTCCTCATTCCCTCCTTGTCCCCTACTGTGCCCTTCAGGACACATCTATGTTCATGATACCATATATCTGATCATACAGCATCATTTGCTCGTCTTTTTTCTTTTCTCCACGTGGACGTGGACGGGGAATACAGGCAGTGGCACACAAGCCGCAAATCGCTGGGCCACATTGCAGACAGAGACAGCAACTGAATATAACTAGTAGTATCAGTCCTAGGAACGACAGTACTTTCCATCCCCAAGCTGATATTACACTCCAGAGCCAACCGGACCAAGTCCATGTGCCTGGATTTTGGTGTATCTCGTGAGCTATCTTATGGAGCCTTGTTATTGCTGTATACACGGATGGCGCGTTATTTGGAATAAACACGCAACAACTGGAGCCAATCACTCTACAAGCCCCGCCCCTATCGGCCAGGATGACGTCAAGAACAAGGCGGTTCTGAAGAACAACAAGTCTCATAGCAGACTGCTCCTCGGTCAAGTTTCCTAAAGCAGAAGTAGTCTCATTCACTACTGCTTCCAAAGTTCTTGTTAACCTGCGTATGAGTTTACTATTTTGAACGGGACCTATGAAGAAAAAGAATCCTTTATTGAAATCTGAATATTGCTCCCAAGCCGTCTCAGTCTGATCGACAACTGGGGATTCGGTCTCCCTCTTGTGTCTAACATGTACTAATCGTGAGTCTCGATGATAATGGGATGGGGCTAGAAAAACAGGTGGTAGTAGGAACGCTATATAACACGTCCCACCCCAGTCTAAGGGGAGACGCACATAGGCAGTCTGACGGCAAATGAAATAGGAATGGCGGGAAGCTTTGAAAGTAGACTTTCCTTTATCATTAAACTCAACCACAGTATTACAATCACTGTGTCCTAAGTGCACTGAGCCTTTCTTTCTAACGCATAATTCACCTTTTACTGGTAAAACTGTTATGAACGGTGAACCTATATTTGTCTCGGACTGGACATTCAGGATCATAAGGTTAAGGGAAACATTTCCTAGTTCGTACACTTCATTTTCTAGATCTGTTCCTTTCCTTTGGGGAAAACCATTTTTGTCGGGGAAACATGCCTTATTCATTACTATATTCAAATCTCCCCAAATCCATTCACTCTGGGAATCTGTGAACTTTCTGTCTTGTGATGATGACATTAAAGCAAACCATGCTCCGCACGAACCATTGTGCGAGAACGGGTAAGGAAAGAGGGGCAGAACTCCCTTAGTTTTCTGATAAGGTGGGAGTCGGCCACTTACCCAGCAATTTGTTACATTGCTGGTTTGATGAGAATGGTGTAACATTCGAATAAAAGTATTGTTGCGCAGTGCTAATCGATATGACAATTCATGAGGTGGCAGATCACTGAATGTGTGCTCTACAGTGTCATTGAAGGAAGAATGTATATGTGAACCAAGAGGAGGAAAGAAAACATGTAGCGTCAAGCTTATACATATAATCGATATACTTAGAAAAAACATAATGATCAGAGTTACTATGCATCTGCTGCGTAAGGTCTTGCAGTATTTCTCTTTCTTATCTCTCTGTCTAGTATTCGGGTCTACGATCTTATACATGTCAGGAACCTGTCTAACCGATTCACCACAGGGTGGACTTAAACAATTAAACGCTGTCTGACTTACTAGACCGTAGCTTTAATTTGTACTCCTGTTGCGGAGTCTTTTCTAGCAAAGGGAGTTTCGAGTCACTGGTATCTAGGCAGTCCTTAGTTTCGATTACTGTTCCGTGTCCATGGAATCTTTTAACGTGTTGGGCATGGATCCAGCCCTTTCTTCCCTCGACCTTGACGGCGGTCCTCGTTGTCAGAAGCACTAACTTCGGTGCCTTCCAGCGGGGCTCGAGTGGACTTGAACGATCAAAGTTCCGGACAAAGACAGTATCTCCAGGAACAATGGAATGTTCCTTCACTTGGGTGTTGTCGGGGAAGGCAGCTGCAACCTGTGAACGACAAGAGAGGAGTGCAGACATCAAGGAAGCCAGATAATCTGTCAGCATATTACTGTCAACATCGGTAATTCTTTTTGACATAGGCGTACCCCACATATTCGGCGGTCTACCAAAAACCACCTTGTACGGGGACAGTCCTGTTCTGGAATGAGCTACCATACGCATGTAAAAGAGGGCAACCGGCAAGGCTACCATCCAATCCACGCCTTTTTCTGCACAGACTTTCGCTAATTTTGTCTTGTGTGTCTGATTGTGTCTCTCAACGAGTCCGGCTGCCTCTGGGTGTCGTACACAATGGAACTTCCACTGGTACCCTAACAGAAGAGATACTTGTTTCATTAATTCAGAGGAGAATGGCTGACCGTTATCTGAGTACACGACACGGGGCAAGCCGTACCGCGGAAAGAATTCTCGAACCAACTGCCTGGCAGTGGTCACAGCAGTGTAATCTGGGACTGGGTACGCTTCTGTCCATCTAGATAGTGCACATACAACTACTAGGACGTACTTGTATCCTCGACATCTGTCCATCTGAATGCAATCCATCTAGAGGACTTCAAAAGGGTGGTCAAGAGGATGAAATCCACCTTGTTCCACGGGAATGCCTTTGCCTGGATTGAACTGGCAACAGATCATGCAGGTACGCACTTTCTGTTTTGCTGCTGCACGCAGGTGCTTGTTGAACCAAATGTTCTGTAAACTGTCTAACATTGCCTTTTCTCCTAAGTGTGCTGGACTATGTGCTGTATTTATAATGACTTGAACCATGGAGTCAGGAAGAAACCATGTAGCTTTGCCTTTTGTCATCCAACCCTGGTCAGTCTGGACCCCTCCTTGTTCAATCCATTTCTTTATTTCGTCTGGAGTGGCATGTGTCTGTATGTCGAGTACATCTTGTGAGGGATTCCTGACTGTTATGCAATTTGTCAGTGATGGTACTTCTGTCTTTGTTGTGTCTGTGGGAATGTCCGTTGGAGTCTGGGCTGGAAGTTTAGCTGTTCGATCTGCCAGATCGTTACCCTGGGAAATGGTGTCTGTGACTTTAGTATGTGCTTTGCACTTCATGATAGCTATGGCTGTAGGCAAGTGTATTGCATCTAACAGAGCCTGAATGAGGGGACCATGCTGAATCTTGGCCCCATGAGAGGTCAAGAAACCTCTCTCCCGCCACAAAACTCCGAAGTCGTGAACGACTCCGAAGGCATACTGAGAATCTGTGTATATGTTTACCTTCAAGTTCTTGGCTCGTATGCAGGCTTGTGTCAGAGCGATGAGCTCTGCTGCTTGGGCTGACAGTGTGTCAATTCGATGTGTCTCAATGACTTCAGTATCAGTGGTCACTGCATATGCAGCCACTAATTCTCCTGTGCTTGTTCTCATGCATGAACCATCCACATAAAGTGTCAGGTCTGGGTCTGGCAGTGTAATGTCTGTCAAGTCTTGTCTTGGTTTCGTTACTGTATCATTCACTTCCACACAGTCATGTGGTGCAGTGTCTACTGTGCTTGAGGGCAAGAGTGTAGCAGGGTTTAAAGTGTTGCATCGTCTGATCTCTATGTGTGGCTGGAATAATGTCAGTTCATATCCTGTCAGTCTTGCTACAGTCAAGTGTTGTGTCTGAGTCCTGTTCAAGAGAACTTCCACTGAGTGTGGAACCTGTACTGCCAGGGGGTGTCCTAATACTATGGAATCACTCTGTCTTATTGCTAGGGCTGTTGCTGCAACTGATTTCAGGCACGCAGGCAGAGCCTGGGCCACTGGATCTAATGTACTAGAAAAATAAGCACAAGGCTTGTGTTTTCCTGCTTGATCTTGCGTAAGGACAGATAATGCTGTTCCATCTCGTTCAGTGACAAAAAGTGTAAAAGGCTTGCTGTAACAAGGAGTCGCTAAAACTGGTGCTTGACATAGAGCTTTTTTCAATTCTTCAAATGCAAGTGTATGTTCTTGTGTCCAAGGGAGGACAGTCAAAGATGCTGCCTCCTGTGTTGTTAACTGTATGAGTGGTTTGGCTAGATATGCATACTGGGGAATCCATTGTCTGCAGTAAGAAGTGAGGCCAATGAAGGCCCGTACTTCCTTTTGTGTCTTGGGCTGTGGAAGATTTGCAATTAACTGAATGCGGTCTTGTGTTAGCTGTCTACCCCTCTTGGACAGCAAGTGTCCAAGGTACACCACTTGCTGTGCACAGAATTGCAACTTCGAAGGGGACACCTTGTGCCCCTTGTCTGCCAGAAAGTATAACACTGTCAGTGATGCACGTTCGCAGTCTTTTTCCGTTCGTGCTGTAATCAAGATGTCATCGACATATTGAAGCAGTGCGGTGTCGGCAGGCATGTGAATACTGTCTAGTTGTCTTTTCAATGCTTGACTGTAAATACTAGGACTTTCTGTGAATCCTTAAGGAGCCCTCGTAAATTTAAAACTGCGTCCATTTAAACAGAATCCGAAAAGGTACTGGCTCTCTGGATGTATTGGGACACTGAAGAAGGCGTTCTTAAGATCGATTACAGTAAAGAACGTCGCCTCGGAATCAATTGCAGTCAGTAATGAAGAAATGTCTGGGACCACTGGGTACTGGGGTATTATGCACTTGTTCAGTTCTCGGAGGTCAATCACTAGTCTGTAGACAGGTGGTGCATTCGGGTCAGTTCGTTTAAGAATAGGGATGACAGGTGAATTACACACATTTGAGTCAGTTTCTACAACCACTCCTTGTGCAATGAGTTCGTCAACAATTTTCAGTAATGCTACTACGGCATCAGGTGGTAACTTGTATTGTCGGATTCGTGGCAGTACAACTCCTGGTTTGAGAGTGACACGGTGTGGCGTAATGTGCATGTAACCTACATCAGTCGGACCTTGCGCCCATAAATGCTGTGGTACATTTTGGAGTCTGGGATCAAAATCTCTCAACACATACACGTAAAAACAATTGCACTCCTTCTGGAGAACAACAAATAACAGCTCCTAATTCTTTCAATGTCTTTATACCAAGCAAATTTTCTGGACATGACTTAGTAAGTAACAAGTCTGTGGTGCGGGACAATGGACCAACTCCTAGGGAAACTGGCTTTGACACTTTGTTAACAATAGGCTTTCCTGAAAATCCCAGGGAAATATTCTGTGAGCCTGAGAGGGGTGCCCCTGGAACCTCGTCATGACTGATGGTAGTTCTGCTCGCCCCTGTGTCAATCAGAAATTTTCTGTCTTTTCCCAATACACGACTATGTACATAAGGACCCTCTTGATCTACAGGAACCTCAATAAGGGGCAAGCCAACCTCCCTCTCTAGGCTATTTCATGAGTACTGTTGATATTCTGGATAGTCTGACTGTGCGTACTGGTACATTTGTTGAGTGACATGTTGTGTGGCAGCTATGGGTTGCGGGACAGCTACTGTCTGTTGCATGTTCTGTGGCGTTTGCGTGTTCTGTGGGGTGTTATTCTGTCTTGAAGGATGCGGTCTTTCTTTGGTCTTGCCAGTAGCTATATCGTGTTTCAGAACAGCACATTCATTTACATAGTGACCTGGTTGTTTGCAATAATTACAGTTCCCCTTAACAGGAGCCGTGCCCTTTTTATGTCCATCAGCTGGTACTGATTGTGCGACTAGCACTTTCATTTTCGTATCTTTCATGCGTCTCTTTTCATGTTCCTGTTCCTCTCTAATTCTGTTCTGGTGGTATTGTAACATTTGCAACATTTGGGAAGGGCTATTCGCTTGCCAGGTACTCTCAACCTTCTGTACTCTATTTCTGATTGGGGGTAAGGAATTCTCCACTAATTTGTTCACAAAAAGATGTGGATACGATTCACTATTTGGCTTAAGGCCACTATTAATAGTAAAACATTTTTCGAATCTAGAATAAAAATCACTGGTGTCTTCGTCTTGTTTCTGTTTACAGGCTGAAATAGCATCCCAATCTTCCTTTTTAGTAGTCAATAATCTCGGCAAGACCTGTATTAGGAGTTCAGGTAGTTCCTTAGCTTTTGCCCCAAGACCAACACCAGGGTTCCGATCTTTATCCTCGTCTTCCAATTCTGTCCAATTTATCTTTTTCTCTCCCACTTCCCAATCTTTTTCTTTAAGCTTTTCGTAAATGCCTGCTGGTAACAGTACTTTTAACAATTTAATGATGTCAGCGTATGTGTAATCCCCTATGCGGAGAATGTCTTTCAATTCACGGTGGAACCCCCCCGGGTCTTTATCATGGCAGGGCAGCGCCTTTTTCATGTCTAGTATCTCTATTTTCGTCAAGGGTGTGTAAACGTATACTCGTTGAAGCTCATTCGCTGCATTTCTAACGGGATGCACCTCTCGTAGGGGGTTCTGTCTGTCTATGTGTAAGATCTTCCTGTCGTGGTGTGGAGCAGGAATCATGTGCGTGGTCAGAAAAGACAAGTACTTATGTCGTTGGTCTAGAATGACATTAATTAATTCGGTACCAAGGCCTCTCCATCTTTCTAGGAGTATATCGTCCAGTAATTTATACAAGGGACCGGGATCAGAACGTTGACTCTCGTACAACGTGATCAGATGTTGAACCATGTAAATACCAGCCAAACGCTGTTCTTCCAAAGGAAGGCTTAAAAAGGTTTGCGCCACTACGTCATCATTATATATATTAGAATTACACGCCCATTGAACGGCTGACCGGGCTAGTTCCTGTTCATGCATAGTGTGAGGTCTACCGCCCCCGCCCCCTACTCGTCTTCTCAGTGCATTCTCAGTAGCTTGGAATAGGTGTTCGAGAGAATATCTTTCTGGTATGGGAGGTCCATGTTTGCTGTAATCGAGGCCTTTGGGCCTGTCAAACTGTCTTGCTCTACCTACATAATTCAATTTATCTACTTCCTCTGTTTCAAGCTCAACATCATCCGATGCTGAGTCGTCCTCTTTCTCGTCTGATTCTTTCCTGTGTAAGTTTACAATCTCCTTTCGTATTTTCTTATACATGCATTCTATCTTTCCCACTGTATCATGTTTACAGGCGGCTATGTTGTCACTCCACTCTGTCATACCTCTAGTTACTCCTTTATCTGGCTGGTCTTGTTCCCTGATCAGACAATTAATTAAAAAACGTAAAAGTGAGCGTTGGACATCCACCTTTCTTTGTGCCATGGCCTCATGTATACTCTCGGGTCCCTCCCCCGTTCTAATGAAATGGTATATTCTGTCTAAATGGTTCTTCATGCCTGGTAATGTGATCAGATAGTCTGCAACGCGTCTTAATCGTAGTGAGAACATGAGCATTGGGCCCACACCTGGTACTGGATCATATATACATTGTGAAATCGTTACAGTTTGTTTATGGGGTGTTGCTGTCATTTGTGGCGTTCGTTGTAATGCTAGCTCTTGCAGTTTTCGTGTTGGTGGCGGTGTTTGTGGTATGTCTGTGGTGGGCCCCCCTCCCACTGCCCCTTGGCCTGAGTCATCTTTCACAGTTGGTGGAGGCCGTGATTGTGTAAACTGATCCTGTGATGCGGGCGGGGGAAGAAAAGGATTGTTGCCGGGAGGAGGAGGAGGAAAACCTGCATTAACATAATCCGGAGCGGCCTCTTCTAAATAGGAGGAGAGAAAAATGTCTGCTGCTGTCTGTTTATGATTACGTACTTTGGTCGGGATCAGTGGTGGCGGAAAATTACTGGGTACTTCCGGGGTCACTTTAGCTAGTCCTTCAGCGAAGACGGGATACATGCCTCTGATGAGGGCATTTCTTTCTCTATCTGCTTGTTCTGCCTTGACCCGTTCCCCTTCTTCCTTTAGTTCTTGTTCTCTGGCTTTTTCTGCTGCTTCTTTGCTTCTCTCTGCTTTGTGGAATTCTTTCTCTGCTCTCCTATGCGCTTCTTTACGCCATAACTCAATGGCATCTTTCTGGGACTGTCAAGCTTTCCTTTTCCATAGCGCTTCCTCTACTCTCATGATGCAATCAGCATCCCATGTTCCTGAGGCAGGCCATCTATATTTCTCTTCCAGATCCTTCGTGTAATCTACCCATAAGTCTAAAAACAGTATGGCATCTAACCCATGCTTTTGGTACATAAAATGGCCAGGAGTGTCTCTAGGCTGGACGTGGACTGCTTCTTCGAGTATCCCTTTCCTGGTCCCTATCTGACGTAATTTCGAAAACAGTGGCATGTTGGAACTAACTTGAATGAAAACACAATATGCACAAGAATAGACTGGAAACAACCATTCACACTACGACATTAAAACATGTAAAACAGATACATCCTAACTAGTACATAGAAAAAAAAACATGATCCTGAAAAACTGTTTACTTTATGCACTGCAAAACAGTACAACCATACCGGTCTCGTAAAGAGACACGTCTCTACCGCGTCCACAAAAATGGACACGTCTCTACCGTGCCTGTGTACCCAGACACGTCTTTACCGGGCTCAACTAAATGAACCCGTCTCTATGCGTTCCCAATAACGGTACTCACCGGGAAGCAGAACTGAAGGCCTCGGAAACTCGATACTGGACTGCTACTGCTGCGGCGGCTTCTGCTGCGCATGCGCCTCGGAACAGGTGGGCCTCGGGATACCTCGGACCTTGCTCTCTCGGCTTGGGCTCTGGTCGGGATGGTCCGCGATCCTCACCGCCTCGTATGGATGCCTGGTCGCAGTCTCCGTCTCCTCCGTGGGCCTGAGGGAGTAGGCAGGAAGTCCCGCTGTCGTGTACACTTGAAGTCCGTCACGGCTGTAGAAGGGGGCAGGGATACTGGACCTACATCACCGGCGCGTGGGGAAGGGGACTTGTGCCTATTCGGGCGCCAGATTAATGTGGTAAATAATGAATTACCCTGTCATAATTTCTATACATTAATAAGGATCATGCTTATAATGAGAGGCAGAGTCTGTGGTGTCCGATTCAGAAGGGCTTTAATTCAGAAACTCGAGTTACTGGAGAATCGGGTTCCATCTCCACTAGGGATCAGGAAGGATCGTCATCTGAATCTTTATTCACAGAGCACATTATATATAGTTAAAACGTACATTAACTTGAATAGAAAAGGTGGAGCGCTCCAGGCGGAGCAGGTGAAAGAGAGAGATAAGAGCACATGTGCGTGAAAGAAGGCGTACACATGGGTGTTCACAAGATGAGTCATAGGTGTGTCATAGGTGGGTGGATACATAGAGGGGGTCTGCATGGTCAGCAGGAACCTTTACCCTACTTGTGCGCGCAAAACTGGTCATGACGTGGAATTGACGTGTAACTGGGGAGAGCTGGGGGGGGCTGACTTTAGTGCTAGTAGAGGAGTCTTGGATGTCAGAACGACCTGCACCCCTGGCATTATCTGATATCGTGTATTTGGAGGATGTATTGTCAGAAGCAAAGGTCGCTCGAGCAAAGGCTGCTCATCACTAAATGCTAGTGTGTGCATATATTTCTTTGTGCATTGCGTGGGGCCATGGGCCTTCTATGGAAACGGGTTCTGTAAATCACTTGGATGGAGACAGAAAGGCTAGGCCCTATCTTCTGCAGGCAGAATATGTTTACCCCTTTCGTTAGTCAGGAATGTGTTTCTGCGGAGCAGGGCAGATAACTGTAGGCAAAATACTGACTTGGCAGGCCAGGCTGGGCACCTCTCGGCTGAGCAGGAAGTAAGTGAGAGGTCAGGGATACATAACTAAACTGCAGCTTTCAGAGTATCAGGAGGCTCGGAGCCTGAATTCGGGTCCTGGCTCGGCTGTGCCACAAAAACGAGTTCATCTCGACTTTTAAACGTGTACCATGTAAATGCATTGGCAACATAGGCCTCAGTGCAGAATTAACATTTCATTCATGGAGGGCCTAATAACTGACATGCTAACATTGGACGGAAATGCAGAGCCATTATTATTACAGGCATGAGAAGGGAATTGCATTGTAACATGGACATACATGGGGAATATGTACATACATAGGGTGCGTGTAGGGGACACACTGGCCACGTAAAATTTCTATTTCCTCACGATTTAGCATGGTCTCATGTTAGATGGGTGAGCACAGTATTTCTATGCCAAACAGTACCCTTCCTTTTGGTTTCCAACTTTGTTTACAATGGGGATACCAAATATTATGGCTCACGCATTGCTACAATACCTCGTATCCCCTACATTCATGTGTTACCCATTAACCATTGGAGACTTGAAGTTGCCTTTTATTTGAAAGCAGACTACAGCATCTTTTCAGATTTTTTTAAATCTTTCTACAAGATTTTACGTCCAGTTCTCCTAGGGGATACCAAATATAATGGCCTATACTGGCTATTATATCTGGTATCCCTTGTGTTTCTGGGGTTAGAACTTACCAGTATTCAATTTGACATGGTCCTATGTTGGATGGATGAGCCCAGTATTTCTATGGCAAAGGGCACCATTCCTTTTGCTCTCTAACATTGTTTACAAAGGTGATACCAAATATTATGACTCACTAATTGCTGTAATATCTCGTATCCCTACGTTTCATTGGTTGCCTTTAGCCATTGACCACTTAAAGTTGTCTTTTCTTTGATAAGAGACTAAAGTATCTTTTCACATTTTTTACATTATTCCACAAGATTGTACGTCAGATTCCCTATGGGGATACCATATATAATGGCCTTTACTGTCTGTAATATTCGGTATTCCTTATGTTTCTGGGGTTAGAACTTCCCAGTATTCAATGTGACATGGTCTTTTGTGCTATGGGTGAGCACAGTATTTGTATGCCAAATAGCACCATTCCTTTTGCTTTCCAACATCTTTTACAATGGGGATACCTAATATTATGGCTCAGGCATTGCTGTACTATCTTGCATCCCCTGCGTTTGTTTTGTTAGCCATTAGCCATTGACCACTTGAAATTGCCTTTTATATGAAACCAGACAACAGCATCTTTTAACATTTTTTAGATCTTTCCACAAGATTTTACATCTGGTTCCCTTTGGGAATACCATATTTGGGGCCAGATGTAGGTCGCCAAATACTTGTCGGTAACGGCCCAAAATCGGTAAAATCGGCCGTTACCGACCAGTATAGCGAGAAAGAGACGTAGGTGACCAAAAACTACCGAATCGGTAAAAATGAATCGGAAAAATACCGACTCGGTATTTACCGAGTACATATTTACCGATTCGTAATTTACCGATAGGAAACTTACCGAGTCCTTTTTCACGGAATCGGTAAATAAGAAATCGGAAAACATGCCCATCGAGATGTAGGAAAGGCCAAAAATACGGAATACATTGAAATTCGGTATTTAAGAGTCGGTATTTACCATGGACTGAAAGGTGGTGGTAACCATGTGCATGCTATAAAAAAGGGCCCAAAATGTAACAGTGTTGTCAAAATGGCGGCACTCTATGTGATTGCGAGGAGGCGAAGGCTACAGGCTGCAGGTCTGAGGGTATGGCAAAGGGAGGAGCAGGTGTACAGGCAGAGGATCACTCTGTTCCAATTGACTGAGCCTAAGATACTCCAGAGGTACAGGCTGCACCCGAATACCATCATGGACCTAATAAGGGACCTCCACCCATACCTGGATCATCCAACACCCAGGGCCCACGCCATCCCTCCCCATGTCCAGGTGCTGTGTAGCATATACCTGCTTGCCTCTGGGAGCTACCAGAGTGTGATAGCTGCAGTAGGAGGTGTATCCCAGAGCTGTCTGTCCCGTTTTTTCAGGAAGTTCCTGGATGTCATGACTCAGAGATTGGGACATTACATACAGTTCCCTGACACACCTGCGGAACTTGCCAAAACAAAAACAGACTTCTATGGACTGGCACACTTCCCGCATGTGATAGGCTGCATTGATGGCACCCACATTCCCCTATGCCCACCTGCAGCCACCGAACACATCTACAGAAACCGTAAGTCTACGCACTCCATCAACGTTCAGGTGATATGCAATGCAGGGGACATCATCATCGACATAGTAGCAAAATTTCCAGGGAGCACGCACGACTCCTACATATTCCAGAACAGCGGAATATACACACGGCTACTGAATGGAGGTTTTGGAGATGGATATCTGTTAGGTATAAATGTTGTACACACCCTGAAATGGATCTCAGCTCAATGTGAAATGTGAATGTAACTCATGTACCTCTCGTTCTCTCCCAGGTGATAGTGCATATGCCCTGCGTTCCTTTGTGCTGACACCGTACCTGAACCCAACCAACAGAGCAGAAAGGCGATACAATGTGGCACACAGGTCCACCTGCAACGTAGTGGAGAGAACCTTTGGACTCCTGAAGAGCAAGTTCCGTTGCCTCCACAAAAGTGGAGGTGCGCGACAGTACACCCCCATCCTGTGTTGCAAAATAATAGTGACCTGTGCCATATTGCACAATCTTGCTACCAAGGAAGGCACAGAGGTGGAGTTGACACATCATGAGAACATAGATGACGACCAAGAACATGCAGAGCCCCAGGCAACAGGACCAGCCGCACTAGATGGTAGATTGAGACGGACAGAAATAACACAACGATATTTCTAGTTAAAGTATGACACATACACAGGTATTCTCCAGGACATGAGTAGTTTAATCAGCACTGCATCATAATTGTCACATGAAAGTACGGCAACGTCACTGGCTGCACATTCTCAGTTTCTGTCACTGTGTGCAGTAGAGTCAGTCTCCTGCATAGTTCAGTGCTTGCGTCCTCACACTACATTGCGGGATTTGGTGCCTGTCCTTCAGGTTCCCTGCTGGTGCCTGTCTCCGCATGGCTGTGCCTGCCACTCCTGCGCCCCTCCGGTACAGGTGTACTGGAGCCACTCCTGCTGGTTGACCCCTCAGTCTCCTCCACACCCGTGTCACCAGCATTGCCTGTGTTTGAGGTCAACATCTGCTCCATCACAGAGGTCACTCTACCCATGCCCCGTGTTAAGTCTGTGCAGCAGTGCACTATAGCTTCCTGCATTGATATGGAGCGTCTGCAGAGGAGTGCTGTATTGGTAGCGAACCTATTCATGGCCTTGGTCTGTTGGCGCATGCACTGGCGTTCCCTGGCACGCTGGAAATGATCCCTGTCCAACTTGTCGGATAGGACTCCCATGTATGTCGAGATGTCAGTGATCCCTTGTGCAATGTGCTCCAGGCTAGATGCCATTTGGCTTATGCCCTTGTCCATGTTGGACATTTTTGTGTTCATACAGCGCACCTGCCTATGCATGGCTTGCAGTGATTTGGCCTGCTGGCGTTGAACTTTAACCATCGTGCCCACAGAAGACGCTCTCCCCTTCCTGGCCCTCCCCACCCTCACGTGCCCTCCTGCCAAGGACACTGGTGCGCGCTGCACCTGCTGCAATAGTTGGTCTTGGCCTGTCAGCCACTGGTGCAGTCTTTTGGTGGGCATCTTCCTCATCCTCTGATTCAGAGGTCTGCAGGATCCTCTGCAGGGGCTCCGCATGGCTACTTTCCCCTCCCGGCATGGACCCTCTGGACATTGCACTGGGTGTGTTAATGAGGTCAGGAGATCCAAACAACAGAGGGGACATTGGGACAGGTGTAGTGGGTGGGTCTGGAGATGAGGGCTCCTGGGTGGGGCCGTTTCCTCCTTCTCCAGCGCTGTGACTACTTTTCCTCTTTTCTTTCTCCCCTCTTTTAGTTGTTGCTGCCCTCTCCTCCCTCGGCGGTGCAGAACTACGTGACGACTCTCCTGTGGAATCAAATTGACATAGGGTCAATGTTGTTGTTTGTCTGTGTGTGTTTCTTAATTAAATAGTCTGTACACCTTTGCACAGTCCACATTGCTTGTTTGGTGATGTGTGGGGCATGCCTTGCTGAGTCATGTGTGGTGTACATTGCATCTGTGTATACATGACTACGTCTACCATGATGCATTGCTGCCACAAAGTCTGAGCTCTCCTGCAGTGTGATGTGTGTACACAGTGGGGTACAGGGTTGGGATTGCTGGGGGTGGATGTTGGAACATGCCACTTACCTTGTTTCTTGGCTGCTTTCGCCGTGCTGTCCAGGTCTCCTATCCAATGGATGCAATCAGGCTCTATGGTGGTTTCCACAAGCTCCTCTATTGGTGTCAGTTTTGGTGCTTTGCTCCTGCAATCTCCAGTCACACCAGCATCCTTCTTCTGTCCTGCAATTTTCTTCTTCATCACAATGCGCAGGTCATACCACCTCTTTTTGATGTCCTCAATCTCCCCGTGGGTGACACCTATGGCATTGACTTTTGCCTGGATAGCTAGCCAAATGTTCCTCTTCACAGTCTCTGCAACATGCAGAGACAGTCTCCCAAATATTTGGCTGTAGTGGCTAACTAGTTCATCCACAGCCACCTGTAGTTCCTCTGGACTGAACTTAATCTTTCTTTTCCTCTCACCACCATCCTTTTGCCCTTCCTGTGCCTCCATTGTGTCAGTCTGCTTGCCTGTGGATGCTCTGCTCCTCTCTCCTCTGCAGAACTGTTTGTTCTGTTGGTTTCCACCTGCATGGGTGTGGCCACTCCCAGGTGCTGGGGTGGGGTGCTTCACTCTCATTGGTTGGATTCACATGGCCTAGGTTGTGGGGTGTGTAGGCTGTCCCTGATTGGTTGCCAGGCTCACATGGCGTGTTTCAAACTTCCGAATCAGTAATTACCGATTCGGTAAATTCTGATTCGGTAAAATCCGATTCGGATTTTTCCGATTCGATGAATCCCATTCATTCCTATGGGCCATGTGGCCCATAGGGTTGCTTGGGTTTCACCGACTCGGAAATTAGCGACTCAGATTATTCCGATTCGGTAATTACCGATTTGGGGTAACGAGTCATACCGATTCGGTAACTTTTACCGATTTTTTAGCTACATACCATTTACCGATTCAGGAATACCGATTCGGTATGAGTCGGTATTTATGAGTCGGTAAATGGAGATTACCTACATCTGGCCCATAATGCTTATTCCAGGTATATTATCTTGTATCCACTATGTTTCTTGGGTTAGAACTTGCCAGGATTCGATTTGGCATGATCTTATGTTAGATGGTTGAGCACAGTATTTCTTTGCCAAATAGTACCCTTCCTTTTGCTTTCCAACATCGTTTACAATGAGGATACAAAATATTATGGCTCAAGCATTGCCGCAATATCTTGTATCCCCAACCTTTCAAGGATTACCCATTAACCGTTAGAAACTTGAAGTTGCCTTTTATTTGAAAGCAGACTACAGCATCTTTTCAGATTTTTGACATCTTTCCACAAGATTTTACATCCCGTTCTCTTAGGGCATACCAAATATAATGGACTTTACCGGTACAATATTTGGTATCCTCAGCGTTTCTCGGGTTAGAAGTTACCGAGATTCAATTTGACATCACCTTATGTTGCATGAGGGAGCACAGTATTTCTATAACAAATATCACCATTGCTTTTGCTTTCCAACCTCAATTACTTTGGGGATACCAAATATTATGGTTCACATATTACTGTAGTATCTTATATTCCTTATGTTTCAAGGGTTACACATTAGCCATTGACTAGTTGAAATTGCCTTTTATTTATAAGCAGACTACATTAGCTTTTCACATTTTTTATATTATTCCACAAGACTTTATAACCGGTTCACTTAGGGGATACCAAATACAATGGCATTTACCGCCTATAATATGTGGTGTCCCCTGTGTTTCTCGGGTTAGAATGTACCAGGATACAATTTGACATGGTCTAATGTTGGATGGGTGAGCACAATATTTCTATTTCAAATAGCACCCTTCCTTTTGCTTTCCAACATTGGTTACTATGGGGGATACCCAATAATATGGCAAACGTATTACTGTAATATCTCATATCCCCTACATTTCATGGGCTACCATTAAGTCATTGACCAGTTGAGGTTGCCATTTATTTGATAACAGACTTTGACCATTTTATACATCATTCCACAACATTTTACATCTGGTTCCTTTAAGGGGGATACCACACATTATTGGCTATACCTGCTATAATATTTTGTACCCCTTGTGTTTCCAGAGTTAGAACTTACCAAGATTCAATTTGACATGGTCTTATGTTGGCTTGGTGAGCACAGTATTTCTATGCCTAATAGCACCCTTCCTTTAACTTTCCAACATTGGTTACTATGAGGATACCAAATAATATGCCTCACACATTCCTGTAATACCTTGTATCCCCTACGTTTCATGGGCTACCCTTCAGACCTTCAGCAGTTGAAGTTGCCTTTTATTTGTTTGCACACTACAGTATCTTTTCACATCTTATACATCATTTCACAGCATTTTACATCTGGTTCCTTTATGGGATACCATATTTAATGGGCTATATCATCTATAATATTTGGAACCCCCTGTGTTTCTCGGTTTATAACTTACCAGGATTCAATTGGACATGGTCTTATGTTGGGTGGGTGAGCACAGTATTTCTATGCCAAATAATACCCTTCCTTTTGCTTCCCAACATCAGTTACTATGGGTATACGAATTATGACTCACACATTGCTGTAATATCTTGTATCCCCTTCAGTTCTTGGGCTACGGTTCAGCCATTGACCAGTTGAGGTTGACATGTATGTGGGTGCACAGTCTAAATATCGAGTTTATTATATCGACCTACAGAAATATCCAGTTTTTAATATCGAAAATACAGAATATCGAGGTCAAGAATATCGTTGGACAGAATATCGATCCTAAGGTAAGTAATATCGATTTTTTTTATATCGTTGTAAGTAATATAGAAGTCAATGATATCGATATCAAATATAACAATGTTACTAATCTCGATGTTACTAATATCGATTTTTGTACTTTTATTACAGTATTTTACTTGTTTTAAATTATATGTGTACTATTTTTATATATTAATGTTATTTTTAAGTAAATTTTATGTTTTAGTACCGGAGCGGGTTGTGGGTTTATAGGGGAATAGGGTGGGAAGTAATTTAATAATAGTAAATTAATTATTAATTTTTAGGAGTTAATAATGAATTTTAATTAATTTTTGGATGTAAGTTCTGTAGCGGGTAGTGGGTTTATAGGGGAATTGGGTAGGAAGTATTTTAATTGTAATTAAGTAATGATTTATTTTTATTTTTTGGAATTCATGATTAAATTATTTTCAATTAATTAATAATTATATTTTTTATTTGTTAATTAAACTTTTTAATTGGTAATTAATGTTTGTAATTGAGAATTAATTTTAATTGGTAATTAATATTTGTAATTGGTTATTAATGTTTGTAATTGGTAATTAATTTTTTAATTTGTAATTATTATTTTTTATTTGGAAATTATTTTTTATTAATTGGTAGTTAATTTTTTTTTAAAGTATATTTTGGTATACAAAATAATTTTATTGTTTAATTTTTTTAAATTGCTAATCAATTTTTATTCATTAAAATGTTCTTTTTTTTTAAAAATCTTTTTTTTAAAAATATGTATTATTTGGTAACTAATATTTATTAATTAATATTTATTGGTATTTATTGTTAAATAATTATTCAATTGTAGGAGGAGGAGCTACGACAGCAAGCAAGATGGCCGCATAGTCTCCCGGCTCCGCTGACCTCCGTCTTTCGCTCGAAGATCCTGTCATCTATCCTGATTTCCCGCCCCATATCCGTGTGTATGAACTAATCTGCAGTCCGATGGAGCGATTCCGAGACTTTTTCGACATTGTGGAGTGGAGTAATGTCGAGGTTTGATTTGAGGCCTAACCCAGTCTGGAAGCCAGGGTCTCGAGTGCTGGTCCAGCCGGGTCCTAGTTGAACAACAGCGGACCCGTGAGGGCGGCAGGGTCCGGTCCATGGAACTTTCGACATCTTTTGGATTGCTTTGCTGCCGATCTGCTGCCTTGCACCGTATCGGAGGTGAGGAGACGAGTGACGCCCGAGGCGGTGTGGCGGGGGTCCCTGACCCGGAGGCCTAGCGTTTGCATCGCCGGTGCCTTTGGGTTGGAGACTTGGCGCGCACTAACGCATGTTGACGATCTGTCCCTCACGGTTCATTCCTGCTCCGACTAATCTTACCCCGGGGAAGGCGACTCTCCGTGGGAATCACTATGCCTGATGTTATGCAGAACCTGGCGGAGCGGGCTAAGTGCGGCCCTTCATTGCGGTCAATGCTGGCAGCCCTTGAGGCACTTCAGGCGACTATGGAGGCCCAGGTCTGGAATCTGATGTCGGCAGCGGATGGAATTAGAGGGTCGGGACCGGACCCTGACTCGTTGCCCGGGACCGGGCGGCCAGCTCACCTCCCGACAGACACCCCAGCGGTGCATTCAGACCCGGTGCTTGGAGCTGTGCCTGCCCTTACAGAAGTGGAACTGTTGGAACATGCTGAGATCGGCGTTTCAACTATATGGTCGGAATCTTTGGTTTTGCAACCGGCGGAACATTTAACTGCTGTTCCCATTCTGGAACCTTTTGGTCGGAACTGTGAACTGTGTTGGATTGTGTTGCACCCCCTTCCCAGCTGGTCCATCAAGATGGCGGATGAGACAGTGCCTGGCCTTGGAGTCGGGGAGGGGCATCGTTGGAACCGACCGTCTGCTTTGGGACTTGCCATCCTTTCTCCATCTAACAGACCATATTTCGGCAACTTCTGTGTAAATTTTGACAATTTGACGATGGGGCTCTACTTATCGGAGGGAATCAGCAAATTTGATCGACGGGACCAAGGCTGAGACTGTTGTTTGGGGTTTCACACTATGGTTTCATCGGTAACGGGATTGCTTTACTAGGTTAACGGAGACCGGGGCGGGGTTTATAGTTTCCTCCGGTGTACTTTTCTATTGTGGTCTGCTCGATTGTGTCAGCTTTGTGGGGGATTCTTCGTTAAGGCGGTGGGGAAAGACCGGGAATGCGTATGATATAGCCCTCCTCCATTTCTCCTTTTAGGGTAGGGGTTTAGTTCCTTCTTTCTTTCTCTTTGTTCTTCCTATATTTCGGGTTTCAGTTCTTTGGGGCGACAGGCACGCTGCTAGAGGGGTAGGCCGTAGTCATCTGCAGGGGTGCAGGGTGGGGGCGGGAATTTTGTTTTTCCGTATTGTTTCTATGGCCTTTTTTCTGTTTCTTATCTTTCCTTGCGTTTTCTTTCGTTTCTTCCCTTTTCGGGTCAGCATAGTGGGTCCATTCTTCTGTCAATTGTCGACTTTTTTTATCTGTGCCTATACTTTTCACGGTATTTCAGTATCATTAGGCGAGCGCTGAACTGGTGCGAACTGTGATTGTATGCTTGTTTATCCTGAATTGTCTGCCTTAGCGCCACTGTCTTAAATGAGATCGATCTAATTGTGGAAATCCTACTATTTTGCCCGCCCTTTATGTGACTTTGTGATATTGTATGGCACCTGAACCTTCTATTTTTATATTGTAAAATGGAGCCTTTAGAATCCTGTCATTCGCATGGTATGTTCTATAGCCAGTTTTAATTGAAGTTGTGGTACATTTGCTTCCCGGGAGGCCGAGTCTTGCCCTAACTGACTTGCTGTGATGAAACTGATTAGCGGCCGGCCCTGGTGGTTGTAGGCCCATATTTGTAACTGGTTGAAGTGTTAATAAAGGTTTCCCCCCCCCCAAAAAAAAAACAATTATTCAATTGTAATTATGTTTTTTATCATTATTAATGGGTATTTGTAAATGATGTTGAGTTGTTTAAAATTTAAATTATTATTTATTTTAATTCCAATTTTTTTTATAAGTATGTTATATATAATTTCTATGCTATCCAACGCTTTCCCTACTGTTGCACTCACTGGTGTGGGAATAGTAATTTTTATCCACCCGCTATCCAACGCTTTCCCTACTGTTGCTCTCACTGGAGTGGGAATAGTAATTTTACCCCTACGCTATCCAACGCTTTCCCTACTGTTGCACTCACTGGAGTGGGAATAGTAATTTTTACCCACCCGCTATCCAACGCTTTCCCTATCGTTACACTCACTGGAGTGGGAATAGTAATTTTTACCCATACGCTATCCAACGCTTTCCCTACTGTTTCACTCTCTGGAGTTGGACTAGTAATTTTTACCCACCCGCTATCGAACGCTTTTCCTACTGTTGCACTCACTGGAGTGGGAATAGTCATTCTTACCGCTACGCTATCCAAAGCTTTGCCGACTGTTGCACTCCCTGGATTGGGAATATTAATTTTAACCCACCCGCTATCCAACGCTTTCCCTTCTGTTGCACTCTCTGGAGTGGAAATAGTAATTTTTACCCCTACACTATCCAACGCTTTCTCTACTGTTGCACTGTCTGGAGTGGGAATAGTAATGTATACCCCTACGCTATCCAACGTTTTCCCTACTGTTTCACTCTCTGGAATTGGAATAGTAATTTTTACCTACCCGCTATCTAACGCTTTCCCTACTGTTGCACTCACTGGAGTGGGAATAGTAATTTTTACCCCTACGCTATCCAATGCTTTCTCTACTGCTGCACTCACTGGAGTGGGAATAGTAATTTTTACCCACCCGCTATCCAAAGCTTTCCCTACTGTTGCACTCTCTGGAGTTGGAATAGTATTTTTTACCCTTACGCTATCCAACGCTTTCCCTACTGTTGCACTCTCTGGAGTCAGAATAGTAATTTTTACCCCTATGCGATCCAACGTTTTTCCTACTGTTGCACACTCTGGAGTGGGAATAGTAATTTTTACCCCTACGCTATTTAACGCTTTCCCTACTGTTGAATTTTCTGGAGTGGGAATAGTAATGTTATGTTCTACGATATCCAATGTTTTCATTACTGTAGGTTTTTTGGACTTTAATTAGAAGTTTTATTTATTAATGTATTTAATATTTTTTGTATTATTTTTAGATAATATGGTATTTAATTAACTTTAAAAATATTGAAAGTATATTTAATTTTTTTAATTTATTAAATATAATTATTTATTGTTATGTATGTTTTATTTTATGTGTGTGGATGTATTTGTAATTTATAGTATTTTTTTATAATTTATAAGTAATTAAAATAATTATTAAAAATTATTAGGTACATACATAATATATACTGTATGTATATTTTTAATTAAAATTGTATTAATAAATATGTATTATTTATTAATTTTAAACATTATTAAATATATTTAAAAATGTTGATTTTATTTTATATTTTTTAATATATTTTTTATTGCGAAAGTATAAAAGAGGCACAAAGTACATGGTCATTGAGACCGCTTATATGTAGAAGATGATAACATGCTGTTGCAAGGGTAATACACAGCCACATATGGCCCACATCCCGGAGGCTGGGCGACGTAGGAGCAAAGCATGTAAGGAGGAAAGGAAGATTGCATTTGTGCTCTAAGGATATGAAACTATCGTTACATTCGCTAATTTTCTTATTTTTTAATCTTATTTTATGTAACTTTTTAACAATAACCAAAACCCCAAGAATGGCATCATTAGTACAGAGTCGAACAAAGTAGGTCATTTATGCAGGATCCAGCTAAGGCGCAGTCATTATAATGTAGTACGGACCTATGGGGATCACAGCTATGTACAAGCATATATATCAAGGAATATCGGTGTGGCTACGTAGGGTCTTTACACTGGATCCAAACTCCCCACATCAACCCCCTCCCCATCACAGTCAGACTCCGAGTTAGTGGGAGTAAATAACTCAGCACTGGTGGCATGCGAATCATCCTCCGCCAGCCCTTACATGCACAAGATCCTCCAAGCCTGCAGATCATCCTGCAGCTTCCCATCCCTACGAGTGCGTTGCATGTGCGTCTCCTCAGCTAAGGCCCATTCTCTTGCATCCCTCAGCCAAAGGGAAATCTCGGGTGCCCTCTGACCCATCCAGGTGATAGCCACGCGCCTCCTCGCCAGAACTAGCAAGAGTTGCAAGAATTTATAAGACAGCTTCTTCTTTCTGGGCTTGGGCACCAGCACCAAGAGACAATGGATTGGGTCTAAAAGAAGCCTAATTTGTGTGGCTCGGGCAATGTGGGCCACCACTTTCTGCCAAAAGTCCTGAACCAGAGGGCATTCCCATGCCAAGTGCAGAAAACCCGCCCTCTGCGCCCCACACCTAGGGCAAGTGTGTCGTTTATCCACCAATATGCGATGCAGGGAAACAGGGGTCATATAGGTTCGATGGACAAAGTTAAAATGTATAAGTTTAAAACGTGCATTGCAGGAGACCTTACGGGTCAAAAGCCCGATCCTTTTCCATTGGTCAGGCTCCAGTTCCACCCCTAAGTCCGCCTCCCAAGCCGCCCAAGCCGGTGCCATCGGGGGGGTCGAGTCTCGGCGCATGGCCGAGTAGAGAAGGGAGATCAACCGTTTGCCTCTTCCACAGGATAAAATGATGTCATGAGTATAGGTGAGTGGAGGTGCCTCTGGATATTGGGGCCACGTTGTCCTGGCCACGTCCTGGAGGCTTCTGTAGTGGAGGTATTGCCCCCCGCTTAGCTCAAAGGACTCCATGGCACGTTCAAAGGACAGAAAGGAGTCGTCCGGGTAGAGGTCCGCTAGTGTCTCGCATCCGCCGGAGCGCTACTCCCGGTAGGACATATTCTCTTCCAACCGGAGTATAGGGGCCAAGATCCATATTGGGAGCTCCCTATGAAACGGTGCCCGTCTCAACACCTTTTCTACAAACCGCTGCCAAATTCCGGCTGTGTGGCGCACCACATATGGTAGAGTGTTATCAGCACCGCGGCCCTGAATCAAAGCGCCCGTAGGACCTTTTCATTCGCCGTACCAGCCAGCAGTGCCAGTTCCCAATTCTCCTCCTCAGCAAACCACCTTGCGGCTGGGAGAAGCTGCGCTGCATAATAATATAGGTAAAATCTCGGGGCCTCGGGGCCTCGAGGCCTCCTTCTTCCCAACACCGCGTTACTGTGTGTAAAGCTACCCTGCTGCGCCCACCCGCCCAGAGTAGGGAGGTGAGGAGCGAGTCCAACGTGTGAAACACTCGGGGAGGTAACGGACATAGGGTGTTCTGTAAGACATATGGGATCCTAGAGCATCACCATTTTGGCGATCGCCAACCGTCCCATGAGAGAAAGAGGAAGCGTGTTCCAAAAGGTAACAGATTTGTGGAGGGCTTTGAGTACTCTGTCTACATTGTGAGTCAGTAGGGCCTCCTCAGATGTGGCCACCTGAATGCCAAGATATCGGAACGCCTCCTGCTCACAACGAAGGCCCAAATAGGGCATATCCATGCCCGGGTCCGGGACACAGCCCGTCAACGGGAAAACCAGGGATTTGTTAAGATTAATACGCAACCCAGAGGCTGCACCAAAGTGGTCCAGGATCCGCATCAAGACGGGGAGGGCCTCAGAGGGGGAGGTCAGATAGAAGAGCGCATCATCTGCGTAGAGGGAGACCACATTAGTAGTGTCACCCACAGTTATCCCCCATTGCTGTAGTTCAGTGGGGGCGGAAATGGCAAGGGGCTCAATTGCGAGAGCGAACAGGAGAGGGGAGAGAGGACAACCCTGCCGGGTGCCTCTCTCCAATGACCACTCTTCTGAGCGGGCCGACCCCAGCCGCACTCTGGCCCGGGGCGCTCCATAGAGCACCCGGATCCAATTGCGAAATCCAGGTCCAAATCCCGTTTTCTGCATTAAATATCCCCAATGTACTGTGTCGAAGGCTTTAGCCAAATCAATTGACACCAACACATGAGGACCCTCTCTTCCTTGTACCTCATGCAGGACATGATTCAGGCAGGTCAAATTCATCGCCGTGTTACGACCCGGGATAAATCCGCACTGGTCGGAGTGGATCAGTCGAGTCATGAGTGGGGCAAGGCGAGTGGCCAACAACTTAGTAAGGATTTTTGCATCCGTATTAATCAAAGTGATAGGGCGGTACGCCGCAGGATCAGTACTATCACCACCTGGCTTCAAAATCATGCACACTTCTCCTTGATTCATGGTGGGCGGAAGGGCGCCAGTATGCAGAGCCTCATTGTAAACTTGCAACAGGAGGGGAGCTAGAACGTGCCCGAAGGAATGATAGAACTCGGCCGGATATCCGTCCCCACCAGGGGTCTTAGCACGAGGGATGGCGGCTATCGCTGCACTAATCTCACCCAGTGTCAGTTTCGTATCTAGTTCTTTTGCCGCCGCCTCCGGCAGGGTTTGGAGGTCCATGTCCTCAAGGTACGAGTGATAGGCATCCTCCGTAACCGATGGGTCAGCTTCATATACAGCCTGCAGATGGCACCGGAGGACCTCAAGGATATCGGACTCAGAGTCGACCACAACTCCATTCAAGTCGCGTAGGGCAACTATCCTTTCAGGTGCGAACTCACGGCGAAGTATCCAGGCCAATAAGCGGCCAGATTTATCACCTTTGCAGTGGAGATGTTGCCGGTATTGGCCCAATGTAAATTTGTCAAGTCTGGTGAGGATGTCATGCATCGATACCAGGGCGTCCCTCTCCATTTGTTGATCTAATGTGTCCGGATCGGATCGGGACTGGGTGCGTTGAAGCACAACTTCTGCATCCTGCAACTCAGACAACAATTGTTTCCGGACCCCATAAGTGAGGCCCATGCACGCTCCACGCACCACTGCCTTCAAGGCGTCCCATTTAGTAGAGTAGGGTAGCCCATCGCCCCCCAGTTTAGGTCCAAATAGTCCGACAGCGATGCCGCCACATGGTCCCTGCCCACTTGATCATGAAGGAGGTCCGCGGGCATTCTCCATGTACGGGGACGTGCAGCTCGATCAGGCCACTGCGCCACGCATGTCACTGGGGCGTGGTCCAATAAGTATCGGGCCTGATGGGTAACCGTCAAGGTGAGAGATGGGGTGAGGTTAGCCGCAAGAATACGGTCTAATCTGCTATGGATACAATGCGCCGGAGTGTAACATGTGTAGAGCTTCTGGGCAGGATGACAAGTTCGCCACACGTCTAGTGCTCCAAGATTATGCATCACTTCCCGTAAACGCGCCATCATACGGGACTTAGTGCCCGATCGGGGTGGATGACGGTCCAACTTAGGGTGCAATACGCAATTAAAATCCCCAAACCAAAGGAGGGGTGCATCCAAACTCGAAGCCACAAGATCTTGGATTCGAGAGAAAAAGGCTGGGTCATCAGTGTTCGGGGCATAGGTGTTAAGGAGCAGGAGTTCTTTGTCGTCGATTCTAAGTCTCACTAATAGATACCTACCGTCCACGTCCGTGTCAATATATTGAACAGCGCAAGGAATCCCCGGGGCCACCCGACGAGGACCCCCCTAGCATATGTGGAGAAGGAGGAATGGAAAATCTGGCCCCTCCATTTCTTGGACAGCCGCTGCGCGCCGTCGTCGTCTAGATGGGTCTCCTGTAGACAAGCTACTGAGACCCCATGTCGTTTAAGGAAGGTGAGGACTCTGTGTCTCTTGGTGCAAGTACCCATACCACGCACATTCCACGTTAAAAATGTAAAAACCATGGCCAATGATTACACCCATTCGGGCCACAGTATAGGTACACCATGACCTGCCACCACTCGGCCCCCATTGCAATTAGACAGGGAGTAGCCCTGTCAGTGAGCCACCCACAAATCGGATTCAATATACACATGATGCCAACAATACCTTGTTCACGAACCCCAACCCGCCCTCCAAAAACCCCAAAACACAGAACTTTTGCAAAAACAGCAAGCAAGAGGATAGCAACAAAGAAAAACACCACCCCGCCCTTCCCCTGCCAGTGCCATGACGTACACAGCCACCCCATACAACTTATTCAACACACAATCACACACACCAAATCAACCCCACCCACCCTCCCTCCCAGCTCCCTGAAAGACCCAATGATCCTAAGATAGTACCCGGGCATGTCTTTTCACCTCTGTTAGCAGTTCGGGCAAGATGTTACTCAAGACGAAAGTTGGCCCCATCCTCCCCCCCCCCCGATAAGGGCGCAAGTCCTCTATCATGGTCCATTATCTAAAACCCTCAGTGTTAATGAGGAGCCGTGGTAGCCTACCAATGTGTCAATATGAGGTCCCCCAATCGGTGGACATCCGCACATACAGGAACATCCAACTCAAGTCAATAATTTATTCCAACCTTGGCTCAGGGAGGGCCGTCTCCGGGACCACCGGGGCTGTAGAGTCTGTGTCCACCGGTGTTTCCTGCAGAGTGTCCAGAACCAAAATCTCACCAGGGGTAGGAGCCCCAGGTGATCTCGTCCCGCTCTCATCGGTGATGTTTCCATATGAATAGCTCCATCCGCCCCCACTGTAGGTCGAGTCTCAGGAGAACCACGGGATCTAGATTGGCGTCTTCCCCTACCCCGGCGCTTATTCTGTGGTCTGGTCCCCCAAGTTTCACGGGGGCCACCTCGCTCACCCGGGGGTAGGTCATCTCCTCTGATCTCAAGCCAAGCCCAAACCTCCGCTGGTGTCTCAAAGAAGTACGCTCGGCCCTGGGAGAGCACCTTGAGTTTGGCTGGATATAAAAGCATATACTGGAGTTTCATGTCACTGAGTTTTTTTTTAACTCCAAAGTAGGATTTTCTTTGTTCCTGCACTTGTTGGGTGTAGTCAGGGTAAATTGACATGTGGCTGTTCTCAATCATGAGGGACTCTGTCTCCCGTGCAGCCCTCAAAATACAGTCACGGTCCTTATAGTTCAGGATCTTTGCGATGAGGGCTCTAGGAGCTTCGCCTGGGCGTGGAGGGGGCACAAGGGCTCTATGCGCCCGTTCCACAACGAATACACTGGACAAACCAGACGGGCACAGATGCGTGCGGATCCAAGTTTCTAGGAAGCATTCAGGGTTTCCAGCCTCCAATAGTTCCGGCACTCCTAGGACCCTTATGTTGCTTTGACGGGCCCTCCCCTCCGCGTCCTCAGCACGTCTCTCCAATGCGCGGGTGGTAGATGTAAGTTGCGCAACTGTTTTTTGTAAAGAGGCCACCTCACCCTGTAATTGTGTAATATTGCCCTCCACATCTGAAACTTTGTCTGCCACTTTGCGGAGATCAGTCCGGAGTAGGTTCATTTCTATAGAAACAGTCTCTATCTGTCGCTCCAGGGCAGAGTGAGAACCTTGAATAGCTTTCAAGATTTCGGCTCCAGATGGTTCCACAGGGCCCTCACTCCTGTCCTCGGGCCCCGTCTGTCGCGTGATCCTCTGCGATGGCAGGCGTGGGGTAGTATATTGCACAATAGTGTTAGGTTGGGAGCCCTTTGAGGACCGATCCTTGCGAGCCGCCATCTTACAAGGTAGAAGCTGCACCTATCCAGTGCGTGCTAGAGGGCTCTCCCTAGGCTTCGCCGGTCTGAGAAAGCAAGTGCGAGGAGGCCCAGGCCAGGGGCTGGTAGCGATAAGGTCGCGGTAAGACTCGTGACAATCAGAGTATGGGCAGCGTTCAAGGCCAGCCAGGCGACCCCACAGCAAGGATAGTGCGGTGGTAGCGGTCTCCCGACCCCTTGACAACGTGACGAGTCCAACAGTGATCAGAGCCCTGCGCCTGTCAAAGGAGCGAAGAGGGGGCGGCCGGTCTGCCCATCAAGGCACCCCACAAAGATCCCCATACCTTCAGTTGGCAGCAGTTCGGTCTCAAGGGCTCCAGGAGCACCCCCCCGGATGGGCACTCAGTTGCAGGTCTAGCTGTATCAAGGATCTCCCCCCCCGCAGGCGTCCACAGCACCATCCAGGAATCGCCAATTCATGCAGTCAAAGATGGCGGACGAGCGCGGGACGGACGCCAGCGCTGCCGCCATTTCCAATGCTCCTCGTCCCACATCCCCCCCTGGGAATTGGATCACCAGCAACGGCCAGCGGGGGGTTCTAAGTCAGGCTTCAGCGCGGGAGGGGGGAGTGTTAGGCCGCAGTTCTCGTGTGTCCCGGCCAAGGGCTTAGAGTAGGCCGGCCGCCCAACAGCCCAGGAGACGCTGCGCTCGATGTGTGGTCCTGTCAGGGGCCGAGCACTTAGTTTTCTTCGCGCCTTGTGGGACCCCCGAGGTCCCGGGGGTCAGTCAGCCGATCCTCGGCAGGAGCAGCGCTCGGCCGGAAGCCTCGCTGCAGGGGCACCGCTCGGGAAGGACGGCGCCGTGATCCTCACACTCCGGCTGGTGGATATCACCGGGGTCCCGTGGCTGCCAATCACCACCTCCAGATGCACCCCAGCGGTGTAGCGTAGAGCGCTGGTGTCCGCCAAGGAGTTTCTCATGTCAGAATCCTCCGCGCTCATCTTCTGGGCGGGCCGCTCGTAGGTCAGCCCCACGTCTCAGGCCCAGACCGCGGCGTCGCGTAGTTCAAAGCGGCGCCGCAAGCGCTGACAGTGCCACCATCTCCGCTCACGGCCGAATCCCGAATCGCTCTTGCAGCGCAGGGGTCCCACTCGAGTTGGGAAGGTTTCCGGCACCGGTTTCAAGGACTTTGACAGCTCAGGCAGGATGTTTTTCCAGGATTTGCGGGTCTTCGGGACAGAGCTGGTGGAGCTCACGTCCTGTCGGCCATGCTGCTTGGCCACTCCCCCGTTTATTTTATTTTTAAGTATTATTTACTTTATTTTACTTTTTTTTTTACAGAAAAAAAACACAATTTTTTTAATTACGATATTTTTAACATCGATACTTTTATTTCGATATATTTGTACTTACAATGTTGTAGATAGGATGTCGATATACTTGCCTTCGATATTCCAGCGTCGATATTTCTGTAGGTCGATATTCTGTCCGTCGATATTCTTTCAGTGATCCATTTATTTGATAGCAGACTACAAGTAGCTTTTAACATTTTATACATCAATCCACAAGATTTTACAACCTGTTCATTTAGGGGATACCAATTATAATGGGCTATATCAGCTACAATATTTGGTATCCCCTGTGTTTCTCTGGTTAGAACTTACCAGGATTCAATTAGACATGGTCTTATGTTGGGGGGGTGAGCACAGTATTTCTATGGCAAATAGCACCCTTCCTTTTGCTTTCCAACATTGATTACTATGGGGATACCAAATATTATGGCTCACGCATTGCTGTAATATCTTGTATCCCCTGCATTTCATGGGCTTCCGTTCAGCCATTGGCCAGTTGAGGCTGACATTTATTTGATAGCAGACTACAGTAGCTCTTACCATTTTATACATCATTCCACAAAATTTTACATCTGGTTCTTTAAGAGGATAACATACATTATTGGTTATACCAGCTATAATAGTTGGCATCCAATGTGTTTCTCGGGTTAAAACTCACCAGTATTCAAGTTGACATGGTCTTATGCTGGATGGGTGAGCAGAGTATTTCTATGCCAAATAGCACCCTTCCTTTTGCTTTCCAACATCAGTTACTATGGGGATACCAAATATTAAGACACACGCATTGCTGTAATATATCGTATCCCCTTCATATCTTGGGCTACCGTTCAGCCATTGACCAGTTCAGTTTGACATTTATTTGATAGCAGACTACAGTCGCTTTTAACATTTTATACATCCATCCACAAGATTTTACAACCGGTTCCTTTAGAGGATACCACACATTATTGGCTACACCAGCTATAATATTTGGTATCCCATGTGTTTCCCGAGTTAGAACCTATCAAGATTCAATTTGACATGGTCTTATGTTGGATTTGTGAGCACAGTATTTCTATGCCTAATAGCACCCTTCCTTTAACTTTCCAACATCGGTTACTATGGGGATACCAAATATTATGGCTCACACATTGCTGTAATACCTCGCATCCCCTACATTTCATGATCTACCGTTCAGCCATTGACCAGTTGAGGTTGCCATTTATTTGATAGCAGACTACGTTGCTTTTACCATTTTATACATCATTCCACAAGATTTTTCAACCAGTTCCTACAGGGAATACCCTATATAATTAGCTATACCAGCTATAATAGTTGGCATCAAATGTGTTTCTCGGGTTAGAACTTACCAGGATTCAGAGTATTTTTATGCCAAATAGCACCCTTCCTTTTGCTTTCCAACATCAGTTACTATGGGAATACCAAATATTATGACACACGCATTGCTGTAATATATCATATCCCCTTCATATCTTGGTCTAATGTTCAGCCATTGACCAGTTGAGGTTGACACTTATTTGATAGCAGAGTACAGTAGCTTTTAACATTTTATACATCATTCCACAAGATTTTACAACTGGTTCCTTTAGAGGATACCATACATTATTGCTATACCAGCTATAATATTTGGTATCCTCTGTGTTTCACGAGTTAGAACTTATCAAGATTCAATTTGACATGGTCTTATGTTGAATTGGTGAGCACAGTGTTTCTATGCCTCATAGAACCCTTCCTTTAACTTTCCAACATCGGTTACTGTGGGGATACCAAATATTATGGCTCACACATTGCTGTAATACCTAGTATCCCCAATGTTTCCTGGGCTACCCTTGAGATATTCAGCAGTTGAAGTTGCCTTATATTTGTTGGCAGACTACAGTATCTTTTCACATCTTATACATCATTCCACCACATTTTACACGTGGGGGCATATTACCAAGACAGGCGATAAAATTATCGCCGCTTTAGCGGCAGGAAACTGCCACTACAGCGGCGATAATGGCCTTGATAATATGCCCTTGTGAATTCCCATAGCAGCCCAGGTTCTGGTGTTAACCTGGGCTGCTGTAGGAATTCACAAGGACATATTATCAAGGCCATTATTGCCGCTTTAGCTGCAGTTTCCTGCCGCTAAAGCGGCGATAATTTTATCGCCTTTCGTGATAATATACTAACTATAATATTTGGTATCCCCTGTGTCTCTCGGGTTTGAACTTACTAGGATTCAATTTGACATGGGTTTATTTTGGATGGGTGAGCACAATATTTCCATGCCAAATAGCCCCCTTTATTTTGCTTACCAACATTCTTTATAATGTGGATACCAGATATTTTTGCTCACACATTGATGTAATATCTTGTATCCCCTATGTTCCATGGGTTAACCTTTAGCCACTGACCCCTTTAAGTTGCCTTTTATTTTTTAGCAGACTACAACAGATTTTTACTTTGTTTACGTGATTCCACTAGATTCACTATATCCCCTTAGGGGATGCCAAATATAATGGCCTCTACCGTCTATAATATTTGGTATCCCTTTGTGTTTCTGGGGTTGGAACTTACCAGTATTCAATTTGACATGGTCTTATGTTGGATGGATGAGCACAGTATTTCTATGGCAAATAGCACCCTTTCTTTTGCTTTCCAACACCGTTTACAATGGGGATACCAAAAAAAATGGATCACTTATTGATGTGATACCTCGTATACCCTATGTTTCATGGGTTACCCTTTAGCCATTGACCACTTCAAATTGTCTTTCATTTGATAGCAGACTGCAGTATCTTTTCACATTTTTTACATCATTCCACAAGGTTTTATGTCGGGTTCCTTTAGGGAATACCAAAATATAATAGCCTATACCGGCTATAATATTTGGTATCCAAGTGTTTCTTGGTTTAGATCTTACTAGGATTCAATGTGATATGGTCTTGTGTTGGCTGCGTGAGCACAGTATTGCTCTGCCAAATGGCACCCTTCCGTGAGTCTTCCAACACCTTTTACAGCTTTTCAAGGGTTACCTTTAAGCCATTGTTCAACTGGAAATGCCTTTTGGTTTGATACTAGATTGCAGTTTCTTTTCACATTTTTGATGTCATCACGCAAACTTTCACATCCGGTTCCTTTGGGGAATACCAGATTTAATGGCCCATACCGACTATAATATTTTGTATCAAGGTTTATAAATTACCAGGATTCAATTGGACATTGTCTTATGTTGGCTTAGTGAGCATAGTACTTGTCTGCCAACTGGCACCCTTTCTTGAGTTTTCTAACATCTCCTACTATAGGGATACCAAATATTACAGCTTTTGCATTTGTTGTAATATCTCAAAACCCCTTCTTTTCATTAGTTACCCTTTAGCAATTGACCACCTAAAGTTGCCTTTTATTTGATAGCAGATTATAGTATTTGTTTGTATTTTTGATAACATTCCATCAACTTTTTTTTACATTCAGTTCCTATGAGGGCGCCTGGCAGCATTACACTGAGCTTACCCGCGGCCCAAACCTGGTGGCGAGTCAGTGGCGGTGGCACACTGTCTAGAACCTGCTGGTGCATCCACTTGGGGTTGATACGAATGTGGGTATGATGGTGACACCAAAATCTGCTAAGAACCCCATTTCAGTCATTGGGGATTCAGGGGGCACTCCACCTCTCCTGATAATGGGGCCGGCACGCTGGGCCAATCTCTACAGTCACTCTTTACAGTTTGAAAATATATTGCAGGCAATTCTGGACACACAAGCCACGATGAAGTTAAAGATCAAGGCAGTCTCCTTGGATGTGAACCTGCTCTGTACGGACCACAGGAAACTGGTGGAATATGTGCATGATGATGAATCCACATTAACTATGATGTTACCCACATTGCAAGAGCTACAAACCCAGCTGAAGGACATGAGGGTGGAGTTGACCTCTCCACATCAGAAGATGCAGATTGGTGCTCGTGGAATAATACTGTCCACATCTTGGGACTTCTGGCATGCTGGGGGGTGGGGATGAGTACAGAACTCTTCTTCAATCAGTGGCCAATGACAACAGTGCTGACAGGCAATGTACCCAAATTCTTCTCTGTGGAGAAAGCACATTATCTACCTGGGAGGTCACAGCCATCAGGGGTCCATACGAGTCAAGTAATTGCTAAACATCTTAATGATAGAGAGAGACTTTATTCTGAAGTTGTTTTGGATGAAAGGTCCCTGGCACTTTGAGGGCAGAATTTAGTGTGGACATGCAGCATTTTCGCAAGTCGCATACTGTGGTCAAGCACCTCCTTCAGGAGCAAGGCCTTAACTACGCTCTTCTCTATCTTGCTAAAACTTAAGGGGATGGATGAGGACTGAGCCCATTCTTTCTTGACTCTTGGAGACACATGAGCCTGGTTACATGGCAAGGGAATAGCGAAGCCCACATCAGAGAACCAGAACACTGGTAAATAGATGACATTGCAACTGAGGTGCAGGAGGAGTGGGGGAACCAGAGCTGCCCCTTCATGGCACAGGCGGCCAGGGTGCGAGCACGGGCAAGTGGTGCAGAAATATTGTCAGAACTCTTTTGAGGAGTTACGGTCAGACCGTGCCTCTCACAGTAGGATACTAATGGCTCCATGGTTTATGAACCCCAATGTACCCCAATATAGGCCTAGGTAGTTACACAACCTTTTTACCTACATCTGTCCTACCATTGTTCTACATAACAGGTCTGGCGCTGACCTTTTACCTGAATAGGTGCTACATGACTTTCATGTGGTATTCTCCGAAAACTAGCCTCATGTATTATGCATGCAGATTCTCAGTATCATAGCAGGATTATCATCTTCTTCATAATACCTCTGAATAAGAGCCATCTCAGTCGTCATATTCGCCCAACAGGCCCATGGTATACTTCTAGGAAGAACCCCTGAGGGTACCTTTCAGGTATATAAATGCTACATCTTCACTAGGTAAACCAGAGAGACAGACTTCCATTCTGAAATGCTGACGCAAGACGCTGAGGTCCCTGCAAGCAGGACACTGCAGCACGCAGTTGTCTCACAGATCTCTTGCAGGATGGCCATCTCAAGACCAAGACGGGGTCCTTCGCGCTCCCACATCAGGTATGGTGTTGGCTCTATCCAAATGGGGATTCTTGGCTATTAACCAACATACATGCTAGGTACACTTAGGTACATCTAGTTAGGTTTGCTTCGTAGGAGTATGCATTTTTACTGTTATGTATCTATATGCCTGCATATTGTCATTGTTTTAGCACTATGGTAGAATTCTACCTTTTCTTTACTCTACTGGTGCTCATAATCGTGTATATTTGTTTTGGTCTCATGGTTGTTGCAGCAGACATATTTTATACTAGAATGATGTTGGTTCAATAAATACTTCGTGAAAACGTACCCACCGTTTATTCTGTGTATCTCTCTGAGGCAAAGTAAGCACAAGTGACTGATCGAAAAGTACTGTACAGTTTCTATGATCCCTGAGGTGCAGGGTTGTCATATTGAATAGTTGCCAGAAACGATTTGCTCCTTGGTAAGAGGGGCTCGTAGTGGCCCTGTGAGCTAGCTGGTCTACAAACTAACATAACCTGTGGAGTGCCTGGAATCAGTCTGGACACCAATCCCTTACTTTATGTTATCTAAACAGGCAGATCCTATATTGATTTGTAGGAACTACACAACAATGGCCTCTGCTTGGGAGTACTCCCAGGGGCAGGTGTTGACGCCATGACTGGCAGATAATCTGCTATGAAGGGTGGGGGTTTGGTCTTTGCTGTATGAGAAGTTGTGTGGACTGCTCACCAGTACCTACAGGAGACACCTTAGAACCTCACGAGAGACGATTGGACGCCCAGATCATTGGCGACGACCCTTGTGTCCATGAGCCCTGATCTCTCTAAAGAGGACATGTATTTTATTACATATTTCTCTTTGGTTGTTGTTCATTTGTTGGATGCTTATGGCTAGTCACTCAGCGGAGTCTTTGTCGGAGGGGTTACACATCTTGTGTTTTCTTTTGATGCATAGATGAAGTTTTCTACATATAATTCTGTGGCATGGGCCTGTACTGCACTGTTCTCTTTATCGTTGATCAAAAGTTTGCTGGGCCTTCACACTGGAGTTTTGGGGATTTGGGGAATTGTGGAATGTGATGCATCACTCCTTACCACCATACTTAATGGGCACACCTACAGGCCACACTACCCCACACTATAACTTGCTGACCTGAAATGTGAAGGGCATGGTCACTACCACAAAGAAGTACTGGGTTCATACATATCTTAAGCGGCGCTGCACAGACATAGCTTTTTAGCCAGAGATGTATTTGATACATGCAGAGTTACAAAAAGTAAATGTAAAATGGAGGGGACAGGTGTATGGCACTACAACATCCCATATGCAAAGGGGGTCATGATATGGATTGCCATGGGGATTCCATTTGTGAAAGACATACATAGAGTTGACACCAAGGGTAGGTACATGGTGGTGGAAGGACATATGGACAGTGCCCCACTCATGCAGGTGGTTGTTTATGTCCCCAACACTATTCACTCTACTTTTTCAGGTCTCCTCACCCCAGCTCTCTTCTGGGACCCAGACAATCCCAGCACATCAGGCAGCAACTTTAATTGTGTTCCAGAAGTTGCCTGGGACTGCTCCACCTCTCCGCTGAATGGCACTATGTGTGTCAGGGTGTCAAAATACTTTCAGGGCTGGATGGGTAACAAGAGCATGTTCGATATGTGGCCCTTGCACCATTCGGATGCCGCTAATACACACTGTAGGCTCTCCACATTGCTGAAATAGGCAAAAGCTAATCTGGATGTCCTCATAGTGGCACGTACATATGGAGGGGGGGATGCTCAAGATGGGTGCTGAGATACCTACATTAGAAACTTGGAGGAAAAAAATGATGCACATTCACCCTGAATCCTGCCCTAGGTCCTTCTGTCCCATCCTTAAACTCATATGATGAGCCATCCCAGCACATAAGATAGTGGGACCATGCCCCTGTGAGGACTCCACATAGGTAATACAGCCACACCAACATTGCCCCTTACAACCGTGGAGTGTGGATCTTATTGGGGGGTCCTGACAGGCACGCCAGAATTGGTGTCCTGGCCCCGGTGTCACCACTCACACTGGCCTACAGGATCTTCTTATATCTCCATGTGTGAATTACCCTTTACTGGTGCACACATGTTCCTGGGTGTATTTCCAAATCATATTGTAGCTCAGGGACTATTGCCACTATGCACCATACTGCGACCCATGTCCATGCAGGGGCCTTCTTCATTATGACATGGTACCACACCTGAAGTTGGGGGTGTGACATGTCTAGACTATTATGACAAATACAAGGAGATGACTGGCCGAGCACGGAAACTTTTCAGGCACTCACTCCCAGTCACAGATCTGGGTTGAATCCATCATTGTTCTTTAGCACAATTTTCCACCTCAGTTCAGACCCAGCCATGTGCAAATCAGTCTTGACCCTGTTCCTCCTGGGAACAGTCCAGCCCGAACTGCCAAGCCGGCTCCTCCCTGGACCAGAAACAAGCATCCTGGGACTGGTTTCGTGGAATGAACTGGGGCGGCGAAGTTAGCTAAAGAACGATGATAGATTCAACCCAGATCTGTGACTGAGGGTGAGTGTCTGAAAAGGTTTAGCGCTCAGTTTATCATCTCCTTATGTTTGCTGTAGGCTAGTGTGACTCCACCGTTCACTTTTGTGAATTTTGTTTGATGTGATATCGTTTGTGAGTGGCACTTCGGAATTGTCACTATTATGGTTTTTTGTTTCTTTTTCTACTTGTGCTAAAGCCAATAAAGAAATGTGTAAAAACAAAAAAAAGGTTATGTTTTCAGTGAGTCCTTGAAGTCCCACGATATTGCCACTGGGCGGATCAGTCCTTAAAGAGGACCACCAAATCACTTCAATAACTGAAGACTTCTTTCCATTTTTTAGGTGTAGGTGTAGGTGTTGAACCTTTCATCCGTCACACTGCAGTTTCACACTTTGCCAAAAGTAGAGCCACGGCTACATATCCTCAAACCTAACAATGCCAATAATAGAAACAACAGTGCAAGGATTTATCTCATCTTATGAGTGCATTCATTGGCCCCAAAACGTAGCTATGTAGGGATATGTCCATGCCAAATGAAGAAAACATGACCCTCTGGCAACTTCGGTTTGCACAATTAATTTTTAGCCCAGCGATAACACTGAATCAGTCAGTTTCTTGAACAATTGGATTCATGTTTATGGTTGTGTTCTGTATATACACAGAAGGACATTGTCCATGTACAGGTATACAACCAATGGCCTGCCACCTATATAAATTCCTCTATGTGCATGCATCTGTCTGTAAACAAAGGTCAAGGGTTCCACAGAAATAACAAATAAGAGTGGTGATAGAGGGCAGCACTATCTGGTGCCACTGCCCATTGATAAACACTCTGGCCAAGGGGTTCCTACCGAACACGTTAATTTTGATAAAATGCCTAACCAGGCCCATTTTAGTTAATTCCTAAAACATATATGGCTATTCCAGAGAGCCAAATACTTTTTTAATGCCAAGAAGAAGTGACTATGGCAGTAATTGAGGGTCTAAATGATGTACCACTGCTAGGAGAATATTTAATGTAACACTGTTGGGTGGCTGGGTGTTAGACCTGGCACCCTTGGCTTGGGTCTCCCTTCCATTTTTTCTGTTGCCTCATGTGTTTTTGCTGGTGTTAGATGCTTTGGGCACTGTGCCACTGCTGTCCAGTGCCACAGTGCGAGTGCTCCCTACTGTAAAATAATGTATTGATTAGTGGTTCCATGATTGGATGTTTGGTTTACTTGTCAGACCCTAGTACAGTGCACTGAGTGTGCCCATGGTGTGTAATTCTAAATGCTGCTAGTGGGCTTGCAGCACTGGTTGTGCCACCCACAGAAGCGGCCTTGTAAAACGTTTCTAAGGTTTGCCATTGCAGAGCCTGCGTGAAGTCTGGTACTGTCATGCTGACTGGGCAAGTGCACCCAATTGCCAGTCCCTAAATCTTCCCTTTTCTTCATATCAGTTAACCCTATGGTAGGCCCAAGGGCAGGGTGCATTGTAAGTATAAGGTAGGACAAGCCCTGATGTGTGTGGCATGTCCTAATAGTGATTTATAGCCATTTTCATTTTTCACTATTGCAAGGCTACCTGTTCTCCATAGGCCAGAATGGGCTGCTAGATTTTTGGATTGGTGTCAGTACAACGCGATGTATTACAACGCGTTCCGTTACAACGCGATTTTTACATCGCAAATACCATTACAATGCATGCCATTACAACGCATGGCATTACATAGCAGATACTTTTACAACGCATGGCATTACATCGTAAGTATAGGTAAGTATATCTTTTTTTTAAAAAATGTAATAAAGTTAATTAAATTAATTTAAAATAATAAAAATAATATAACATTTTTAAAACAGTAATTAATTTAATTATAGTAATTTAATTAATATTAAAATTGATATTAATTTAATATATTTAAAATAATATAATTAATGAAATATAAAAAATTTATAAATAGAAAATAATATAATGTAATTAATTACAATAAATATAATTATAATTTAATTTAGTTATAAATAATACATAATATAATTATATTTAATAAAATTAAAAGAATTTAATTAATTAAACATTTTTAAATAATATAAATTAATTATAATCGTTTATTAATAAAATTAAATTAATAATTGTAAATATAGTTATTAATGTAATTAAATTAAATAAAATTAATTTAATTAATTTAATTTATATAAAGTCGTAATACCCCTGTACCCCAAAACCCAAACCCTGCCCTAAAACCTAAAAACACCCCTGTACCCCAAAACCCAAACCCTGCCCTAAAACCTAAAAACACCCCTGTACCCCAAAACCCAAACCCTGCCCTAAAACCTAAAAACACCCCTGTACCCCAAAACCCAAACACTGCCCTAAAACCTAAAAACACCCCTGTACCCCAAAACCCAAACCCTGCCCTAAAACCTAAAAACACCCCAGTACCCCAAAACCCAAACCCTGCCCTAAAACCTAAAAACACCCCTGTACCCCAAAACCCAAATCCTGCCCTAAAACCTAAAAACACCCCTGTACCCCAAAACCCAAACCCTGCCCTAAAACCTAAAAACACCCCTGTACCCCAAAACCCAAACACTGCCCTAAAACCTAAAAACACCCCTGTACCCCAAAACCCAAACCCTGCCCTAAAACCTAAAAACACCCCTGTACCCCAAAACCCAAACCCTGCCCTAAAACCTAAAAACACCCCTGTACCCCAAAACCCAAACCCTGCCCTAAAACCTAAAAACACCCCTGTACCCCAAAACCCAAACACTGCCCTAAAACCTAAAAACACCCCTGTACCCCAAAACCCAAACCCTGCCCTAAAACCTAAAAACACCCCTGTACCCCAAAACCCAAACCCTGCCCTAAAACCTAAAAACACCCAACACCCCAAAACATATACATCAGTACCCCAAAACATATACTCCTATACTCATACTTATTTTAAAAAATACTTAAATTAATATATTTAATTTATAATATTTAAAAACGAAATAAATATTTTTTAATAATTAATAATAATTAAATCAATTATAAAATATTAAATAAAATTAAAAAAATAAATAAATACTTACCAATACTTACGATGTAATGGTATGCGTTGTAATAGCATCTGCTATGTAATGCCATGCGTTGTAATGGCATGCATTGTAATGGTATTTGCGATGTAATAGCTGCGTTGTAACAGCATTACGTTGTAAAAGATGCGTTGTAGCGGTAACACACCAGATTTTTACATGTTTATAATCCTAACAGACTCAGAGAACATGGTAGAAATTCGAGTTTAGTATGCCTGGACTCAGAATAATAAAATACATATTTTAGTGAAGTTTATTTTAATATTCTGTGTTTGCAAATACCACTTTTAGAAAGTAGGTATTTGCTTGCCGAACCATTTCAGCATGACTCTGCGAGGTTGTGTATTTCTTCGTCTGGTTTTGTGAGTGACAGGCCTGGGGGATTCCAAGAGACAGGCTGGGGCAGCCCAGTGGCGAATAGAGAGATCTGCATCTAGATGGGAGGGAGGAGTTGCACCTGGGACCTGAATCGGGCTGGGCCTTCCCTCTACAATGCCGGCTCCACCCCCTGTGGTGCGTCGGATGTCTCTTCCCTGCACACTGAATAAAGAGAAGGAAGGCTGTAAACAAAGTGCTCCAGGATTGTACTTGCCTTCCACAATGCTGGCTCCACCACCTGTGGGACGTCTGATGTTCGTGCTCTGCACTGCGAAAGGAAAGAGAATTCTGGTAAACAGAGTGCTTCAGAACTGGTTTGGACCGGGCCCAGGCCCCTCTCCCCTCAGAGAACAAAGGATTTTGGGGTATAAATATTGGGACCCTGATCCCAAGAAATTAGATCTCTAGACTTACAAGACGAAACCTCTGCTGAGGAGAGGAACCTGAAGAAACTGAGGAGAGACTATTCCCAAGCTGAAGTGCTGCTTGGGGGACTGGCCTGCAGTGGTTGCCTGACTGCCAAAGAGAGCAGAAACAACTTTGTGGTCTTTACTTTCAACTTGTGCAACGATCTCCAAGGGCTTGGAAGAGAGCTTGCCCCCTGACCGAAGTCCCCAGAGTGATCTCTAGAGAGGGCTAGAGAGCTCCGAGAACGCCAGAACCAGAGCCAGAACGCCAGATCAAACAGGGCGAACGGACCTCGGTTGCTGCTGCTGCCGCTGCTGCTGACGTGGAACCGGCCACCGGTTCACAGGTTCCCTGCGGAAAACCTCTACTAAGCCCCGTGCCAGCTGGTGGGCTTCTGCCTGCCTGCCTTGCCCTGCCTTGCCTGCTCGCCTGCTTGCTTGCTGCAGTGTGCGGCTCCGTGAAGCCGAGCCCTAAGACCTGAGATCTAAGCCCTAAGCCCCAAAACCCCAAACGCTAAGCCACAAGTGAGCAAGTGAGAGGGGAAGGAGTGTGAGGAGAAGGGAGGCTGCCGCACAGGTGCACAGGTCCTTCGCATAGTACCTGCACAATACCTGCTTATCCGGCCATCAGCCCAACCATCAGCAAGGGGGGGCCGCCAGGAACGCCAGAGCTGCAGTGGCTGAGGAAGCTAAGAGGTCCTTAGACTCCCCCCATGCCACAGCTCACTGAGTCCAAGATTCACCCAAGACTGACACAAGCCTCATTTAAGACTAAACTAAGATTCATCTAAGTCGCAATCGGCATCTCCTCCTGCGCAGTAGCCCCGGAGGCCCGCACAGGGGGAAAGCAGGGACCCGGAGCAGTGCAGAGCGACAATTAAGCCCACTTTTAGACCTTGGTTAGCCATGAGGTCAGTAAAAGTAAGACGGCCTCTCACAAATTCAGAATCCAGACGGAAAAGGGGGGGTCATAAAAGAAGCTGGAGTACCCCCATCACCCACAGATAACACTCTCTGCAAAACAATAAACGCAAAGGAAAAAGACAACTTCAATGAAACCAACACTAGCAAAGAAACCACAGACGACATGGGCTGCCTCTGGTTTACAGACTAGGAACCCATTAAAGACAACTACCCACCAATTACAACAGGCCCAAAAAACGAAAAAAATTTAAGAAAATCAAGCAAACCAACCAAAGGTTTAAAAAGAGTCAGAACTGAAGACCTTATAACTATAGACGGAGAACCAACTAGCAAAACCCCACATACCTAGCAACCAAAAATTTACATGAAATTCGGAGCAGCAATCTTTACAAAATACGGGAATATAAAACATCTACCCACTCCTCTTGAACCTGGGAAGATAGAATATCCCCCACTAGAAGCACAACAACCATCGGAACTTGTAGTGGTGGACAACCACATCGGCAATTTGCAGAAGGTATCAACTGAAAGCGGGCCAACAATCAACAAGGAAAAAGGCGTCACAGCCTACACAACAACAGATCGGTCAGAGGAGTCTAGCAGCCCACTAAACATGACATTGAGGAGTCCCCAAAACATACAGACTCTCCTCGGAAGGATAAAAACAGAAAGCTCTCCACTCAAGGATACCTCTCCAAGCGAGCCAAGAGTAAACAGAGCACTAGATGCTTCCATTATTTTTGAACTTCAAGATCTACATGACTGGGGCGATCTATCAGTCCGATCGCCGCAGCAAAAAGCCCCGAGCGAACAGGACGGAATGAAAGTAACACCTCAACCAAGTAGCACCCCCCATCTACGCCCACGAGTGCGCAAAACTCTCTCCAAATGGCACCTAAAGAGCAGAGTGACATAGGACGTGTTAACATACCCAACACACCTAAAAGACAGAAAAAAGAAAACCCCTACGCCACAGCTAATGACATGACCTTCCTTGCATCACAGGAGTGGCAAGACTTAGTGGCGGCTTACAACCTAAAACCCACCAAAACCTCTAGCACCAGCAGAATGGAGAATGAGAGCAAAAGCTTGTTCACCGCGTTCTGGGCAAATCTACTAAATACAATACAATTATCTGCAACCGCTTTACAATATCAATCAGAAAAATTAGACATGCAGCTAACAGTACTAGCCGAGTTTACCTCAGGGATTGAGAAGAAACTAGGCGACCTAAACGGTCTTATAAAAAGGGTACAGGAAGCAGCAGAGCTTTCAGCGCTAGCAAAAACAGAATGCGACTGCCTCCCAATAATAAACAAGCTAGCGACGTTACCAACAATGCTAGAGAGCCTTCTGGACGACCTGAAACAAATCATGGCACCAGTCCCAACAGATCCAGCCACTGAGGGAAATGAGATCAGGGACTTACAACCAAATGGAAAACCGCCAAAAACAGAGAATAAGTTACACCAAAATGAGAAGACTTGCTCTCCCAAAACCACCCAATTGCCAAAAAATTTACTCTCAACCCTCCCGTCTACCGAAGTTAGGAGCACAGCAGTGCCAACTAACTCACGAATGCGCCGGAAACACAAAAGGAAAGGCAGGAACAGGAAAATGATAGTTATCATCCAAGAGCAGGAAAGGCAACAAAAGGAGCCAGTTTGCCAGGAGGAACAAGATGAGACCGCATCTTCCTACAATGAGGCCGAGTGGACTCCGCTCGCAGGCAAAAAACTGACTCCCGAGGAAAAACTGATTCCTGCAAGAACCTCCGACAAACTAAAAAAACCAAACACAATAGAAGTATTTACAACAACAATCGATCACCCTGGGCATAAGGAGGAGATAAAGACACAACCCACACAACAGCGGAAAATCCCCGAGCGAGCGACCAACGAATGCAACACAACTAGTAGTCACACCTCTGCGCCACAAAACCAGAGCCTGCCGGCTCTGGAGCAGGATTACGAATACCCTGAACCAAGGGAAACCACACCCACAACAGATTTCAACCGCAGCCAACCTTTCAACAGGGTTAACGACCTCGTCCAAACTGCTATCCAACCAACACGCGCTACTTCGTCCAACAAGACAGACATATTAATATTTGTTAAAGAGTACAAATCCAGACGCAGAGTCAACGTCTTGAATAGAGGGAACATTATAAAACTGATTAACTCAATTGAGGGCCTGGAGGAAATTTCTTCAACCGATCTACTTCGAATCGAATTTCAACCTGCATCTGTACAGAATAACTCAGAAACAACTAAGACGACATGGTCTACAAATGACCTGGTCGATCGTATCCTAGAAAAGTACAACAAATTCGTAATGTGGGGAATAAAACTTGAACCAGGCAGAAGGCCATTCTACCCAACGCCATTCTTAAAAGAAAGCAAAAGAGAACATCGCCCCAAAGCCACATCAATATTAAAAGGAGCACTCAGCCAGTCACCAGGCTACCAAGGCAGGCCATTCCTTATTCAACCGGTAACAACAAAACCGCCAACAACGAACCCTGACATAATTCTGCGAACAATAACCAACAGAAGTGGGCATTGGCAGGAGCACCCAGCAGAGCCCCGGCACCTGCAAATTCTTCTGCCCTCAGAATATGCATCTGGAACATCAACGGTCTGACCAATAAACTGGACGACCAGGAAACATTAAAATACCTAAGGTCATTTGACTTAATAGTACTACAAGAAACCTGGGAAGTAGAAGAGATCGCCCTGGAGGGATATATGATGCAAACCTTCCCTGCAACTAGGACCTCATCCTTTAGCCACAGCTCAGGAGGATTAACAATCCTTGCCTCAATACTCACAATAGGATCAATTAGGGAAATAAAAACTAAAACCATAGCTCCTAACGTGATACAGCGGCAGTCATTACACTCAACACAAGGAAGCCGGATCATCCTCTTGTAATAATCAACTCCTACATACACCCGAAGCACAAGCAGAAGGGTGCAATAGAATTGGCCAAGGAAACAGCAAGAATCTTGACTGAGGGGGAAGTTGAGGACATAATCCTGGCAGGAGACTTTAATCTCTCTCTCTTTGGCACCGCAGCGGACAACGAACTAGCACAAGTACTCAACAGAGCCTGGGGAATACCAGTGCAAGCACAAGTGCCGGTAACAAAACCAACAAAATACTCAACACAATTGCTAAAAGACCTAGAGCAACTAAACTTAAGAGCACTGAATGGCCGGTTTAAACAAGACACCCCCCAGCAGCAACTTACCACTCCGCCACATCCTCCTCTTACCTATACTACACATTTGTAACCCTCCCTCTATTTGACGCCATTAGATCAATTCAACTGGGCGACAGCGATCAAAGCAACCATCTGCCGCAAGAAATTGTCCTAAATACCCTTAGTGGAAACTCCGAGGAAGCCAGGGCTACCATCGGCTCTGAATACACAACAGACTTCAAACGCATCAGATCTAAACAAGACAACATTGAAGCACTCTCCACCGACGCAAAGGAGCTAATACAGCAAGGCAACTCGGCTGCAAATCAAATAAAGGTCTGGGAAGGGTTCTCAAAGGCCCTCGAGACAAAACATGCAACCAAACCAAGAACGTCTAAAGGTAAATCCTCGAAGAGCACAATGAGAAAGACAAGTACACCGAAGATAAAATGCCTCAAAAGGGACATCAAGCAAACTTTGAAACAACTCCGCATACAGCCCACAAAAGAACACTTACAACACACCCTACGCGGTCTAAAAGTAAGCCTAAAAAAGGAAATTTGTGAAAACAAGAGGCAGGCGAACGACAAACTCTGGGCAAAAGTAAAGTATGATTCCAAACTAAAAAACAGCGCCTACTTTTGGAAAACGGTTCACAGTCTGCAGCGACCAGGGCATCACGGGATAAGCTCACATATATCAGAGCCAGCCTGGGCAGACTACTTGCACAACCACTTCAACCAACCCAACGAAAACAACCCCTCAGGCCCGATAACACAAGAAAAAGAGCCTAATAAGGAGAACATCGAAACAAGAAAGTTTGAAAAAGGGCTTAACACTGCAGTAGAACGTACAAGAGCAAAATACAATCAAGAGAAGGCAGGAGGGCAAAGAATAACAGCACATCAACACTCAGCATTGAAAATGATATTAAAATAACCGCAAACCGGATTAAAACCCAAAGCAAGAAGGGGAAAATGGAAGGAGCCCCGGGCCCAAATGGGATTCCACCGGCAATATTCAAGCATGACTCAGAATTCTGGAGCAACACATTAGTGCCACTTTTTAAGAGCACTCTGGAACTAGAAACATGTCCGGAATCCTGGAAAGGATCTATCATAAGCCTAATCTACAAGCAAGGAGACAGGAGTAATCCTGGTAACTATCGGCTGATTGCCCTATTAGATATAGAGGCAAAGTATTACGCTGGAATACTACTAGAAGAACTGACATCGTGGGCAGAGACAAACCACATAATTCCACCAACTCAAACAGGATTCTGTAGAGGACAGGGAACTTCTGAGGAAATATGAATTTTTATGGTCAATTATGTCCCCTATCGTAGACCCCAACGGCTCCATGTACGTGCTTCAAGTACATGTATGTTCCCTCCACTTTTAGCTATGAAGACGCAAATACATTTGCGTCCAACGTTAACATGTCCTCTTCCAGATCCACCATGAATGGGTCGGATATTCCGTTCCTAAGTGTGCCTTGCCAACGTCTTTACATGGTGCACTTTTTACGTTTTCCCTGGCTCAGGCGAGTTAGGCCCTGATTTCTGTCATCGAGGTCTTTTCCTGCCTTCTGTCTCCGGATGCTGCAGCCTGGACCTGCATCTGTATCCCTGACCTTTGTCTTACTCCCTGCGCGGCTAGCGGTGCCTGGCTCGGTCTGCTTGCCTGCCAAGACTGTATTTTGCCTTCAAGTTATCTGCTCCGCTCCTCGAAAATACATTCCTGTCTAGTAGTTTAGGTAAACATCCTTCCCAGCTGCAGAGTAAAGGGCCCGGCCTCACTGTCTCCATGCAAGTAATTCATAGCTCTCGTTACCATGGTAGGCCCATGGCCCCACACTACATGTAGACACGTAGACGCATATACACGCACTAGCAGTCAGTATAGAATAGCCTCTGCCCGAGAGACCTCTCCCTCTAGATAATACAGTTCTCCAAACACCAGATATTAGATATGATTTGGGATTAGGTTGTTCTGACATCCCAGACTTCTGTCTCCTCATGTAAGGCTAAATGTCAAGTCCCCTTCACCCTCCAGTTCCACATCAATTGCACGTCATACTGCTGCGCGCGCATCCCTGCCATGTATTTCTGCTGACACTGCAGGATTCTCTTATGGATCCACCCACTTGTAACACCTTTATGTGACGTTTCGAGTACACGCCTTTGTGCACACCTTCTGTTTCCGCCTTTTTCATTACGTATATGTTTTCTTATCTCTCCTCTCAGCTGTTACGCCTTCTGCATCCATCACCACTGTAATGCATTGACTATATATATGATGTTCTGTCAATAAAGTATTGTCTATCCCTTCCTGAACCTTCGTGGTGATGGAATGCGATTTGCCTGGTTCGAACCATATAACCAATTCCTTTTTAAGGAATAAAACCCCTTTTAAAAACCTCAGATGCCACGGACTCTGCCTCTTATTTTTTCTGAGTTATTCTTATTGAACTTTACCGCATAAATTAAGTATAGGTAATTTATATTTACCACATAATTGGCGCCCGAATAGGGACCCCTCCCCCACCTTACGCGCCGGCGGTGCGTTGCAGGCCCGGTCCCCTGCCACAGCCGGACGGACAACTACGCGTACCCGCAGGATTTCCTGTATCTCCCTCAGGCCAACGGAGGTGACTGAGGCTGCGATCGACACCCAGACGAGGCGGTGAGAAGTGCGGAGGATCCCGACCAGAGCCTAGCTGAGAGAGCAAGGTCCGAGGTATTCAGAGGCCCACCAGTTCCGAAGTTCCGAAGTATCTACGTCATGAGTCGAGTCCAGTCCGGTCCAGTGTCGAGTTTCCGAGGCCTTCCGTTCCGTGCTTCCCGGTGAGTACCGTTGCTGGGGACGCATCTAGACGAGCGCATTAATTTGTGCCGGTCAAGACGGGTTTGGGTACACAGACCCGGTATGCACTGTTTTAGCGGTGTATCTGTACTGTTTAGCAGTATATCCGGTCTGCACTGTTTTAGCGGTGTATCTGTACTGTTTAGCAGTATATCCAGTATGCAGTTAGCTAGTTTTATTCTAATTATTATTGTTCGTTTTAAAAATGTTTCAGTGTGTTTTAAGTGTCGTGGTATGAGTGATTGTTCGATCTTCATTACTGTGTTTATTGTATTTAACTGTGTTCAAGTTCGAGTAAGTATCAAGTAGCAAGGTTCAAGATGCCTTTATTTTCCAAACTAAGACAAATAAAAACTAGAAAAGGGATACTCGAGGAAGCTGTTCCCATCCCACCCAGGGACACTCCCGGATATTTTATGTACCATAAGCACGGCCTAGATGCCGTATTATACCTTGACTTGTGGGTGGACTATACCAAAGATTTAGAAGAGAATCAGAAATGGCCCACTACGGGGACATGGGATGCCGACTGCATCATGAGAGTAGAAGAAGCATTATGGAAAAAGAAAGCCAGACAGTCACAGAAGGATGCCATTGAATTATGGCGTAAAGAATCGCATAGACGCACAGAAAAAGCACTCAGACAAGCAGAGAAGAGTAGAGAGGATTCAGACAAGGCCCGAGAAAACGTATTAGTTGAGGAAGGTATACGAGTTAAAACAGAACAAGTAGACAGACAACGAAACACTCTTATGAATGGTATGTATCCTCTTCTGACCGAGGGTTTACCTAAGGCCACCCAGGAAGTACCAAAAGATCTGCCACCTCCATTACTCCCGACCAAATTACACCACAAGACCGCAAAGGACATATTCCTTTCTTCCTATTTAGATGATGTAGCCCCCGAATATGTTAATATTCCGCCGCCACACACACCACCTGCTGACGGCACCCCACCCGAGATAATCGGCACCCACTTCCGCAACAACGAACTCCTCCTCCTGGTCCACATCCTGCGCCCGTTCCACCAGCCCCAGTCCTTCCTGCACCTATTCTTCCTGGCATGAATCCACTAAATCCTTTCTTACCTGGCACCTCAGGAGGTGCGGCAGGAGGTTTCCAGACACCGCCACCAACACATCGAACGACTTATAGGGATTTAGCACAACAACGTACACCTCAAACAGTGAGTTACGACATATTTAAAGAGCCTCTTACAGACTGCAGATATGATCCAGTACCCGGTAAAGACGACAGAATGATGCTATCATCAGTACGTCTACGACGAGTTGCAAACTATTTAATGTTACTACCAGGAATGATTGAGCATCTAGACAGAATATATCTTTTTGTCCAAACGGGGCAAGGCCCTGAAAGTATTGGCGAGGCCATGGCACATCAGAAAGTTGACACTCAAAAAATGATATTACGTTTCTTCATAAACTGCTTGATAAGAGACCGAGATAGGCCCGGTGTAGACCCGGAAGAAATGAAAGCACTTAACAAATGGGGCCAGAATATAGCGGACGGGAAACATGATAAACAAAGTTGTATAGAAAATATGTACCGAAGGATCCGAAAAGCAGTAGAGCAAATACACGAAAGAAGACAGCCTGAAAGGGAAATAGATACAGACAAGAATGATTCCTCGGAGGAGGAACAACCAGAAACAGTAACAGGAACAGTGCAGTTACCAGCTAGAGAAATGATAGCATATGTAGGTAAGGGAAGATACTTTAATAATAGTATGCGTCCAGTACGTCCAGAAAGTAAGAGAGTTTTTCAAGCAGCCATGTCAAAACCAAAGACCCCTGAACACCTATTTCAGGCTACCGACAAAATACTTCAGGAACGAATGGGGTACCATGTACTCGATTCCATGGATGAACAAGAATTAGCCAGGTCAGCAGTACAATGGGCTGACAGTCCTGATAAATATAGTGATGACGCGTTAGCGCAAACGTTTTTGAATCTTTCCCCAGATGAACAGCGTCTAGCTGGTATGTACATGATACAACACCTCCTTATATTGTACAAAGGTCAACACTCTGATCCTGGTCCCCTACCCGATATATTAATAGAACTACTCATGAATAAATGGAGAGGCCTAGGTACCGATTTAATTAAAGTAATTCTAGAACATCGACACAGATATAGTGCCTTCCTGTGTCCACAGTTTGATCCAGCTCCACCCATAGAAAGGAAAGCATATTACATAGACAGACAGAATCCCTTACGAGAAGTGCACCCAGTCCGGAATGATGATAATACTTTTAGACGCGTGTTTGTGTACACGCCCATAACTAAAATAGAACTATTGGAAATGAAGAAATTAGTGCCCAGCCATGACAAGGATCCAGCAGGTTTTCACCGTGAAATAAAAGACATGTTACTCATGGGTGATTACACCTATCCCGACATTATGAAAATATTGAAAGTATTATTGCCTGCCGGTATTTACGAGAAACTCAAAGAAAAAGAATGGGAGGTGGGAAAGCAAAAGATTGATTGGGCTGCGTTAGAAAACGAAGAAAACACTCGAACTCCAGGCCTAGGGCTTGGGGACAAAACTAAAGCATTACCAGGATTGTTAGTACAAGTATTGCCACGTTTATTAGCAACGAAAAAGGAAGACTGGGATGCAATCTCAGCCTGCAAACAGAAACCTGATGAAGACACTAGTGATTTTTATTCCCGATTTGAGAAATGTTTTATTATCAATAGTGGCCTGAAAGCAAGTAGCGAGTCATATCCACATCTTTTTGTATCCAAATTAGTCGAGAATTCCCTGCCCCAGGTTAAGAATAGAGTACTGAAAGTCGAGAGCACCTGGCAAGCTAATACCCCTTCACAGATGTTACAAATGTTACAGTACCACCAGAATAGAATTAGAGAAGAACATGAACACGAACAAAGACGTATGAAAGACACGAAAATGAAAATGCTAGTTGCTCAGTCAGTTCCAGCTGACGGTAATAAAAAGGGTGTGACACAGTCAAATAATTCAGCAGGTCCTGTTAAAGGGACATGCAACTACTGTAAACAGCCAGGTCACTATATAAACGATTGTGCAGTTTTGAAACATAATATCTCTACGGGTAAAACCAAAGAGAGACCGCGTCCACCTAGACAAGATCAAGCCCAACAACAAGTATCTCAGAACGTACAACCTATGCATGCTTCACAACAGACAGTACAGACCGTAGCAGTACCACAGTCACAGCCCATCACCGCAACACAAAACACGACACAACAGATGTACCAGTATGCACAAAATGATTATCCTGATTATCAGCGATACACATGAAACAGCCTAGAGAGGGAGGTTGGCTTGCCTCTTATTGAGGTTCCTGTAGATCAAGAGGGTCCTTATGTACATAGTCAAGTATTAGGGAAAGACAGAAAGTTTTTAATTGATACAGGGGCAAGCAGGACAACTATAAGTCACGACGAGGTTCCAGGGGCACCCCTCTCAGGCTCACAGAATGTCTCCCTTGGATTTTCAGGGAAACCTATTGTTAATGAAGTATCGCAACCACTTCCCCTTGCAGTTGGTCCATTGACACGTACTACAGATTTACTACTTACAAAATCATGTCCCGAAAACTTGTTAGGCATAAAGACACTGAAAGCTCTAGGAGCTGTAATTTGCTGTTCTCCGGAAGGAGTAAGATTGTTCTTACGTGACTTTAAGGGTCACTATGTGTTGAGAGATATTGATCCCAGATTACAGAATGTTCCTGCACATTTATGGGCACAAGGCCCCACTGATGTAGGTTGTATGCACATTACACCATATCGAGTCACATTCAGGCCAGGAATAGTACTACCACGAATCCGACAATACAAGTTACCTCCAGATGCTGTAGCGGCTTTACTGCAAATCATTGACGAGCTCATTGCCCAAGGAGTGGTTGTTGAAACCGACTCAAATGTATGTAATTCCCCTATCATTCCGATTCTTAAACGTACTGATCCAAATTCACCTCCAGTGTATCGATTAGTCATCGATTTGCGCGAATTGAATAAATGCATTGTACCACAATACCCTGTGGTTCCAGACATTTCGTCTCTATTGACTGCTATTGATTCAGAAGCAACGTTCTTTACTGTAATTGACCTCAAGAACGCCTTCTTTAGTGTCCCGATTGATCCGGAAAGCCAATATCTTTTCGGATTCTGTTTAAATGGACGAAGCTTCAAATTTGCACGCGCACCTCAAGGATTCACAGAAAGCCCCAGCATCTATAGCCAAGCACTGAAAAGACAACTTGACAGTATTCACATGCCTGAAAACACTGCCCTGCTTCAGTATGTCGATGATCTACTGATCACTGCCCGAAGCGAACCCGAATGTGAACGAGCATCACTGACGGTTTTACATTTTCTGGCCGACAAGGGGCACAAGGTGTCCCCTTCAAAGCTTCAATTCTGTGTTCAGCAAGTTGTGTACCTTGGGCACTTGCTGTCCAAAGGGGGGAGACAGCTCACACCTGACCGCATCCAGTTAATTGTAAACATGTCACCACCGAAGACACAAAAGGAGGTGCGGGCCTTTATAGGCCTCACTTCCTACTGCAGACAATGGATTCCCCAGTACGCATTTCTAGCAAAGCCACTCATACAGTTGACAACTCAGGAGGCAGCGTCTTCGACTGTCCTCCCTTGGACACAGGAACATACACAAGCTTTTGAAGACTTAAAGAAAGCTCTATGCCAAGCACCTGTTTTAGCGACACCATGTTACAGCAAGCCTTTTACACTTTTTGTTACAGAACGTGAAGGTACTGCATTGTCAGTACTCACTCAGGAACAAGCAGGTTCACACAAACCGTGTGCTTACTTTTCTAGCACATTAGATCCAGTAGCTCAGGCGTTGCCTGCATGCTTGAAATCAGTAGCAGCGACAGCTCTAGCAATCAGACAAAGTGATTCCATAGTGTTAGGACACCAATTGACAGTGCAAGTTCCACATTCCGTGGAAGTTCTTTTAAACCGAACACAGACTCAGCACTTGACTATAGCACGACTGACAGGTTATGAATTGACATTGTTTCAGCCACACATAGATATCAGACGCTGTAATACATTGAATCCCGCTACACTTCTGCCATTAAGTGAAACAGACCCATTGGCACATGATTGTATTGAAATCATTACTATTACGACGAAACCCAGACAAGACTTGACAGACACTCCATTACCAGATCCAGACCTGACACTTTATGTGGATGGTTCATGCATGAGAACAAGTACAGGAGAGTTAGTGGCCGCCTACGCAGTCACGACAGAAACTGACGTTATAGAAACAAATCGTATTGATACCCTGTCAGCTCAAGCAGCAGAGCTCATCGCTCTGACACAAGCTTGTATTCAAGCCAGAAATAAGAGAGTTAACATATATACAGATTCACGTTATGCATTCGGAGTCGTACACGACTTCGGTGTTCTCTGGCGAGAGAGAGGTTATTTGACTTCTCACGGTGCCAAAATTCAACACGGTCCCCTCATTCAAGCACTATTAGATGCAATACATCTGCCTACAGCCATATCCATCATGAAGTGCAAGGCACATACGAAAGTCACTGATATCATTTCCCAGGGTAACGACCTGGCAGACCGAACAGCCAAGCAGACAGCCCAGAATCAAACTTATGCAACAGACTTGACAAAGACAATAGTCTCGACACCGACACACTGCCTGACAGTTAGGGATCCCGCCCTTGATGTAATTGACATACAGACACATGCTACACCAGATGAAATCAAGAAATGGACTGAACTAGGAGGGATCCAAACAGATCAGGGATGGATGACGAAGGGAAAATCTACATGGTTTCTCCCCGACTCTATGGTTCAAGTTATCATTAACACAGTACATAGTCCTGCACATCTAGGAGAAAAAGCCATGTTAGACAGTATTCAAAACATCTGGTTCAATAAACATTTACGTGCAGCAGCCAAACAGAAAGTGCGTACTTGCATGATTTGTTGTCAGTTCAACCCAGGTAAAAGCATTCCTGTAGAGCAAGGTGGATTTCATCCTCCCGATCACCCTTTTGAAGTCCTCCAGATGGATTATATCCAGATGGAACGTTGTCGAGGATTCAAATATGTCCTCGTAGTTGTATGTGCACTTTCCCGTTGGACAGAAGCATATCCAGTCCCAGATTACACTGCTCCGACCACTGCCAAGCAGTTGGTACGTGAATTCTTCCCCAGGTATGGTTTGCCCCGTATCGTATACTCAGAATACGGTCAGCCATTCTCGTCCGAGCTTGTGAAACAGGTTACACTCCTGCTCGGCTATCAGTGGAAGTTCCATTGTGTCCGACATCCCGAGGCAGCAGGTCTCGTGGAGCGTCATAATCAGACTTTGAAAATTCGTCTTGCCAAGATCTGTAGAGAGAAAGGCGTCGACTGGATAGTAGCTCTACCAGTCGCACTCTTTTACATGAGAATGATCGCACATTCTAGAACAGGGCTATCCCCATACGAGGTGGTCTTTGGTAGGCCACCAAATATGTGGGGGACGCCTCTGCCTCGAAAAATTACCGATGTTGACTGTAATATGCTGACAGATTACCTTGCTTCCTTGATGTCTGCACTACAATCATGTCGTTCACAGGTCGCTGCAGCCTTTCCCGACAACACCGAGGTGAAGCCCCATGAAGTTGTTCCAGGCGATTTCGTCTTCGTAAGAAATTTCGACAGGAGGAGTCCGCTGGAGCCCCGTTGGCAACCGCCGAAACTAGTACTTCTGACCACAAGGACTGCCATAAAAGTCGAGGGCCGCAAGGGCTGGCTTCACTCGAGCCACATAAAGAAATTTCATGGACTACCGCCAGATTTGAACTCTCAGCCCTGCCCTCCTCCACAGACTGATTCAAAACTCCCCCTGCTAGAGAAAACTTCTTCTCAGGAGTATAAATCTAAGTTGAGGTCTAGCAAGTCAGACAGTTTAATTGTTTAAGTCCTCCCCTAGGTGAATCGGTTAGACGAGTCTCTGACATGTATCCCCTAGACCCCAATAGAGAGAGAGATAGACAGAAACAGCTCAAGAAACGTGAATATTGTAAATCACTTCGTAGTCACTGTATTGTGACACTATTGATTATGTTTTTCTGAGTCTTTTGATTATTGCTGCAAGTATACTGTTGCATATATACTACCCTATTTTCAAGCGTGCACATTCTCCCTTTAATGTTACTGCAGAACACTCTTTTAGTGAATTACCCCCACATGAATTATCTTACCGACTTGCGCTGCGCAACAATACATTCATTAATATGTTACACCATTCCCATCAGACCAGCAACGCTACAAATTGTTGGATATGTGGCCGACTCCCTCCCTATCAGAAATACAAGGGAGTTCTGCCTCTCTTTCCGTACCCGTTCACACACAATGGTTCCAGTGGTGCATGGTTTAGTTTGATCAATTCCTTAGATTCCAATTCTGTAGTTTACCAGGGCAACTGGGTATGGGGAAATCTGAACACCGTTTTGCATAAAGTATGTTTCCCTGACAATGAGGGTCTCCCCAAAAGGACAGGGACTGATCTAGAAAATGAAGTATATGGATTAGGTAACTTTACGCTTAACCTCATGATTCTGAACGTTGAATCTGAAACCGTACTAGTCTTGCCTGCTATGTCAGTATTACCAGTCAAAGGTGAATTATGTGTAAGAAAGAATGGTTCAGTACACCTGGGTCATAGTAAATGTACTACTGTGATCGATTTCAGTGATAAGGGCCAGTCTACATTTAAAGCTTCCCGTCATTCCTATTTCATTTGTGGTCATACCGCATACATACGCTTACCTCCAGATTGGGATGGCACCTGTTACATTGCATTCCTTCTGCCACCTGTTTTCCTCGCCCCTCCTGATTATCATAGGAATACTCATCTAGTACACACTAGGCCCCAGAGAGATCTCCCGATTGTCGACTACACTGAAACGGCATGGGAGCAATACACCGACTTCAATAAAGGTTTCTTTCCCTACTTAGGTGCTGTCTTTAATAGTAAACTGATACGAAAATTAACCAGAACCCTCGAAGCAGTAGTGAATGAGACTACTTCCGCCCTAGGCAACTTAACGGAGGAGCAGTCTGCTATGCGGATTGTTGTTCTTCAAAATCGTCTTGTCCTTGACGTCATCCTGGCCGATAGGGGCGGAGCCTGTAGGGTCATCGGATCGAGCTGCTGTGTTTTCATTCCAGAAAACGCGCCATCAGTATATAGAGCCATAACCCGTCTTCACAACATTGCAAGTCAGATACACCAGAATCCAGGCACCTGGACTTGGTCCGGTTGGTTCTGGAGCGTGTTGTCAGCCTGGGGATGGAAGGTCCTATCCTTCCTAGGTATTGCCCTTCTCATAGTATTCAGTTGTTGCCTATGTTTACAATGTGGGCCAGCGATTTGCGGCTTGTGCGCCACATCATGTATTCCTCATTCAAGTCCACGTTCAAAACACCGTAAGAAGAAAGAAGAGCAAATGATGTTACATGAACAGATTGATAGAATAATGAGGATTGATATATCATGAAGGGTCCGTAGGGGACAAGGAGGGAATGAGGAAATATGAATTTTTATGGTCAATTATGTCCCCTATCGTAGACCCCAACGGCTCCATGTACGTGCTTCAAGTACATGTATGTTCCCTCCACTTTTAGCTATGAAGACGCAAATACATTTGCGTCCAACGTTAACATGTCCTCTTCCAGATCCACCATGAATGGGTCGGATATTCCGTTCCTAAGTGTGCCTTGCCAACGTCTTTACATGGTGCACTTTTCACGTTTTCCCTGGCTCAGGCGAGTTAGGCCCTGATTTCTGTCATCGAGGTCTTTTCCTGCCTTCTGTCTCCGGATGCTGCAGCCTGGACCTGCATCTGTATCCCTGACCTTTGTCTTACTCCCTGCGCGGCTAGCGGTGCCTGGCTCGGCCTGCTTGCCTGCCAAGACTGTATTTTGCCTTCAAGTTATCTGCTCCGCTCCTCGAAAATACATTCCTGTCTAGTAGTTTAGGTAAACATCCTTCCCAGCTGCAGAGTAAAGGGCCCGGCCTCACTGTCTCCATGCAAGTAATTCATAGCTCTCGTTACCATGGTAGGCCCATGGCCCCACACTACATGTAGACACGTAGACGCATATACACGCACTAGCAGTCAGTATAGAATAGCCTCTGCCCGAGAGACCTCTCCCTCTAGATAATACAGTTCTCCAAACACCAGATATTAGATATGATTTGGGATTAGGTTGTTCTAACATCCCAGACTTCTGTCTCCTCATGTAAGGCTAAATGTCAAGTCCCCTTCACCCTCCAGTTCCACGTCAATTGCACGTCATACTGCTGCGCGCGCATCCCGGCCATGTATTTCTGCTGACACTGCAGGATTCTCTTATGGATCCACCCACTTGTAACACCTTTATGTGACGTTTCGAGTACACGCCTTTGTGCACACCTTCTGTTTCCGCCATTTTCATTACGTATATGTTTTCTTATCTCTCCTCTCAGCTGTTACGCCTTCTGCATCCATCACCACTGTAATGCATTGACTATATATATGATGTTCTGTCAATAAAGTATTGTCTATCCCTTCCTGAACCTTCGTGGTGATGCAATGCGATTTGCCTGGTTCGAACCATATAACCAATTCCTTTTTAAGGAATAAAACCCCTTTTAAAAACCTCAGATGCCACGGACTCTGCCTCTTATTTTTTCTGAGTTATTCTTATTGAACTTTACCGCATAAATTAAGTATAGGTAATTTATATTTACCACACTTCCACCAACATTATGGCTCTGTCGTTACTAACAGACGCGGCAAAATTGGGAAAGAACCCACTGTTCTTGAGCTTCATAGATTACAGCTCAGCCTTTGACCATGTGGACTGGGGTAAACTATGGCAAAAGCTCAGAAAATGGGGGATACCATACCCCCTCTTGAACCAACTCATCCTACTCCACACCAATACTTGGGTCAGGATCAAGCTGGGTGATGGGACGCACCTTTCAAGGCGAATTAATACCTCCAACGGCCTGAAACAAGGGTGCGTCCTAGCCCCGAGCTTGTTCAACCTTTATCTGGCAGACCTACCAGAGGAATTGGACAACACCAAATTGCACGCCCCACGGTTGGGGGACATTACGCTGACCAATCTCCTCTAAGCAGACAATCTTGTTTTAATAAGTCGCACCCCAACAGGCCTCCAACATCTTCTAAACACCACTAGCTCATTCTCACACCGCAACGGCCTAACCATCAACCTGAAAAAAAAACAGAATGCTGGCAGGGAACTATAAGAAGATCCGGAAGAACAATTGGTTTTTGGACGGACACAAACTGGACCAAGTGACGTGCTACAAGTACCTGGGTGTTCTGGTGCACAACAGAGGGTCGTTTAAACCCCAATTAGAGTCGCTGCACCGAAAAGGAATCATGAGCCACCTCGCGATGAAACCCTTGAAGAAGATTCTGCCAGAACACACGCTTGATCCTTTTCTACAGGTACTAAGAGCCTGTCTCCAACCAACACTAACATATGGTGTGCGAATCTACTTTCGGAAGAGATGCATTGACACTCGACAAGGTGATCGCCAAAACCTATAGGTCAATCTTTCAGCTAGGCATCTCCTGCACCAATTCATCTGGAGTTCGGGGTACAAAAACAAACAGTGGAAAGAAGGGGTAGCTTTATAAAATGCTGGCACAAGATCAGAAATGCAGAGCCAGGCACACTAAATACCCACCTTTGGACCAAACTGCAAAGACGAGAACGATCGCACGCCAGAGAGTATCTGACAGAATCTCTAGAAAGTCTCGAACTGACTGGCCTCTGGAACAGCACAGTAGACCACAAAAGCTTTAAAAAGCTAGTAGCAAAAGCAACGAAAATAACATCGCTACTGGAAAACAAAGAAACTCTGGCAAAAAGGGCCCATGGATGGTTAGTCTTAAATGACTATAAACCTTTAAAGCCCCAAGCGTACCTAGACCATGGGTTCAAACAGAAGACCAAGGAGAAATTCTTAAAGCTGCGCCTAGGCATATTACCAATTCTCCCTCACTTGGCCCCATGGGAAAGGAACAAGGAAGACCAAACTTGCCGTCTCTGCGGAGCAGGCTCTGAAGATCTAACCCACATAATATGTATTTGCCCAGGTTTAACTGACTTAAGGAGAACACTACTACGCGTAATTTGGAATCAGAAGGGGATTGGATCCTGTCGACAGGCAGTTAAACTGTGTTTCAATCCACAAGATACTCAACTAAACTGCAGAATTACAAAATTCCTTGAGGCAGTGGCAATGAGGATCAAGGAAGCACAAAAAGATGTAACAGTGCAATAGCCAGACAGTGACACTGAGCATTCTTGGGTTGGCGACCCAAACGAGGCACATTGATTGACCAACCATTATATGAACTACAATATTTTAACTTTTGATAACCAACTTTTTATCCTTGATATATTTTCTTTTATAAACAATGTATTTTAATTGTGAGTTTTAATTAACTTGACAATAAATCTTTACCTCTTTACCCTGACCGAAGTCCCAGGACCAGTGGACTTCCCCAGACTTTGTGAATTGCTGCTGGAAACTCTGTTTTAGTGGCTACAGAGGCAGGGAGCTGTGACCGACTCTCACGACTGGCCCGGTGTCCTGTAGGCACCGCATCAAGCAACGTCCGCCTCGAAAAACGCAAGCTCTGAGCTCACTGACTCCGTCTTGACACCGTCACTGAGCCGTTGCCAGCACCACGACTGTTGGACACCGCGACGTGCAACGACTTGCTACACCGACTCATACTGGTCTGACCGGCGCGGTCACTGCTGCTGACTTCAAGTCCTGTGAACGCAATGGAGTTGGGCACCGCCTCGCATGCTTTGCGACGCACCACCCGACTCACACTGCGGTCCGGACTGATCGACGCCAGCCCCCCAACTCCGGCTCTGTCGCCGCACCGCAAGCGGGAAGCACCGCAAGCGGGAAGCACCGCAACGAAGCACCGTCTCGCCTTGCAACGCAAGCCTTGGATCCACTGACTTGGTAAACGGGCCGCTGCCTGCACTGCATCGAGGGACAACGGGTCCTGCAACGCTTTCTTTTTTGCACCACGATAAACACCGGAACCGGCTCGCACATCCGTGCCGGCCACCTCAAGTCAAAAGTACTGTGACTGAGTCTGTCGACATTTGAGTGGGCCCGGACCGCCACAGTCCACTGGATTTGTTAGACTCTGTGCTATTTCAGCAACACTGTAGCCGGACAAGGCTACCGACTCGCACAGAACTTTGATTTAAGCCTTTTAACCTGAACTCTTGAAATCTAATAGTATTGTGGATTCTTTTGTCGTTTATTGGTCTCGTGGTAACTCTATATAAAGCACAGTTATTTTTTATATAAAACCTTGTGTGGTGTCCATTTGTAGTGTTGTCACTGGGTTACTGTATGTGGTCACAAATGCTTAACTTACAACGCCTCTGAGATAAAGCCTTGATGCTCGTGCCAAGCTACCAAGGGGGTGAGTAGGGGTTATTTTAGGAGTGTAATCCCTCTTATCCTGACTAGAAGAGAGGGTCCCTATTTGGCACAAGTACCTACCTGTGCCAACTAGAGACTCCCAATTCTAACACTGGGTATAAAATCAGTCTGGTCTGGAAGTACCAGACCTGACATAAGTGGTTTTAACCTACTAACTAGAACTTTTGCAAATACCATATTGTTAATGTAAAGCAATTACCGTAGTCTTTATGATGCCCAGCGTTCTTCTGATCTGTTAGGGTTTGAGAAGTGCTGTCCACATGTCCTCTAATGTCAATGTGGGAAGTCACCCTTCCAGAATGGCTTCTTCATACTCCTTAAGTAGGAGGGGGCTTTTTAAATCAGCATTAGTTTCATAAAATCTAATTAAAATCCCATCAGGCCCAGATACCTCACCACTCTGCAGCTACTTTATTACCTCTAGTAAATCCTCAAGGCAGACATGTGAACCTTCCCAATCATGAAAGTGCGATATCAAGTCAAGTCAAGATAAATTGTATTCGACGAGAGACCATAAAAGCACACAAAAGGCAGATCACATAGTTATAAAAATATGGTAAATAAAAACATATCATTGAGACACATAAAATCAAGGATATTCAGTACAATTCATAACATTTCATAATACTAAAAAACAATGACTATAACTTATTCATACATAAACTGCATCTTTTAAGGTTCATAAGCCCTCCTAATGTGTAATGCTGATTTGATACAATTGAGTCACGCACACCAGATTTCGAATAACCTAGTGCCTGCATAATCAGTAGCCCTTCCTAGTACTGTCTCACATTGGCCTTCCGTAAAAAGGATGCCATGGTTCAAAGTCTTGGCTCCTGGTACAAGTGGAAAAACAAAAATAAGTGTATGATTTTTCAAGTTCCAATATTTTTGCACCTGCAGGTGGGTAGGTCTTGATGCCAGGGGCCCATTGTGGAAGAGTCAAATTTAAAGTGCAAAGTCCTTAATTTAAAAAGGGTAAGCCATTAACGATAAGTAGGGTATTTATTTCATCCCCGGTAAGGCTCTAGACCAGAGGTTGTTGTTACTTGAGCTTAAGTTACAATACTTTGCATGTTTTGGGGTGCATCTAAGAGGTATTTTTGCAGTGCTCAAAGTATGCTTTTTTAACACCTTGCTTAAAAATGGGCCAATTAAAAAGGGGGACCTGTAAAAATCGAACAGACACAAGCATGCAAAAGAACCTTCACATACTTAAGTGGTGGTATTGGTTTAGCCCCGTCTAATAGCAGGCAATCGCAGATACAAGATCTTGTTATTCCAGCCTCTTGTGATGGCCACATTTTTGTCCAGAGTAATAGGGGTGCTAGCCCTATCGCATCTTTCAGAGACAGCATGCCAAGCTCTTCGTGACAAATTAGAGAGGGAGTGCTTCCCAGGACTCATAAAAGTCTACACATAATTTGATTCTCTTTGCGTTGTAAAGTTTCTATGCTATTATGCCCCCAGAGGCAAGTACCTTAAACACATGCTGACATACACTTACTCTTGCAAATATTCAGCATTTCCTCAATTGGTTTATTTTGAAGCTTGCTGGCAAATCTAAAAATGGCTTCAATATGTCCTCAAAAAATCTGGCCTCTCAATGTTATGAGTGATGACCAGCTTAAAGATGCTTAAATAAAATCCCTAGATAACTAACATTTTTAACCGTTGATAAGGCAGATTTGCCCATCTCAAAAGACTTTCATTTGGTGCCAGGGCTACCATCGGTCAGGATGAAGGACTTTGAAAAATTAACTTTGAGGTATAGGTCCTCCATTTACATTACAAAACAAGTCTAAGAGGTGCCATAGACTATTTGTAGTTTGGTCTACTTAAACTGCGTTGTCCACATATAATAGGATGGGGATAGGAGTATGGCCCATTTGTGATATCACTGTAGACCAATCCCACTGTGGTGTGAACGCATGCAATATTTCAAAGTGTACTGGACAGCACTCAACTGGGTGTTCTACCTTTCTCCAGTCTATTGCCATAAGTTTTGGGAGTGTGCTGTATCCTAAAACCTTACACTACAATAACACTCCCACTGGTTGCGTGGATTGGGAATACTGTTCAAATGCAGCTAATCTCATTTATATGCCTAACGTCATTGCAGTGAAGGCTCTCTTTAATAGAACAATACATAGTAATAGGCAAAATTCATAAAAGAAAAAGTTCCAAATATGCAGGAAAATCAGTATGAACTCAGACAGCTAACCCCCAAAATTGGGCATTTATGTATGAAATCGCCTCATGGAACAGTATAAAAACTGCTGAATCATGGTGCGAGGAAGATAATACATGTTCAACCAATCAGAATACAGACTTTAAAAACATCCTACAGCCTTACTACCTAAGCACTAACCTACTATGTGAATAATGAATACTCCCTAACCCTGCCTAATGTCATCGGGAGGTGTCAGAACAAACTAGTTACAGAAACAACAGTAAACCATTGTGAATAAATGCAATACCTCATGTGAGACCCATGGAAAAATGTTACATTCTAAGTCCATGCCAAACAGTCTTCTTCAAGAACAGTGTTATTCAGAAATAAACAAAAATGACTTGCTTGATTATATGCAGTAGAAATAAACAGTGAATGTGACATACATTTTTTACAAGATGGTATTGAAAATCGATTGAGGCCTAGTTAGCCAGGATACCACACTTTAACAGGTCATATCAAATTGGTTCAAATGAAATAGCATCAGGTCAGTATAAATGTATGAATTTGAGTGCAGATTAAGATTATGCAGATTGTTAATAATGCACAATTATTTATTAATAGACACTTCCTTAGCTTGCTTTGCTAAGAATCACCGTTCGTGCTCTGCAACCTCCATGTAATTGCTTAATGGTTCATTTATTCAGGACAGGATAATTATGATCCTGTGTTTAATCTTTTCCAGCTACCTAAGATAATTTTTAAGTCATGTTAATCATTATCACAGCAATTTCAATGTCTTTGCTTCCTTTGCTAGGCCCTTACCTACAACATACACTTTAAAGGCCTGCCAAAATGTAGTTATCCACAGCACAGAGACTAGGTTGAGGTCCGAGAGTTCAGTGATTGCTTTACACTGCTCATTCCTGAAAGAGACATCTAATTAGAATTCTGGTTTAGATCTCCAAGTTCCAGTATGTCAGGTATCTTGCTTACAGTCCTGTACCAGAACTATTGGGGAGTTGTCTGATAAGGATCTGCGTAGAATGCAAGGGTGCCTAATCTAGGATATCATGCCCATAGACACCAGCGGATAGTCTATTCTTCAGTTTGCATTGTGCACTGTAGGTTAATAATTATATCGTACTGTGGTTGGATGCTGTGGTAACTAGAGATCCAACAACTCACTGTGTTAGACCTTGCATCTTTTGGCGTGTTTCCCCAGGCTTTTTGCTTTCTGACCTCCCGGTTTTGTTGACTCTGTTTTTGCTAGTTTTATGTCTCTGGGCACGTTCTCCCTTCTGTTTAGTGTTAAAGTGCAAGTGCTCCTGTTGTAAATGGTGTTATATATTGGTTTTTCCATGATTGGTATATTTTATTTACTAGTATGTCCGTAGTAAAGTGTACTAAGAGTGCCAGGGCCTGTATATCAAATGCTGCTAGTGGGCCTGCAGCACTGGTTGTGCCACCCACCGAAGCAGCCATTAAAGGGGGTCTCAGACCTGCCACTCAAGTGTCTGCACGCTGTTTTCAACTGCCATGTCGACATGGCAAGTGCACCCACTTTCCAGGCCCTAATCTTCCCTTTTCATACATGTATGTCACTCTAAGGTAGGCTCAAGGTACCCCTGTGAGCAGGGTGCTGTCTATGTTAAAGGTCGGACATGTACTGGTGTGTGTGACATGTCCTTGTGGTGGATTACAGTGTATTTCATTTTTCCCCACTGCAAGGCTATCTGTCCCATAGGAAAGAATGGGAGTTTTACTTATAATATCCTATAAGCATTACTTACCATTAGGAAAAGATAGGGAAATGGAGTTTAGTATGCCTGGATTCAGAGTGTAAAAACACATCTTTTTTTGTTTAACTTTGTTTTATTAAATTTCTGGTGCAATAGGTACAGTACAACACAATAATCACATGCCCCTTGTTGTACAGATGTCGTTCTAATACCCGTCTCCTCCGGAGCAGAGATTGTACAGGCCCCAAAGTCGTATGGAAGTATAGTGTCCTTGAGAGTTCATATGAGGCAAGCTTTAGCAGGCAGTGTACCCTACCACCCCATGAAGTAACAACATCCCACTCCCCTCCCATACCAAAAAAACCCTTTTCCCCCCGACCACCCTCTTCCCCTCCCCCCCGGTGTGTCGCTAAACTGCACTGTAAGGGTGCTGGAACATGACGTCTGTCCTTACCCATCAAGCACGGACGCTCTTGGTTGTGGGTATGTCGGTGAGCCTCAGCAGGCGCAGGGACTTCGGGCATGTGATTTCATTGAATTCTGTGGATAATAGGGATAGGAAAGGCTGCCAAACAGTAGTAAATGACTAATGATTGCGTGAGGGTTGCCTGGATTCTTTCCATACCCAATATATACCAGAGTCTATGGTGCCATCCCGTGTGTGAGGGACACCTCGACGAACCCCATAGCGACCTATAGTGCCAACCCCATTTGCTTTCCTCTGATGGATTTTAAGGGGAAGGTGAGTGCATTTGGGAGACCCAAGAGAGTGTAGGCCGGAAAGCGAGGAATGTCAGTATCAAAGTGTGTGTTTATAGCGTCAAGAACCACTGTCCATTAGCCTCTCACTTCTACGCAATCATACAGTAGGTGTGTTAGAGTCCCCGTTTCGTCACAACCCCTCCAACATGTCGGGCAGGCGTCAGTTACCAATAGGAAGCAATTTTAACCACCGTTTCTTTACTCGCAGTGTTTCTAGCTGTGTGGTGCGCTCTGTGGAAGATATCCCCCCACTCCTTATCTGAGAGGTTTCTCCCTAGCTCGGAATCCCACCTTCTTTGGCCTGCCGATCGGTGTGGAAGTGGCTCAGGACTGATCATTTTATAAAGATCCGTAATCGCCTTACTATCAGTCTTTTTCATGAATAGCCATTTCTGGAAGGCCATGAGTCGCCTACCCACAAGGGGCCGAGTTTCAGGTTGAGTCAGCCAATGTCTGATCTGAAAATATTGAAAGCGCTGTGGGGCAGTAAGATTATGCATTTCTTTTAGGTCATCAAGTTGGATGAAGCCATATAGGTCAAAATGGTGTCCCAGTGACCTGCAATCGGAAGCCCTCCATTGCTCAAAGGCGTGGGGCTCCATCACCGGTGGGAATGCAGGGTTGTCAAACAGTGGTGTGAGAAGTGAGGGGAAGGTGGTAAGTCCTCCTTTGATTACTACCGTGTCCCACACCCTGAGAATCGTGCGTGTAATGGGAGATCTCTTGAGGTGTGCTGGTCTATCTGAGCGTTTCAGGAATGGGATCTTCCAAAGCAACATCTGGGCCATTTCTCTGTCCTGGAAGAGCCATCTCCTTTCTGACTCAGGTCGATTCCATTCTAAGAAATATCGTAGCTGCGTCACCTGGAAATACCTCAAATGGTTTGGAATCCCTAAGCCCCCCTCTTGCGGCACCCGTTGAGCGAGATCCGTGTGCATTCACGGTTGTTTCCCCACCCATACAAACTGCAGTATTGCGTCCTGCAGTTTCTTTAGCATTCCTAACGGTGGAGTCATGGGGATGGCCTGGATGTGTATAGGACTTTGGGCAGCAGGGACATTTTGATCGCCGCTACGCGACCCAGCAGTGAGAACGGTTGTTGTCTCCATTTTCTTAGGTCTCCCTGGATTTGGGAGTAGAGATCTGAGTAGTTCCGGTCAACAGCCTGCGATGTACTTGGTGTCAGGGTGATTCTCAGGTAAGTGATTGAGGTGCGAGAAGCCAATCCCCCGTACGTCAATGTTCCTCTAGTGGACTTACGAGCATTGCGGCCCAAAGGAAGGATCATGGACTTACCCCTATTCATTTTGAACCCCGATACCTTACCAAAAGCCTCCATTTCTTCTAGGAAGGCTGGCACGGACTGTTTGGGGTTATCCAGGGCCGCCAAGATGCCATCCGCGTAAAGGCTTATGGTTTGCGGTTCACCCCCGAATGTGATGCCAGTTATATCCGGGTTGTCCCTGATTCTTTGCGCAAGCGGCTCCATGAATAGCGCAAATAGTAAAGGCGAGAGGGGCACCCATGCCTAGTGCCCCGTCTAATGTCAAACGGTTGGTAACCGATGCTGTTGACGAGGACAGATGCCCGGGGAGTATCACAGCAGCTGGCAACCCAGGCTCTGAATCGATCCCCTATACCGAATCGTATGCGCGTTATGTCCAGGAAGACCCAGTCCACCCTGTCAAACGCTTTCTCAGCGTTGACAGAGAGGAGCACCGCATCAGAGTCATTGTAGTGGGCTTGGTCACTGACATTAGAAGTCGTTTGGTGTTGTCGCTGCATTGCCTATTTGGGATAAATCCCGATTGGTCTGGCTCTATGATGCCAGGTAAGCATGGTCCTAATCTAGCTGCTAAGATCACTGTAAAGAGTTTGAGATCGAGATTGAGCAGAGATATGGGCCTGTAAGAGGAGCATTGCGTAGCATCTTTGCCCGGCTTCTGCAGTACTATGACATCAACCACAAGCATGTCGGGGACAATGGAGCCCGGCCCTTGGAAGGAATTAAATAACTTAGTCAAGAGGGGCACCAGTAGGGGACAAAATGCTTTATAGAAGCTGGCTGTGAAGCCGTCCGGCCCGGCTCTTTCAGAGGCTTTAGGCGTGAAATCGCCACTATCACTTCCTCCGTCCTGAGAGGTGCATCTAATGAAGTAGCACCGGCTTCATTGAGGGCTGTTACCGCCGCCTCATTCAAAGAATCTGCCTCCCCATTATCTAGAGAGAGATCTGCGCTGTATAACTCGGCATAGAAGGCCCGAAAGGCTTCCGCAATTTTAACGTCCTCTTGGAGCTCCCGCCCTTGGTTGTCCTGAATAGTGGTGATCTTAGACCTCTGAACCCGCGCCCTGAGTTTTCTTGCCAGCAGTCGTCCGGTTTTATCGCCTCCCACATAGTAAGAATGTCACAACCGAAGGGCCCCATATTCCGTGCGATCGAGATCTAGTCTTGCCATTTGTGCTCTGGCTGCTTTTAGTTGTCGCCAAATCCTGGGGTCCCCAGTGCGACTGTGCACTCTCTGCAGTTCCGCCACCTGCGCCGAAAGCGCCTCCCTTTTATCCCTACGTTCCTTAGCCTCTGCCGCTGATATCGTGATGAGATCACCCCGTGCCACTGCCTTAAACGCTCCCCATACCGCTGTCACCGGTGCGTCAGGTGTATCGCTACGTGCTAAGTATTCGTTTATGTTTCTGTGCAGTTGTTGTGTAACCTCTTGTCTCTGTAGGAGGGCCTCCCGTAGGCACCATCGGCCTCCCTGAGTGGGCACGCATGGGACAGTGATCGTGAGTGTAACGGCATCATGGTCGGAGAGGGCCGCGGGGATTATGTCTACGTCCTTTATCGTTACGGCAATATCTGGGGACCCCAAGAAATGATCTAATCGAGCATAAGTGTGATGGACATGCGAGTAGAATGTGTATTGAGTAGTGAGGGGATGTGCCTCCCGCCAGATGTCTGAGATGCCTCGACTAGCCAACCAGTTCCTTCCCTCTGCGGAAATCGCTCCTGTGGTGCCAAATCGGTGGCCTGATCTATCTTTGGCTTGGTCCATTACCAGGTTGGGATCGCCACTCACAAGTGTGCAGCGTGTCTGGAGTGTAAGAGCATCAGATAGGGCCCCCTTGAGGAACGACTCTTGCCCTGAGTTGGGAATTGATAGATCCGATGACTAAGGACATGTCCCAACCCGCACATTGTAAGCGGGGAGTCTGCCTTTAATTTCTGCAACCTTGTCCCCCACCTTGCCCTGAAAGTGACTAGCGAAGAGAATGGCAACTCCCGCTTTTTTCTCATTAGGGGAAGAGTAAAATTGGCGAGAGAAAGCTCTGGAGCGCATTCTGGGCCAATCCCTGGAGAGAAGATGTGGTTCCTGTAGCAAGCAGATTGAGGCAGCTGAGTTCTCCAGGTAGGAAAGCACCGCCCGCCACTTGACAGGATTGTTGAGCCCCTTTACGTTCAGGGTAATTACTTTAAGGGCGTTGACAGACATGGTATCTGTGCATCTGGGAGATGTTACTCATCGGGGGGTTGCCTGGATCAGGTGAGACATGTAAACCCCCAGTTGTGCGACACACCGGGACCCTCCGACCCCTCGCGCTCCCCCAGCCTCCCCAGCCTCCCAAGCCGACCCCCCAACATACCACACCCCATCCCCTCCTCCCCAACAAACCAACTTTTGAAATGCACCCCTCCACCCCCACCCTAACCCCAACACAAAAACCCCTACATTGTGTCATAGTCCCAGGCCAGGAAACTCATATCGTGGACCTGTGGTGAAAATTCCGTGTAGAGCGTGTAGCCGAGGCGACCCCTTCGGCCCTCTGCCCGCACCCCCCTTCGCCGGACGAGTACGGGATTCCTTGTCCCGCAGAAACATCGTGACAACTTTGAACGCCTTTCTTTTTTGGAGAGTAATGGCCGACAGGTCCTGAAAGAGTGCCACTCGGTGGCCCTGGTATTGGAGAGGTTGCTTTTGTCGAGCTTCCCTAAGGATTCTCTCTTTCAGAGGGAAGTCTGGTAAAAAGGCCAAGATGTCTGGCGGTGGAGCAGGCGCGCGTCTCGCCAGTCCTACTCTGTGTGCCCTTTCGATGCGGACTTCAAAGGTCGCTGGTTCCCCCAAAATCTCTCAGAACAAGCCTTGTAGGTACCCAGTGATATCGTCCCCTTCTGCCTTAGATGGGAAACCTCGGACCCGTATGTTATTGCGTCAATATCTGTTCTCGAGATCCTCGGCGTGCTCTTGCAGGTCTACCTGTTGGTCTCGGAGAAGTTCTTGCTGAAGCTGGTCAATTTCCTCTCTTCTGGTTTGATTCGAGTCCTCAACTGCCGCCACCCTCTCGCCCAAACCGTCCACTTTGAGGATATCTCCAGAATCTCTCCAGCGACTTCCTGTTTTAGTGTGTGGAAATCTTCCCGCAAGGAATTGAATAAGGTATCTAGAAATGACTCGGTGATGGGCACCTCTCCATCTCCTGAATCCGTAAGGTGCTTCATCGCAGCCAGCGAGGGGGGCCCTCTGTCCCCTTTGGAAGAGCCTTTGAGTAGCATGTCCGTGAGAGAGCGCTCCCCTGTTTTCCTTGTGCTGACCATGACAGGCCGAAGTCTTTTGGGCCTGTGTCCGCTTGGTCTATTTGGCGCCGATGGTCTGCCCTCTTCAACACATCTGTGAGGTGTCCAGCAGCGGGAAGCAGGTGCTGCACATCTACGGGGGGACTCCCACCCTCAAGGGTCCACGCTGTTGTGCTGGTTGAGGAGAGGTGTCACCTCACCACCCCCGGGACCTATTTGATGGCCCCTGGCATCCCCTCTACTCTGCTGCCTCCCCTGGCGATCGGCCCACTGGGTTTATGTATGCTGGTTCCCCCACGCCAGCCACCGATTCCCCCGGGCTCACCCCTACAGTCACTCTGTGCCGGCGCTCACCTCAGAATGGCCTAGCGGGACCCCTCGCTGGTTCTGCCTTCGTGTTGTAGGCCCAGTGCGTGAGGGCCTATCAATGGCCCTCTGGTGCACCAGGTGTGGGCCCCCGGGGGCCCTCGCCACCGTCGCAGTTCCTCTCGGGAGGGGCTCTCCAGGCGAGAGCTCCCCTGCAGTGTCTGGTCCAGTGTGCCACCCCTCCCAGAGGGCGACGCTCGCTTCAAGGGTGCTAGGGTCTGGGCCTGGTCCTAGGCATCCAGATCTCTGCCCCTCCGGTGCAGGCCCCAATGCCCCAGCCTCGATTTGCACGCCTTCCTCTCGCTCTCCTTCTGCGCGGGGGCGCAAACGACTCCTGCTGCTCCGCGGGCCTCTGTTGTCCTGGTCAAGCAGCCCCTCCGGTGCAGGCAGCCCCCCACCGGCAGACCTGCCAAACCCCCAGGCCCTTGATCTCCCACTCAGGCCTCGCTCCTGGCTGCTCCGGTGCCCCCACCGCTAAGGCGCCATTTTGCGATGCCCGGGATCGGTCTCTTCAGGGCTGCCGCTATTGCTCCCGAGCCCCCAGATCACCTGAAAATTGGGCACCCAAAGTGCTTCCTTTTTGCTCACTCCGGCTGCAGGCGGCACTCCCCTCCAGCACTCGGAATGATGGGTAAACTGCAGGGGCAGCGCCCTGACCTCAGCTCCTGAGGTGTAGGCTCCTCTGCCCCTGTCTCAATTTTTGCAGCCCTCCTCCCATTTTCTGTCTGCGTGTGGGCACGATTGGGTACTCTCTGCTCGGCGAGGTCTCTACAGCTGTGATCAGGCGGCTCTCTGGTGCAGACAACCCTCTGCTGGCTGGCTCCCCGGATTCAATTCAGAGGCTCCTTCTCTGACCCTGCTCTCGAGTGCACCGGCGCTCTCCGGTCAGGGCGCCATTTCGTGAGTTGAACCTTTCAATGTCGCCACCCCTGCTCCCGACCTTCAAAAGCACCAGCAGACCAGGTGCCAGGTATCTGCTCGTCTCCCCGCTAACCCCCGTGTGCTGATGGGGGAGTTTGAAGTAGAATGTGGCGGGCGAGGGGAGCACCGAATGGGGAGCCACTGGAATCAGCGTCCTCTTAGGCCGCCATCTTGACCATGCCCCCAAAAACATATCTTTTAGTAAAGATTTTTATGTTCTGTGTTTGAAAATACCACATTTAGAAAGTAGGTTTATTCTTGCTTAGCCATCCTGTGTGCCTCTGCTGGGTTAGTGGATTGACTGTCTGGCTTTGGAGTGACAGGGGCTGGGGATGTGTATTCTCTTCAGACAGCTACTGGGGAGTCAAGGTGTGTCCTGCCTTTCCTGGATGAGTCTGGGCTGGGCTGAATAGACCTGGGCTGCAGTTAAAGAAGTGGGAAGCGATTCCCTTGCACCTCAGTGGGTCTGGTCTGCTTTCGACAATGCTGTCTCCACCTCCTGCTGGGAACCTGGGCCAAAGAGGACCAAACTGGTTTGGACTAAGCCCAGATACTCTCTGCCTGAGAGAGCAAAGGAATTTTGAGTAGAAATACTGGGGCCCAGACTTTAGAACTCACTGGAATCAAGGAGCCTGCCAGGAAAAAGAGCTGGAAGAGCTGCCAGGAGGAGTACTGCCTCTTTGCAATGTTGTTGCTTTGTTGGGCTGGCCTTCAGTTGCTACCTTTTCCTTGGGTAGTGAAAGGACTGACAGAACTTTCTTTACTTGTGCTGAGTATCTCCAAGGGCTTGAAGTAGAGCTTGCCTTCTGTTCTGAAGTCTCAGGGACTGCAAAGACTTCACCGACCTTGGGGTACCACTTCTGTACGAGTTGACACAGAGAAGGGAATACCAACCGACTCCATCGCTGGCTCCGTGTCCTCAAGGCACTACAGAAGCATTGCCGCATCTTGCACTGCAACACTGGTCTTACTGAGGATGACGCCACCAAGCTGCTCCTTGCACCATGCCTTGTGGGCACAGCACTCCACACCGCCTCCAATCACTTTGCGGCCCTGGTCTCACTGACACCGTCGCTGCCTGCGTGAATGTATCGTGGCTGGGGGCACCGCTAGTAAAAAATAGGATAATTCTTCTTCTTTCAGTGTCACAATGTCAGAACAGAAGCATTTGCAGTGATATCTACAACAAAGGTGTAGTTGGTGCTTATTTATCATATGCAAATAAGAACCATTGACAAAGTCAACAGTCCTGGCTTATTGTAGGTGTAATGTTACTTGTTGCATTAGAGAGATTGGCATTTTCTCTAGTGGATGTTTGAAGGTAGGGCAGAGGTTTAATATGCCTGCTGCATGGAACATGTACCATGCAGATCGCGAAGTGCATAGAATGAAAATTGGTTAGCAGGTTACTACTTTTGTCAGAGAGGTATTTTTGTTACTTGCAGTTTATAAATTAAAATCCTAATATAGAACAGTAAACTATTAACTGTCATCAAAGAACTTCATGCATACTGCAAGGTACAGATTAGAGCATTATGATTTTTTCCCCAGCCATTCATTATCCTAATGTTGCAAATAGGGTTAATTTGGGTACAAAGTGATTCTTAATAAAGAGAAATCCCATCCATGAAGTTACATATCAAATTCTGTGTTTGTGCTTCTCCAGACAAGCACTCTTAAATTATACTGCCTATGAGTATGAATAACATGTTACTCCTATACATTGCAGTCCTCAGTCATATGTAACATTTATAATACTCTGATTTGCATACCTATGATTGATTGTCTCTGTTTAATATGTGTGCAATGTAAAGTACACCCTACACTGGTATGAGAGGCGCTATAAAACAAATTAAATACTTCTCAGATAGAATGGTAATGGAGACCTTGAGGTGCACTGTTAAAGGATAATTGTGAGGGAATCACTGGCAGGGTTGTCATTGGGGCGCCAACAAACATTGTCACAAGGGGCGCCAGCAGGGCTATACTGGTTCATATAGCCTTGGCTGCAGCACACAGAGACCTTACAGTGCCACACACAGAGGAATAAAGTTAGAGGGAACATTGGTTGCAAGATGTTGTTTCTGTGGCACTTATGTCTCAAAGTGGTCCCTTGAATTACCTGGTTCATTTACAGATGGAATGGCTGGCAATCTGAAAGAGCTTTTACTGAAAATTATCGAGTGCCTTCTTAATTCAGGGCTGACAACATTACTTAGGTAGATCCTGTCAATCAGTTTTTCACTAATATTTTTAGCTTAATTGTCATACTCCAAGGAATCTAAATTACTCCTATTCCACAGAAATTGGCCCGCTGGTAGATTTTTGCAAGTGCTCAAGGATGGAAAGAGAGACAGTAAAGTAAGACATTCCTGAATTTTTGAAATGTAAAGTGGTTTGCAAGATGCAATCTTCTGGTTTGATTACTAGGTCAATAAGTGTTGCATATGTGTTACTGTGTGACAATGTAAAGTTTAAGCCACTTGAGGACAGAACTTTCTTTGGTCTGGTTTCATGCAAGAACTCCTCTGAATTTTTTATGACACCTTTGGGTGAGTTTAGAAGTTTTTCAAACTGTTTTCTATGAGCAGGCAGACTGAACAAGTTGAATACTTATGTTCACGAACTGGCTACATTTTTTGCCCACCCACAGTCATGGTACCAGTAGCCATATCCACCCAACTGGATATTTCCAGGGAGCAGGGATTATCCTAGCAAGTAAGGCTAAGAACAGCAGATGCACTTTATAAATTGTCTCTATGTGTAGCTCCTGCTTTGTTCCTTGATGGGATGCCACACAAACAAAAAGCATTTTACTTCAGCATAGTGGAATGTTGATTAGTGGGTTAAACCCAAATCAAAGATCCCAACTCTAAGTTTTTCATAATAGCATGCACCATTAAACATAGTATGTGCTATGTGCATCAGCAAGCTCTTGCCTGACTTTGTGTGACTTAGCATATTTCAGCCTCTTTCTCACCACAGTGACCCATGTTGTCACATCTGGACCTTGTTTTACATCAACAGCATCACTGATAGACCCACTCTATCACTGTGTCAGGAGGTGCTGGCACGCACAACTTGACTGTCTCAACATCAGTCCTACGTACCACATCCTTGCTTGCTGTTCCACTTCCTGGAAACTGGAATTCCTTTTCCACACACAATTTGTTTGAAAGTCAATGGAAAGCTTCACAAAGTTGCACAATTGGATGCTTTCTAGAGGTTTGCATGCAAAATCTGTTATAGTATGTGGATTTGTATGGTGCAACTAATCACTCATGAGGGTATCCAGGTGCTTGAGCAGGCGTGTAGGCATTAGACTAAGGCTGTTGGGTGTTCGGCCCACAGAATTTGTTGATGACCCAGGTTTCATGGAATTCAAGAAGTGAGGAGGAGCTCCTAATGTTTTAAGGGAGATCCTGGATGCAATATAGTAAAATGCTCGGCCTCCTGTTCTGCTTTTGTTGATGTGGGGTGTGTGTGTGAATTAGAGTGATGCTAAGCATATGTGTCCGGTGTTTTGGTGGAAATTAATGTGGTTGTTCAGGTATGTTGGTCTAGTGTTGTGCAGTGCCTTGTATGCGTGCATGAGGAGTTTGAATTAAGGGGGCGTGGCTTGGACGCCAATGGCGATGGTCGCCTGAGAGCTCGGCTCCGGGACTGAGCCCGCATTGATCCTGCAGATCGGAGACCGCGGGGCACCCCGACCCCCACAAACCGAAGATCGGGTCTGAGGGGACCTGCTGGGACGCCCGGTGACACTAGAAAACTGGTAGTTCCGACGGAAAAGCGAAGTTGCGGAGACAGCGGAGCGGACCCCAAGATGGTGCCCGGACCTTCTCGATGGCTCTGCCGGGACCCCAAATCAGTGGAAGCCTAGCAGGGCTCCGCGCATCTTCACTACATCCTATCTCCCCAAGGAAAGTTAGTCTGGTTGATGGTTGGGAAGGATCTGAACACTGTGGTCAACCCCAGACGGACTGTTGGGTGACTTTTCATCGAGAGCAGATCACGGATGACCGGAGGCCCTGAGTGGTGAGACGATACCACGAGACAAGCCCGGCTGCCCTTCACTGAGTGCCTGAAATCGCAGAAGCCCCGTGCACTTCATGGGCAGCACAGTGACCTGGCGCCACAGAATCTCCGGCAGCTCTGGTGTTTCTCGATCGAGGTCGTCATCGGCCAGGCGGACCTACCCGGACTGGCGCCGATCGTTCCCCCCCCCCCGTTGGCCTCCAGTGGCACGGCGGTGGCAAGGCCAGCAGAATCGGAGGAGTGGTGGGCCCTGGCGACGACGATCGAGGGCCCTCGGCACATCAACTGCGTGCCAGGAGCACCATAGTCAACGTCCGCACTTGGTAGTACCTCTGACGAACTTTCCTCCACGGGATTCAAACGCCATGGGGAAACCGAGGGGACCCAAAGGGACCACCCCGGCTGCCTCGGACACGGAGGCGCCGGATAAAGAGGAACGAGGTGATCCGGAGAGCTCTGGTGGCCCCCACCTACAACAACAATTCGACCGGGTCCTGGAGGCGATCGCAACCACCCGATCGGCTCTACAGCAAGATATCGCCCAGGTTGCGACGAGCTTGGGCCTCCTCAGGGCAGACCACAGCAAGCTCTCGGACAGAGTTAAGGAGGTAGAGAGCTCGGTGAAGGGTCTGGAGCCGGCGCAGAAAACCTTGGCCACGACAATGAAGGATGCCCTGTCCCGGATCGAGGCTTTGGAAAAACGAGCGGAGGACGCTGAAGGGCGTAACAGGCGGAACAATATTCGGGTGGTGGGCCTACCAGAAAAGATCGAGAATGGCGACATGGTGGCCTACTTGGAAGCTTGGCTCCGGGATGCGGTGGCTCCGGAGGGTTTGTCCTCCTTCTACACCCTGGAACGGGCACATAGGGTGCCGGCAAGGCCGCCGCAACAGGGCCGGGCCCCGCGTCCGGTGGTGGCGCGATTGTTAGATTTTCGAGACAGAGACCTTATCCTCAATGCCGCCAGGCATAACGGACCTTATCAGGTGGAGAATAGCCAGGTGAACATTTTCCCGGACTACACATATGAGACCCAACGTAAACGGACCTCTTTCCTGGCGATCAAGCGTGAGCTCCGGAGCGAGGGTATCCAGTACTCACTCCTTTTTCCTGCAAGGCTCCGTATTATCATTGACGACAATACCCAGTTCTTTGATTCTCCGGAGGAAGTTTGTAATTGGCTCGAACTATATAGAGCCGGGAAAGATGGGTTTGGATCGTCATCTCAGCTGGCTGTGGAACCTGGTCAACAACGTCGTTCCAAAAGACTCCGCAGCCACCGTGGCAAACCAGGCAAACCTTCGACTGTGGAAACAATGGCAGAGCGACGAGGAGTACTGGAGATGGTGTCTAATCTTTCTGGTTCGCAGAGTGGACCCATTGTCGAAGGATTGGAACCCGGTGGCGAGGGGGCGCAAACGGACACAGAGGAATCAGAGACGATAGTATTCACCTGCCTGAGGTTACTCCAGACTCGGCTGAGGGCATGCTGGATGGGCAGGGATGACTGGGTGAGCTACTTCCTTTTGGGTGGGGGCTCATAGCGGGGGTGGTAGGGGAGGCGATTGGTGATTTGATCCGATGGGGGGGAGGGGGGCCCCCGGTCGGGATGTCCCTTTTGTTTTGACCTGGGCTCAAATTAGTCTCGGTAGTCCGGGACTCGAAGGCCCATTACTGGCGCCCAGCCCGCACCTAGCCCTTAAGGCTCCCTGCGGTGGCGACCGCAGGATTAGTCGGGGATTGGGGGGTTGTTGAAGACACGGTTTGGATGGGAACTAGATGGTGTTATATGGGTCCTGTTCTGGGGTGGGTGGGAAGGGGTTTGTTTCAGACGGGTGTTGGGTTTTTGTTGGGGAAGATGGCCGCCATCAGTGTAGACTTGACTTTCGCTTGTTCTTTGTTTGAGCCTTGGTGGGGAAACCCGGAACGGACAATATGGGACTATGGCTGAAATCGCTAATGTGAAATGCATCACTTGGAATGTACGAGGGCTTCACACAATGTCTAGACGTCACAAGGTTCACGCTTATCTAGTGCGTAGAGGGGTGCAGATAGCGCTGCTGCAGGAGACTCATCTCACCAGGGCGGAAGGAGCGGCGCTACAGCGTAGATGGAGAGGGCAGGTCTTCTACACCGCATACTCAGCTTATGCAAGGGGGGCGCTGATATGGATCAGGGCTGGGGTTCCTTTTCAGGTTGCAAAATCGGTGGTGGATCCGGAGGGTCGCTATGTGGCTATCTCAGGCATGCTGGGGGGCAGAGACTTGAATATTTGCTGTATATATGCGCCCAATATGGACCAGCTTGCCTTCCTATTCGGGTTATCGGGTTCATTGGCCCACTTTCTCTCGGGGACCCTCTTGCTAGGTGGTGATTTTAATTCAGTGGTAGATGTGGAGGCCGACCGATCGCACCCCCCCCCCCCTCCCGGACTCTCCGGTCCGCCGAGTGGCTAAAGGGAGGAAGGAATGGCAGACGCACTGGGGGCTCACGGATATCTGGAGGGCGCAGCACCCTGACTCTAGGGACTACTCCTATTTTTCTGGCCTACATGAATTGCACGTGCGATTGGATGGGTTTCTGGGGTCAGGGGAGTTGGTATCCGCAGCGGTCCGCTCTGAATACTTGGCCAGGACCATCTCGGACCACAATCCCCTCCTGGTGGACTTACGCTGGTTTCCCGGGATCCCTAGTGTGCCCACCTGGAAATTGCGCCCGGAGATCTTGGAGGACATAGTCTTTAAGGCGGACCTGGGGGACAAAATCTCGGATTATTTTGCGTCCAATGGGGGCACCGCTGGATCGAGAGCGTCAGAGTGGGACGCCTTTAAAGTAGTGGTCAGGGGCTACTGCATTTCTAAAAAAGTGGGCATGCGACGAGTCATCCTTGATGACTTGGCCACGGCCGACCGGAGGCTCCGTGAGATGGAACTTCGCCGCCCCGGTCACCCCGAACTCCAGGAGCGTACGGCGGCAGCAAGAGAGGCGGTGGCGGTGGAGGTCGAAAGACTGCGCTGCTTCGATTATAAGGCCTACACAACTAGATCGCTCACGGAGGGGGATAGATCGGGCGCGCTTTTAGCGTGGCTGGCCAATCCCACACGCCGGACCTCTCTAACGACGTCCATGCGCACGGCGGGGGGGTCTGAAGTGCACACCCAGCCGGAGATTTTAGGCTGCTACCAGCGCTACTATGAACAGCTGTACCGCGGTAACCCGGCCAGAGACCCCGCCTTGATTGATGAGTATTTGCAGCCCTTGGAGATGCCAACGCTGGAGCCCGACGTGGCGAAGGCTCTGGGCTCCGACATCGAACTAGGAGAAATCCGTAGTGCCATTAAAGGGATGGCGAGGAATAAGACCCCGGGACTGGATGGCCTTCCGGTTGAATTCTACTCCACTTACGTTGACCTCTCAGCGCCCCGACTGTTAATAGTCTACAGAGAGGCGAAGCGCTTGGGTCCCAGGCTCGATGTGTGAGGCCTTAGTGGTTCCCCTCCTCAAACCGGGTAGAGAGTCGACTGACCCGGCATCCTACCGACCTTTATCAATGCTGACGGTCGATTGTAAGATCCTAAGCAGCATATTGGCATCGAGGCTGCTAGGGCACATGCTCTCTTTAGTGCATGAGGACCAGGCAGGTTTCATTCCCAAGCGGAACACGACCATGAATATTCGCAGGCTGTTTCGCCTACTGGGGGAACCGCACACAGAGGCCACGTGCCCGGTGGTTCTTTCGGTGGATCTTGAAAAGGCCTTCGATAGTTTGGAATGGGACTACCTGCGCAGAGTGCTGCTGCGCTTTGGACTAGGGGAGGGTTTTGTCAGGTGGACCGCGGTGCTATATGCCTCGGCGTCGGCCAGGGTGAGAGCAGGCCCGCTGATTTCCCAACAATATCCGGTAGAGCGGGGCACAAGACAGGGCTGTTCACTGTCCCCACTGCTCTTCGCGCTAGCGGTGGAGCCACAGGCGATGTTGATCAGGTCCGGGGTCTCTTTCAGCGGTTTGCGGACACCGTCTGGCCCGCATTATATCTCGTTGTATGCGGATGACCTGTTGCTCTTCCTCGAGGACCCGAATGCAGCCTTGAAAGGGGCTGCGACGGCACTAACGTCTTTCGGGGAGGTCTCGGGCCTTCGGGTGAATTGGGCCAAGACTTGTCTGTTCCCGGTTCGCAGGGGAACGCTCAGACCGGACATCTGTGGGGAAATTAGGTGGGAACCCAGCTGTTTCAAGTATCTGGGGGTATATATATATACCATGACCCCATCGACCTCCTGGATGGGAACATAGCCTGCTGTACTCGCGCGTTGCGCGGTAGCATGGACTTCTGGGCTACCCTGCCGCTTTCAGTGGCGGGGCGGATTGCCTTACTGAAAATGGTGGCACTCCCCCGGTTGCTCTACTACTTTCGAGCGCTTCCGATTTGGATCCCGCCGGCCACCTTTAGGCTACTCCGATCCATGGTGGTGGGATTCCTATGGGGTTCGGGCCGCCGGAGTGTGGCGCTCAAGACCCTGATGAGACCAAAGTCTGAGGGAGGACTTGCAGTGCCGGATTTTGAGAAATATTACCTGGCGGCGCAGTTGCAGACCTTTACCCAGGAGGTCGCGAGGGAGTTTCGTGGCCCGGAGATTGGGAGGGGCACGGGGATACCCAGGCACGTTATCTCCTTTATCACACTACGGCAACGCTTGGCCCTGCAAGACCTGACGCTCGAGGAAAAGACCATTCGATTATGCTGGAATCGAGCCCACGCCCGAGGACAGTTAAAGCTTCCGTATGCACCAGAAATACCGCTGGGGATGCTGACGGCCCTACCTCACGGGGGAGACTGGTCACGACTAGGGCAGTGGGAGGACGCGGGATTGCAACTGGTGGGAGACCTCTATGAGGACGGGGTGTTGCTGCCCTTTCAAGAGATACTAGACCGTTTTGATGTTCCCCGAGGCGACTTCCTCTTGCACAAGGCTCTGGTCCGAGCGATTCAGGCGCACTGGAAAAGTGGGTTAGAGGAACCGCCTACGTCTCCGGTGTGCCAGTATGTTATGATGTCTGCAGGAACGGTCAAGACAGTCACGTGCCTGTATAGCAGACTGGTTGACGAGGGCTTGCCCCCCCTCACCACTCTGCGGACTCGTTGGGAGGCCGACATAGGGAAAGAGATACCGGAGACGACATGGTCACAACTCATGCGCCGAGCCTGGAAGGGCGTACGTCATGCCCGATTCCAACTAGTTCATTTTTACATACTCCACCGAGCCTATTTGACCCCGGCGAAGATCCAGCGGTACTTCGCCACGGATTCAGCAGAGTGCCCCAGATGCAGAGCACCTGAGGCGGACCTCCTTCATATGTTGTGGTCCTGCCCGGCGCTGTCCTCATATTGGCTTGTGATAGAAGAGATTCTGAATAGGGTAACAGGGAGATCTTTATCGGTCGACGCGGCGGTGGGGCTTTTACACTGGTTCCCGCATACCCCTAAAAATAAGATCTCGAGTAAATTTATTGATTTGGGGCTGGTCCTCGCTAAGCGGGAGGTGACCAGGAATTGGAAGGCAAGAGCTGGTCCGACGGGAGCTAGATGGCACGGCGAACTTCTGAAATGGGCTGCGGGGGAGAGCACTCTGCGATATCAATTGGCTAGGCGGCAGCACAACGAGAAAGCGCTAGAATCAGCACTGGAATGGGAGACGTTAGTGCAGGCCCTTAGAGATTATTGCGCTTCCAGCGATTCCGAGGGTGAAGATGCAGCACAGTCTGAGTCCCGATGACCGTTCAAGATATGGATATGAATGTAGTCATCTGGGGGGGGGGGTTCCCATAGGCTCTTCCTACACACACTACTACACACTGATGGCGGGGTTGGGGGGGGGACAAGCTGGATCATTGGGTTGTTGGGGGGGAGTTTCTTTTGCCCTTTTGTTAGGTTGATCTAGAACAGCAGACGAAGTCAGTGGAATTATCCGGACCAGCTTCGACCTTCTATCAGATCCCCACTTGTGTTCGCCGCCCGACCCGTGGGTTGTGGGCTGAATGGCTGTGTACCCATGACATTTTCTAACTGGGGATCGGATACACCTACTATTTTATTCCTGTAACTGTATTGCTGGTCCGACATGTAATTTGGGCTAATTCCTGCAATAAAAATATATTTAAAAAAAAAAAAATGAGGAGTTTGAATTAACTGCATATGTGGCTAGAGAGCCAGGGGAGTCCTCCAAGATGTGGTGAAATGTGGGTGTGTCGTGGGAGGTCAATAATGAGACTTGTTGCAGTGTTCTAGATAGTCTAGATTCAGTGGAGGAGATGGTTAGAGAGCCTGGTGTAGAGTGCATTGCTGTAGTCTAATCTGCTTGTCACGAGGGCTTGTGTAACTGTGTATTTGGTGTTCAGGGCCATTTGGAGATCTTGTGTAGCATGTGGAGAATATGGAAGAAGAAGGAGCTGACTGCGTTGGCATGTGCTGTCATGTTGAGCTTGTTGTACAGATAAATTCCCACGTTTCTGGCGTGGTAGGTTGGTGTAGGTCTGAGCTACAATGGGTACCAGGTGGAGTCTCAAGGAGAGTTTTTGTTTCAGAAGTTCAGCACCTCTGTCTTGTCACAGTTGAGTTTCAGGCAGTTGGATGCCACTTAGTGTGCTACGTTGATCACGCAGTAGGAGACGTTGGCTCTGATGGATGAGTTGGGTGTCATCAGCGTAGGATATGAGGGAGATGCCTTGTGATCTGATGATGTTGGAGAGTGGTGTCATGTAGATTTTCTCTAAACATATAGTAGAAGGGGAACTCCCTTCTACAACTGAACGCGCTGTTTTGCAATAGAACTCAAAAGATTCTTTTCAGTCTTTTACTTATTTTCAGCACATCAATTTTTTCATGTATAACCAATCATGTAAATGATCAAAAGTTCATCTGTTCGGTATAATGCTTTTTTTATTCCATCATAAGCATTTTCGTTATATCCAGTTAGACATTCATTTTAGCAAACCCAATGCATTTCGGGTCTGTCAAATAGACCCTTCGTCAGGGGACTACGAATAGAAAAGAAACAGGACCTGTTAATTCACTATACTAAATAAACACAAAAGTAAAGGCATATATTGAACTACATTTCCAATGATAATCGCAAACAAACTGGTAAACATTATGTCTCATCTTTTCTGAGATAATATTTCTTAGTTGTTCACCACTAAACTTTGGCGTAAATATACATTCCTAATATCCTACTAATCGATAGCATTCACGGTGATAATACATTCTCTTATGCAGCTGTACTTACAAAAGACCGTCCGGTCTGGTGCCTACGTTCGGCGTCTCTGTGTTTCGCGCCAACAGCTAAACAACTCAAATGCTAGTTCCGAGCACGTGATCGGAAAGCCTTCCAATCACGGCGACAATGCCCTCGTCATGTGACCCGTTCCATATCGGCTTCAAGGAAGTATAGGGAATATTTACGCGCTAGCAAAACAAACGTAATCTCGGTGGAAAGACATTGCAAACAAATAGCCATTACATAAATATGACTATGACTTATGTACAATTAGCGTGCCAATTTGAAATGAGATAAAAACAATATTTTCATGAGTAAAAAAGGTCTCACAACCTTAAAGAACACATCAAGGGTTAAGGTATGGTACAAACCCATATTGAACTCTTTATAAAAAACATGAATGTTCAATTCTGTCATTAAGCCCTATAGGGTGGCTTGAATTAAGTTTTTTAATCCAGAAATATTCACTTCTGAGTCTTTGCTTAGTGGGATCCATGTCGTCACGTGGTAGGATTTTCTCTAAGACCATAAATTTTAGTTGGGAAATTTGATGGCGTGCTTCAAGCCAGTGACTTGCCACTGTAGATTTCGGGTTCATTAATCTAATATTGCTCTTATGTTCAGTTATACGTTTTTTCACTTTTCTTTCCGTCTGTCCTACATAGGTTTTTCCGCATGGGCATTTTATGGCATACACACAATTCATCGTGTCACATGTACTGTTGTGTTTTAGTTCAATAGAATATCCTTTAGTAGGGTGAGTGAATTGGTTTCCCATCATTACATTGCCACAGTGGGTGCAGTTTTGACATTTTTGCATGCCTCGGTAGGTTATAGTTGGTTTCTTGGATGTGTTCAACATTTCTTTGATGTTCTTAGATCTTTGGAAAGCAAAAGTTATATTATCTTGATACAGGCCTATTAGATCAGGTTCTCGTTGAATGAGGCCCCAGTGTTTATTCACTATTCTTTTGATTTTGATTGCATCTGTAGAAAATTTCAATACACATACTGTTTTAGTTACTTTAGTTTTCTCCACTTCTTTCAACATATTGGCTCGAGATTGTTTAGCTACTTTGTTTACTGATGTTTGCAGTACATCATTTGGATATCCTCTAGTTTGATATTTTTTTATTTGTTCCTGAAAATTTTGTTGCAACTCTGTTTCATTGGACGTTATTCTTTTGATTCTTATGAATTGCGACGTGGGCAAGTGCTTTTTCAATGTCATGGGATGAAAACTGTGAAACAATAATGCAGAATTCTTGTCTGTTTGCTTAATGTGGACATTAGTGGTGATGACATTCTTCATTATGGATACTTTCACATCTAGAAATGCTATATTTTGTTCCTCTATGCTGTGAGTAAATTTTATCCTTTCGTTGCAAGCATTTAAGGCAATGATGTTATTTTCCAAATCTCCTTTGGTTCCTCTCCATATTATGAATAGGTCATCTATGTACCTTTTGTACATAATCAAGTGGTTTGTCCAGGATGGATTCTCTAGAATATGTTCTGTTTCGAATTTACTCATAAAGATATTCGCATATGAGGGGGCCCCCCCAAATCCCATTGATGTTCCACTACTCTGGTTGTAATATTTTCCATTCCATTCAAAGTAACTACAAAATAATGCAAATTGCATGAGTTGTATGATGAGCAATTTTTGTTCTTCTTGTATATTGCTTTTCACAAGGCTCCATTCCAATGCTTCTATACCCTCGTTGTGGGGGATAGAGGTGTATAGGGCGGTAACATCTATGGTGCATAGCAGATATGTTTCATCAGTTTTTAGCTCAAGCTTATTCAACATGTTCAAGAAGGCTGTCGTATCCTTGATATACGTGGCTGCGTTTTGTACAATAGGCTGTAAAAACCTATCGATGAATTTTCCTATGGGCTCAGAGATAGACCCACACGCAGAGACAATGGGTCTAAATGGCGGGTCAGTCAGATTTTTATGTATCTTAGGTGTCATATACAACTTAGGTCTTCTCGGGTATTTAATTTCCAAAAACTGTTTAGTTTTTTCATTAATCCAATTGTTTTCTTGGGCATCATTAATGATCTTTTTGAGAATTTCTTGGTATTCTTTAGTAGGGTCCGATTCTAGTGGAAGGTAAATATCTGTGTTGTTTACATGGTCATTCACTTTTTTAGTATAGAAATCGGTGTCCATAACAACAAGGGCACCTCCCTTGTCTGCTTTTTGAAATGTCAGTTGTTTGTTGTTGGTTAAGTTTTTTAACGTATTCCATTCTTTAGATGTGAGATTGTTTCTTTGAGGTTTACTGTAAGTTATTTGTTGTACCTCTGTGAGAACTGATCTTTCGAACGCTTCGATGGTTTTATGGGTGAATGGGGCGCAAAATGTACTCTTTGGGCGAAATTCTTTTTCCCAATTAGTTGCAGCTTCAGTATCCATCGAATCTTTGAAAAAATATCTTAATTTTAGTGATCTGAAAAATTTAAACAGTGCTATGTCTGTTTCAGCTTCATTCGAGCGATATGTCGGTACAAATGTCATCCCTTTATTAAGTAGATCAGTTTCCGCTTGTGTGAATTGTTTGGATGAAATATTCACTATTAGTTGTTTTTCGTTTTCTCTTTCTGGCTCCTTGTTCTTTCTGCTATGCTTTTTGCCATTTCCTCGTCTTGTTGGTTTGTGCTGATTGGTGGAGCGTTTGCCGCAGGGCTGATCTCTAAAAAACTCACTTGAGGGGTGACATTGCTTGTAGAAGGTTTATCTCCTGTAAGGTTTATGGTTTTTGTTAAGGGTCTCCTTGTAGATGCGATGTCTGAGTCTGATACTATACTCTCTTGGGAAGATGTTGTAGTAGTTTTTTTTGGTTGTTGCTGCTGGGATTGCCATTTTTTTTTATTGTAAATATCGGCCCAAGTATAAACCTCATCTAGTTTATAGTCCAGAGTGTCTCTGCGGTATTTACGAATCTTTCTTTCATTCACTTCTTTAGCATACTTATCTAGTTTATTGTTCACATCTTCTAACGTTTTTTCCATATCTTCAATTGTACTGATTTGTGTTTTTAATGTTTTAATTTCTTCTTCGATTTCCATTAATGCTTTAGACAGTTCTTCCACTATAAGCAGAATCAAATCCAACGAGCATTTGTTTAAGATTTGATACCAACGTTCAATGAATTTTTTACTATTTTTGCACAACATGGGCTTGAGGGCAATCCTTAAGCCCCTGGGTATTCTTTGGTTTCTATGGTAATGGATGAGTGTGGTGGCATGCATCCTCTGGTTTATTTCTTTTTTACTCAAGTATTCAAATTGGCGTATTAGCTGTGCCGTAGTTGTTTTCTGTGAAGTGAATTGCCTGGTCTCCTGAATCAAATCATAAATTTCTTTTGCTGCTTCAGCGGTAAACGCTAAAGTTTCTGCTTTGTTGGTGGTGGTCAGTGCAATGTCGTCTAATTGCATGTTTGTATGTTTGTAGGTGCTACCACGGATTGGCAGGGCTGCAGTTAATAACTTGAAACGTGTTATCCTGGTGCACACAAAATTCACTTTTTTGAAGTCAAAAGTATTTAGATTTACAGATAGCGCTGCTCAGGCCACAAGGCGTCCTGCCCTTGTCTTCAAATAACTCTAAACATATAGTAGAAGGGGAACTCCCTTCTACAACTGAACGCGCTGTTTTGCAATAGAACTCAAAAGATTCTTTTCAGTCTTTTACTTATTTTCAGCACATCAATTTTTTCATGTATAACCAATCATGTAAATGATCAAAAGTTCATCTGTTCGGTATAATGCTTTTTTTATTCCATCATAAGCATTTTCGTTATATCCAGTTAGACATTCATTTTAGCAAACCCAATGCATTTCGGGTCTGTCAAATAGACCCTTCGTCAGGGGACTACGAATAGAAAAGAAACAGGACCTGTTAATTCACTATACTAAATAAACACAAAAGTAAAGGCATATATTGAACTACATTTCCAATGATAATCGCAAACAAACTGGTAAACATTATGTCTCATCTTTTCTGAGATAATATTTCTTAGTTGTTCACCACTAAACTTTGGCGTAAATATACATTCCTAATATCCTACTAATCGATAGCATTCACGGTGATAATACATTCTCTTATGCAGCTGTACTTACAAAAGACCGTCCGGTCTGGTGCCTACGTTCGGCGTCTCTGTGTTTCGCGCCAACAGCTAAACAACTCAAATGCTAGTTCCGAGCACGTGATCGGAAAGCCTTCCAATCACGGCGACAAGGCCCTCGTCATGTGACCCGTTCCATATCGGCTTCAAGGAAGTATAGGGAATATTTACGCGCTAGCAAAACAAACGTAATCTCGGTGGAAAGACATTGCAAACAAATAGCCATTACATAAATATGACTATGACTTATGTACAATTAGCGTGCCAATTTGAAATGAGATAAAAACAATATTTTCATGAGTAAAAAAAGGTCTCACAACCTTAAAGAACACATCAAGGGTTAAGGTATGGTACAAACCCATATTGAACTCTTTATAAAAAACATGAATGTTCAATTCTGTCATTAAGCCCTATAGGGTGGCTTGAATTAAGTTTTTTAATCCAGAAATATTCACTTCTGAGTCTTTGCTTAGTGGGATCCATGTCGTCACGTGGTAGGATTTTCTCTAAGACCATAAATTTTAGTTGGGAAATTTGATGGCGTGCTTCAAGCCAGTGACTTGCCACTGTAGATTTCGGGTTCATTAATCTAATATTGCTCTTATGTTCAGTTATACGTTTTTTCACTTTTCTTTCCGTCTGTCCTACATAGGTTTTTCCGCATGGGCATTTTATGGCATACACACAATTCATCGTGTCACATGTACTGTTGTGTTGCAATGTAATGATGGGAAACCAATTCACTCACCCTACTAAAGGATATTCTATTGAACTAAAACACAACAGTACATGTGACACGATGAATTGTGTGTATGCCATAAAATGCCCATGCGGAAAAACCTATGTAGGACAGACGGAAAGAAAAGTGAAAAAACGTATAACTGAACATAAGAGCAATATTAGATTAATGAACCCGAAATCTACAGTGGCAAGTCACTGGCTTGAAGCACGCCATCAAATTTCCCAACTAAAATTTATGGTCTTAGAGAAAATCCTACCACGTGACGACATGGATCCCACTAAGCAAAGACTCAGAAGTGAATATTTCTGGATTAAAAAACTTAATTCAAGCCACCCTATAGGGCTTAATGACAGAATTGAACATTCATGTTTTTTATAAAGAGTTCAATATGGGTTTGTACCATACCTTAACCCTTGATGTGTTCTTTAAGGTTGTGAGACCTTTTTTTACTCATGAAAATATTGTTTTTATCTCATTTCAAATTGGCACGCTAATTGTACATAAGTCATAGTCATATTTATGTAATGGCTATTTGTTTGCAATGTCTTTCCACCGAGATTACGTTTGTTTTGCTAGCGCGTAAATATTCCCTATACTTCCTTGAAGCCGATATGGAACGGGTCACATGACGAGGGCCTTGTCGCCGTGATTGGAAGGCTTTCCGATCACGTGCTCGGAACTAGCATTTGAGTTGTTTAGCTGTTGGCGCGAAACACAGAGACGCCGAACGTAGGCACCAGACCGGACGGTCTTTTGTAAGTACAGCTGCATAAGAGAATGTATTATCACCGTGAATGCTATCGATTAGTAGGATATTAGGAATGTATATTTACGCCAAAGTTTAGTGGTGAACAACTAAGAAATATTATCTCAGAAAAGATGAGACATAATGTTTACCAGTTTGTTTGCGATTATCATTGGAAATGTAGTTCAATATATGCCTTTACTTTTGTGTTTATTTAGTATAGTGAATTAACAGGTCCTGTTTCTTTTCTATTCGTAGTCCCCTGACGAAGGGTCTATTTGACAGACCCGAAATGCATTGGGTTTGCTAAAATGAATGTCTAACTGGATATAACGAAAATGCTTATGATGGAATAAAAAAAGCATTATACCGAACAGATGAACTTTTGATCATTTACATGATTGGTTATACATGAAAAAATTGATGTGCTGAAAATAAGTAAAAGACTGAAAAGAATCTTTTGAGTTCTATTGCAAAACAGCGCGTTCAGTTGTAGAAGGGAGTTCCCCTTCTACTATATGTTTAGAGTTATTTGAAGACAAGGGCAGGACGCCTTGTGGCCTGAGCAGCGCTATCTGTAAATCTAAATACTTTTGACTTCAAAAAAGTGAATTTTGTGTGCACCAGGATAACACGTTTCAAGTTATTAACTGCAGCCCTGCCAATCCGTGGTAGCACCTACAAACATACAAACATGCAATTAGACGACATTGCACTGACCACCACCAACAAAGCAGAAACTTTAGCGTTTACCGCTGAAGCAGCAAAAGAAATTTATGATTTGATTCAGGAGACCAGGCAATTCACTTCACAGAAAACAACTACGGCACAGCTAATACGCCAATTTGAATACTTGAGTAAAAAAGAAATAAACCAGAGGATGCATGCCACCACACTCATCCATTACCATAGAAACCAAAGAATACCCAGGGGCTTAAGGATTGCCCTCAAGCCCATGTTGTGCAAAAATAGTAAAAAATTCATTGAACGTTGGTATCAAATCTTAAACAAATGCTCGTTGGATTTGATTCTGCTTATAGTGGAAGAACTGTCTAAAGCATTAATGGAAATCGAAGAAGAAATTAAAACATTAAAAACACAAATCAGTACAATTGAAGATATGGAAAAAACGTTAGAAGATGTGAACAATAAACTAGATAAGTATGCTAAAGAAGTGAATGAAAGAAAGATTCGTAAATACCGCAGAGACACTCTGGACTATAAACTAGATGAGGTTTATACTTGGGCCGATATTTACAATCAAAAAAAATGGCAATCCCAGCAGCAACAACCAAAAAAAACTACTACAACATCTTCCCAAGAGAGTATAGTATCAGACTCAGACATCGCATCTACAAGGAGACCCTTAACAAAAACCATAAACCTTACAGGAGATAAACCTTCTACAAGCAATGTCACCCCTCAAGTGAGTTTTTTAGAGATCAGCCCTGCGGCAAACGCTCCACCAATCAGCACAAACCAACAAGACGAGGAAATGGCAAAAAGCATAGCAGAAAGAACAAGGAGCCAGAAAGAGAAAACGAAAAACAACTAATAGTGAATATTTCATCCAAACAATTCACACAAGCGGAAACTGATCTACTTAATAAAGGGATGACATTTGTACCGACATATCGCTCGAATGAAGCTGAAACAGACATAGCACTGTTTAAATTTTTCAGATCATTAAAATTAAGATATTTTTTCAAAGATTCGATGGATACTGAAGCTGCAACTAATTGGGAAAAAGAATTTCGCCCAAAGAGTACATTTTGCGCCCCATTCACCCATAAAACCATCGAAGCGTTCGAAAGATCAGTTCTCACAGAGGTACAACAAATAACTTACAGTAAACCTCAAAGAAACAATCTCACATCTAAAGAATGGAATACGTTAAAAAACTTAACCAACAACAAACAACTGACATTTCAAAAAGCAGACAAGGGAGGTGCCCTTGTTGTTATGGACACCGATTTCTATACTAAAAAAGTGAATGACCATGTAAACAACACAGATATTTACCTTCCACTAGAATCGGACCCTACTAAAGAATACCAAGAAATTCTCAAAAAGATCATTAATGATGCCCAAGAAAACAATTGGATTAATGAAAAAACTAAACAGTTTTTGGAAATTAAATACCCGAGAAGACCTAAGTTGTATATGACACCTAAGATACATAAAAATCTGACTGACCCGCCATTTAGACCCATTGTCTCTGCGTGTGGGTCTATCTCTGAGCCCATAGGAAAATTCATCGATAGGTTTTTACAGCCTATTGTACAAAACGCAGCCACGTATATCAAGGATACGACAGCCTTCTTGAACATGTTGAATAAGCTTGAGCTAAAAACTGATGAAACATATCTGCTATGCACCATAGATGTTACCGCCCTATACACCTCTATCCCCCACAACGAGGGTATAGAAGCATTGGAATGGAGCCTTGTGAAAAGCAATATACAAGAAGAACAAAAATTGCTCATCATACAACTCATGCAATTTGCATTATTTTGTAGTTACTTTGAATGGAATGGAAAATATTACAACCAGAGTAGTGGAACATCAATGGGATTTGGGGGGGCCCCCTCATATGCGAATATCTTTATGAGTAAATTCGAAACAGAACATATTCTAGAGAATCCATCCTGGACAAACCACTTGATTATGTACAAAAGGTACATAGATGACCTATTCATAATATGGAGAGGAACCAAAGGAGATTTGGAAAATAACATCATTGCCTTAAATGCTTGCAACGAAAGGATAAAATTTACTCACAGCATAGAGGAACAAAATATAGCATTTCTAGATGTGAAAGTATCCATAATGAAGAATGTCATCACCACTAATGTCCACATTAAGCAAACAGACAAGAATTCTGCATTATTGTTTCACAGTTTTCATCCCATGACATTGAAAAAGCACTTGCCCACGTCGCAATTCATAAGAATCAAAAGAATAACGTCCAATGAAACAGAGTTGCAACAAAATTTTCAGGAACAAATAAAAAAATATCAAACTAGAGGATATCCAAATGATGTACTGCAAACATCAGTAAACAAAGTAGCTAAACAATCTCGAGCCAATATGTTGAAAGAAGTGGAGAAAACTAAAGTAACTAAAACAGTATGTGTATTGAAATTTTCTACAGATGCAATCAAAATCAAAAGAATAGTGAATAAACACTGGGGCCTCATTCAACGAGAACCTGATCTAATAGGCCTGTATCAAGATAATATAACTTTTGCTTTCCAAAGATCTAAGAACATCAAAGAAATGTTGAACACATCCAAGAAACCAACTATAACCTACCGAGGCATGCAAAAATGTCAAAACTGCACCCACTGTGGCAATGTAATGATGGGAAACCAATTCACTCACCCTACTAAAGGATATTCTATTGAACTAAAACACAACAGTACATGTGACACGATGAATTGTGTGTATGCCATAAAATGCCCATGCGGAAAAACCTATGTAGGACAGACGGAAAGAAAAGTGAAAAAACGTATAACTGAACATAAGAGCAATATTAGATTAATGAACCCGAAATCTACAGTGGCAAGTCACTGGCTTGAAGCACGCCATCAAATTTCCCAACTAAAATTTATGGTCTTAGAGAAAATCCTACCACGTGACGACATGGATCCCACTAAGCAAAGACTCAGAAGTGAATATTTCTGGATTAAAAAACTTAATTCAAGCCACCCTATAGGGCTTAATGACAGAATTGAACATTCATGTTTTTTATAAAGAGTTCAATATGGGTTTGTACCATACCTTAACCCTTGATGTGTTCTTTAAGGTTGTGAGACCTTTTTTTACTCATGAAAATATTGTTTTTATCTCATTTCAAATTGGCACGCTAATTGTACATAAGTCATAGTCATATTTATGTAATGGCTATTTGTTTGCAATGTCTTTCCACCGAGATTACGTTTGTTTTGCTAGCGCGTAAATATTCCCTATACTTCCTTGAAGCCGATATGGAACGGGTCACATGACGAGGGCCTTGTCGCCGTGATTGGAAGGCTTTCCGATCACGTGCTCGGAACTAGCATTTGAGTTGTTTAGCTGTTGGCGCGAAACACAGAGACGCCGAACGTAGGCACCAGACCGGACGGTCTTTTGTAAGTACAGCTGCATAAGAGAATGTATTATCACCGTGAATGCTATCGATTAGTAGGATATTAGGAATGTATATTTACGCCAAAGTTTAGTGGTGAACAACTAAGAAATATTATCTCAGAAAAGATGAGACATAATGTTTACCAGTTTGTTTGCGATTATCATTGGAAATGTAGTTCAATATATGCCTTTACTTTTGTGTTTATTTAGTATAGTGAATTAACAGGTCCTGTTTCTTTTCTATTCGTAGTCCCCTGACGAAGGGTCTATTTGACAGACCCGAAATGCATTGGGTTTGCTAAAATGAATGTCTAACTGGATATAACGAAAATGCTTATGATGGAATAAAAAAAGCATTATACCGAACAGATGAACTTTTGATCATTTACATGATTGGTTATACATGAAAAAATTGATGTGCTGAAAATAAGTAAAAGACTGAAAAGAATCTTTTGAGTTCTATTGCAAAACAGCGCGTTCAGTTGTAGAAGGGAGTTCCCCTTCTACTATATGTTTAGAGTTATTTGAAGACAAGGGCAGGACGCCTTGTGGCCTGAGCAGCGCTATCTGTAAATCTAAATACTTTTGACTTCAAAAAAGTGAATTTTGTGTGCACCAGGATAACACGTTTCAAGTCATGTAGATTTTCAACAGCGTTGGAAGAATCTGATATGCGCCCCCAGGGCTCATCGCTTAGATGAGCCCTGGGGACACAGATCAGATTTTTGGATTCCGATGTGTAGGGTAGTAGTCTGACCCACTATATTCTTCTAGTGAGGAAAGAGCTTATCCAATTGAGGGCCGGTCATTTTTGCCTCCATTGTGCGGTTTTCTGATGAAGGTATGGTGGGAAACTGTATCAAAGGCAGCAGATGGGTTGAGTAAGATGAGGGCTGTGGTCACTCGATTGTCCAGTGTGGTGCAAATCTGGCCTGTAGCCATGATGAGTGGCATTCCTGTGCTGTGGTTGCTACAGAATGCTGATTGGGTGTTGTCAAGGAGGTCATGTGAGGTGCCGGGTTTTTAGGAACCCGGTGGTGCCAGGGGATAACACCCGAAGACCTCTGAGTTCTCCCTGTTCTGGACCACAGAAACAAAGAGTCTTCTAGGTGAAGTCAAAGATTCAGTTTTATTGGTTGCAACCAAGTAACAAGCGTCCTAGAAGTACAACAGCACGGGTCGTAAGTTCTAAGGAGACTGTTCGTTTTTACAGAACCAGCCTTCTCCTTTTATTCAAAATATTACACTTCAGGCAAGAATTCTTTGTTTTATGATGCAACCATAGACATATTTGTTAAACAAAAGAAAGAGCAAAGTCATGACGACCAGCCTACAATTTCGTGTGTACAGTTAATGATAGATTACCCAGCTCGGCCCAGGGCTACCATCAGATATCGATGAAACCCCAATAAACTCGGGCACCTCCTCATCGTAAAACTAGTCATAAACAAGAAACAGGGACAGGTGTGTGTATGTGGATAACACGGTTTGTATGTAGTGAATGGTTTATGGCATGTCGTGCCTTGATGCTATCTTACTCGGCCACTGGGCGAGGGACTCCCTGAACAGGTTCAGCTGGAGGCAGTGGAGGCAGCTTTGGCCAGGTCATGGGGAAGTCAGCTAAGGTGGACGTGTCCTTTCAGATCAACCTCAAAATGGAGTCCGAGGGTTCGGGACGGAAACCACGATTTGAGGGTGATAGCATTACTCAATCAAGACGCAAATGCATGGGGATAATGTCCTAATCATTACCGGTCTGCCAATACCAAATTCGTCATGGTATGATGATATTTTGTGACACGAGTGTCGGACCTCGGTACCATATTACAGCAGTGTCCAGAATTTCAGAACCACAGACCCTCCTTTTGCCCTCATATTAGACAATAACTCATGCTAATCTGAGTCCAAATCTGTATTCACAAAGTCACGGAGATGCTGCTGTAGCATCATTCTGTTGCTCAATTCGTCCCTTGACACAGGCTTCCTTACACATGAGGTAATACAGAGGCCACATATTGCAGGAGCGCACTGCACAAACAGGCAGAACATAAACAGAATGGCTAAGATCATTCCAATGAAGATCAGAGTTTTCCATCCCCAGGCAGAGATCAGTTCCCAGAACCACCCTAGCAGGGACCAGTCCCCTTTTTCCACATGAATGGAGTCAGAGATTTTGTGCAGTTTGGAGATGGCCTGGTACACTGTCGGAGCATTATCAGGGATGAAAATGCAGCAACTGGATTGGATCACTCTACATACACCACCACGGTCTGCAAGTATGACATCTAGGGCAACCCTGTTCTGAAGAGTCATAAGTCGGTCCGACTGGAGCTCTGCAGTCAAGTTGGTAAGGGCACCAGCCGTTTCAATCACGGCGGATTCAACAACCCTCGTCAATTGGCGGATGTTCCTGCTGTTCACCATAGGCCCCCAAAACGGCAGAAAACCCTTTGCGAAGTCTCCAAACTCTTGACCCGCAGTGTCGTCTTGACTCACGACACCCCTAACTGTCCTTGTCCGATGGTAATCTGCCTCGGCCGTGTAGGTGGGCGGCAGCAGAAACGAGATAAAACATGTGCCCGAAAAGTCAGGGGGCAACCATGTATACGCTCTATCGTGGCAGACGAAGTAAGTACCCTTAGCCGCTAGCAATGAAGGGGAGATCTGAGACGAGAAAACGTAAGTCTCAGTGCAGACACTCTTTCCCAACTGAGCTCTAGGGTTTTTGCCATTTCCCTGCAGACATAAGTGACCTTGGTGGGGTACTATCCAGACTGGGGAGGATTTCTTTGCTTTCAGACTCTCAGCCAAGGAAATTCCATATTGAGTTATATTCCATCTGCTGTAAGGCATCAAATCATCTCTGGGGATCGTTTTGTATGTGTCGAAATCCCTACTCATATTCCTATTTCCCGCCACTAGTGCCTTGTTGCTTGAGTTTTTCCCTGGAACATATGGTTCGAGGGCAAACAGGAACATTGCTCGAAATACCCACAGAGAACCATGGTAACCGAATGGCAGGACAAAATACGGGATACCCCTATCTGTCGTGTGTGGCATAAGTCCACATACCCAACAGTTTGTGGTGTTAATTACAGATTGGTGCTGGTGTAGGAGTTGGACGAATCTTCTGGCAGACTCGTGTTCAGGTAGGTGGTGAAAAGAATGCGGGGAGACAGTAGGCGGAGGTGTGGGCTGAGTGTTATGTACAAAGGTAACTCGAAAGATGAACAGAGCATAGCCAATAAAAAACATTATTATGCTACACAACATTAAAATGCATACGACTAAGAATTGTTTTCTTGCCATTATAGCGCATAGTCTCTTTTCAAAGTTCGTAGATCTAACAGGTCTCTCTACCCTTGGAAACTCCATCCTCTAGTTGCTGCCCGCGGTGGGAGATTGATTCTACCAAGGAGTGCTTTCTGTTCAGCCCAGGGTAATTCCCTTGGACCAACCAGAACCGTTGACCTAAACGTCTCCAGCTGCACTCCCCAGACTGTCAACCGCGACCCTAGCAGCAGAACCGGATGGCGGTTCGAAAATCAAAAATGAGCAAGTTCCCGGGGCGAGAGAGCTGTGTAATCAAAAGGAAAAAATGTTTTTATTTGTCCATAGTCATAGGTCTTGGCCTCAAGTTATAGCGGTTTCGGCCAGGTGCTGTGTGATCTGCAAACAGTAGTTCAGGCTCAGTAGTGTCAAATTGCATTGACGGTGGCACAGATCCTTGCAGAATGTGATCACTCTCTTTTTCTGTACCAGTTCCTTTCAATCGCGCATCACTGAAGGGGACAAAGCATGGCACAGACTCAGTCTCCGAGTCAGCAATCCCCTCCTGGACCCACCGGTCATATGGAAGGGGCAGCGGGACCCGTTTACAATGGGCGCCATGCACCCAATGTTTCTTGACGTGGACACGTACTGCAGAGCGGGTAGTTAGCAGGACTTGAAAAGGTCCGGTCCAGCGAGGCTCCTCGTTCTTTGTTCGCCTGAAATTCCGCACCAGGACCCAGGAGCCAGGTTCGATGGCGTGGCCTGGATCGTCAGACGCTGGCAGAGAGGAGCTGTGGACCTGTTGGTGTAAAACACGCAATTTAGCTGTCAAATCGTGCAAATAGTCAAGCAATATAGGGTGTTCTATCTCACTTAGTTTCTTGGGCCTTGGCACTCCCCATATGTTTGCTGGGCGCCCAAACACAATTTTGTGGGGGCTAAGTTCTAGTCTAGAATGGACAGTCATTCTTGTAGATAGGCGTGCTAAAGGCAGGGCGTCAGGCCACTTAAGACCTGTGCTGGCTTGGATCTTGGCTAATTTGAGTTTTAGGGTGTCGTTGTAGCATTCTACTAACCCAGCTGATTGGGGGTGATTTGCGGCGTGGAACTTATGGTGTATGCCTAGACATTCACACACTCTCTTCATCACTCGTCCCACGAATTCACTTCCATTATCACTCCAGACAATTCTAGGCATACCATACCTAGGGAAGAATTCCTTGACCAGGGCTTTGGCAGTTGACAAGGCAGTGTTGTCCTTAAGGGGATATGCTTCCACCCACCTGGAGAAGGTGCAAACAACAACAAGCACGTATTTCAGATTGTTGCACCTCTCCATGTGGATGAAATCGAGCTGCAAAACCTCGAACGGGTACGTTGGAGGCGCAAAATGACCAGCTGGAGTTGGAGTTCCCCTACCGCGATTGTATTTCAAACACACCATACAGTTCTTGACCAAGTTGTCTGCACATTTTGGGATACCACTATTCTGCCATACTGCGGCCAACAACTTACAGATTCCTTTCATACTGATGTGAGCCATCCCATGAGCCATCGTTACCACTGCAAGTACATATGCGTCGGATAACAGCCATCTTTGATGCTCTGACAATTCGACCCAACAACCATTCGCATCCAATCTACCCTTGCTTTTTCTCCATTCATTCACCTCTTTCTCAGTGGCCTCAGACTGTATGGATTTCACACTTTCGATAGTGTCCTCACACATACCTACATCGGCAATCCATCTCGCAAGACCTACAACATACATTCGACTCATTGTGTTCCTTGCAGTCTCTTTCGCGACTTCATCTGCAAATGCATTCCCACGACCAACATCATCTTGAATCTTTCTGTGTGCACTGCATTTCACGATCGCAACTTGTAGTGGCAAGGTCAGTGACTCGAGAAGCTCGTTAACTAACTGACCGTGCTGTATCTTTGCACCATGCGATGTCAGGAACCCACGTTCACGCCACAATCGTCCGAAACTGTGAGCCACGCCAAAGGCATATTGGCTATCAGTATACACATTCACTCGCTTTCCTTTTGCCAACACACACGCTCTTGTAAGTGCAATTAACTCTGCTGCTTGCGCAGAATTATGGGGTATACGTGCAGTTTCTACAATTGTGTGCAATGTTGTCACAGCATATGCTGCAGTCGTATCACCATTTGGCAACTTGAAGCATGAACCATCAACCCATAAAGCATCATTACATTCAGGAAGGGGAGTGTCCAATAAGTCTACTCTCCCTTTTGTCTCTTCTTCTGTCCTAAAACAGCAATCATGCATTTCAACCTCATCTGTCTCTGTTGGAATGGGCAATAACGTGGCGGGGTTGAGTGTAGCGCACCTCTTTATGTGAATGTGACTCGCTAATAGTGTCAGTTCATAACTTGACAGTCGAGCACTAGTTAAGTGCTGTGTCTTCGTTCTGTTTAGTAAAATGTCTACTGCATGTGGGACCTCAACGATCAGAGTGTTATTCATTACTAACCCAGCAGACTGTCGAATACAGACAGCTGCTGCAGCGGTGGCCCTCAAGCAACTTGGTAATGCCTTAGCTACAGGATCTAGAGTCGCTGAGAAATACGTGCATGGACGCTGTTTGTCCCCAAAGGATTGTGTCAGGACTAATAATGCGCAACCTTCCCTCTCATGGACATATAATGTGAAAGGCTTACTGTAGTTGGGGTTACCCAACACAGGAGCCGAACACAATGCATCACGCAACTCGTGAAAACTCTTCTGACAATCTTCAGACCAGGGCATGGGATTGGGTGTATCCTTACAGATTAGGGCTAGCAAAGGTTTAGCCAACAGTGAGAAGTTCTGTATCCATTGTCTGCAATACGATGTAATGCCCAAGAAAGCACGCACTTCTCTCTGTGTCCTCGGGACACCTAATTTCGTAATTGCCTGTATTCTCTCGGGGGTCAGTCTCTTTCCCTCCTTCGATAAGATGTGACCTAAGTAGGTCACTTCTTGTCGACAAAATTGTAATTTCGAAAGGGAGACTTTGTGCTTCATGTCACATAAATGACGCAGCAACGACAATGTGGCTTCCTTGCAAATCTCTTCAGTATCTGCAGCGATCAGCAGATCGTCTACATACTGAATCAGAGTCGCACCATAATGTAGAACAATCGTGTCAAGTTGTGATTTCAGAGCTTGACTGAATATAGATGAACTTTCACAGTAGCCCTGAGGAGCGCGTTTGAAGCGGAAGCTTCGTCCTCCTAAATTGAAGCCAAAAATATCCCTGCTCTCCTCAGCAATCGGGATGCTGAAGAAAGCGTTCTTCAGATCAATCACCGAGAACCAAGTGGCTGAAGCTGGAACCATTGTCAATAGGGCAGTAATGTCGGGCACAACTGGAAACTGTGGCACAACAATTTTGTTCACTTCTCTGAGATCAATTACAAATCTGTACACAGGTGGCTGAGACGGATCAGTACGCTTTAAAACTGGCAAAATAGGACTGTTACAAATGTTTCCCGTCGTCTCTTCAATGACATCTTTCTCAATCAGATCGTAAACGATCGCTAACAAAGCGTTTCACATTCGCTAGAGATCTTGTATTGGGGAATACGTGGCAACCTAACGCTTGCTCTCAGTGTTATGACATATGGTGCTATCTCCAAAAGACCCACATCATTAGAACCAGTAGCCCAAAGTATATCTGGAAGAGATGACAATTCAGTTGGAATATTTTCCTTTGACAAATACATTGGGGAAATCACTTTCTTACCTAGAGTAAGTTGTACTCCCGAAGGAGAACAGTACAAAGTCGCATATAATATCTTTAACAAATCCAAACCTAACAAATTTTCACCACAACCTGTTGTAAGAATGAGGGGTGCTTCTAATTCACATGGGCCAACAGAAAGGGGCATAGGACTAGAAATCGGATTTCTAACCGGGGCGCCAGAAAAACCTACGGAAACATTCATTTCGCCAGACAAAGGTGCGCCAGGAAGTTTTGAGTGCATAATCAAACTTTTTGTAGCACCAGTATCCAGCAGAAAAGGTTCTGACACTCCTGATGTAATCACCTCAACATAAGGTCCATTCTGATCTACTGGAACTGAAACAACTCCCTCTCTTTGTCCATGGCTGTCCTAGCAATTATTACCCTCATTCTCGTTTTCTGCGTAATAGTCATCAGCATAGTACTGAGTTGTCCTAGAAGACGCATTATTCTGTTGGTCAAAGCTGTTCATAGAATTCTGAGGCGGAAAAGAAGTAGTATTCTGGGGGAAATTTCCACGGCCCCTACCCCTAGGAGCCTGTTGAACACCTCTACCTCTTGCACCAGAGACACCATTCAAACGTTGCGATAGAGCTGGACAACTGTTCTTGAAATGACCCTCTTCTTTGCAATACGCACACTGATTCGGACCATAAGGCAAACGCTGTTGAGAAGACTCATACCTTTGTGAGTTTCTTAAATACTGCTGAGGTTGCTGATAAACGGGCTGACTAGTAGTGCGAGGCGGATAGGCTTGCTGGAGAAGGGCTTTAGTTTTCAAATCTTTAGTCTTTTTGTCTGCCTTATCTAGCTCATCTTTGCGTCTATTTTCGTAGTACTGGGCTGTGGCTAAAATCTGCGCTGACGTGGAAACAGCCCAAGCACTCTCTGAATCTTTCAATTTATTACACAGTTCAGGAAGTAGATTATGTACGAACTTATCTACAAACAATCTTTGACCACCCTCGGTAGCCATATCCTGACTACTATGATCGACGAAAGTCTCTTCAAATCTCGTGAAAAAGTCAGACACATTCTCATCTTTCTTCTGCTTGCACGCAGACAACTTATCCCAATTTACATGCAATTCAGGCATTAAAGTCTTCATATATGCGATAATTCTACCAGGAAGTTCAGCTACCAAAGGCTCGGGTTTAGAACCACCAACTTGTCTAGCATCAGCAGCGGCAATATTAACCCACGTGTCACCTAATTCTTGATCATGATCTGCATGACGAATCTTACTCCATAAAGGCTGTGGGACAACATTTCCGAACAACATGTCTACATCTGCTAAATTCATTATACATGAGCTTGCAGTCTGTGATAACTCCTTATAATACCCTGCAGGATTTTTACGGGGATCAGGCAATGTCTGCTTTAGAGCTAACACTTCGGATCTTTTCCAGGGGACATGTACCCATACACGCTGGAAATGTGGTGGAATTGGTGGATTTGCGTTCGCATCACCTTCCCTCCAAACTGGAGGAACCTCTCTCATGGGGTACTGTTGCGCCTTTTTCCTACATGACATGTCATCCTCTTACAGTGATCTGGAAACGTTTCCCTTACTCCTATAAGATAACAACAAATCTATTGCTCGTTCAACATCGGCACCTACAATCATGCCTTCATAGAACTTGAATCGCATACGGAATAATTCCTTCATTTTGCGTTTTGGATCATTTGTCTCCAAATCTTCGCAAAGATATATACACATCTCTTCGAATACATATCTCTGAGTGGGTGCATCCCACTGACGGAAGACTTCCATAACAGACTGAACATCATATTTTACCGTATCAGTAACCCATTTACGTGCTAACTCATTCAGCACTACTCTTTCCTCATAATCAGGCAGTTGACTACGCAACTGTCTACGTCCTGTTTTAGGAGTCGTCTTAGGCGACCCAAAGAAAGGTGAGAACAGACCAGTGACAGTACTTGCCACTCTCTGTCGAACAGAAGGAGAAGCTTGCGGAGAGGCAGATGTGCCAGAAAAGACAGGCTGATGCAAAGAGGAAGTCGAGGCAATAGTAGAAGAAGTCGAGGCAGTGGCAGAAGTAGTATCAGGATAAACAGTTGGAGCAGTAGGCAAAGTTGTAGAGGAAGTAGATGGAGTATGTAGCAAAGGCGGCGGCCCTTGAGAGGGCTGCGCCGGAGAAGTAGGAACCAGCTGAAGAGGAGCTGGTGTTTGTGCAAGAGCTGCATTTCGCGCACCGGGGTTGCAGTAGCATCTAGCGCATATGGAGGTGGTGAACTCAGTAAATGGGACATTAATGGATCTTTCTCGGATGTCCTTTTTTAACCTTGTCCTTCATGCGGCAACATTGGGTAGCATTTATCTACTGCTAATTTCTTGCTTCTGAGCATTTGTTCACTCTCTTGCTCTTCCTCATTATCCCTGTATGCAACGGCAGCTTGTACCATTGACATACCTCGTTTATTTTTCTTTGCTAATTTTATTTCTTTCTGTTTGGCTTCTTTGCGCCACAAGCGAAAAGAGTCAAACATCGCCGGCCGGGCTTTCTTCTTAAACAGTTTAACCTCTAAATTATCTAGTATTTCTGCGTCAAAGCTACCATATTGGGGCCATTTTAAAACACCATCCTTTCTGGTGTATTTTATCCATACTTCATTATATATGATAGGGCCTACTCCGTGCTTCACATAGAGCTCATATGTTGGAGTTCCAATCGGAGGAACCGGACATGAATCCTCTAGTCGGGAGTCCTTACTACAACCAAGACAAAACATGTTTCCAAGTCTGCTAAGACCAGGCATCTTGCTCACTAGTCTAGCTTCAAACTTCAAAGGATTATCGAATACGATATTTTCGTGAATACACGAATCCCTTGGTTTTGGCGCTTTGTGGTAAATAAAATATTACCCTGTCATAATTTCAATACTTAAACAATGGGCCATGCATATAATGAGAGGCAGAGTCCGTGGTGTCCGATTCAAAAGGGCTTTATTTCAGAAACTCGAGTTAAGGGAGAATCGGGTTCCATCACCACTAAGGTTCAGGAAGGGTCTTCTAAACTTTATTCACAGAGTACAATATTTATACATTGAATCTCGTACATAGAGGAGGAGGAGCGCTCCAGGCAGAGCAAGAGAAAGAGAGAGATAAGAGCATGTGGGCGTGTAAGAGGCATGTAAGGGGGCGTACATGTGGGCGTTCACTTGAGGAGTCATAGGTGAGTCATAGGTGGGTGGATACATGGAGGGGGTCTGCATGGTCAGCTGGAACCTTTACCCTACTTGTGTGCGCTTACTTGGTCATGACGTGCAATTAACGTGTAACTGGGGGAAGCTGGGGGGAGCTGACTTTCGTTCTAGTAGAGAAACCTTCAGTGTAAGGACGACCTGCACGTCTGGTATTATCTGATATCTCAAGTTTGGAGGATGTATTGTCTGAAGTAAAGGTCGCTCAAGCAAAGGTTGCTCATCACCAAGAGCCAGTGTAAGCATATATTTCTTCCTGCATTGCGTGGGGGCCATGGGCTTTCTATGGATGCGAGCTCTGCAAATCACTTAAACGGAGACAGAAAGGCTAGGCTCTATCTCTGCAGACGGGTTCTGTTTACCTTCTTCACTAGGCAGGAATGTGATTCTATGGAGCAAGCAGATAACTGTGTGCAAAATACTGTCTTGGCAGGCCTGGGCTGGGCCCCTCTCGGCTGAGCCAGAAGTATGCGAGAGGTCAGGGATATGTAGCTGAGCTGCAGCTTTCAGAGTGTCTGGAGGCCTGAAAATTCTATTCGGGTCCTGGCTCAGGCTGAGCCACAAAACGGGTTCATCTCGATGTTCGATGTTAAACGTGCACAATGCAAACACATGGCAACATGGGCCTCAGTGCAGAATTAACGTTTCTTTCATGGAAGGCTTGGTGACTGACATTCTAATGTGGGACGGAAATGCAGAGGCATTTTTATTACAGATCATGAAAGGGAAAATGCATGGGTGACATGCACATACACTAAACGTGGGGTGCAAGCAGGGGACACATTGGCCATGTAAAATTTCATTTTCCTCATTCCCTCCTTGTCCCCTACTGTGCCCTTCAGGACATATCTATATTCATGAGACCGTACATCTGATCATACAGCATCATTTGTTCATCTTTTTTCTTTTGCATACGTGGATGGGGAATACAGGCAGTGGCACACAGGCCGCAAATCGCCGGGCCACATTGCAGACAGAGACAGCAGCCGAATACCATAAGCAGTATCATTCCTAGAAACGACAACACTTTCCATCCCCAGGCCGATATTACACCCCAGAGCCAACTGGACCAAGTCCATGTGCCTGGGTCTTGGTGTATCTCGTGAGCAATCTTGTGGAGTCTTGTTATTGCTGCGTACACAGATGGCGCGTTATTTGGAATAAACACACAACAACTGGAGCCAATCACTCTACAGGCCCCGCCCCTATCCGCCAGGATGACGTCAAGAACAAGGCGATTCTGAAGAACAACTAATCTCATGGCAGACTGCTCCTGGGTCAAGTTCGCCAGGGCAGATGCAGTCTCATTCACTACTGCTTCTAGAGTTCTTGTTAACCTGCGTATGAGTTTACTGTTTTGGAAGGGACCTATGAAGAAAAAGAATCCTCTATTGAAATCTGTATGTTGCTCCCAAGCTGTCTCAGTCTGATCAATCACTGGGGAATCGGTCTCCCTCCTGTGTCTAACATGCTCTAGTCGTGAATCTCGATGATAATGGATGGGGCTAGAAAGACAGGTGGCAGCAGGAACGCTATATAACATGTTCCACCCCAGTCTAAAGGCAGATGTACATAGGCTGTCTGACCGCAAATGAAATAGGAATGGCGGGAAGCTCTGAAAGAAGACTTTCCTTTATCATTAAACTCGACTACAGCATTACACTCGCTGTGTCCCATATGCACTGATCCTTTCTTTCTAACGCACAATTCACCTTTTACTGGTAGAACTGATATAAACGGTGGACCTGTAATTTGCTCGGGCTGAACATTCAGAATCATAAAGCTAAGGGAAGCATTTCCTTGCTCGTACACTTCATTTTCTAGATCGGTTCCCTTCCTTTGGGGGAGACCGTCTTTGTCTGGAAAACATGCCTCATTCATTACTGTATTCAAGTTTCCCCATATCCAGGTACTCTGGGAAACTGCGGACGTTCAGTCTAGTGATGACATTAGCAAACCATGCTCCGCACGAACCATTGTGCGAGAACGGAAAAGGGAAGAGAGGTAGAACTCCCTTCGTCTTCTGATAAGGTGGGAGTCAGCCACATACCCAGCAATCTGTTGCTTTGCTGGTCTGGTGATAACGGTGCAAAATTCGAATAAAAGTATTGTTGCGCAGGGCCAGTCGATATGACAGTTCATGGGGTGGCAAATCACTAAATGTATGCTCTGCAGTGTCATTGAAGGGAGAGTGTATATGTGAAGAAATAGGAGGAAAGAAAACATGTAGTGTTAAGCTGATACAGATTATAGTGATGCACAGAAGAGACATAAAAATCAGAGTCACTATACATCTACTGCGTAATATCTTGCAGTATTTCTCTCTCATTTTGCTCTTTTTACTATTCTGGTCTACGATCTTATACATGTCAGGAACCTGTCTAACCGATTCACCACCTAGTGGACTTAAACAATTAAACGCTGTCTGACTTTCTAGATCGTAACTTGGACTTATATTCTTGCTGCGGAGTCGTTTCTAGCAAAGAGGGCTCAAAGTCTGTACTGTCTGTACTGTCTTTTGTCTTTATCAAAGTTCCGGAATCTCCAAAGTATTTTTTACAATGTTGGGCATGAAGCCATCCTTTTCGTCCTTCGACCTTGATGGCTGTCCTCGTGGTGAGCAATACTAATTTCGGTGTCTTCCAGCGTGGCTCAAGGGGGCTTGATCGATCAAAGTTCCGCACATAAACAAAATCTATAGGGACTATGGCATGCTCCTTGACCTGGGTGTTGTCAGGGAAGGCGGCGGCAACCTGTGAACGACAAGAGAGTAGTGCAGACATCAAGGAAGCCAGGTAATCTGTCAGCATGTTACTGTCAACGTCAGTTATTTTCTTGGGCATAGGTGTACCCCACATATTCGGTGGTCTACCGAAAACCACTTCATAAGGAGATAGGCCTGTTCTGGAATGGGCTACCATACGCATGTAAAAGAGGGCAACCGGCAAGGCTACCATCCAATCCACGCCTTTTTCTGCACAGACCTTCGCTAATCTCGTCTTAAGTGTCTGATTATGGCGCTCTACGAGTCCTGCTGCTTCAGGGTGTCGTACACAATGAAACTTCCACTGATATCCTAACAGAAGGGACACTTGTTTCATTAATTCAGATGAAAAAGGCTGACCATTGTCTGAGTACACGACACGGGGCAATCCATATCTGGGGAAAAACTCACGCACCAATTGCCTGGCGGTGGTCACAGCAGTATAATCTGAGACTGGATACGCTTCTGTCCATCTAGATAGTGCACACACAACTACCAGGACATACTTGTAACCTCTACATCTGTCCATCTGGATATAATCCATCTGGAGGACCTCAAAGGGATGGTCAGGAGGATGAAATCCGCCTTGTTCCACCGGAATGCCTTTGCCTGGATTGAACTGGCAACAGATCATACAGGTACGTACTTTCTGTTTCGCTGCTGCACGCAGGTGCTTGTTAAACCAGATATTCTGTAAGCTGTCTAGCATTGCCTTTTCTCCCAAGTGTGCTGGACTATGTGCTGTGTTTATGATCACTTGTACCATAGAGTCTGGGAGAAACCATGTAACTTTGCCTTTAGTCATCCAACCTTGATCAGTCTGGACCCCTCCTTCTTCAGTCCATTTCTTTATTTCGTCTGAAGTGGCATGTGTCTGTATGTCGAGTACATCTTGTGAAGGATCCCTGACTGTCATACTTTTTGTCAGTAATGGTACCTCTGTCTTTGTCGTGTCTGCTGGTGTCTGGGCTGTAAGTTTAGCAGTTCGGTCTGCCAGGTCATTACCCTGGGAAATGGTGTCTGTAACTTTGGTGTGTGCTTTGCATTTCAGGATGGCTATGGCTGTAGGTAAATGTATTGCTTCTAACAGAGCCTGAATAAGCGGGCCGTGCTGAATTTTAGCCCCATGAGAGGTCAAGAAACCTCTCTCCCTCCATAATACTCTGAAGTCATGAACAACACCGAATGCATACTGTGAATCTGTATAAATGTTCACTTTCAAGTTCTTAGCTCTTATGCAGGCTTGTGTCAGAGCGATGAGCTCTGCTGCTTGTGCTGACAGTGTGTCTATTCTTTGTGTCTCTATGAATTCAGTATCAGTGGTCACTGCATATGCGGCCACTAACTCTCCTGTGCTTGTTCTCATGCATGAACCATCTACATAAAGTGTCAGGTCAGGGTCTGGCAGTGCAATCTCTGTCAGGTCTTGTCTGGGTTTCGTCACTGTATTCATTACTTCCACACAGTCATGTGGTGCAGTGTCTACTGTACTTGAGGGCAAAAGTGTAGCAGGGTTAAGAATATTGCATCGTCTGATCTCTATGTGTGGCTGAAATAACGTCAGTTCATATCCTGTCAGTCTTGCTACAGTCAAGTGCTGTGTCTGTGTCCTATTCAAGAGATCTTCCACTGCATGTGGTACCTGGACTATCAGGGGGTGTCCCAGCACTATGGAGTCACTTTGTCTTATGGCTAGGGGTGTTGCTGCAACTGATTTCAGGCACGCAGGCAGAGCCTGGGCCACTGGATCCAGTGTACTAGAAAAATAAGCGCAAGGCTTGTGTTTTCCTGCTTGATCTTGTGTGAGGACAGATAATGCTGTTCCATCTCGTTCAGTTACAAAAAGCATAAAAGGTTTGCTGTAACATGGAGTCGCTAAAACTGGCGCTTGACATAAGGCTCTTTTTAATTCTTCAAATGCCAGGGTATGTACTTGTGTCCAAGGGAGGACAGTCGAAGACGCTGCCTCCTGTGTTGTCAGCTGTATAAGTGGTTTGGCTAGATAGGCATACTGGGGAATCCATTGTCTGCAGTATGAAGTGAGGCCAATGAAGGCCCGTACTTCCTTTTGTGTCTTGGGCTGTGAAAGGTTAGCAATTAACTGGACACGTTCTTGTGTCAGCTGTCTACCCCTCTTGGACAGCAAGTGTCCAAGGTACACCACTTGCTGTGCACAGAATTGCAACTTCGAAGGGGACACTTTGTGCCCCTTGTCTGCCAGAAAGTGTAAAACTGTTAGTGATGCATTTTCGCAGTCTGGTTCTGATCGTGCTGTAATTAGGATGTCGTCTACGTACTGGAGCAGTGCAGTGTTGGTAGGCATATGAATACTGTCCAGCTGTCTTTTTAATGCTTGGCTGTAAATGCTAGGACTCTCTGTAAAACCTTGGGGAGCTCTCGTAAATTTAAAGCTGCGTCCATTTAAACTAAATCCAAAAAGATACTGACTATCTGGATGAATCGGAACACTGAAAAAGGCATTCTTCAAGTCAATGACAGTAAAGAACGTTGCCTCAGAATCAATAGCAGTCAGTAATGAAGAAATGTCTGGGACCAGTGGGTATTGAGGAACTACACATTTATTCAATTCTCGAAGGTCAACAATTAGTCTGTAAACTGGTGGTGCATTAGGGTCTGTTCGTTTAAGAATAGGGATGACAGGTGAATTACATACATTCGAGTCAGTCTCCACTACCACTCCTTGTGCAATAAGTTCGTCAACAATTTTCAATAAGGCTACTACGGCATCAGGTGGTAACTTGTATTGTCGGATACGTGGTAGTACTACTCCTGCTTTGAGAGTGACACGGTGTGGTGTAATGTGCATGTAACCTACGTCAGTCGGACCTTGTGCCCATAGGTGCTGTGGTACATTCTGGAGTCTGTGGTCAAAGTCTTTCAACACATAATGTCCCTTAAAATCACGTAAGAACAGTCGTACTCCTTCCGGAGAACAACAAATAACTGCACCTAGTTCTTTTAATGTCTTTATACCAAGTAAGTTTTCTGGACATGATCTAGTAAGTAGCAAGTCTGTGGTACGTGACAATGGACCAACTCCTAGGGAAACTGGTTTCGATACTTCATTAACAATAGGCTTTCCTAAAAATCCCAGGGAAACATTCTGTGAGCCTGAGAGGGGTGCCACTGGAACCTCGTCATGACTGATGGTAGTTCTGCTCGCCCCTGTGTCAATCAGAAATTTTCTGTCCTTTCCCAATACACGACTATGTACATAGGGACCCTCTTGATCTACAGGAACCTCAATAAGGGGCAAGCCAACTTCCCTCTCTAGGCTGTTTCATGAGAACTGTTGGTATTCTGGATAGTCTGACTGCGTGTACTGATACATTTGTTGTGTGCCATTAACAGGTGGTGGTGGGGGTGGAAAATTCGCTACTGTCTGTTGTGTGTTCTGTGGGGTGCTATTCTGCCTAGGAGGATGCGGTCGTTCTTTGGTTCTGCCTGTAGCTATATTGTGTTTCAGGACCGCACAATCTTTTACAAAGTGACCTGGCTGCTTGCAATAATTACAATTCCCTTTAACAAGTGTTGTGACATTCTTGTTCGTATTAGCTGGCACCGTTTGGGCAACCAGCACCTTCATTTTTGTCTCTTTCATGCGTCTCTTTTCATGATCCTGTTCTTCTCTAATCCTGTTCTGGTGATACTGTAACATTTGCAACATTTGTGAAGGGCTATTTGCTTGCCAAGTACTCTCAACCTTCAGTACTCTATTCTTGATCTGGGGTAAGGAATTCTCTACTAATTTGCTCACGAAAAGATGTGGATACGATTCACTACTGGGTTTAAGGCCACTATTAATAGAAAAACATTTCTCGAATCTAGAATAGAAATCGCTTGTGTCCTCATCTTGTTTCTGTTTACAGGCTGAAATAGCATCCCAATCTTCCTTTTTAGTAATCAGTAATCTCGGCAAAACCTGTATTAGGAGTTCGGGTAGTTCTTTAGCTTTGTCTCCAAGACCAACACCCGGGTGCCTGCCTTTATCCTCTGTTTCCAATTCTGTCCAACTTAACTTTTTCTCTCCCACCTCCCAGTCTTTTTCCTTAAGCTTTTCGTAAATACCAGCAGGCAACAGTACTTTCAATAGTTTCAGAATGTCAGCGTAAGTATAATCTCCGATGCGGAGAATGTCTTTTAATTCACGGTGAAACCCCCCCGGGTCTTTATCATGGCAGGGCAGCATCTTTTTCATTTCCAGTATTTCTAATTTCGTCAAGGGGGTGTAAACATATACTCGTTGAAGTTCACCCGCTGCATTTTTGACGGGATGCACCTCTCGTAGGGGGTTCTGTCTGTCTATGTATAGGTTCTTTCTGTCGTGGTGTGGGGCGGGAAGCATGCATGCGGTCAGAGAATGTAAATACTTATGTCGTTGATCCAGAATGACATTAATTAAATCAGTACCTAGGCCTGTCCATCTCTCTAGAAGTATATCGTCCAGTAATTTATACAAGTTACCGGGATCAGAATATTGATGCTCATACAACGTTATCAAATGTTGAACCATGTAAATACCGGCCAAAAGCTGTTCGTTCGGCGGAAGGCTCAAAAAGGTCTGGGCCACTATATCATTGCTATATATGTTAGAATTGGACACCCACTGGACGGCTGACCGTGCCAACTCCTTTTCGTGTGGGGTGTAAGATCGCTCGCTCTCTGTCCGTCGTTTCAGTGCTTTTTCAGTAGCTTGGAATACATTTTCAAGGGAATATCTTTCTTTTATAGCCTGTCCCTGTTTGCGGTAGTCGAGGCACTTGGGCCTGTCAAACTGTCGTGCTTTGCCTACGTAATTCATTTTATCCTTTGCCTCGTTATCCAGTTCGAAATCTTCCGTTGATGAATCAAACTTCTCGTCAGACTCTTCTCTGTGTATTTCTATTATTTCCTTTCGTATTTTCTTGTACATGCTATCAGTCTGTCCCTGTCTATTATGCCTACCGGCATCTATGTTGTCACTCCATTCTATCAGACCTCGTTTTACATCTCCGTCTGGTTGGTCTTGTTCCCTGATCAGACAGTTAATCATAAAACGTAGGATGTAGTTCTTAACCTCCACCTTTCTGTGTTTCATGGCCTCTTCTATAATCTTGGGTCCCTCCCCCGTTCTAATGAAATGGTATATTTTATCTAGGTGTACCTTCATGTCTGGTAATGTGACCAAATAGTCGACGGCTTTTCTTTATCTTAGTGAAAACACGAGCATTGAACCCTTTCCTGGTGCTGGATCGTATATACAACGTGGAATTGCTGCATCTACAGAATACTTAAATGGCGTTGATGTCGGTTGTGGCGTTCGTGGCGTTGGCGGTGGCCCTCCCCCTACGGCCCCTGGCCTTACATCGTCTTTCACGACCTGCAGAAGCTGAAACTGTAGGAGCTGATCCACTGATGGGGGCGGAGGGAAATCTGCGTTTACGTAGTCCGGTGCGGGCTCTTCTAGATAGGAGGAAATAAAAGCCTCTGACGCTGTCGGCTTCTTTCTACGTACTCTAAAGGGTACGGGTGGTGGCGTTCGCGACCTACGGGGTGGTTCTGAGGGGGTCACTCTAGCTAGTTCTTCTGAGAGGATGGGATAAATACCTGCAACAATGGCATTTCTTTCTCTATCAGCCTGTTCTGCCTTGACCCGTTCCCCCTCCTCCCGCAGTTCTTTTTCTTTGGCTTTTTCCGCTGCTTGTTTACTTCTCTCTGCTTGGTGGAATTCTTTCTCTGCTCTCCTATGTGACTCTTTACGCCATAACTCAATGGCATCTTTCTGTGAGGGTCTTACTTTCCTTTTCTATAGCGCTTCCTCTACTCTCATAATGCATTCAGAATCCCATGTTCCTGAGCCAGGCCATCTGTACTTCTCCTCTAAATCCTTCGTGTAATCTACCCATAAGTCTAAAAACAATATGGCATCTAGCTCGTGCTTGTTATACATGTAATGACCAGGTGTGTCTCTAGGCGGGACGGGAACTGACTCTTCGAGTATTCCTTTCCTAGTCCCTATCTGACGTAATTTCGAAAACAGTGGCATGTTGAAACCGATACAATGAAAACACAATACACACTAAATTCGACTGACTGAAACAACCATTCACACTACAACACTAGAACACTAAAACAGATACATTTTAACTAATACATGGGGAAAAACATGAACTTGAAAACAGTTAACTTTATGCACTGGAATACAGTACAACCACACCGGTCTCATAAAGAGACACGTCTTTACCGTGCCCACCGAAATGGACCGTCTTTACCGTGCCCGTATGAACGAGACACGTCTTTACCGAGCTCAAATAAACGAACCCGTCTTGAACTTTATGCTTTCCCAATATCGGTACTCACCGGGAAGTAGAACTTGAAGGCCTCGGAAACTTGATACTGCGTGAACTTGATACTGCACATGCGCCTCGGAACAGGTGGGCCTCTGGAAACCTCGGACGATGCTCTCTCACGGCTTGGGCTCTGGTTGGGATGATCCGCGATCCTCACCGCCTCGTGTTGATGCCTGGTCGCAGTCCGTCTCCTCCGTGGGCCTGAGGGAGTAAGCAGGAAGTCCCGCTGGCGTGTACACTTTGAAATCCGTCACGGCTGTAGAAGGGGGCAAGGGCTGGACCTACATCGCCGGCGCGTGGGGAAGGGGATTTGTCCCTATTCGGGCGCCAGATTTATGTGGTAAATAATATATTACCCTGTCATAATTTCAATACTTAAACAATGGGTCATGCATATAATGAGAGGCAGAGTCCGTGGTGTCCGATTCAAAGGGCTTTATTTCAGTAACTCGAGTTAAGGGAGAATCGGGTTCCATCACCACTAAGGTTCAGGAAGGGTCTTCTAAACTTTATTCACAGAGTACAATATTTATACATTGAATCTCGTACATAGAGGAGGAGGAGCGCTCTAGGCAGAGCAAGAGAAAGAGAGAGATAAGAGCATGTGGGCGTGTAAGAGGCGTGTAAGGGGGCGTACATGTGGGCGTTCACTTGAGGAGTCATAGGTGAGTCATAGGTGGGTGGATACATGGAGGGGGTCTGCATGGTCAGCTGGAACCTTTACCCTACTTGTGTGCGCTTACTTGGTCATGACGTGCAATTAACATGTAACTGGGGGAAGCTGGGGGGAGCTGACTTTCGTTCTAGTAGAGAAACCTTCAGTGTCAGGACGACCTGCACGTCTGGTATTATCTGATATCTCAAGTTTGGAGGATGTATTGTCTGAAGTAAAGGTCGCTCAAGCAAAGGTTGCTCATCACCAAGAGCCAGTGTAAGCATATATTTCTTCGTGCATTGCGTGGGGGCCATGGGCTTTCTATGGATGCGAGCTCTGCAAATCACTTAAACGGAGACAGAAGGGCTAGGCCCTATCTCTGCAGACGGGTTCTGTTTACCTTCTTAACTAGGCAGGAATGTGATTCTATGGAGCAAGCAGATAACTGTGTGCAAAATACTGTCTTGGCAGGCCGGGCTGGGCCCCTCTCGGCTGAGCCAGAAGTATGCGAGAGGTCAGGGATATGTAGCTGAGCTGCAGCTTTCAGAGTGTCTGGAGGCCTGAAAATTCTATTCGGGTCCTGGCTCAGGCTGAGCCACAAAACGGGTTCATCTTGATGTTCGATGTTAAACGTGCACAATGCAAACACATGGCAACATGGGCCTCAGTGCAGAATTAACGTTTCTTTCATGGAAGGCTTGGTGACTGACATTCTAATGTGGGACGGAAATGCAGAGGCATTTTTATTACAGATCATGAAAGGGAAAATGCATGGGTGACATGCACATACACTAAACGTGGGGTACAAGCAGGGGACACATTGGCCATGTCAAATTTCATTTTCCTCAGCTTGCAAGGTCCAAACAAGGTGTATCTCAAGGATACCAAAACTAAGAATCAAACTAAGGACTGGGAGACGCTCCACTTATACTTAATTGAAGTATTGATGATCGATGACGTCACTAGAAGACTCGTCTATCGTTTCGCTCTACCAAGGATCACGAGGTCCAAAACAGGGCGATAGTCAGGGCAGCAGTCCTTCGTAGCCGTCGGGACGCGGGGAACCTCGCAGCAAAGACCTTCGGAACCACGTCGACATACAGGGGTCGCTGAAGTGGCTGGCCGTCCTCTGGAATTTTCACACGAAGCTCCTCACGAACATCTGGCTTGGACCAATACCGCTTGATACCGCCCGAGTTGGGCGCCAACTGAGGTGCCGGGTTTTTAGGAACCCAGTGGTGCCAGGGGATAACACCCGAAGACCTCTGAGTTCTCCCTGTTCCGGACCACAGAAACAAAGAGTCTTCTAGGTGAAGTCAAAGATTCAGTTTTATTGGCTGCAACCAAGTAACAAGCGTCCTAGAAGTACAACAGCACGGGTCGTAAGTTCTAAGGATACTGTTCGTTTTTACAGAACCAGCCTTCTCCTTTTATACAAAATATTACACTTCAGGCAAGAATTCTTTGTTTTATGATGCAACCATAGACATATTTGTTAAACAAAAGAAAGAGCAAAGTCATGACGACCAGCCTACAATTTCGTGTGTACAGTTAATGATAGATTACCCAGCTCGGCCCAGGGCTACCATCAGATATCGATGAAACCCCAATAAACTCGGGCACCTCCTCATCGTAAAACTAGTCATAAACAAGAAACAGGGACAGGTGTGTGTATGTGGATAACATGGTTTGTATGTAGTGAATGGTTTATGGCATGTCGTGCCTTGATGCTATCTTACTCGGCCACTGGGCGAGGGACTGCCTGAACAGGTTCAGCTGGAGGCAGTGGAGTCAGCTTTGGCCAGGTCATGGGGAAGTCAGCTAAGGTGGACGTGTCCTTTCAGATCAACCTCGGCCTTAATCAATTGACTATATGAGGGCAAGTCACAAGATGGATGCCGTTCACAAAATGGAGTCCGAGGGTTCGGGACGGAAACCACGATTTAAGGGTGATAGCATTACTCAATCAAGACGCAAATGCATGGGGATAATGTCCTAATCATTACCGGTCTGCCAATACCAAATTCGTCATGGTATGATGATATTTTGTGACACGAGTGTCGGACCTCGGTACCATATTACAGCAGGGTCCAGAATTTCAGAACCACACATGCAGTTCAAGATAGTTGGCCAATGGATTTTTGAGGAGGGCTTGGCGGCTGAATGTTTCCAGTCTTCTGGGAAGGTGGCGATTTGATGGAAGTGTTGTTGATGTGGGTGAGGGTGTTGATGATTGGGGGTCCTCTCACGCTGTAGCTGTGATGGGAGTATGGGTCCATTGGGGCACCTAAGTGTATTTTTTTTATGATCGCTGTGATGTCTTCTTCAGTGACTGTTTCCCATTCAGTCAGGTGTTTGTCTCGGTTGGTGGTGTTCCGGTTGACAATGAGATCTTTGGGGTATGATTGTTGTATAAAGTTGCTGTAGATCTTTTCTATTTTGATGTGAAAGAACTTAAAATGGTTGTTGCAGATGTTGTGATGGTGTGGGCTGCGGCCAGGGCGGTGGTGACAATCGAGAAGATCTCCTTTCAGCTGTTGGAGCTAGCCTCTATGCAAATCAAATCAAATCAGTCTTTATTTCGATTTTTTCAATCATTAAAGACACAACAAAACAATACAGTGCAAACCTACACAAATGCATATTATACATTTACAAAGTGCTAAAAAGTACTTTTTTTAAGTTCATAAAATGCTAAAATATTAAAACTAGTAACAAAGGATAGATTACAAAATTTTAAATTATGGTTGTCACTGACTTTTCCAGTGATATATTGTGAGTGACCTGGGTGACACACATTTCCATATTCCGATTTCCATGATTGAGTGCACTAGAACACATTCCTATTACACATCAACAAATAACCATAAAATGGAATAAGTTGTATGCATAAAACATTTCTGTTATGTGTGATTGCCACTCATTGCACCTTGTTTCTTCAAATTGTTTGATCGTATCCCCCACGACCAGCTCAGGAACTTGGCTGTAGCTATTACTATGTGTGCATACGTGTTGGTCTTGAGAATACGAAGTGCATGTATGCTGGATCTAGTGCCCAGGTTTTGGCAGATCGGCTTAAGCCATTTGTCTCTAGGGCATTTGTACGCGGGACATTTGAACTGGATATGAGGGTTTGCCTCAACAGTCATTTGACATGATGGACATATAATATCCGTTGTGTTTTGCTATTTTGCAGTAAATAGTTTCATCGGAAGAAAGCCAACCCTAAACTGATCGTACAATTTCCCGTCACATGGTTTGGTTATAAAGTTCCAGTAGGCCTCAAACTGAGTGCTATGCATATGCTCCAAGAATTTTTGTGAGAGGGAAGTATTCTGGGCGGATGACATACACTTTAATTTAGCCATAGTCCTATAGATTTCATTAAAGGCATTTTTTGATGGAAATGTGCTGCCTACTGGATCCTCCCACAAGTGGCTGAACCCCATGTCCACCAATGTACCCTTGATTTTGTGTAGCCATGTAATTTTACAAGATGTGTTGGCTTCTCTTATATGGTTTAATGCATTTGTGTAGGGTTACAGCTCCGGAGTAGTCCAGAGCATTCTCCAGTATGCTATGGGCCAGAACAGAGCTATCTCCTCTATTTCACAGCAACCCAAATCTAAATATTGGGGTTTTAAGGGATTTGATTGTGGGAGTCCAGTTAAAACTCTTAGAAACTTATTCTGGGCTGTTGTTAAGGGTGATACATTTTTGAAACCCCAAAGCTCGCCGACTTATAGAATCGAGGCCCTAACTTTAGCATTATATATCGTTAGTGCAGGGCCAACCCGGTTTGTTTGCGAGAGCCAGTGCTCTTTTAGTAAGACACCTGCAAGTTGGGCATGCCTTAGGGCCAATATATCGACCTGGAGTTTCCAGCTTAGCTTCTTTTCCAGGGTTACCCCCAGGTACCTAAAGGTATTGGCTTGTTCCACCTGAGCATTGTACATGTATACACTTCCTTTCACCACTTTACGTTTATGTAAAACCATACATTTTCTTTTATCTACATTAACTACGAGCTCATGGTTACTGCAGAAACCTTAAATCTGCCTAGAGCTCATTGCAAATCTTTCTGTGTTTTAAGATAAAAAAAAAGCATCATCGGCAAACATTAAAAAGGGGAACCTTTGTGCCAGCGAGTATGGGTGCATCTGTGGGATATGTAGAAAAATAATTAACTACCCTATTAATAAACAATGTAAAAAGGGTGGGGGCAAGGATGCACCCTTGACTGACCGCTTTTGTTACCGGGAACCTATCCGTGATCTTTCCCTGAGAGCCCCAACGGACTTGTGCATAGTTGGACTTGTGTAATATGACAATTAGGCAAGGAGTTCTGGTGGCATCCCTGATTCCTTCAAGGCATCCCATAGCTTATTACGGGGGACCAAATCGAACGCAGATTTAAGATCTATGAATGCTGCATACAAGGTGCCCCCAGCAATAATTACAGTATGCCATTAGAGCAGCATTAATCTAAAAACATGGTCGATAGTGCTGACATGCAAACGGAAACCAGCCTGGAGAGGTAATAGAAAATCGTGTTCACAGATCCATGTCTGAGTTCGACTCAGTAGAAGTCTGGCCATGATTTGTTTAATCAAGTGTATTAGGCTTATAAGCCTGCAGTTGCTTGGGCATGTATACATTGGTATGATTTCTGCACCTCGCCAGAAATCTGGAATGGGAGCTCCACTGGTATTGCATTTACTAGTATATGGATATACTTGAGCCAGTTAGCTCTATCGTGTCTAAATAGGCCGGCAGTGATATAATCCGGGCCAGGAGCTCTACCCTTTGGAATCGTATCCAGGGTGATTTCAACCTCCCCAATCCCAAAGGTCACAAGGGTATCAGATATTGATATAGGTTGATGGTTTAAGTTATCAGGTGTAGCGGCAAATTGGGCCTCAAAAAATGAAACCCACTGGTCAGGTGCTACATAATTGTCTAGTGCTTGACTGGGTTCCCCACTGCCCCATTTTACCGTCTTCCAGAATTTCTGCATGCCTTTGTCATTGCTCGCAAGCAGAAGATCATTCCATTGTTTTTCTTCTGACTCCTTTTTAGCTATGTTTGAGTTTCTTTGTACAATTTCCAAGCCAAATTTATTTCCTCAGTTGATTTAGCTCTTATAGCTTAGGACAGATTCTAGTAAGCTATTCTACAGTCCTTGTTGTACCAATTTGGTGATTTTAAGTTGTCTCTGTTACCCGTTTTTTTTGTCTTAATAAAAGCATTTAAGCTTGTTGAACAGTTCTTCATGAGCCTGTGTATTAGCACCATTTTTGTTTTCCTGGGCATTTATGTTGGCGATAGCTAATAAAGTATTCTCTACCTCTGCCTTCATCTGCTCTAGAATGTTATGGGGAAATAATCTGTAAACATCAACCAATGTTATCCAAATCTGAGCCCTCATTGCTTGTTGAGAATGTTTTGGCGCAATTGTTGCTGTTGGTTGGTGCAGGAGGATTATATTTGATCCTAATGTTACTTGGGATCAGATGGGATGTTCCTAGGTCAAATGGCACTAAGTTATCTGCAAGATCCTCTGGTTTTAAATGTAAGCATATATAGACTGTGTTAAGGCCAGGAGTCATACATCTTTTGGCTGACAATATGTCTTCTCTTATTACAGACCTACACTTCCTTGTATGGCATAGCCAATGAATGCTCTTATTGATCAAAGATTGTTCAACTTCCCCGTAGGGTTTGGATGGAATTCTGGGGATGTTGGTCAGAATAATTTGTGCTCTTGAAGGGCCTACCATCAGGGAGTTAGTGAAACAGTGGTCCTTGTATGTAGTTAGCCCTGAATTTCTAGGTGGTTTGGGAGATTAATTTGCCGAGCAACCAGATTCCTTTTGCTGCTGACTGGAACTATTATGATTGATGTCATTTAAATTAATTTCTGGGTTTGGTCCTTTGTTAGTTGGCTGATACCTTCCATTAGTAATTGAATGGGAGCTTGTTTTAGGGGCAGCACATGCCTCTGTATGTCTTCTACCCATTCGGCCTATGTTGGTCGGATCAAAAACACTATCTGTCGGATTCCTGGATATTACCATCTGCAGGGATCCAGTGCTTTCTCATATGTTGACGTGTTAAGGGTGTCTGTCAGTTTAATGACCAGCACCTTAAGGGTAGTGATAAGTTCAATGAGCAAATTTGACTGGGTCCCTGGGTTCTCAATTGGCTGACTTGGGCAGGAGCATATACATGCTTTTACTGGAGTAGTAGTTGTAGTAGGCCCTACAGTCCCTGTTTGCTCTATGGAATTAATTGAGTGTGTGGGCAGATTGTCCTCAGCTATGTCCGTCAAGGGTACAAATCTATTACTGCACTCCACCTCACAGACTGTGTGGATTTGTGCAATTGTGCACAGTGTTCAGGGGGCAGTCTGCTCAACTGGATGGTGTGATTCCCTTGTTTGAAAGAGGAGGCGCTTGGTGTATTACTCTTTTAAACATTTCTGGAATGAATTTAGCTGGTTTGGGGGATAGTGGCCTGTCTATTTGATTAACAACGTGGGTCCCACTTCCAATACCCGGAGGAGAGTTAATATCACCTCACAATCACTAATGATTGTGTCTATGCGACTCATGACACAATTGTTTGTTGCATGCTTAGAACGTTTGGCTGATTTCTTTGGCTTCTTAACCTTCCCAGTAAATCACCTCCTGGTACTTCCACTGCCTTCCTTTTGCCCATGCTGCTACAACAATTACAATCAGTTGTTCAAGAGTGTAAAATAATTAAAATATTACACAAGACTAATATCAGCATGCGGTTAATCACTACACGGATGGACCGCCAATGTTCATTAAATAGACTCTTCAGGGATGACAGTACCCACAGCAGTCAAATACGAATTAGTTCCTACTTGAGTAACTACTGCACTTTGACCCATGTACACGTTGTTGATCCAGGTGATGAGCCCCCTTTACTGATGCCTGTAACATCCCAAGCACACAAAAAACAGTACCTTAAGTTCATTCAAGTTGGTCGTGTTCTGTGGCAGATGTTAGAGGGTTGACCCTGCCCTGCCTCTTCCTGGCAGTGACGGGCAAGGACGGGCCCTTCATTGGCCCGGGCTTCACCCGCGGTGATGGCAGGCTCCTCCCTGTGGGCAAAACAGCACCCTGAGACTTGGAGTCCCAACTGGCAGTGGTGTGGTATCTGGTAGCAGAGCGTCCTGCACTGCGGTGTTTCAAGGTGCTATTAAGCTCGGCGGTGATGGCAGGCTCCTCGCTCTGGGCAAAAACAGCACCCTTGGACTTGGAGTCCCCACTGGCAGCGGTGTGGTCTCTGGTAGCAACGCGTCCTGCGCTGCGGTATTTCAAGGCACTATTATGCACGGCGGTGATGGCAGCCTCCTCCCTCTGGGCAAAAACAGCACCCTTGGAATTGGAGTACCCACTGGCAGCGGTGTGGTGTCTGGTAGCAACGCGTCCCGCGCTGCGGTGTTTCAAGGCACCTATAAACATTTGGTCAGTGCTGTCCTTTGGTGTCTCTCAGGAGTTGGTAGTAGAGAATGAGTGTAGCCTTGAAGATAGTTTTGGTATCTGCATTGTGGCTGGGCCTCCATTTTCTGTCTAGCTGCGTTCAGTAGCTGGTAGATTTCCAGAGGTCGTTTGCATTCCAGCTGGCTCGTTTGTTGGTTCTTCTTTGTCTGTTGTTTATGATGGATGCGAGGGAATCTGCACAGGTGTTCATAAATAAGTTGAGGTTGGTGATGTCCTTGTTGAGGTTGTTGGTGGTGTTGGGTTTGTCTGTTTTGCGGATGCTGTGCCAGTGAGCCTCTGATACTTTGCACTACTTCCGGCTGGGAAGGTTGATAATGGTGGGAGCGTTGACTCAATGTGTGGTGACTAGGAAGTGTATGATATGGTGGTCGGTCCATGCGAGTGATGAGGCAGAGTCATTTGTGATCCTGCCACTGGTGGTGAGGATTTGAACCAGAGTATGTCCTGCGATGTGTAAAAGGTCTGTGATGAGCTTGGTGAGTCAAATGTTGTTGAGGCTTTTGAGGAGGGATGTTGAGCAGGGGTCCATTGGGACTTCAAGGTGGAAATTGAGGTTGCCAAGTAGTATGAAGTCCTTGGAGCTGATGGTGAAGGGAGCAATAAGGTTTGTGATGAGGTTGCTTGAGTTTGTTCATGGTCCTGGTAGTTGATAGGCGAGGGTGCCTTTCAGGGTACAGCTGCTGTTCATTTGCAGACTGGAGTGCATGTGCTCTAGGAAGGGGTTATTGATGTCCATGGATGTGGTGCGTTTGATGGTGTCCTTATGGATGATTCTGAGTCCTCTTCCTGGCTTGTGAGGGCGGTCCTGACGTGCAATCTTGTAACCTGTCTGGATAGCCACAGCAATATCCAGTGCTGACATTGGGTTGAGGCAGGTTTCTGTGAGGAACAGGAGATTCGATGTGCTGTTGCTGAGAGATCCCAGACCTCTGCGGTGTGTTTGCTGAGTGAACGGGTTTGAGAAGCCTGCATGCAAGTTGCTGTTAAAGTGCTGGTTTGCTGTTTTGTGAGGCATTTGCGCAAGTGGGCAGTAAAGTCTGTGTGTGGGTGGGCTGTTGCAGGGCCGAGCAAGCGAGTAAAGGATTGCAGTGGTATAGTGGTGGGGGCTGATTAGACCTGGGTTTGTGGTGCTAGGAGTTGTCCAGGAGTGGGTGGGAGCAGATAGGCCTGCCTTTGGCGCGGCACACAAACTCAACACGCTCTGTGCAAGGTTGCATCACAGCTGCCAATAAGAATGTAGGAGAGGAGTGCGGAGACTACCAGGCATGGGAAGAAGAAGTGGGAAGGAGACAAGCAGGAGAGCCGGTAAGGAGAGGGTGAGGCAGGAAGAGGTGCAGGAGGGGGGAGGTGAGTGCGAAGCAGAAACTGGTGTGGCTGTGGGAACCGCAATAAAGGCTGAAAGCGTGAGTGAGGGGAAGGCAGCAAAATGAGGCCGAAAAAATTGTGGAAAGAGGCTCAATGGGGGAATGTGGCAAAAAGAGGGAGAAAAGGCACAAAAAATTGATAGGTAGAGAAGTGTGAAAAGTAGCACAGAGAGGATAAAAACGGGGGGGAAGAGACCCAAGTATTGACACGGAAGAGAACAAACTATTCTGTTTGTTTAAATAAAAAAAAAAGCAAACGTTGACAAAACCCCTACATGCATCTGTCCCTGTGCTAAGATAAACATTGAACAAGATAAACTTGCAGGGAACATTTCTGCAACATTTTCCCATCTGAACCCCATTTTATTAATGCATATGGTGAATGAGAAGTTTAACTGAGCAGAAACTGCGCACACTTTATGAATTGTAGCAATTGTGACAGTCACAACAATTATAGTGGTATAAAAAAAAACTTGGAACCCTCCCATCACATGCTGACTTTGTCTTTGCCTTGCCTTGTGTTGGTGCACCATAAATAACACATACATATAAAATACATTTCTCTACTACTTGAAACTGTGTGACTCACTGAATTGTGTGATACATATTGATGCACCAATAGGAAATTAGTTAGTATGGGATGACTAATTGCTAAATATAAAATGTGTTTTCTCTTCTGTATCTCTCCCAGGCCTTTATTAAGAGTGAGCTGATAACAAAAATATGTTCGGAAATTGTGGGGGCTTGCTATTGAGATTTATGGGAGGTGAAACCTGCTGCAAGTTGTGGGACCAAATAAAGCGCATGCCATGTTTGTTCACCCCAGTATGGAACAGCATGAACTTTTCACATGACATTCTACAATTCAAGGTGCCTTACTCATAACCATGCGTAAATTGCATACCACCTCATTTGTGCACCCAATTTGTGGTGGAGCCCTATCATAGTTGAGGCCTTAATATTTCTTCTTCTCTTTGTGTCTCGGCTAATCTACCTGAATGAGGGCTGACACATGTCACAGAGTAGCCATTTCATCACTGTGGGTATGGGTAGGACCAGCCCCAAATTCCTCATAGAGGATGGGCTAATTCCAAATTTTGAACACCAAAGCTACGCTGCTGCCTGCTCTTCGATTCAATTCTGGAGCTGCTTCTCCTTTTTCAGAGAACCTAATAAGTAGTATATTAAGCCCTGCTCCTACAGCCCTTCTCTCTTTTCACTACCCTTGTCTCTGGTTCATGTCACCTCTGTCCTTTACACCCAACGTCTTTTAGCCTTGCTCACCTCTCCTAAACCTGACATGTCACCTATAACTTTCATGTCCTATTAACGCCCATCCTTCTGCACGTAACCACCTTTTCCTCTCTGTGACCAAACAGCAAGCTGATTACATGATTCTGTGGATTTTTAAGCTTTTTTGGAAGTTAAAGAAAAGCTCATGAACTATTTTAAGTAAGTAAATCTTTAATTCATGATCTGTTAAAATCTTTGCAATAAAATGCATGATAAAACACCTATACAAAGCACATAAAACAACTAATCTCATAGCAGTAATCCATTTTAAAAGCATTTAATGTTAATTTAAAAAGTAAAATATAAGATCTGTACCGGTGCAGGCATTAGTAATCAATAAAATATTAAAGTACAAGATATGGGGGCGTGGCCAAGCAACATGGCCGACAGGACGTGAGCTCCACCAGCTCCGTCCCGAAGACCGACTGAATCCTGCCTTATCCTTTTGCCCGGGCGGTCCCGACACCTGGAACCTGTGTCGGAACTCCCCCTGACCCACCTGGGACCGATGTGCTGCAGACGCGGTCCTGCACCCCTTTGTATCCGGGATTTTGAACATTGCCGGAGGTAGCGGAGGCGCGCTGCGCTACGCAACGCCGTGGATCGGGCCTGTACGGCGTGCGGTACGCCTGATGCTGGCGGGCAGGACGGGCCCCTGACGGGATTCGGCGTTCCCCTGATCTTCTGGAGGCGGCCCTATCCGGGAAAGACACAGCGGCTTTCCGCCTCGGCGTTTGGAGGTGAGAGGAGGGGCGGAGCGGAGGTGCCGTCCATCTTGGCCGGGCCCCGGAGGCGGAGCCCTGCCCGAGTCGAGGCAGCTGCCGGTGATCGCCTGGGGGGCCGCCTGGAACGAGCGCCTTGAGGCGAGGGCCGTAAGTACTCTCCGTGTGTTGCCCCGCCTACATTAATCCTTGCCCTCGCCTGGGGGACGGCAGCCGATAGGAGCAGCGCGCCGGCCCCCCTTTGACCCCCCGGATTTTAAAACTGTGTTTGCCTCCTGCTATCACCACCCTGCTGCCCTGGGGGGGCATGGAAACGGGCGCCCACGTGGACACGGTGGTCCTGCGCCCCCTCCCCCACAAGTCCGCCATTTTGGCTGCGCCTGAGAAGAGGCAGTGAAGCAGCGTAGCGCGGTGTGCCTGTCTATCGGCCACCATAGACCCCTGTTGGGGGGGCGGGCGACTTAGGAGATTGTTGAGAGCTGTCTGCTGGATGGTAGCTGGCGGTGAGTGTCCTCGGGCTGCGAGAGGAGAATCTGAGCCCGCGCTGCCGCCTGCCCGGACTCCTGCTCCCATGAGGGGTGCCAAGCTGTGGTCTCCATTGTGCTAAGGGATTCGTGGGGAGCTGCACCTACCTTGTCTCTACCCTGTGCTGCCTACTGGATTGGCTGATCTACGTCAGGGGCTGCTTGAACTGCGTTGCCAGTGACTTTGTGTGCGATTCAGTGCCGCCTATTATCCTTGTCCTGAACATTATTGGGAAGCTCCCCCAGGACCAGTGAGACCCGGGTGTGGTGCCTTTGGAGTGAGTTGCTGGGGTGCTGTAGGCGCCAATATGACGGGCCGCACGGGCCGATCTGGGAAGACCACTCAACCCAACACAATAGGGCAATACACTACCCCGCGTCTCCAGCCGCAGCGAATCACGCGGCAAACTGGAACGGACGATGGTGGAGAGGGGGCTGCGGAGCCATCCAGAGCTGAACTCCTTAAAGCTATCCAGGGGTCCCACTCTGCCCTGGAGCGCCAAATAGAGACGGTTTCAGTGGATGTCAATCTCTTGCGAACAGACCTCCGCAAAGTAGCGGATAAAGTTTCGGATGCAGAGGGCAATATCACTCAACTGCAGGGGGAAGTGGCATCTTTGAAGAAATCGCTTGCCCAAATCACCTCTACTACCCGTGCATTGGAACGACGTGCTGAGGATGCAGAAGGGAGGGAGCGCCGAAGTAATATCAGGGTCCTGGGGGTTCCGGAGCGGCTTGAGGCGGGGAACCCTGAACGATTCCTGGAAACGTGGATTCGTGAACGGCTGTGCCCGACTGGATTGTCCAGTGTCTTCATAGTGGAGCGGGCTCACAGAGCCCTTGTGCCCCCTCCGCGACCGGGTGAGGCTCCTAGAGCTCTCATCGCGAAGATCCTGAACTACAAAGACCGGGATTGTATCCTTAAAGCGGCAAGAGAATCAGAGTCCCTCATGATCGAGAACAGCCGAATCTCAATTTATCCTGATTATACCCAACAAGTACAGGAGCAGAGGAAGTCATATCTGGGGGTCAAGCAGCAACTACGCGATATGCAGCTGCAGTACATGCTGTTGTATCCCGCCAAACTGAAGGTTCTGGCCCAGGGCCGTGCACACTTTTTTGAGACGCCAGCGGAGGTGTGGGAGTGGCTTGAGATCAGGGGGGATGATTTGCCCCCAGGGGAACGAGGTGGCCTGCGTGAGACTTGGGGGACCAGACCGCAGAGGAATCGCCGCGGTCGACGAGGACGAAGATCTGGATCCCGGGTCCCCCCTGAGTCTAGACCCACGGTGGGAGCTGATGGAGCTATCCACATGGAATCCTCGCCGGAGAGAGCGGGTCCGGGGTCGCCTGGAGCTCGTAACCCCAGTGAGATATTGGTGCCGGACACCTTGCAGAAGACGCCCCCGAGTGCGGACTCGGCGGCTCCGGTGATCCCGGAAACGGCTCTGACTGACACGAGGTTGGAATAATCCTTTTCCCTTACCTTTGCTCTTGTTCATTTCGTTCCTTTGCTTGGCCCCCAGTGTGACCGTCTGTACGGATGTCCTCAGCCTGGGTGGCCGCCTGTTGATGATGCACTGGGCTGCCTTGTCCCCTTCTTGCTGTTGGGGCTCCCCTGGATATTGGACCATGTTCTGGGACTGGCGCTCTTGTGACCTGGGGTCTGGGGAGGGGGGCTAGGGAACTGGCCGGAGTTCGGAATGATGCGATGTCTATCTTGCTGATAATATTGCGGGGACTTGCCCGGGTGTTTCTTTCATGGGTTACTTGGGTCTTTCGGGGAGCTGGGAGGGAAGGTGGGTGGGTTTGGTTTGGTGTGTGTGGTTGTGGGGTGTATGGTTGGTATGGGGTGGCTGTGTACGTCCTGGCACTGGCGGGGGAAGGGCGGGGTGGCGTTTTTGGTTGTTGCTATCCTATTGCTCGTGGGTGGGGGGCGGGAATGGGGTCTTGCGGAAGTTTTGAGTGTTGGGGATGTTGGGGGGTGGGTTGGGATTCACGGCAGCGGTTCCATTGGCATCTTGTACACAATGATTCAGAATGGTGGGGGGCTCCTACTCTGGGTTGAGCCTTCAGATTCATATATGGTGGGGGCCGGGAGGTCCTGGTTTGTGATCTTCCTACGATATGGCCCGTGTGGGCACACTACTATGACATGGGTTTCAAGTTTTTAACGTGGAATGTACGTGGCCTGGGCACCTGCACTAAACGACACAGGGTCTTCACCTTCCTCAAACGTCATGGGGTCTCGGTCGCCTGCTTACAGGAGACCCATCTGGATGATGATGGTGCACAGCGACTGTCCAGAAAATGGAGAGGCCAGATTTTTCACTCCTCCTTCTCTACATACGCTAGGGGGGTTCTTATCTGGGTGGCCCCGGGGACACCCTGTACTGTACAGTATATTGATGCGGATATAGAAGGCAGGTACATATTGGCGAGGCTTCGGCTTGATGATAGGGAACTCCTGCTTCTTAACACATATGCCCCGAATACCGATGACCCGTCCTTTTTCTCTCGGGTGCAAGATCTACTGGCTCCTAGCTTAGACGCGCCCCTCCTCTGGTGTGGGGATTTCAATTGTATATTGGACCATGAGCTGGACCTCCATCCACCTAGGGCGGGCACTAAGGCCCGTATGACGGCGAGTCTGCGGGAGGTGATGCATAACCTTGGGGCAAGGGACGTGTGGCGCACTTGCCACCCCACCCAGAAGCTGTACACGTGCTACACTCCGACCCACGGTACGCACAGTAGGCTGGACCGCGTACTTGCGGCTAACTTCGACACTTCCGTTACCTTGTCCGTCACTCACCAGGCTCTGTACTTATCGGATCATGCCCCGGTGACGTGTGTGGTGCAGTGGCCTGATCGAGCCGTGCGCCCGCGGTTGTGGAGATTGCCGGCTGACCTGCTGCAGGATCAAGTGGCCAGGGAACATGTGGCGGACTCACTGACAGGTTATCTGGAGCTCAACTGGGAGGGAGGGGACTTGCCTTACTCCACTAAGTGGGAAGCGTTAAAAGCAGTGGTGCGGGGCGTGTGTATGGGCCTCTCTAATGGGTTGTCTGATCTGCGAGATGCGGAGCTGGTGCTCCAACGAGCCCAGGCTCGTGCGGATCCGGGTACACTGGATCTTCGGACTGAGAGTACGGCCTTGGTGTCGATCCACGACATACTCACACGGCTTGATAAATTTACGCTGGGTCAATATAGGCAACGTCTTCACCGTGAGGGGGACAAGTCCGGGCGTTTATTGGCCTGGATACTGAAGCGGAATTTGCACCCGATAGGATAGTAGCTCTACGGAACCCTGCTGGGACAATGGTCCACTCTGAAATTGATGTTCTTGAGGTTCTTCGGGGCCATCTGCAAGCTGTCTATGAAGCTGACCCATTACTTTCAGAGGACGGCAGTCAGTCGTATCTCGATGAGGTCCAACTCCAGACCCTACCGGAAGCCGCGATGAAGGAACTGGATGCCCAACTGACGCTGGGTGAGATCACGGCGGCGATGGCTGCCCTCCCCCACGCTAAGGCCCCTGGCGGGGATGGCTATCCGGTCGAGTTCTACCACGCGTTCGGAGATATTCTGGACCCCCTCCTTTTGCAGGTTAAAATGAAGCCCTGCGTGTCGGTACTCTTCCGCCTACAATGAATCAAGGTGAGGTGTGCATGATCCTGAAGCCAGGAGGTGATAACACTGACCCCGCGGCGTATCGTCCTATCATGCTGCTAAATACTGATGCGAAAATCCTTACTAAATTATTGTCCATGCGCCTCGCCCCGCTCATGACTCGGCTAATCCACCCCGACCAATGTGGCTTTATACCGGGTCGTAACACGGCGATGAATTTACGACGCCTGAATCATATATTACATGAGGTGAAGGGGAAGGAGGGCCCTCACGTATTGGTCTCGGTCGACTTGGCCAAGGCCTTTGACACTGTGCATTGGGGCTATCTGCTGCAGGTGCTACAGAAAATGGGGTTTGGACCTCGATTTCGAGACTGGATCCGCGTGCTCTACAGGGAGCCCCGGGCCCGGGTGCGCCTGGGATCAGCCCGGTCGGTGGAGTGGTCGCTTGGGAGAGGCACCCGACAGGGCTGCCCTCTCTCCCCTCTCCTATTTGCTCTTGCAATTGAGCCCCTTGCCGTTTCGGCCCGCAGTGAACTACAGTCTTGGGGCATAAAGGTAGGGGACACTACCAACGTGGTCTCCCTTTATGCGGATGATGCACTCCCTCCCCAGCTGAGGCCCTCCCCGCTTTGTTACGAGTCCTTGACAAATTTGGCGCTGCGTCTGGGTTGCGTATAAATGTCGCTAAATCTCTAGTTTTTCCACTGACTGACACTGTCCCAGACCCCGACACGGAGCTTCAACGGTTGGGCCTCCGTTATGAGAGAACGGCGTTCCACTATTTAGGAATCCAGGTGGCCGCATCCACAGAAACCTTGCTCACCTATAATATCGACAGGATACTCACGGCCCTCCGCAAATCTATTGACTTTTGGAACACACTTCCTCTCTCCCTTATGGGGCGTCTGGCTGTAGCCAAAATGGTGATGCTCCCTAGGTTCCTCTATGTTCTGCAGAACTCTTTGTGTCCGCTACCTCCACGAGTGTTCCGCACATTGAACTCTCTCCTCACCTCCCTGCTCTGGGCGGGTGGGCGCAGTAGAGTTGCTCTGCACACGGTGACAAGGTGTTGGGATGAGGGTGGCTCGAGGCCCCGAGGTTTGATCTCTACTACTACGCGGCACAGCTTCTTCCGGGTGCCAGATGGTTTGCCGATGATGATAACTGGGAAGTGGCATTACTGGCCGGTACGGCAACTGATAGGGCCCTACAGGAAGCCTTGATGCAAGGTCGCGGAGCGGATGACGGTTTACCTTACGTGGTGTATCACACTGCTAATATCTGGTAGCGCTTTGTCGAAAAGGTGCTGTGTCGTGCGCCGTTCCATAGGGAGCTCCCTATCTGGATACTGGCCCCAGTTGTCCGATTGGAGGAAAGCATGTCTTTTCGGGAGTGGCGATCCGGTGGATGCGAGACCCTAGCGGACCTATACCCGAACGACACCTTTGTGTCCTTTGAAGGTGCTAGGGAGTCATTTGAGCTGAGTGAGGAACAGTACCTCCATTATGGTAGTCTCCAAGATGTGGCCAAGATCACATGGCCCCAGTTCCCGGAGGCGCCTCCGCTCACTAATACCCTAGACATCATCATGTCCTGTGGAAGGGGTAGACGCCTGATCTCCCTCCTCTACTCAGCTATGCGCCGGGATTCAACCCCCCCGTCTGCTCCGGCCTGGGCTGCCTGGGAAATGGACCTGGGAATAGAATTGGAGCCTGCCCAAAGAAAGCGGATCGGGCTGTTGACCCACAAGGTCTCCTGCAACGCACGCTTCAAACTTATTCACTTTAATTTCGTCCACCGCACCTACATGACACCGATCTCCCTTCACCGCATATCGGCGGATAGGCGCCACAACTGCCCTAGGTGTGGGGTGCGACTGGCGGGCTTCCTGCACTTGGCATGGGAATGTCCACTTGTCCGGGACTTTTGGCGTAAGGTGGTTAGGTATATTGCCCAGGCCACGCAACTCAGGCTTTCACTGGACCCACTCCAATGTCTGCTTGCACTGGTGCCCAAACCAAAAAATAGTAGATTACCCTATAAGTTCCTGCAACTCCTACTGGTCTTGGCTAGGAGACGAGTGGCTATCACTTGGATGGGTCAAAGGGCGCCGGACATTTCCCTATGGCTGAGAGACGCAAGGGAATGGGCGTTAGCTGAAGAGACCCACATGCAGCGCACCCGTAGGGATGGGAGGTTGCAGGACGATCTACTGGCTTGGAGAATGCTGTGCATGGAGGGCCTGGCGGAGGATGACTCGGATGCCACTAGCGCTGAGTTGTTTTCTTCTGATGCTTCGGGGTCGGAATCTGGAGGGGAGAGTGGAGAGGGGGAGGGCCGTGGGACCGTGTAGGTGCCCTCTGTTGCCACGTTACAATACCCTGACTAAGTATGAATGTATATAGCTGAGATTCTCATGAGTCTACGTAGCCTTGACATTGACTAGGCCTTCGATGGCCCTCACACAAATATCCTGCTCTATTGGATCAGTACTGGGGATGCCATTTTGGGGGTGAATTGTTGTTGTTTGACTGTTATGTGCTATATTGTTCTGCTGTGCTAAAAAATGGCGAAGGCATTGCTACATCGCTTATCCTTGGGGCGCGGATGCGGACACCTCCCTTGTTGGGCATGCCCCGATCCTGCGCCGCCCAGCCTCCGGGATGTGGGCCATACATGGCTGTGTAGTGTCCTTGAAACTGCATATTCTTGTTGCTGTACGTTAATAGTGCTGATGTCGCTGTGCTTTGTGCCCCGCTTTTTCTGAGACTTCGCTACAATAAAAACATGTTTTAAAAAAAAAAGTACAAGATATCAGTTAATAAAAACCCTTTTTTCTAAAAATTAAGACAAATGTTAATTGCTGGAAAAAGGAGTAAGTAAACCGATAGAGTAGTTGTCAAGGGGGTTGAGGTGGGGCAGTTCAAAATTGAAGTGCGATTCTTCCCCTCTTTCAGTATTGGGCCTTCGGTTTGAGCCTAGGTAGGGAAATTGCAAGGTTTAAGAGTGTTATTGCCCAAGTGGTGACTCCTCTAGTAGCTCTTGCATCTCCACAGGCTACTTACTCCTTACTCGCAGCCCTCTTTTCAAACCACAGAAGAAATTTGATCATGGCACAGTTCAGACTGATATCTGTAGGATCAAAACAGGCTAGCACCGCCTCCCTTCATGACCTTATGACAGGTTTCTCCCGTTTATACACAAATGCTCACGCACCGGCATACGACGTGGACGATGTTCTCCAGTTCTTTCAGGCATAACTGCCAAATGGCTTGCCCTGGCCTTCTTCTCCATGAGAGGAGAGCTTTAATAATGGTTAAAAACCCAATCTGTACTAAGTTTCGCCAAGGTAGCCCTGTGATTTTAACCTGATGTATTTTTTAAGTGTCTTCCACCTATAACTAAGTTTAGACAGTTTATCTTTATCCTCAAACATTGATAACAACTGTGCACTAGATTTGATTAGTTTGCTAAGGCCTAGAGATAAACCCCAAACATGCGTTAAGCTTTATGAACCCAGTGCCTGGTTTACATAGACATGTGCGGGGCGCTTGTCCTGAGTTCCAGTTCCTGCCAGAGGTGGCTGCCCAGGGAGCCCTCTGGAGCCTTCCTAAAATTGTGGCAACAGGACACAAAGGCTGCCTTCCGAGCCATTGACTGTTTGGGGATATGTGTTTGGAGGTAGTTGGAAAATTCACCCGTATATTTTGAGAATCATTCTGTCCAGATTTGCACTGTCCCTGCCCAGAGAGCCTATAGCTTCCCTCCCATATGTGAAGGTGGGAAGGACCTTAGCTTGTGCTGCCTGTAAGATGGGGGTAAGCGTGGGGTCTTTAAGCTTGTTGCAAAGAGACCTCAAACCGAGGGCCAACGCTTTGCCCTTCTTCCTGATTTCCTCAAGTTGGACGCTATAGCTTCCATTACCATTTAAATAAACTCCAAGGTACTTGAAGCTTTTTACTGATTCAATTCTATCATCCCCCAGATGCCAGGTATGCATCCATTCCATTTTTCTTTGCACTGGTAATATTTTTGTTTTTTCTGTTATTCACAGTAGGCGAGGGTTTCATTCAACAAGCGCTGTAGGCCGACCTTGATTCTGTTTACAAGGACTAAATGATCTGCATACAGTAGGTTCGATAACTGGGAGCCCACCAATTTGGTGAGTTTAAGTTCACTTCATTTAGTGAAGGTGTGAGGTATGTACGGAACAGGTTAAACAAGTTTGAGGCCAAAACACATCCGTTTTAACCCTTGCATGGTTTTTATTTTCTTTGATAAATGGGAGCCATCCACTACCTTGATCATGCCCCAGGTGTCTATGTGCAGTATTTCCAGGGCTCTTAACAAACCATTTGGCATTTTTAGGTTTGCCAATTTCCTCCAGAGCCTACCCTGATCCACTGTATAAAAAGCAGATTGAAAATCAATTAAACCAAGGTGGAAAGGGTTTGTATTTATTTTTGTAGAATCAATCAACAGCGAAAGCACCATAATGTTTGTTGTGGTCCTTGTTTGTTTAGTAAAGCCGGTTTGATTTACAGAACAATTAGGTATGCCTCAGCCAATGTTGAAATTCCTCCAATAGAACACCTGAACAGTATTTTACATTATTGTCAATTAAGTCTTTTAAACAGTAATTTCTTGGGTTGCCCAAATCTCCCCTTGTATTTTGGGGCAAGATTTCAACCTCTCCATGAGGAAGGAATACTATGGAGCTGAATGGGGCAAGTTGAGCTGTCCAGAAAAGTGGGTCCTCCCTGTAAATGGCTGGTGGAATGGCATTTGGGCCGAGTGCCCCTTTTCTACATCCCCTTGCAATTTGGCTCTGCACAGTGCAAGGGCTGAATGTGCACCTGGCTAATTCTGGGGCCCTCTTCCTTTGTGAGGTTTGAGATTTACTCGCTGGGTCCGGGTCTTTTATTTTGCAAATTTGTTGTTCCACCAGTGCCTCTTGATTATAGTGACAGCTCAAGAAATGATACCAGATTGTCTCAGTGTAGTTGGATGCTGCCACTCTTGGGAGTAGCCTGTTGATTCGTTTACTGTTTGCCAAAAGAGGGAAGCTGCCATTTTTGCCCTTTTTAATTGTTTTCTTAAAGCCCTGAGATCTTTCAGAATGACAGGGTCCATAGGTGACCTTTTGAGGGCTTGGCAAAGGCGGTTGGCTTCCTTTTTCGTCATCCAGATCATGGGGTTTTACTCCCTCCTCTCCAGGGAGTTGACCTTATTCTCTTGATGTTGCCTGTTTATTGAGACTAAATTGACTGGTTTTGCCGTCGGATCTGCAAGTTTTATAATGAATCTTTCCCAGCTGATCAGTGGGTTTTCATCAGTTGTCTTAGAATTAGAATGAATCACCAATAGTTTGGCAATTTGTGCCAGTGCCGTTAGGGAGGAAACTGTGCATTTTATGCGTTTGAGGTTGATCGTGTAACCTGGAGTTACATTATCCTTTGCAGGTATGAGTGCTTCTAAGCCTAAGTCTAGAATTATTTCTTGGGACTTTCTAATTTCTTGCCAAACTCATAAGCACTAACAACTTGCAGTAGTGAGAAACTTACAAATGTGTAGTCAATGAGTGATGCATCAGATCTGGACAGAAAAGAAGGTTCAGGTGGTTTGCCGGGTTGTACCGACCATTCAATGCTCTAAGGCCTAAATGATCTAGGTTTCCTTGTAGGCTTTGAGTTCTCCTATCTTCTTATGCCACCTGAGTTGGTATCATCCAATGTGCTTCTTTGGCCTCTGTGACCACATTTTTTTGGTAGCTTGCTCATTAGCCATATGTAGAAGTGGCCTGTAACTATCATTTCAGTCTTGTTCATTTCGCCTTAAAACCAGGATTGTCTTAGTCCGCTTCTCTGTTAGCCTAGCCTTGTTTGCGGCGTTGGGGTGAATGTAGACGTTTACCATTATAATTTTCTTTGGCGGGCTATTTTTAGTATTGACCGTCATTACAACGATTTGCAGGCCAGCATCATCAGTTTCTTGCTCTAGGCTTTCAATATTGCTTGAAGCTTAGACTTATATTGCCAGACCACCCTTACTGCAGCCATGTTTGTGTGCTTTGACTGCAGGTATAAAAGCTTGTAAAGCCCTCTAGATGAGATGCGAACTGAGCCCAGGTTTCTTGGAGGAGAATTACATGGAAGGCGCGCAGGTATTGGTAGGTGTCTTGTCCTTCAAGATTATTAGCCAGGCTATTAAAATTCCAAGAGCAGATCCTAGGGGCTTTGTCAATACCGGTAATAAGAGCAGTGTCTTGTCATTGTACAATTTTGGTTGTATTCAAGGCACCAGACAGCCAACCCCAATTTGTGCCATGTCTGGTTCTCTGGCAGACCCACCACAGGGCTGTCCAGCCCATTCAATTTGCTTCTTGCGCTTCTCAGGACCGAGTAGACAGTTCTCGGTCAGGTCGATGTTAAGAAAACCTTTTTTTTGTGACTCAGGACATGGGGATATCCTGTTCCCTTGAATGGTGTGATGCTACCCCCCAGCCTTGGAATATATCGGCTTCACTCAGGATCTTCTCAATAGAGCCACACACTAGTTTCGTTGATTGATTTCACTGACCAGCACCTGGTCAATACATTCAGTTGATACTAAATTATGTGAGGCAGCCTCCCCATCTTATCTATTGTCCGAATGAGCTTGAGGATGTTACCTCTATCTGTTCGCAGGGCTGGTTTGTTTAAAAGTGGTCATTAATGTTGCAACGTCTTCCCTGTCCTGAGCCGTCTGTTTCTCATAGAGATCTGCATCCCTGGGTGCGGAGTGTGGCCTGAGTCTTGTATTGAAGACTGGGTAGGCTGCAAGCCGGCTAGGCCATAGGAGCTTTTTGTTGCAATGCTTTCTCTTACTTGCTTTCTGATGTTTTGGTGGTTCATCCTTGTTTTATTGGGTCCTGTCTAAATCTGGTGAGCCTGCCATTGATGAAGGTGCCACCCCAGTGTTGGATCCAGCAGTCCCCAGGACGTCATTGTTTCAGCCAGAAAGGTAGCCACACTTCAGCCCTTCTGACTCTAGTGGAAGTGCTACCTCTGAGGGGCCTGCCTTAGTGTTCAGGGGCCCTATGCTCGTTTGGGGCCTTTTTCATATTGATGTCTTTGAGGTCAACCAGTAGATTCGACATCGTCACCAGGAAGTGTTGACAGCTTGTCTAAGACAGGAGAGCACCCGCACCTCTGCCCTATTCCCTGCGTGTCAGCTTGTGCTCTCTTTTAGTTTGCATATTTCGGTTCGCAATTTACTCATCAATGCCTCACACATTAGTTGCTAGAGTGTTCAGGAGGCTAATTTGTGTATCCATTCTGTTTGCTTGAAAACTGAGTACTTCTCGTGAGCCCAGCAGAATCCTTAACATGGTTGACCATAAGGCCCCTTGTGAGTTCTTGCTTCCTTTTGGATTTGGGCTGGAGTTTCTTTGTCCTCATTGTCAGTAACAGCTTAATTGGCAGGTGTTTCCTGAGGGCTCAGAACAGTAAGGGGGGGGGGATAGTCACAGCCACAGTATGACCAGTTGGAGTTAAACAGTACTTATTGGATCCCATTCTCAGTCCTGAGCGTTTGACATTTCCTGTCTTCCTCTATGGCCTTACCTTACCTTAGCTCATACACCACCCTCCACACCTGAGCTCAGCAATCTCTGCCAGCCTAGTTTCCTTCTTCCTTGGAGCTTCTCTAGACCTTGGCTTGCATCGCTCTACATGTGGGATTCGTCACCTTCTGCACTCGCAGCCCTGTTGTCGTGCAGGCTCGGTATCTCCAATGGGTGCTCTGCTGACCTTCAATGCAGACACAGGCCTGCAAGCTATGCAGGAGGTCCTGGTAGTTCTGGCACTAACCTCCCCTTCCTGGGAACTGGCTGCAAAACAGTATGTGTCTCTTTCTGACATCGCGCCTCCGTGCTGCAAGGAGCGACAAGCTCCCCACCAGCTGGCTTGGTGGCTAATGTTCAGTGGTAATGCAGGGGGACAACAGCCCCAAAATGCTAAGTGCTGTTGGGGTGAAGCAGTGTTATTTGGCAGGTATACTGATCACTGGCATTAGCAACCATCAAATACTGTGGAAACTCATGTGCTCCCCCAGTGATGTGGAAGTCAAGAGCTGCGAGGGACTTGTGTCAGCGGCCCGCAATCTGGGGGCCACAGCTCCAGATGCCTTTGTGGACTGAGAGTCCCGGGTTGACTACCTATGAGCTGGAGATGTCTCTTGTGCTGCCACTTGCTTCTCGTGGCACCGTTCTCCTCAGCCTCACCTCAGCGGCTGTAAACAACATAAGCTTCACACTTAAACTGCGCCCTCCAAGGTCCTTCCTCTGCTTCTACTTCCTGCATCCTGTGTGAGACCCTGCACTTCTAACCATGCACTCTTGATTCTGTTGTGTAATGTCAGTGGTGCAATATATATAATCAGTGACTCATTCTGGGGGCGACGGAGAAAGAGGCCTCCTCTCGCTCGTGGCTGCTGTCCGGCGCTGGTGCTCGAATCTAAGACAACCCTGTGAGAACCTCAGAAGGAAAGCAAACGGCCTACTCACCGGGTCCCATGTCTAGCGGCAGCCAAACTGCTGACCTCGGGAACAGCTACACGGGGTGCAAGAATACCCGGTTGCCTGACCTTAAGATGGCGGCCCCCCGGGTCCCTACCTATTGCGAGGACCAAGCAAGGTATTTTGTGTCAATGCTGCGTGGGAGAATGATAGCCATGATCATGCTTTACTGTTAGATTGCTACTATTTGGTCCTGGAGACTCTGCTCTCCTGCAACATACAGTTAGAGTTGGTCCATTGAACACCAAAGGACTTCAGCACAAAGGCAGACAGTACCAAGATGGCCGACGAACTAAAGCTGGACAAGTAGCTCCCATGGCCGGGATCATTAGCATTTTTATATCCCGCTGTTACCCTGCCGTCCACCTACTTTTAACCAACAGCACCTCAAGACTTGTCCTCATTCTTGTTGAGGATAATTTATCCTTAAGAGTAGAGAAAGAGGGATATAGGAGGTGCCCAGGGACATAAGCTGAACTTTGACCTGACCTTAAACCTATCCCGCATCACGATTACTCGTCAGGACTTTGACCTTGTTGATCTTTGCTCCGACAGTGGAGACCTAGCCTTCTGCCTGAGGCCCGGTGGAGCTACTAGATAGCTAAAGAGGTGATGGGTTGTGGACTTCCCCTTCAGCTGTCACCTACCCAGCTGGTCCTTGGTCAAACCTTCCTTCATCTCTCTATCGTACCTCCCACTTTCCCCTTCACCCTACCACCCATTCATCCTGTCTTCTACGATTTTTAAATATTGTTCTGTGGGCTGTTGACTTCCCCCTCAGCCTTCACCTACCCAGTCGGACCTTGGGCAGATTTTTCCCTTTGTCTCTCCATCGTATCTCCCCCCCAAACCCGTTACCCTACCCCTTACCCTCTACACTCCTTTGACATCATCCTCAAAGATATTTATATGTTTCCTATAACTGATGTTATTTTGGAACAATGTGGAATTCATGCAAAGCACTCTGATACCTTCTGGTCTAATCTGTTTTTCAACCTGAACGCTGAGACCTGAGCAGCATTGCTGAGGCCCAGTGGAGCTGCTAGACACCTAAAAAGGAGATTGGCCCTGGTATCCCCCTCGACCGTCACCTACCCAGCAGTGGCGGCTGGTGAGTTTTGAAAGTGGGAGGGCGTAAATGTTGGGAGATGAGTGTTATATCGCGAGTGAGCAAACAAACAAGCCCAACTGAGAACAAGACACTTCCTCTCCGTTGAAGGATATTTGACACTTAAAGGTTCATTACAAACCCACCGGTTATGTTGTAGAGTGAGATACAAAATCTGGTAACTGAAGTACCGAACATTGCTTGCACTCTGCACTATTACACATTTCCAGAAATTACTTGGCCTTGTTACAGCAAAACTGTTCCCCCTTCCCCTAATATTTATAGGAAATGCCTCCTACCCTTTTGCTGCTTGCCTGCAGGTGCAGAACTAGCAAGACAATAATTATGCTATCCCCATTTATTCACCAGTTGTTTGGCCCAGCTCCCACATGCAGCAGTACTGACAGCCGGTAATACTACCAGCTCAAGCAGTCCTACCGGATGTACAAGCAACTGGTTCATTAGGACCATTATGGCCGAGGCATCACAAGCACTGTATTCGAACTGATGAGCACCCCCAGATGCCTCAGAGAGGGAAAAGTCCAGGAGGTTGATAATACCTCATAAAAGTGTGCACTTCGCACCAAATGCATTATTTCATTGAACTGCAGAAATAAAAAAGTCACAAATGTTGAACAAACTACTAATCTCTTACCCTTGGCAGATCAAAACACTGCTCAGGTGACTGATCTCTTGCTCAGTGCAGAGAACAGGGCTGTTCCTAGCTTTTCTTAGACTTCAGAGCTACCCCTCATCAGATGCTATCCCAGTGCTGGTCTGCATTGATTACGGACATCAGAGCTATCCCTTGCACCGTAAATATATCGCTGTGCAGATCCTTATCCGTCTGTCTGGTTATCTGTCTCCCTGTCTATTTACATCCATCTATCCCATAGCGCCTGTGGGAGAACCTCAAAAAGGGGGAGGATCATAATACCCAACCCTTTTGTAGAGGGCCATGGGGGATATTTCACTCACTCCCGTCTCACTCCCCAACAAAAAAACACTTTGGAGAAATCCCTCATCTTACAACTACATCACCCACACTCAAGCCAGTGGAAGGGTGAAGTCATCCCTACTCCCCAGAATGACTTCTAACCCTGGTTCAGGGCCGGTCTCTCCACACACCGCACGGCTCCCCGTGAGTGTGCCCAGCCTTCCACCGTTGCTGCTGCGAGTTAGCCGCTACCCCTGCTGCTAAGTATCCTGCGCTTCACTTTCACTTGTACTTTTACTGTGCCCTGTGATTTGTTCCTGTGCCTCTGTTATTTCGACTGTGTTTGTTCTGTGCCACTGGTTTCCTGATTGTGTTTTTTTCCCCCTGACGCCCGTTTTCGGGACCGCTTTTCACGCTCTTCGCTCCCCCCCACCGCTGCTCCCCTGCGGCCCCGCCCCCCTCTTCCTCTTCTGTACCCTCTCTCCTTCCCATTTGCCGCCCCGCCTCCCAGCTGCTCCTCCCTCCCTCCTCGCCATTTATGTATTAAATCTTTTATTGAGCAAAAATAAGCATAATCATAATGCACCTCTCAACATCGTCCGGGCCGTCTCCACATGAGGCAGCCTAGTTCCGGGGCACCACTGGCGCCCATTGCGTCCCCAACGGGGTCTACTTCTGTTAACACAGCAAGCCGCCTACAACCCATCTGGGCCGGCCGCGTCAAAAAGAGGTGCTATAGAGGTGCAAGCTGAGCAACAATAATGCAAGAGTGAACAGGGATCCCCAACTCAGGACTTTAAACGACTCCAGGTACCCTTCCCTCCCTCTCCCTCCCCTCTCCTTGTCCATTATTTAAGTGTTGACAGTAGGTCCTTGCTGACTCCTACAAGTCAGGCGGCGCTGCGCGTGTTGGGGCTCTGCGCTTGTGTGTGCGTGTCTTGGGCTCCGGGAGTGGGGTTTCTGCGAGGCGTAACAGACGCAGATAGCGGGGACAGCTCACCTCTCTAAATTCCCCGGTCAGTACGGTAAGGAAGAGCCGCCAAAGTTCTGCAAAGTCTGCCCCCCTCCCAGCTGAGGCTAGTGACAGCTTCTCCATCCCCAATATCGCCCAGAGGCGGTGCAACTAACCCAACTGTTGCGGGGCATGGACGGCCCTCCAGTGTGCCACAATGTTCTGGACTGCCGCCCCCAGGGCCAGTGCGATCAGTTTCCCCCTCCAAGATTTCAGGGGGTACATGAGGGCGTTTGGAAGGCCCAGTATGATGTAGGCCGGGAACCGGGGTAGCTGCGTATCCAGGTGGGAGTCTATGAGGTCCAGGATAGGAGTCCAGTATGAGCGGAGCGCGTCGCAGCTCCACAGCAAGTGTTCCAGAGTCCCTAGTTCCCCGCAACCCCTCCAACATCTATCACTAACCCGGGCGTCCCATTGGTGTAACCTCTCGGGTGTATGATACCAGTACGTGGCGACTTTGGTTAGTGTCTCAGTGAGACCCGTATGGTGTGCTGAATGTCTGGCCCTGTGGTACACCCCCTCCCATTCTTTCCGTGTGAGTTGACGCCCCAGGTCCCTCTCCCACCTAGCCCGCCCTGCGTTGTATGTGTGAATGTTAGTGAGGAGTAGTTGTTGGTAAAGGTCTGAGATCAGTTTTTTATCCGAAGTGCGTGTCAGCAACCACTTCTCATAAGGCGTGAGGTGTCGTTGGGCTCCCGGTTGGATTGAGGGGTGAAGCACCCAGTGTCGCACTTGCAGGTATTGTAGGCGGTCCGTCTCGGCAATGCCATAGTCTGTTTTAACTTTGTGGAACGGAAGGACACCCTTGAGGTCAAACATGTGACCCGCATCTCTACAGGGGGTCGCTCTCCATGCTGCGTACGCTCTAGTGTCCAAGCCAGGCGTAAAGTCCGGGTTGTCGAAAATCGGGGTCATCGGCGAGGGAAAGGTGGTCAATCCCTTCGTCACGGCCACCCTGTCCCACACTTCCAGGACTGTGCTCGTGATTTTAGAAGCGTAGAGGTTGGGGGGTCTATGCCGGCGCGGCAGGAATGGTATACCTTGCAGTGTGCGACCGGCTACCGCCTGGTCCTGGAAGAGCCAGTGTTTGCCCGACTCTAATTGATGCCATTCTACCAGTGTGCGCAGTTGTGCCGCCTGAAAGTATAGCGTGAGGTCGGGTATACCAACCCCCCCGTGAGCAGGAGGCAGAGTGGCGATAGTATGCTTAAACCGCGGCCGACAGCCGTTCCAGATGAACCGCGACAGTTCAGATTGGGTCTGTTGAAGCCACCCGCTCGGCGGCCTCAAGGGAAGCATCTGGAACAAATATAGAATCTGGGGCAGCAGCGTCATCTTGGCTGCGGCTATCCGGCCCAGCCAGGATAACGTGAGAGGCTTCCAACGCCGTAGCTGCTCTCGGAGCTTCTTCGTGAGTGCCTCGTAGTTGGCCCGTGCAGTACCCTGCACCGTCGGGGCCAGGAGGACACCCAGATAAGAGACGGAGGCGTCTGACCACTGCATTTTGAACTCCGCTTTGATCTCCTCCAGTGTGTCAGGCCGCAGTGAGATGTTCAGGGCCTCCGATTTCGCCTTGTTAATTTTAAAGCCCGACGCCAGTGCGAAGGCATGGAGTTCCGCGAAAAGTGCGCGAAGTGACTGCATCGGGTTGGTGAGGGACAGTAGGATATCGTCTGCGTAGAGACTAATTTTGTGCGTGTCTGCCCCGAATGGAATGCCAGAGATGAGGTTGTGGTGCCGCACCTTCTGCGCCATCGGCTCCATATAGAGCGCGAATAGGAGCGGAGAGAGCGGGCAGCCCTGGCTGGTGCCCCTGCCGATGTCAAACCTCGGGTAGGTATGGCCGTTCACTCGCACTGCCGCATTGGGTCGGCGATAACAATTGAAAATGCGGTGGCGGAGAGTTTCCCCAAACCCGAAGTGTTGCAGCACTTGGTCGAGATAGGGCCAGTGCACCCTATCAAATGCTTTCTCAGCATCGATGGTGAGGAGCATACAACCCGGCCTAGTGCGCAACCCGGTCTCAATAAGGTGGAGCACTCGCCGGGTGTTGTCACTGGTCTGCCTTTGGGGGATGAAGCCCGATTGGTCAGGGTCTATCAGTTGCTGCATATACGGCGACAGGCGACCTGCGATGGTGCCGGTGTAAAGCTTCAGATCTATGTTCAGCAGAGAAATAGGCCTGTAGGAGCCACACTTGGTCGGGTCGCGGCCGGGTTTGGGAATCACAGAGATGGACGCCTCGAGCAGGTCTGGGTGTATGGCACCGGGCTGGTCGAAGGTATTAAACAGGTCGCGCAGGATAGGGGCGACCTGTGGACAAAAGGTCTTATAGAAGGCCGCTGTGTAGCCATCTGGTCCCGGGGATTTCCCCACCTTGAGGCGGGATATCGCCGAGATGACCTCCTCCAGGCCAATGGGCCGGTCTAGGAACTCCGCTTGTGCCTGATTTAGGGTGGGGAGTGCTGCTCCTCGCAAATAGTCTATGCCGGCGTTCGGGTCCAGGCGGTCCGCATCATAGAGGGCGGCATAGAAGTTACCGAAGGCCGCCGCTATGGCTGCGTCCTCCGTGATCTGGGTGCCACAAGCGGATTGGAGGGAGCGTACTTGCTGCCTCTGGGTCTGCGCCCGCAGTCTACTCGCCAGGAGCTTCCCACATCGGTCGCCCCCGGTGTAGTAGGCATGCTTGAGGCGCATGGCTGCGTATTCCGCCACGTCCTGGTCTAGGGCAGCCAGCATCTTTCTTTCGGCGCACAGCTGGCACCACGCCCGCGCGTCCCCAGTACGCTGGTGCATCTGCTCCAGTTTGGCCACCCGTTGAGTGAGTTCGGCCCGTTTCAGCTCCCTTTCCTTATTGTTAGCGGTGTCGATGGAGATGAGTTCACCGCGGAGGACCGCCTTGAGGGCCGCCCACTGTGTGGCCTTGGCTGTGTCTTCGTTTGCGTTATGTGTCAAGAATTGAGTGATCGCGATTTTAAGCCTGTCTTGGGTGTCTGGTAGCTGCAGAAGTCCGTCCCTCAACCTCCAGTGTCGTTGGGGTGCCGGCGTGGGCGCCATTTGAAAGGTCGCCACGACTGGTGAGTGGTCCGACAGCGAGGCCGGGAGTATCTCCACGTCTGTGGCTTGTGCCACCAGTTGGGAGGAACACAAAAAATAGTCTAACCTCGCATATGTCTTGCGTGCCGCCGAGTAGTATGTGTAGGCAGTTGTTTGCGGGTGAGCGTGCCTCCATAGGTCGATGAGGCCTAGATCTGCAAGGTGTGCGTGCCCTGGGGTCGTGAGTGCTCCCACCTGTCCGAGCCTCTGACCCGAGCGGTCTGCCGTGTTGTGGAACACAAGGTTAAGATCTCCACCAAGTAGTAAGTGTGGGTGTGTGGTAGAGGTGGCCGACTCTAGTGCTGTGTGTAGGAACTTTTCCTGTCCTTCGTTCGGAGCGTAGACAGAGCCCACTAGCAGTGTTTGGCCCGCAACCTGGAAACTGTGGAGGAGAAGCCGCCCTTTGATCTCAGCCTCTTTCTGTATGACCCTCCCCTCGAAGGATTTGGCTACTAAGATTGCTACCCCGGCCACTTTTTTCTGGGAGGAGGAGAAGAACTGCCAGGGGAAGGAGCGCGATTTAAGCCTGTGTTGGTCTTTCGTGACAAGGTGTGTTTCTTGGAGGAGGCATATGTCTGCTTTCGACCGTTCCAATAAGGACAGTATCGCTTTGCGCTTGATTGGGCTGTTGAGGCCCCGCACATTAAGTGAGAGTATAGTCAAGTGACGTGTCATGGCGGGAGCAATAAGAAAGATGCTGGGATCTGCCCATAGGCAGTGGGCGTGAGCCATAGGACGATGTCTCGCACAGCGCGGATGTGTCCGCTGACCCTATCAGTTAGGTTAGAACCATCTGGACAAGGAGAGCCCTCCCCCCCACCCCCCCCTTCCCAACTCCCCCCCAACCCCAACTGGTGCAACTCCCCCCTCTCGGCCCTCCCCCCACCCCCCATCCAAACCATGAAAAAAGGTTCAGTCAAACATAGTCCCAGGTCCAGGTGGTAGTCCGCTGGACCCGTGGTAAGGTAGTCCCTTGGTATGCAGGCAATGGCAACGGTGTCAGTGGACGCAGCACGTCCCTTACTGCCGCCGTGGGCAGCTCGTCAAGGATACAGCAGAGAAAGCGTGCGGAGTCCGAAGCCTCTGCCCCCGCCGCCGGTGCAAGCAGTCCCGGCCTTATCGAAACCGCCTAGGTCCATGCTTCCCATGTCGGGGGTCAGCCACTGTCCGGCTTCACCAAGCCCTGTGCGACGGTCTCCACCGACGCCCGTTGACCCTCTTATATCTCCTTAGTTGCGGGGCGCCGCGGTCTGTGGCGACGTCGTTGCTGCTTCCATCGCCGGGTCATGTCCTCACCGGTAGTGCCCCCGTCTGTAAGGCCCTCGTCCACCGTCGGCTCCTCGATGCCCAAGAGGCTACAGGCCTCCCTGAGGGAACGCAATTGGTGGAGGTTGTTGCCGAGCTTAAACACCAATCTGAAGGGGTGCCCCCAGCTGTAGGAGATGTTGCGTTTGCGGAGTTCGGCCGTGACCGGCCAAAAGGTGCGACGTTTCTCCAGAGTAAGGGCCGCGAGGTCCTGGTACAAAGTTGGGGAATGTGTGCCAAAGGTGATTGGCGCCATCTGACGTGCCTTGTTGAGGATCTCTTCTTTGGTCCTGAAGTCTTGCACACACACCAGAATGTCTGCAGGGTAGGCCGCATTGGCTCTAGGCGGGCCTGTCCGGTGTGCCCTGTCCAAACCCAGGGGAGAATCCGCTGGCCGGCCCAGAATGTGGTTGAACAGTTCCCGGGTGAATTGAAAGAGATCCTCCGTGTCTGAGGACAGCTTCACTCCCCGAATTCTGATGTTGTGCCGCCTGGAGCGGTTTTCCAAGTCCTCAGCATGAGTTTGGAGGTCTACCTGCTGATCGTGAATGCGTACCAGTTCTTGCCGCAGTGCCTCGAGCTCTGAGTCCCGCGTGTCGTATTTCGTCTCCAAATCCGCAACTCTCTCCCCAACGGCGTCGGTGTCGCGGCGCACCTCCTTTATTTCCTCCTGGAGTTCCTTCTTCAGGGCGTGTATGTCCTCGCGCAACCCAGTAAAGAGGGACTCTAGGAAGGAGCGCGTGACAGGGCCCTCTGGGTCCGTGTTGGACTTGGCCCTTCTGGCAGGTTCACCCCTGAACTTTTTGCCTAGTGATTTCTGGTCTTTGCGCACTTTGACACTGTGGCGCAGTGTAAAGTGCGTGCTCTCCCTGAGTGCGTGTGTGAGATTGGCCTGCTCTCCCATAGGAATGCATGGGGAATGTCTGTGTCCCTGGTAGTTCCTGATGCGTGAGGCATGCATGGTCAAGTTTGGTATGTGCGAACTCGTGAGAGTGAATGCTGCGCAATGGTATGTGCGGTGTGTATGTGTCTTGTGCGGAAGCGCCACTTCTAGACATGGCTGAGTATGTGCTGTGAAGGTGCTGGCGTGTGATTGGCTGGAGCTGGCTGGGATGCCAGGCTCCAGGAAGTCTGTGTGGGTCTGCCCGGTGGTGAATGGAGAGATTAGCATGCTGATGTGAGGGAGTGGCTGCACCTGTGTCCTGAATGAGGCTGGGTTTCCCCCACACAATGCTGGCTCCGCCCCCTGTGGTGCGACTAATGACCCTAGCCTGCCTGATGAATGAAAGGGGTGGTTGAGCCATCAACAGTGCTCACAGACCAGCTGCGACTGGTTCTGCCCCCACCCTGCACCTACAGACAAAGGGAAAAGGTGTATAAAAGAGGGGCTGTGACCCCATGAAAATGTTCTTGTTTGCTGCTTGAATCTGCCAGGGGCGTGCTGCTGCTTGGGCCCAGGGGAAGGCTTGCCTCCCCTGGGCTCTGCCCAGCCCCTGGACTCCTGAAGGACTTTTGCTGGAGCCCTGTCCTGTCCTCCAGTGCTGGGGAGCACTGAGGACTTCTTGCCTGCAGCCTGAGAGCGCTGCTCTCTGCCCTTCAGCGCTGGGAGCGCTGAAATCGCCTGCCTAGCGCTTGAAAGTGCTGGATTTTGGCCATAGCGCTGTGAGCGCTGTATTCTGTCCTGGAGGCGCTTGGGAGCGCCTGCCCTGCGTTACTAGCGCTGCTAGCGCTGGGTGTGCACAGCCGGTGCCCACCCGGCATCTGACTGCCCCGTGTGGCGAGTTGGCGGCACGGGTGCCACCCCACTCATTGCCGCGCTTATTGTGCCCAGGTCCGTGGTGTTGTTGATCCACGAGGGAGCCCACTCCTTGGATCATAGGAGCCCGCCTGCCTGCCTACGAAGCGAGCCGCCGCGCTGCCCGTGGCGACCCGGAAGTGGTTGGGGGTCCGCCCAATCCTAGCGCGGCCCAGGAGAGGCCGACCGGAAGTCCCGCCTCTATAGCTGAGCCGGGAGGAGAGAAGCTGCCGGCCGGATCCCCGAGGCTCCCCGAGTGGAGAGGAGAGCCCCGGGACCAGCGGGAGAGACCCGCCTCCGCTGGAGACCAGCCGGTGAGTGTGGCCGTTCTGGAGGGAGGGGCACCGGGACACATTGTCGGTGTCCGCCCCCCCCCCCCCCTGCCCCCTCGGCAGCGCGACCTCGCGCCCTCGTGTTTAGAGCCTGAGAGAGGCTCTGGGGGCATTTCCTGCTGGCGAGCCTTGCGAGGCTCGATTGCCGGCACTCTTGCTTGACGAGCCTGAGAGAGGCTCCAGCCTGCATTGTTGACGAGCCCAGAGAGGCTCTGAGGGGCCATTTCGTCCGTGAGCCTGCGAGGCTCTTGCAGGGCGTTTATCTTTGCTCCGGGTCCCCAGAGAGAGGGACCCCACAGCCCAGCGAGGCTGCACCTTTGGTTGCTGGAGCCCTGAGAGGCTCAGCAGCACCCTTATTTGTTTGAGAGCCTGAGAGAGGTTCGCCAGTGCCACAGTGGTGGTTCTTTGAGCCCAGAGAGGCTCCAACGTTGCCCTAACTTTCCCTGCTCCAGTTGCCCAGCACTTCGTGGGCAACTGCCACGTTTAGGCCCTGACATTGGGACACCGGGACAGTCACAGGTGGTGACTTGTGAGTTTGGCGCAATTGTTATTGTTTGTACACCTCTGAATGTTAATGCATCATGTGTTTTGTTTTTACACCCCTACAGGTATTGTGATGTGTAGGTGGTTGTTTTCTCCCTAGTACAGGTGGTGCTAGTGAGGTCCTGTTACTAGTGATTACTGGTTGTATGCTCTACTTTTATATTGTGTGCTAAAGTGCTGATACCCTTGACAGTGGTCCAAGTGGCCCTGTCCTGTACAAATATCCCTTGTAAATTCCGCCCGTGCCTGTTGGCACAGTGTAACAAGATGTGTGTTTTATCTGATGTATATTTATTCTAATACAAAGGCTATTTTCATATAACCTTGTGTGGAGTTTTCCTTTGTGGTGGGCCTTTGGTTGTTGTTGCTGGGGTGCGTGCGCAAATACTTAACTTACATCGCCTCCAAGTTTAGCCTTGACTGCTCGCGCCACGTTACCTAGAGGGCGAGTGGGGGTTGCCTTGGCGTGTGACTCCCTTGCCCTGACCCTTAGAAATGGCGATCCCTGACTGACCTCGACGCGAGTCTTGGCCGGCCAGGGTCCCGTTTCCAACAGTCCGCCTTTCCCAAGGGCGGAGAGTCTGAGGTTTTCTTCTCGGCGCCCACCCGATGGCTGGTCGTCGCGACGTCTGTTCGCTTCCCCATAGTGCTAGGGGTGAAGAGCTCTGTGATGGTGCGGTCTTTCCGGGTCCTTCCGTTGGACATGACCCTGTGAGGCCCTCCCCGGTGCGCTGATCAGCCGCCGCTAGTATCAACGGCCGGCGGGCCTCCAACTCCCAAGCGCGCCAAAGCTCTACAGTGTCAGGCACGTGGGCGGCTCGGGAATTGTCGATTCGTTCGGGGGCGGCAGGAGCAGGACCGGGGCCAGGCTTTAGATGGCGGGCTGGCGTTGAGGCGTCAGGGCAGACACGGGGCAGGGAGCCACCGAGTGCGCAGGAGAGGCGCTAGGAGCATGGACCGTGATCGGCCCCCCGCCACGTGGTCGTGTCCCCTGGGCAGGTCAGGCCTCTGTTGCCGATCGCTCGGTGTGGGCGCGTGTCCGGTGTGGTGCCAGCCCCCAGGTGCAGTGCGTCGGCAGCGGGCGATGAAGAGGGAAGGCGCAGGCCCTCCGAAGGCGCCGTCCCAGACGCGGCGCCAGGCCTCCCAAAATGGCGGGCTGTCGCGTTGCTCAGTCCCCGCCGGGTGGAGGGGAGAAGCGCCGTGTTCTCTGGGCAGGTCTGGCCGCTGTTGCTGACCGCCCGGTGCTCTGTGTGGGTGCGTGTCCGGTGTGGTGCCAGCCCCCAGGGTGTAGTGCGTCGGCGGTAGGCAATGGAGAGGGGGAGCGCAGGTCCTCTGAAGGTGCCGTCCCAGGCGCGGCGCCAGGCCCCTCAAAATGGTGGGCTGTCGCGCCGCTCAGTCCCCGCCAGGCGGAGGGGAGAAGCAGGCGTTCTGCAGGCAGGGGGGGGTTCAATGCCACTTTCACACCCCCCCCGAGTATCCGCCCCGCTGGGGGCCGGGGGCCGATCCTCCTCCCCCCGCACCTCACCTCCGGCCGCCAGGAGGCCTCCCGGGCGTTGCTGTCGTCGTCCGCGGTAGGCGGCAGGGCGGGTGTTGCTCCGATGTCCGAATGGGACAGCAGGTCCGCAGAAGCCTCCGCTATGGATTGCGGGAGGCCTCGTGCGGCGCCGCGCGGGCCGGGCCTGCCGCCACCACCGCTGTCCCCTCCGGGCGTCTCCAAGGCGGCCTTCGAGCTCCGCCCACCACGGCCTCGCTCTCGCTGCTCCACGCGGGCCAGTCCCCAACGGCCGCGGCAGCTACGGCCAGTCCCGGCAGGAACTAGTCGCACTCAGTCGCCGGCACCCACTGCAGTCGATCCTGCTTCAGCAACGTCGGCGGTGGGCGCTCCCTGAGACCCCTCGGGCCGGGATCGGTGCTCTGATAATGCTAAAGTTGGCGACCGGCGGCGGGAGCTCGACAGAGCACGTCCGCTCACACCGCCATCTTGGCCACGCCCCCTCCTCCTCGCCATTTATGGCGGAGACCACACGAACGCGCAACTGTAACGCGCAGCGGGCGCGCCAAAGTCACGCCAAAGGCAAGCCCGTCTACGCCCGTCCGCGCCTGGACCGCGCCCAGCGCCAGGACCCCTGGCCCTCAACGTTACCAGCCCACCTGACTGCATTACGACGCCGCCACCCTCCATGCTCTCAACACCAGCCGGAGCCCCGCCTGCCACTTAGCCACCTCGAAACGCACCCATGGACCCTGCACCTGCCAAGCCTGCAAATTCACCTGCCTCAGGACCTGCACCGTACCCGCCAGGCCAGGCACCAGCAACAATCACCTCAAGTGCATCCTGCTCAACACCCGCTCCGTCCACAGGCACGGCGTCGAACTCTGGAACCGCCTCGTCACAACAGAACCTCACAGAAACCTGAATGAACGCCTCCTCAGCCCCCGACTTTGCCATAGCCATCCCGGATGGCTACAAGATCACCCGGAGGGACCGCATCAACCAAAATGGAGGAGGCATCGCCATTGTCCACAGAAACACCATCCGCATCACGACCAACTCCGACGACACCCTCACCGCCGCCGAGCACCTTCACTTCCAGATACACACCGACCCCAAGACCACCCTCAGAGGCACTCTCATCTACAGACCCCCGGGACCACGCACACAATTCAGCGAAGCCATCGCAGACTTCATCAGCCCGCACTCCCTCACCTCCTCAGACTACATCCTCCTAGGGGACCTCAACTTCCACCTGGAAAACAACAACGACAACAACACCACAATACTTCTGGAAAACCTCGCCAACCTAGGACTCAAGCAACTGGTGAACACCCCCACCCACTACGCCGGCCACACGCTTGACCCAGTCCTCCAGCAACCACATCTCCTTCAGCCACTTCACCTGACTACACTGGACAGATCACAGCTGCATCCATTTCAACTTCAGGAGAACCACGATCCACCACCACCGGCAACAGGTTCCCCGTAGATGCTGGAGCAATATTACCGCCGACCATCTCACCACCTCCCTGAGCCAGAACCCTCCCACCAACACGACGGACTCCAACAAAGCAGCCCGCAACCTCAAACAGTGGCTCACCAACTGCGCCAATGCCCTTGCACCGCTGAAGAATCCTCCCAGCAGACCTGGCAGCAAGAAAGCCTCGTGGTTCACCAACGACCTCAAAAACTCCAAGAAATCCTGCTGCACCCTCGAGAAAAGCCTGGCACCACGACCAGTCAACAGAAAACATGACAGACCTCAAGAACGCCAACCGCAAACACCACCAGCTGATCCGCACCACCAAAAGGACAACATTCAGAGAACGGCTGAACAACAACACCCACAACAGCAATGAACTCTTCAGCATCGTTAAAGAGCTCTCCAACCCCAGCGCCAGCAACAACGACATCACACCCTCGCAATACCTCTGCGATTCACTCGCCTTGTTCTTCCACCGCAAGATCGCCGACATACACAACAGCTTCAGCGCCCAGACCACGCACCCAACCGCCGAACCAGCGCCCCCCACCACCACCCTCTGCACCTGGACCTCGGTCAGCACAGAAGACACCACCCGCGTGATAAACACCATCCACTCCGGCTCCCCAGCCGACCCCTGTCCACACCACATCTTTAACAAAGCCGACTCCATCATCACACCCCAACTCCGGAACATCATTAACAGCTCCTTCGCATCCGCCACCTTCCTGGAGAGCTGGAAACATGCGGAGCTAAGCGCCCTCCTGAAGAAACCCACTGCGGACCCCACGGACCTCAAGAACTTCCTCCCCATCTCGCTCCTCCCTTTTCCTGCCAAAGTCATTGAGAAGACCGTCAACAAATAACTATCCGCCTTTCTCGAGACAAACGGATCCCTCGACCCCTCGCAGTCCAGTTTCCGAGCAAACCACAGCACCGAGATCGCCCTCATCGCAGCTACCAACGACATCAGGTCCCTGCTCAACATCGGGGAAACTGCTGCCCTCATCCTCCTCGACCTATCGGCCGCATTCGACACAGTCTGCCACCGCACCCTAACAACCCGCCTCCACCACGCCGGGATCCAAGGGAAAGCCCTAGAATGGATCACCTCCTTCCTCTCCGACAGAACTCAGAGAGTCCACCTCCCCCCTTCCGCTCAGCGGCCACCAAGATCATCTGCAGGGTAGACAGTCAAAATATCGAGTTGTTAATGTCGATGTACCATAATATCGAGTCCAAAATATCGATGGTAAGAAATTTCGAAAACAAAAATATCGTCGTAGAAAATATCGATTTATGTGTGTGTCAAAAATATCGAAGACATGAATTTCGAAATCAGTAATATCGATGCAAAAAATATCGATTGTCAAAAATATCGATATGTAAAAGTGATGTTTTAAAGTATGTTAAGTAATGATCTAGTTAAATGTTGTTTATATATAAGGTAATTTTTACATTTAATTTTATTATTTTTAGTCAGAAGTCTAGGAGCGGGATGTAGAGTTTATAGGGGATAAGGGTGGGTAGTGTATTAAAAAAGTATAGTGTAAATATGGAATAATAAATTTCGCATTTGAATTAAAAATTTAAATTTGCGAAATTTTATTCAAATTATTTAAAAAAGCGAAATTTTATATAAATTTATTGAGTATTGTTAAATTATTTGTTCTTTGCTTTTGGATATATATTATTAAATTGTGTAAATATATCTAAATATTTCATTTTTTACTAAATAATTGTATATTAATGTTAGGAGGGGGATGTAGAGTTTATAGGGGATAAGGGTGGGTAGTGTTTTAAAAAAGTATAGCGAAATTGTAAAATTTTAAATTTCGCATTTCCTTTAGATTTCTAAATTTCGATATTTAAAATTTTTTTTGTAGTAGTAGTCGAAATTGGATCGAAATTTAGGGAGTACATTAAACATTATGATAAATTTTGGTGTATGTACAAAAAAGAATTATAAATATTAAAATATTACATTATATTTTTATAATATTTGTACAATAAATTTAGGAGCGGGATGTAGAGTTTATAGGGGATAAGGGTGGGTATTGTTTTAAAAATATATAGGGTAATTATATAAATTAAAATTTCGCAAAATCATTTAATTTTGCGAAATTTCTAAAATTTATATTAAAATTTTCGAATTATGCGAAATGATATTGATTTTATTCGAATATAGTACTTATTTTTTAAGTTTGCTGTTGTGTATGTACTAAAATTGATTTGTAATTATAATATTTTTATATATTTTCGAAAAATATTTGTCTAAATATTTTATGAGTGGGATGTATACTTTCAAGGGGATAAGGGTGGGTAGTGTATAAACAAAGTATATTCTAATCATAGAAGTAAAAATTTCACCTTGTATTTAATTTTAGTTTCGATTCGAAATTTTATATAAATATTATGTAAATGTGAAATTATGAACACTATTATGTTGTTGTTCTAAATTGCGGTATTTTGTGTATGTAGTAAAAAGAATCAAAAAAATATAATGTAGTAGATATGAAATAAATAAATGTATCATATTTTTAGGAGTGGGATGTAGACTTTATAGTGGATCAGGGTGGGTAGTTTTATCAAAGGTACATTTTGGGCATTTAGTTTGTGGGTAAAGGGCTATTTTTAGGTTTCAGGGTCAGTTTTTAGTTTGTGGGTGAAGGAGTTTTGTAATGTTTCAGTGTTAGTTTTTAGTTTGTGGGTGAAGGAGTTTTGTAAGGTTTCAGGGTCAGTTTTTAGTTTGTGGGTAAAGGGGTATTTTTAGGTTTCTGGGTCAGTTTTTAGTTTGTGGGTGAAGGAGTTTTGTAATGTTTCAGTGTTAGTTTTTAGTTAGTTTGTGGGTGAAGGAGTTTTGTAAGGTTTCTGGGTCAGTTTTTAGTTTGTGGGTAAAGGTGTTTTGTAAGGTTTCAAGGTCAGTTTTTAGTTTGTGGGTAAAGGGATTTTGTGAGGTTTCAGAGTCAGTTTTTAGTTTGTGGGTAAAGGGGTATTTTTTTGGTTTCTGGGTCAGTTTTTAGTTTGTGGGTAAAGGGGTATTTTTAGGTTTCAGGGTCAGTTTTTAGTTTGTGGGTGAAGGGTTTTGTAAGGTTTCAGGGTCAGTTTTTAGTTTGTGGGTAAAGGGGTATTTTTAGGTTTCCGGGTCAGTTTTTAGTTTGTGGGTAAAGGTGTTTTGTAAGGTTTCAGGGTCAGTTTTTAGTTTGTGGGTAAAGGGGTTTTGTAAGGTTTCAGAGTCAGTTTTCAGTTTGTGGGTAAAGGGGTATTTTTAGGTTTCCGGGTCAGTTTTTAGTTTGTGGGTAAAGGTGTTTTGTAAGGTTTCAGGGTCAGTTTTTAGTTTGTGGGTAAAGGGGTTTTGTAAGGTTTCAGAGTCAGTTTTCAGTTTGTGGGTAAAGGGGTATTTTTAGGTTTCTGAGTCACTTTTTAGTTTGTTGGTGAACGGGTTTTGTCAGGTTTCAGGGTCAGTTTTTAGTTTGTGGGTGAAGGGGTATTTTTAGGTTTCAGGGTTAGTTTTTAGTTATAGGGATACAGGGAAAACATAAATTAAGATTCTATTTAAATTACATTTATTATATTAAATTAAATTTAATGATATTACATTATTCTTGTTTTAACATTTGCCTTTTTATAGTAATTAATTATTATTTAATGTCCTGCAGTTAATTAAATTAATTGTTAATTGGAGTTGGAAGAGTAAATTTAATATGTTCTGTGTCCTGCACTTACTCTAATTAAATGGTGATTGCATTTCGATTTGTAAATTAATCACGGTTTTTGAGAAGCAATTAACTAAAGTAAATGGTTATTGGAGTCGGAATATTTAAAAATTTAATTATGAGTCTTTCAAATATTGATATTATATGTATATGGGTGTATGATTAATAATTGTTATAACTTCAGTGTATAGTATGTTATTTATTTACATGTGGTATATAGAAATAGATAGAACATTACAGTTATAATACATTTGCAAAAATACATAAAAATGATTTTGTCATAGGTAATACAAAATAATGACACCAGTTTTCTTTCCTGGAAATTTTTTTATTCAACACTGGAAATATACGAACATATATACATTTTATTAAGCTATCTTTGGTATACATATAAACAAAAATGGAGGACAATGTTCTTTTAATAATCACATTTTACAGTAATTTTCTTGATAAGTACTTTTAATTTGTAGAGAAAAAATGGTTAGTTCACATAATGCAATGTATGATATTATACATACATAATACTATTATTGTTTCTTAATAAAACATCAAACATGTGTAATGAAAAACATAAGTTACAAATTTTTAATACATATAGTGATATACTGATGATGATATTAACATATGAACACTTTTAAATTTATAATATAATATAAATATCCTAATTTGAACATGTACATCATCATCAATGATTCTTTTAACATTACAATATTCTTATGTATGATTCTTATTATTAATAAATACGTTTTAATAATAACAATTTTCACATATTAGTCATATTGTAAACAATTAAATCTGATAAACAAATACAATATTACACATTTAGTTATATAATAATTTTAATAAATATTACATTAAATATTTTTATTTTTTCATACTTAATGTAATAAATATTAAAAGTATGTAATATATAATTATTATACAGGCAAAAACATTTTCTATTCACAATATACTATACAATTTTTTTAACATTACACATAATTTCAAGCTATATATATAACAATAATGGACATTTATAGTAGTACTTTTCACAGTTACATATAATTTGGATCGTTTATTTTGTAACCACTCTTTGTCTTTTTGCGTTATTTTGGTAAAGGGAAAGTCGCGGTTGGAAGCAGGTTCACTTTTGAGTAGGTACGAATCTACTTTTATATTTTTAAAGTATTGTAAATTAAAATTAAAGGTTATATTTTGTTATTTTGGGGTTGGTAATTAAAGTATGACTATTTACATATAATGGAGTGGGATCAATACGTATTTTCGTTCACGACTTTTTGAGCCATTTAAAATAGTTGGAGTTAATGAGTATGTGGTATAATTTAATTAAATTAAAAATACATAGGAATGTTATGTTTATATATTCTGGGATACTCGTTAGTGTTATGTCGGTGGGATTGTTTAGCTGTTTTTTTTTCTCGTATTTTGAAACAGCTATTTCCGTTTCCGATAAATTTTTTTTTTGGGAAAGGAAGTGTGTTTCAGTTGTTAGAACGGAGATGATTTACATTCTTCCTTTATATTTTGAGTTCTGTGAAATATTTTTCACACTTTAAGATAACAGTCGTTATTTTAAATGGCATTTTAATAGTCGTTTAATTTGGATGATGGATAGTTTTTGCAGAGTTAAAGAAAACATAATTAATGATTTTTTGGATTAAGTCTTTGATATTTACACATTGTATTGTCGGTAAAGGATTATCTTTATGATGTTCTATTTAAAGGTAAGTTATAAATTTATGTTATTTTATTTGGATGGAAGCAGTTTTTAAAAACAAATATTGTGATATAATAATATATTTATTTAGTCTTTTTAGAATAGTGTTAAAAAATAAATTAGACTAAATAAATATTTTTTTATTATATTAAAATATGTGTTTTTTTAGATTAAGGATATTGTTTTATCTCTATCAATTAATTTAGTTATAGCAATTAGTTCAATGTTTTGGCTATCATTTTTAAATATTCCAGTCCTCTTGTTGTAGGATATAGTTGGACTTGCTGTTGAAGATATAAATACATTTGAGCAGTTTGTCTAGAGAGTTTTGTTTTCAGTTGTATGACTGATTGCTGCATACGTAGTTCCTGAAAGCTTTGCTCTTTTTGTATAGCTGTGACTAGCTTGTGTAATGTGGGTGTTGTACGTCCAGTAGAAGAGAGGAAAATCATTTAATTTTGCGAAATTTCTAAAATTTATATTAAAATTTTCGAATTATGCGAAATGATATCGATTTTATTCGAATATGGCACTTATTTTTTAAGTTTGCTGTTGTGTATGTACTAAAATTGATTTGTAATTATAATATTTTTATATATTTTCGAAAAATATTTGTCTAATTATTTTATGAGTGGGATGTATACTTTCAAGGGGATAAGGGTGGGTAGTGTATAAACAAAGTATATTCTAATCATAGAAGTAAAAATTTCGCCTTGTATTTAATTTTAGTTTCGATTCGAAATTTTATATAAATATTATGTAAATGCGAAATTATGAACACTATTATGTTGTTGTTCTAAATTGCGGTATTTTGTGTATGTAGTAAAAAGAATCAAAAAAATATAATGTAGTAGATATGAAATAAATAAATGTATCATATTTTTAGGAGTGGGATGTAGACTTTATAGTGGATCAGGGTGGGTAGTTTTATCAAAGGTACATTTTGGGCGTTTAGGGTCTGTTTTTTGTGTATGTGCGAAGGGGTATTTTAAGTGTTCAGGGTCAGTTTTTGGTTTGTGGGTGAAGGGGTTTTGTAAGGTTTAAGGTTCAGTTTTTAGTTTGTGGGTAAAGGGGTATTTTTAGGTTTCAGGGTCAGTTTTTAGTTTGTGGGTGAAGGTGTTTTGTAAGGTTTCAGGGTCAGTTTTTAGTTTGTGGGTAAAGGAGTTTTGTAAGGTTTCAGGGTCAGTTTTTAGTTTGTGGGTAAAGGGCTATTTTTAGGTTTCAGGTTCAGTTTTTAGTTTGTGGGTGAAGGAGTTTTGTAATGTTTCAGTGTTAGTTTTTAGTTTGTGGGTGAAGGAGTTTTGTAAGGTTTCAGGGTCAGTTTTTAGTTTGTGGGTAAAGGGGTATTTTTAGGTTTCTGGGTCAGTTTTTAGTTTGTGGGTGAAGGAGTTTTGTAATGTTTCAGTGTTAGTTTTTAGTTAGTTTGTGGGTGAAGGAGTTTTGTAAGGTTTCTGGGTCAGTTTTTAGTTTGTGGGTAAAGGTGTTTTGTAAGGTTTCAAGGTCAGTTTTTAGTTTGTGGGTAAAGGGATTTTGTGAGGTTTCAGAGTCAGTTTTTAGTTTGTGGGTAAAGGGGTATTTTTTGGTTTCTGGGTCAGTTTTTAGTTTGTGGGTAAAGGGGTATTTTTAGGTTTCAGGGTCAGTTTTTAGTTTGTGGGTGAAGGGTTTTGTAAGGTTTCAGGGTCAGTTTTTAGTTTGTGGGTAAAGGGGTATTTTTAGGTTTCCGGGTCAGTTTTTAGTTTGTGGGTAAAGGTGTTTTGTAAGGTTTCAGGGTCAGTTTTTAGTTTGTGGGTAAAGGGGTTTTGTAAGGTTTCAGAGTCAGTTTTCAGTTTGTGGGTAAAGGGGTATTTTTAGGTTTCTGGGTCAGTTTTTAGTTTGTGGGTAAAGGAGTTTTGTGAGGTTTCAGAGTCAGTTTTCAGTTTGTGGGTAAAGGGGTATTTTTAGGTTTCTGAGTCACTTTTTAGTTTGTTGGTGAACGGGTTTTGTCAGGTTTCAGGGTCAGTTTTTAGTTTGTGGGTGAAGGGGTATTTTTAGGTTTCAGGGTTAGTTTTTAGTTATAGGGATACAGGGAAAACATAAATTAAGATTCTATTTAAATTACATTTATTATATTAAATTAAATTTAATGATATTACATTATTCTTGTTTTAACATTTGCCTTTTTATGGTAATTAATTATTATTTAATGTCCTGCAGTTAATTAAATTAATTGTTAATTGGAGTTGGAAGAGTAAATTTAATATGTTCTGTGTCCTGCACTTACTCTAATTAAATGGTGATTGCATTTCGATTTGTAAATTAATCACGGTTTTTGAGAAGCAATTAACTAAAGTAAATGGTTATTGGAGTCGGAATATTTAAAAATTTAATTATGAGTCTTTCAAATATTGATATTATATGTATATGGGTGTATGATTAATAATTGTTATAACTTCAGTGTATAGTATGTTATTTATTTACATGTGGTATATAGAAATAGATAGAACATTACAGTTATAATACATTTGCAAAAATACATTAAAATGATTTTGTCATAGGTAATACAAAATAATGACACCAGTTTTCTTTCCTGGAAATTTTTTTATTCAACACTGGAAATATACGAACATATATACATTTTATTAAGCTATCTTTGGTATACATATAAACAAAAATGGAGGACAATGTTCTTTTAATAATCACATTTTACAGTAATTTTCTTGATAAGTACTTTTAATTTGTAGAGAAAAAATGGTTAGTTCACATAATGCAATGTATGATATTATACATACATAATACTATTATTGTTTCTTAATAAAACATCAAACATGTGTAATGAAAAACATAAGTTACAAATTTTTAATACATATAGTGATATACTGATGATGATATTAACATATGAACACTTTTAAATTTATAATATAATATAAATATCCTAATTTGAACATGTACATCATCATCAATGATTCTTTTAACATTACAATATTCTTATGTATGATTCTTATTATTAATAAATACGTTTTAATAATAACAATTTTCACATATTAGTCATATTGTAAACAATTAAGTCTGATAAACAAATACAATATTACACATTTAGTTATATAATAATTTTAATAAATATTACATTAAATATTTTTATTTTTTCATACTTAATGTAATACATATTAAAAGTATGTAATATATAATTATTATACAGGCAAAAACATTTTCTATTCACAATATACTATACAATTTTTTTAACATTACACATAATTTCAAGCTATATATATAACAATAATGGACATATATAGTAGTACTTTTCACAGTTACATATAATTTGGATCGTTTATTTTGTAACCACTCTTTGTCTTTTTGCGTTATTTTGGTAAAGGGAAAGTCGCGGTTGGAAGCAGGTTCACTTTTGAGTAGGTACGAATCTACTTTTATATTTTTAAAGTATTGTAAATTAAAATTAAAGGTTATATTTTGTTATTTTGGGGTTGGTAATTAAAGTATGACTATTTACATATAATGGAGTGGGATCAATACGTATTTTCGTTCACGACTTTTTGAGCCATTTAAAATAGTTGGAGTTAATGAGTATGTGGTATAATTTAATTAAATTAAAAATACATAGGAATGTTATGTTTATATATTCTGGGATACTCGTTAGTGTTATGTCGGTGGGATTGTTTAGCTGTTTTTTTTTCTCGTATTTTGAAACAGCTATTTCCGTTTCCGATAAATTTTTTTTTTGGGAAAGGAAGTGTGTTTCAGTTGTTAGAACGGAGATGATTTACATTCTTCCTTTATATTTTGAGTTCTGTGAAATATTTTTCACACTTTAAGATAACAGTCGTTATTTTAAATGGCATTTTAATAGTCGTTTAATTTGGATGATGGATAGTTTTTGCAGAGTTAAAGAAAACATAATTAATGATTTTTTGGATTAAGTCTTTGATATTTACACATTGTATTGTCGGTAAAGGATTATCTTTATGATGTTCTATTTAAAGGTAAGTTATAAATTTATGTTATTTTATTTGGATGGAAGCAGTTTTTAAAAACAAATATTGTGATATAATAATATATTTATTTAGTCTTTTTAGAATAGTGTTAAAAAATAAATTAGACTAAATAAATATTTTTTTATTATATTAAAATATGTGTTTTTTTAGATTAAGGATATTGTTTTATCTCTATCAATTAATTTAGTTATAGCAATTAGTTCAATGTTTTGGCTATCATTTTTAAATATTCCAGTCCTCTTGTTGTAGGATATAGTTGGACTTGCTGTTGAAGATATAAATACATTTGAGCAGTTTGTCTAGAGAGTTTTGTTTTCAGTTGTATGACTGATTGCTGCATACGTAGTTCCTGAAAGCTTTGCTCTTTTTGTATAGCTGTGACTAGCTTGTGTAATGTGGGTGTTGTACGTCCAGTAGAAGAGAGGAAGGCATTGTGCCAACCTTCAACAGCATTGTTCGTTTTTGCCTCTTGGTTGAGTGTTGGTAGATAGACATTCTACCAGGGAATTGCAAATTTTGGCTGGCGTCTGTGGCCTGACCTATGTAGTCTTCCTACCCAGTTGTCCTCAAAGTAATCTAAAAGTGGGGTGAGTCTTTGCTCATTTTGGGTGTAGAAAGGACTTTCAATTAACAAATTGTAATGTTCGGCCACGTCAGTTACTGGTACATATGCCAGAGCAATGAGATGTTTGATTTGGCATGCAAAAGTTATATTTGTTGCATACTCAACACTAAGGGCAGATTTTTGTAAATGTCTCCAGAGACATTGATTGAAATGAAAATAACATCCTTGAATGGATGTGTGTGGGTAAGTTTTCAAAATAGAATTAATCATAGCTTGCTCGAAGTCTATGATGATTTTCATTGGGAAGTAGTCAGAACTTTGTTTCTTTATTTTTTGTAAGATTTCTGAGTAAGTTGTGCCTTGTTTGTTTGGTAATAAACAATATATGAAGGGGATACAGGTATTATGATATTGCCCATGAATTGTGTATAACTGGTAGAAAGGTTTTGGGCATATAGAAAAAGTACCATCCATCATCCAAGTAGTACTTTCAGTTAATTTTTTAATATTGTTATTAGTTGCAAACATGATTATTCTTTTGTCCTTGCTATGATTATCATAAAATATAAATGGCTCGTCATTATGAGTAATTACAAGCTCTGGCGGAATTATGACTTCTTCAAAAGTTTTAGGAGTTGGTATATTGGGTCTACTTGCTTTTTTTGTTCTTGCTATTGTTCTTTTAATGGTAGCAATAGATGGTAGCTGACCTCTTGCTTCTTTGGGAACTTTAGGTAGTAATTCTTTCAGAATTACGTTGGTAGGTAGTTCTGATCTGGTACTTAATTCCTTGATATTTTCAAGAGTGGATCTCACTTCTATTTCCGACATGTTTGGTGCGTGATTATGTTCCGTGCTATTTATAACACTAGTTTCCCTTGTTGTAGCACGGCCATAGCATTTATTGGAGTAATATTTTGTACACTTCCAATTCACTTTAAGGTCTTTTTGTTTCTCCTGAGTATAAATGTAGCCCATATAGCATAACAAAAATTTGCCTTTCTGAGATGTAATAAATCTTGCATCATCAGTCATTCTTGACTTCTGGTATCTAGAAAAGTTAATATACAAATATTAATACAATCTGAAATGTATAAAAGATTTTAAATAAAGCTAGTATTCTTCTAGTAATGTACTTACCACCAGTAATGTTCTATTTATCGAAAGTAGATGCTTGTTCAGTTAGATGTTGTTATTCTATTGCCACGGTCTGTTGAGAAATAATTAAGTATGTTATAGGAAAAGTTACAATTTGTTTTTTGGTAACTTGTGTTTTACGTTATAACGTCTCTAAAATAGTTTTGTTTATTTGAATTTAAAAAGAGAAATTTCCAAGATTATACTATCAGATGCATAAAAAGAGTCATTTTTATTTCTAGTACATTCTATAGAGTTTATAAAGAGTAGTTATGTTTTATTTATGAACTTACCAAGAGAATTATAGTAGTAGCAGAATGTTTGTTCTTTGATGTGATTATCTGTTTTCTGTACCTTTGAGTTCTGTTTAGAGAGAAAGTTGATGAAAATTACTAATGCGTTTATATGTGATATAAATAATACACATTTGTTATAAAGCATTGTTACTTAATTGCTAAAAAGAACCGGGGGTGATACATGTATTATGAGTAAAAGCACAAAAAAACATATTTAAGAACAGGAAGATTATACTAACAGATGCATAAAAAGAGGCATTTTATTTCTAGTACATTCCATAGAGTTTATAAAGACTACTTATGTTTTATTTATGATCTTACCAAGAAAATTATAGTAGTAGCAGAATGTTTGTTCTTTGATGTGAATTATCTCTTTTCTGTACCTTTCAGTTCTGTTTAGAGAGAAAGTTGGTGAAAATTACTAATGCGTTTATATGTTATATAAATAATACACATTTGTTATAAAGCATTGTTACTTAATTGCTAAAAAGAATCGAGGATGATACATGTATTATGAGTATAAGCACATAAAAACATATTTAAGAACAGGAAGAAAACATTTTTTACACAGCTTTGTAAAGTTTTTTCCTCAAAAAATTCTGGCTTCACACTATGTATTTAGATTTAGAGGCTAAGAAACAAAGTATAGAGTTTTAAATTAGGGCAATAATTGGCAAAGAACGTTAAGTAAATGTTAAACATATGTAGATACCTTTTTTAAATTTAAAGTGTCCTGTATCTTGAAGTTGAAGTATAACTTGATTTGTTTGTAGAGTCTGTTTAAAGGTAAAGTATGTAAAGAAATAACAAATTAGGTTACAAATCTTGGTCTATAATTAATAGACAAAAAACATTAGAATTTATTAACAGAGCTATATGATTACTTACTTGTAGTTTCAGGACGAATTTTCTTGAAGAGAAGAATATAGATGGTGCTCCCAAAATTGGCAGTATGTGGTCACGAAGAATATTTCCTGCAACTTGTATGGCTGTTTGTGATTGGTTTATATAGTCTATGTGTAATTAAGTTTGCCATCTGATTGGTCAGATATGTAAAGACGAGTTACTATTGGTTAGTTTGAATTTTTTTTAAGTAAAACATTTAAGATATATTTTCTTATATAGTTTATGTTGAGGAATTGAAATGATATATTTATGTAAAAAAAAACTCTTGTAATAAATAAAGATTATGTAAAATGAGTACTAAGTATTAAATAAGTATGTTTACAAAGAGTTTATATACAAATTTCGTCAGTTTGCGAAAACACAATTTAGTACACTAAATGTTACTTAATAATTTGAAAATACATTAGTGAAGTCATTAGAAATGTGTGTATTACTTAGAGAATAGATTTATTGGTGTTATATATAAAAAATGGAGTATAATTTAGCTATCGATATTTTGATATAGACGAAAATAGTGCTATCGAAATTCTTGTATTCGATATTATTGTAGTGTGTTATATGTAGTATTGAATGTCGATATTATGGTATTCGAAAATAATGCTAACGATATTTATGTAGACGATATTTTTGTGCATCGATATAGTTTGCTCGATATTATTGTAGTTTTCATGTTAAGTATAGGGTGTCGATATTAGTGCTATCGATATTAGAGACTCAATGTTATAGTAGGTCGATTTTTTAGAAATCGATAATCTGTCAGTGATTCCATCTGCAGCATTCCTCAAGGCTCCTCGCTCAGCCACACCCTCTTCAACGTCTACATGAGCCCCCTCTCAGCCATCGCGCACCAACACAACCTAAACATCATCTCCTACGCTGACGACACCCAGCTGATCCTCTCCCTCACCAACGACCCCACCACCGCCAGAGCCAGCCTCCAGGAAGGAATGAAAGACGTTGCGGAATGGATGAAGCTCAGCCGTTTGAAACTGAACTCACTGAAGTCCTCATCCTCGGACCATCCCCCTCTGACTGGGACAACTACTGGTGGCCCCCGTACTGGGCACCACCCACAAGCCCACGGACCACGCACGCAACCTGGGCTTCATCCTGGACTCCTCCCTCACGATGACCAAACAAGTCAATGCCGTCTTGTCATCTTGTTTCAACACCCTGCGCATGCTCCGAAAGATCTTCCGGTGGATCCCCACCGAAACCAGAAAGACGGTCACCCAGGCCCAAGTCACCAGCCGACTGGACTACAGGAACACCCTCTACGCTGGAACCACAGCCAAACTACAGAAAAGACTCCAGCGCATACAGAACGCTTCTGCAGGACTCATCCTGGATTTCCCCCGTCACAGCCACATCTCTGCCCATCTGAGAGACCTGCACTGGCTCCCCGTCAGCAAGAGGATCACGTTCAGACTCCTCACCCACGCACACAAGGCTCTCCACGACATGGGCCCCAAATACCTCGACAACCGCCTCACATTCTACACACCCACCCGCCAGCTTCGATCCGCCAGCCTCGCCCTCGCCACCATCCCACTGATTCGCAGAACCACCACCGGAGGAAGATCTTTCTCATACCTGGAAGCCAAGACATGGAACTCCCTCCCCACCCACCTACGGCTGACCCAGGACCATCTCTCCTTCAGGAAGCAACTCAAGACCTGGCTCTTCGAGCAGTAGCAGCACCCCCCCCTCTCCTCCCAGCGCCTTGAGACCCTAGCGGGTGAGTGGCGCGCTCTATAAATGTCTTTGATTGAATGATTGATTGATTATATATACCTACAGTCACAGATATGATTATGCCCATTACAACATAATGCACCAAGAGGTAAGGCAATTAACAATTGCTACGTCATTGAAATCGCCAGATTATTTTACGAATTCCATATGCTCTTGAGAAAGGAGACCCATGATAACGACATAGAGACACGCAGGGAAGGAGAAAAAAAGGTTCTGGGGGCACAGGGTAAGGCATGTTGCTTCCTTATGCAAATCACAACTACACAGAGTTACCTTCATTGACTAACCTGGACACTGTATTAATATCCTTACTCTAGGTCTACAAGGATCGCGAACAACCAGCCTTACATTAGAATCAATATAAACACTCTAGGCAATGCAATGAACCACCATACGCCCCAAGCACCACTAACATAAACACTCCACTAAAATCTAGCAAAGTAAAGGTGTGCCTCATACAAAACAAAGTTAACAAGACCCTAAGAAGAAAGACTAGATAACAGGTGACAGTTTAGGCAGAGGTATAAAAGAATCCTGCAGAAGCAACCCTATAAACATCTCAGAAGAGATTAGCTAGCAGGCACAAAGATCAACCCCCTCAGAATGCAGCCTCATGAAAACCCAACAGCAACTTACAGCACGTCACCACTCTTACAATACTCAGTTGTACATTGTGCGCAATGGTGCCAGTTAAGGGCTCGGGTCCTTGTGGGCCAACTTGAGACATTAGCTTCTCCTGGTTTAACAAAACGGGGTAACCCTGTGTCCCTCAGAACCTGGGTGTGTGTGATTAAACAAAACGTGGTTCTGTCGGGTGGCTAAACAAATTACTTTGAGTAAAGGCTATGTTAGCTCATAAACGATTAAGGAGAATGATAATCAATTACATTCAGCTACACCTCTCAGAGAACAGATTTAGTTCAAGGTTTTTATGTATGAAAAAATCAACATTGTAATGTACTGGAATTACTTCATTCCAATTCAAATTCAATAACAGTTAAAAACATGTGAAAAGTGACTGTTGGTGAACACAGTGAATAGTGAAAACGATTGAGTGACACTTATTTACAAATCTATACAGTATTGTACAAGAGTGAGTAGGGGGGGAGTTTGATACAGAGTCTTTGGTTTTGGTGGTCAGAGTTCTGAATGAGTACTCCAAGGACACAGATGGTCACTACGCCTATTCCCGGAGGTTTCTTGACCAATGTTGTGCGTCGACGTTTCGACCCTTGAGTGCCCCAATCGGTGGTCACGGCGGGTCTTTATCAAGACAGGGAGAGGGGGGAGGGACCTAGAACACAATGAGAGGGGTTTAAGAGAGGTGTAGTCCAAGTGTGGAAACAAATTGGACAAGGTGAGTCCAATATACTCACAAGGGGTCGGGAAAGTCACCGGAGGGAAATATCGCACTCTGGAGGAAAGCCTGAGGTCAATCTGGGGAGAAGGTAACTTCAATTTAGTACCCTGCCAGTAAAATCAGAGATAGATGCAAGGTACAAGCATAACCTAAGATGCTGTTGGGGCCATACAGCATGTGAGATATTAGTTACTGAGCGTGCATCTAAAGGGGCACCCAGAGAGGGTGTGCGTACTGATTGACTGCTACGCCAGTTATAGGGCTGTAGGTCAATAGCCAGCCAAGTGTGGTAAAAGGCCAGTGAAAGTCGAGAAATAATGCAGATTTTTCACTTGCTAAGGGCCACATGTAAATGGCATGCAGTTATGTGATGGTTAGGCTGGGGACTCTGGTTAATAACGTGCCGCTTGTTGCAAACACGAAATTCTGTAGAAGTTAAGCTAAAGTGTCTAGACAAATAATGTGCCGCTTGTTCTAAACATGCAATTATTTAAGCTAAACTCGAGGAGGGTTAGCGGGAATACCTGTACTTTCCTTGTACCTGCACTGCCCAGCCTATGTAAGCGACACCAACAGTCATCACATGACCACCATGAATAGATGACCGTGGGTAGCGCAGTTCCAGCTCTATAATCCAGGCTGACAGCAAGGAATTGTGCATGGACAAAGCAGGTTCCACACTTGTTGGCCAATCAAGCAAAGTACTGAATTACTGAGTCTGAGCCCCACTGCAAGGAAGACAAATAGGACATATATCATTTTATTTAGGTATGGAAACGCAACTAAAGGGCAGATGTGTTTATGCATTTAATAGTTTTACAAAGCTCTTAGGTGTTGCCCTATGACTACTTTAGAACACTATGGAAGTAAAGAACATGAAAGGAATAGAATTATATGGCGATGAAAATGAATTGGGCCACCTGGATATGGTACACATTAGGAGACACGTAAATGGTCATCCTTTGAATATCTAGTTTCACATAAAGCACCCAACTCCTTGGCTCTGCACATGCCCAAGGAAGTCCAGGTTCACACCTGCTCCCGCCATTCTGAAATATGAGAAAGCTTTGTGCAGCAAGAAAGGGTTTTCTCACTAATTCCTCTCTCATATTGTAAATAGCTGGGCTTTGCTGCCATGTGGCCCTCTTCTATGGCCCACATGTGGAGGGGCACTTAAGGTGTGACAGGAGCAGGGCTTTCCCAGAGAAACTTAAGACAGAGAGTGAAAATCGGAACAAACAAGTTTATCTTTGCAACAATCAAGAAAGGCCCTTATTACAAGTTCATGGCTAAATCCCAATCACTTCACTAGAAACTCTGTGAGCACAACACCTAGAGCCACTAAAATACTTGATAAAAACAGTTAGCTATCTTTTCCAACTCTTTTCATACTAATCATCTAAATTATTTCCATATGATACATTTAATATGCATCTCATTTGGTTTTGTGCGGAACAGCTCATTTTCAGGAGAGCAGGAACCTGCATGTCTCCATCTGTTTCAAAACTTTAAATAAGACTCATAGGGCCATATGTAGGTAGCCCAATACCGGTTGGTAACGGCCGAAATTACCGAATTTCGGCCGTTACCGAACGGTATTATCCGTTTGAGATGTATGTGGCCAAATTGAAGGATTCGGTAATTTAAGGAATCTGTAAATTACTGAATCCTTAAAATACCGAATTGGTAAATTATGGAATCCGTAATGTAGGGAGCACTCAAGTGAGTGCATTTCTGAGTCAAGGATTCGTTTTTTACCACCAACTGCGAGTTGGTGGTAAATATCAAAAACCTTTGAAAAGCAAATTTGTGCTTTTCCAAAAGTGCCATGTGGCAGACATACATGCCCTTAGGGCATGTATGTGTGCCACATGTGCACACATGCATGATTCAGGGGTGCAACAGGGTGTCAATGACAGAGTGACACCCTGCCACCCTTGAATATGCACCCCCTATTACCGATTCCGTATTTACCAAATCGGTAATAGTGAATGGTTTCCCATTCATTCCTATGGGCCTCCAGGCCCATAGGAATGGGTAGGAATTACTGAATCGGTAAATACCGAAGTGGTAATACCGAATATTACTGATTCAGTAAAATTTACTGATTTTTTTGCTACATACCATTTCCCGATTCTGAAATACCAAATCGGTAAAATTTGTTATTTTAGAATCTGTAAATTTGGATTACCTACATATGGCCCATACTGTTTAGACTGTTGTATTTGCTCTTATTTACCAGAACATGACAGTTCAGGATGTAATTTAGTATCTTATATCTTAACTTTGCAAGATACATTGGAGCAATCAACTCTGTACATGAGGCATACATGCAAATACACATGCACTCACATTGCATGCCCACACAAATGAAAACATGAGCACAGCGACCTGCTGTGGAAGTCAAGTCAAGTCAAGTCAAGAGATTTATATAGCGCGCTACATACCCATAGGGTCTCAAGGCGCTAGAGGAAGGGTGGGGAATTACTTGTCGAATATCCAAGTTTTAAGTTGTTTTCTGAATGCTAGGTGGTTCTGAGTGAGGCGAAGGTGAGTGGGAAGAGAGTTCCAGGTTTTAGCTGCCAGGTAGGAGAAGGATCTACCTCCCATGGTGGTTTTGTTGATGCGAGGAACAGTGGCAAGGGCTTGGTTGGAGGATCGTAGCTGACGGGAGGGGGTGTAGAAGGACAGTCGTGTGTTGAGGCATTCGGGTCCAAGTTCGTAAAGTGCTTTGTGTGCGTGGGTAAGGAGGCGGAAGGTGATTCTCTTATTTACGGGGAGCCAGTGGAGGTTTTTCAGGTGACCAGAGATGTGTTCTTTACGCGGAATGTCTAGTATGAGCCTGGCTGAAGCGTTCTGGATGCGTTGGAGTTTTTTCTGGAGTTTTGCGGTGGTACCGGCGTATAGTGTGTTTCCGTAGTCCAGTCGGCTCGTAACCAGTGCGTGGGTGACCGTTTTTCTGGTTTCGGTGGGGATCCAGCGAAATGTTTTTTGAGCATGCGAAGAATGTTGAAGCAAGATGATGAAACGGCGTTGACTTGTCTGGTCATCGAGAGTGAGGAGTCCAAGATGACGCCCAGGTTCCGTGCGTGGTCCGTCGGGATGGGTGCTTTACCAAGGGCTACTGGCCACCAAGAGTCATCCCAGGCAGAGGGGGAGGTGCCTAGGATGAGGACTTCTGTTTTGTCTGAGTTCAGTTTCAGACGGCTGTGCTTCATCCACTCGGCTACTTCTTTCATTCCTTCGTGTAAGTTGGTTTTGGCGGTGTTAGGGTCTTTGGTGAGTGATAGGATCAGTTGAGTGTCATCAGCGTAGGAGATGATGTTGAGATTGTGTTGGCGAGCGATGGCCGCGAGGGGGCTCATGTATACGTTGAAGAGGGTGGGGCTGAGTGACGATCCTTGTGGCACGCCGCAGATGACTTCAGAGGCTTCTGACTTGAATGGTGGGAGGCGGACTCTCTGTGTTCTTCCGGTGAGGAACGAGGTGATCCATTCCAGTGCTTTTCCTTGGATTCCTACGTTTTTGAGGCGCTGTAGAAGGGTGCTATGGCAGACTGTGTCGAAGGCAGCGGAGAGGTCGAGGAGGATGAGGGCGACTGTGTCTCCATTGTCCAGTAGAGTTCGAATGTCGTCTGTTGCTGCGATAAGTGCGGTCTCAGTGCTGTGTTTGGCTCGGAAGCCGGACTGTGAGGGGTCGAGGGATTTGTTGGTTTCGAGGAAGGAGGCGAGTTGGTTGTTGACAGCTTTCTCGATGACTTTGGCCGGGAATGGAAGAAGTGAGATGGGGCGGTAGTTTTTGAGTTCGGTGGGGTCAGCTGTGGGTTTTTTCAGAAGGGTGCTGAGTTCTGCGTGTTTCCAGCTTTCCGGGAAGGTGGCGGAGTAAAGGGAGCAGTTGATGACGTCTCGGAGGTGTGGAGCTATGATGGAGTCTGCTTTGTTGAAGATGTGGTGAGGGCATGGGTCAGTTGGGGATCCTGAGTGGGTGGAGTTCATCAGGCGGATGGTGTCCTCAGTGGAGATGGGGTTCCAGTCATTGAGGATGTTCAAGGGTGCGGCAGAAGGTTGGGTGAGTTGGTCTCCGGGTTGGTTGTCGAAGCTGTTGTGGATGTCTGCAATTTTGTTGTGGAAGAAGGAAGCTAGGGAGTCACAGAGGGCTTGAGAGGGAGTGATGTCGTTGGAGTTGGATGAAGGGTTGGTAAATTCTTTAACGATGTTGAATAATTCCTTGCAGTTGTGGGCGTTGATATCTAGACGGTCTTTGAATGCGGCTTTCTTGGCAGATCGGATTAGTTGGTGGTGTATGCGGGTGGCGTTTTTGAAGGCGTCCCTGGTGCTGGTGTTTGGGTCTTTTTTCCAGGCCTTCTCGAGGGAGCGACAGTGTTTCTTCGATTTCTTAAGATCATCGTTGAACCAGGAGGCGTTTTTGCTGCCTGGTTTGCTTTGACGTCTTTTCAGTGGTGCTAGGATGTCGGCGCTGTTGAATATCCATTGGGTAAGGTTAATGGCTGCTTGGTCGGGGTTTGAGGAGTGGACAGGAGGGTTTTGACGAAGCGATGAGGAGATCTGGTCGATGGTGATTTTGTTCCAGTTTCTTCGCATGGTGGGATGAGGATGGTTGTGGATTGTGGTCTTATTGTATGTGAAGTGAACGCAGCTGTGGTCTGTCCAGTGAAGAGCTGTGGTGTGATTGAAGGAGACATGTTTGCTGGAGGTGAAGATAGGGTCGAGTGTGTGACCAGCAATGTGGGTGGGGGTAGTGACCAGTTGTTTGAGTCCGAGGTTGGCAAGATTGTCCAGAAGGGTGGTGGCGCTGCTGTCATTGCTCTTTTCCAGGTGAAAATTGAGGTCTCCCAATAAAATGTAGTCCTCGGAGGGGAGGGCGTGAGGGGTGATAAAGTCAGTGATGTGGTCACTGAATTGTGCACGGGGTCCTGGAGGCCGGTAGAGGAGGGTGCCTCTGAGTGTGGTCTTGGTCAAACAAACAAAACAAAAGCATACAGGTGCCCAAACACATGCACATCCACATAATGCATTCCCTCACAAATGCACCCACAAACACGCACACATGCAAACACACAGAAACGTGCCATGAAAGACAAAGGCACATGCACGGAAGCTTACAGAAACAAGCAAAGGCAGGTATTTGCAGCCCTGCCAAGTGCCACGCATCACACGTGATTCTAACGCATTTGAAGGCAAGTTCTCGCATCACTGCATTAAAAATAATCATAACGCATTATAGCGCTTCCTCAGTGTCAAGCAGGAGCACTGCAATATATTAATTCACAGTGTCTGTCTGAGCAAAGTTGGCAGTGCTTGTTCGCGGTGCTCGCGGCATGGTGGAAGACTCAGCTGCGCTCCGCTCTGGATACATATTTTACCTGGTCCGAACAGTCTGATTCACGTGACCCAACGTCATGAGAGTGACTGTAAGGATCTGTTCAATGACTGTGCAGCCGAGAGGGGACATGTAAAGGAGGGCTGCAGGGGGCAAGCTGGCAGAACTGGTCTGAGGAGTTTGAGGTGCTCACTGTTAATTGCACAGCCCTCTTCCTTCAGGTCAGATGACTGTTCTGACTGCGAGCATTGACGCAGCGCCAGCCGAGCCCGCACAACAAATAACTGTGCAGCAGGGACTGTGGTTCAGTGTAGCCCCTGAGGTAATCAGTGTCAGGGACAGTTCTGTTTACATTTCACGTTTAACTAAATATTGTATTACCTTGAATGCCGACAGCAGTTTTCACCATTGCACACATGGCCTGGGCTCCAGTCTGGCACTTAAATCGACATTACCTTTACACAAAAGGAGTATTACCGCCCATTCCCCAAAGCTCTAATAAATGCCACTAAATTATAGAAAAGAATAATGACAAACTCAAGCAAGCATCAGTCGAGGCGAGGTGAGGTGCAAGAGTGTAAATAACGGAACGAGGCTAGTGATCCTCAGTTCCTACAGTGTTTATTATTTTATTTACCCCAACAAACACGACTGAATGAACTATGAATTATGTCACTATTACACGTAAGGTTGGCATTTAACCAGTGGGAAGGTTCTTGTTCAGGTTATCGAGGGCTGTATTGTGATAACTTTACACCAGTGCAAAAACAACACAGTGTAGGAGAGTAGGATCTGCTTATTATGGTTAGCCCAACTTTTTGCTGGTGTTTCACAGTTTTTTTTACTTTAGTCTGGCTGGGGCCCTGCTAACCAGGACCCCAGCCTAGCTGCTTCCTCTCTAAAATGATTTCATGTACATTAGGTACATTCAAGGAAGGTTACTGGGTTACCCTTGAGTCCCTAGCATATGGTACCTTAGGTACCAAGGGCAGAGGTACCCCAGAGACCACAAGGGGCGGAAGCATGTATTATGCCACCCCTGGGAAGCCTTCCAAAATGCCACCACAGGTCTTCTATTACAGCCAGGGTAAGGTGGTGCACACACCACTTACTAAGATATAGGTTACCTATATTTACCTTTAATCACTGACACATATAAACCTATGTCATTGTTATGGTAGGCCTTATAATTCCTGAAGGCAGAGTGCTTGTTTTTGTGTGAGAGGGTGCCCATGCATAAGCAGGACCCCTCTGCAGCTTTCGGAATCTATTCTCTGGGGCTGTTCTGTGATGAAGCCAGGCCATATACTCTTAAGTGCAGTATAACCTCGTGGTAAATGCTAACTTTGGAATGGCTGTATGGAAACATGTCATGTTTGGTGTCAAACACTTTGGAATTCTACCCCCCTGCCAGTTCTGGAGGCAAGGGTAGAATTCCACCCTTCTAGAGGGAGAAGACATGTACACACTTACCTAACCGGTTATAGTTTAAAAGAGCCGCAGCATCACAAAATGGATGCTCCAGCCACAGACATGAGTCTAACCTCCTGCTGCTGGTTGAAACTCTGGCAGGGGAGGCCTGGACAAAAGGTTTCCTATGACAGGGAGGTGTAACCACCTCCCAGACAGGCTTTAGTGTATTGGGGCTGGGTGGGGGCCTTCATAGAATGCTTTTCTGACAGTGCTGGGGGCACACTAGGTGTCCCTGTGCATACCCCAGTTCAAACCAGTTGCAGGGGCACTCAGCCCCTGCTCTGGCGTGAAACTGGACAAAGGGAAAGGGGTGTAACCACCCCCCTCCCTGGAACCTCCCATAGGTGGATCCCTAGAGTATGTCCAACCCCCTAACTTAGTATAAATATGGGATCCTAGTCCTTAGGACTTCAGATTACACCTGGACTGAACTCTTCAACATATATCCTGGAACTTCGACATTCTACATCGACTAGAAAACAGAAGAATCTCCCTTGGGGTCAAGGAGCGACTCCTCTGTTCAAACAGGCACCAAAGAAGCAGTATGCCTGTCTGCATTTCCAAGGCTCCCACCGGAACCCAATGGATTTAGGACTCAGGACATGGACTTCAAAACTTCTCAGAGGCCGACACGAGATCCCAGCAAAGCTGAGACCCGCTGCCCTCACGAGTGACGTGGGACCGGAACTCCTGGACACGGACATATTTGCAAGTGCATCGACTTCCCGAGATTTCCAGAAGCTGTGCATTGGGCTGCTTGCAGTCCACGCCCCAAGCACCATTTGCACCAAAGATTGTGGGCCTACACTCCACAAGTGTTCCGCGAGCCTACTTCTAGCATTTCTGCTCGAGAGCCCCTTCGCGATCCCTGGTCTGCCGACTGGTGGGTCCCCACAAAGGTAACTCTTCTGTTTCTTGGGCTTCTCTGGTTGTGCCAGACGTGACCTGATTCCCCTCCAAAGGGTGAGTCCCTCAGACCTTGCTGGTCTCCACCGAAGCCAATCTTTGCTTTCTGCGTGGGTTGCTGTTGCCAAGGCTTGTTGGGTCTGATCTGGAAACAGACACCGCAGCACTCGACATCCTTAGTGGGACAGCTCGAATCCAGTTCCTGGTCATCCTCAACGCCTCCTGGTCCTCATGGCTGAAGAGTCAAGCTTCAACTTCTTCACCTGAAATCACGCAACATTGGTGGGCATCTGTTCATCGCCTTCCTGGTCACTGGCTAGTAACCCAAATGCTGTCCCCTCTGCTTTCAGGTTCTTCAGATCTCCGATCCACCCTTGGATCCACCCGGACACTTTCCACTTGGTCGCCTGCAGCATTCTTCAGCAGCTCGCCATTGAAATTGACAATGAAACCCGACACAAAAAGTCACCTATGCACCCGGCTTCCCTGGGTGAGGTAATTCGAGTACGCCTGTGCTCCCGTCGTTGTTGACTCTAGAACCTCCTAGTTCTAAAGGGGTTTGCTCCAAGTCCTCTTCTAAGTGTCCTTAATCTGTAATTTTCCAACCACGACTTTCCTCCTAGAATTTAATGGTGATTCGCGGCTGTGTTTAGACACTGTGCACGTCCCCCGTGGGTCCCCTGTGTCACTACCTTGGGTGGTTCATGGTGGCCCTAGCGGTTCAAAAAGCTCTAGGCCTTGTATCTATCTCAGTTGTGGTTCTTATACCACTTTCTTAGTATATAGTTTGGTACGCCCCTAGGGCTCTACATATATTGTGCTAATTTACTGTGTGCTAAATAAGTTTACTGAATGTACTTTTGCCTCTAGCCTCATAAAGCGACTAGGGGAATATGTTTCAAATAAATACATATATTTTATATATATACCTGGTGTGGTCTTCCTTTCATTTGGTCATTCATGAGATTATAGACTGGTAAAACAAGCTGCTTTACATTCCTTCAAGACTTAGCCTGAAGGCTGGTCTCCACAGCTACCATTAGGATAGCTTTCTATATAGGTTGTCTTTAAACCTACCATCAATAAGGGTTGTTTGGACTGGTGCAAGGTGCCCACTAGAACAGTGGACAGCATATGCCAGGGCAACTTCTCACACACAGCATATCCATTTCCACCACTGGCAAAAAGCATGTGCACCAATGCCTTTCTGGAGCTGCCGTACTGCCCTATAAGTCTGTCCGATCCTGAGACCCCCAGAGAAAAGCAAAGTATTATTTGATGGCGACCACAATCTTTAATATGTTACAAGTTCCGTTTGCATATCTCGCCTGACTGTTGCAGCAAAAAATGTCTGCTTTGTGTGAGTGCATGTAAATCAGAGCCACTTCTCCCATCTTTGGACGTGCAAGCAGCATTTCCTCCTCCCATCACCTTCTCTCTGTAATAGAGCAGCCTCATATGAGCTGCTAAGCTGTATGAGCTGTGTGTTTGTTCTTGTGTATTTCGCATGCATCACTTGTGGTGCGCAAAATATTACTTTTGCTAAGTGGGCTGAATGTAATAATTGAGTTGACACTATTATAATGCAATATTTTTGATAGCTTAGAAAGCGATGGAAACTGAATCTAAGCAAAAAGTGGACTTCTTGAACTAGCGTTGGAATAAAAAAACTCACAAATTAGGTAAAAATTATTTAAAGGGCACAAAACCTTCGAGTTTGAGTTAGAATGTAAGTGAACACAGGCACAGTGAATGAGTAGAAGTGTTTAGTTGTAATGCATTTAGGGTGTCAGGCCGTAGATCCTTTGCATAATTGCTTCCACTCAACATTCCAAACAAAAGCTGGCATACAAATTGACCTTTTATACAATTGTGCACCACTGTGTTTATCACTCTGGTACGGTTTCTCACACTATACAAATTTATAATTCCCTCTTGTTGTATGTAAGTTCTTCTTTGTGACTGTTCCTTGACATGTGCATTTTTGCTTGCATCACTATGCCACTATCACTGAAATCGTCGGGTATTGTCACTGGGCGTCATAATTTAATGTCTGTTAGGGGCGTGTAGAGGTTCTCGCTACTCAAATGAGAGTCATTTTTTATCTTGACATGTTTTTCATGTCTTCATTGCGTAACTTTGGGCGCGAGAGAACGTGACCCTCATTGTCATTGAAGTGTCGCTCATTAATGACACTAAAATTAAGAAAATGTCTCACATAGCAATCTGAAACCTTGCCAGCTATGTGCTTGAGCTAAAGTAAGTAGATATACAAATTTGTGCCCTCCACAGCTCACGATGAAAGTGGCACAAAGGCTTACATGATTTTTCTCAGATACACAAATATATGCTCACATACCACAGACATATTAGCGCACATAAACTTGAAAAACATTTCAATACAGATTTTGCTGTAAATCACTTTGTAATTGTGCGTCCTAAAAGAACTCTGCATCCAGGAACGCAATAATAACCTTAGCCAGCAGTTAGACTTGGCCCAGTAAAGAATTGTAATATGAGCTAATTTCAGAACGGTGAATTATTTCCTCTTCTTTCTCCAAGACATAAGGGATTCAATGGCGGTATAAGAACCACCCGTCTATCAGCAGCTCTGCTCGGCGCGCTGCTCGTTCTGCCTGCTGGAGCCGAGGTTCTTCTCTCCTGGGGTGGGCGGGGCTGCTGGGGGCTCGTCCGAGCTGTCCAGTAAGCAGGACGTCCGGAATCTGCCGAAGCGAAGGAGGTACACGATCCCGAGGGGATACCTGATATTACACAACACCGGCAAAATGTGTTGGTGCAATTACACACCTTGTCAGGGTCACTTCAAGGGCACCCTGGGTATTTTCTCTTCACAGGGGACGGCAGAGACAAGGGCCTCACTCGCTGTACTGCTCTCTTCCGTACGGCTTATCAGAATTCCAGCAGGGGCGGCCTTAGGCATGTGCAAGCTGTGCACCTGCACAGGACCACCAAACCCCAGGGGCCACCACACCAATATATATCCTTAAAATGTAATTCTCTGAGGATGGATACATATTTGCGTGACGGCCCCTGGCAGGGATTTGGCGGCTCTGTTCCACTTCCAAACAACCTGACCCCCCTCTTCACTGGCTTCCGCGCTCCGCCCCGCCCGGACCCCCTCTTCCAGGGCCCCCTATCTACGCTCCTTGCCCAGGGCCACCATGAGCCTAGAGCCGCCCCTGAATCCAGCTAAACTAAAGTGACCCATTGATTGGCCCTCATTAGCCGATCTGGTACAGCCCCCTCTGTGTGGAGTAACCCTTTTGAAACATTGTGGTTTGTTCCTGCCTGCATACACTCACAAACATATATTCAAGAAAAACACCATATAACTTTTTTGTATACCTGTACGTATTCACTAAATAATTTTAGTTTGATAGGTGTAAATCACACTCTTGAAGAGACAATTTACAGTTCAAGAGAAAGGCCTACACGATTTAATAATTCGTTTACGATTAATAAAGCAACTCTATTGGCCTGGACGACAACATGAGGTCTTTACTGAGAGAGATTATCCAGTGTTTAAACAGAAGTAAAAACTGGCACAAACACTAACATGAAGTCTCTTATAAGAGCCTACAACCCATAATGGATGGACATAAAAATGATAAAATATTTCCTGATGTGATCTCCTTTCGCAAATGGCAGATATTCTAACCAGACTCATTGTCTACGATGGGCTTGCGTGCTCCGGCGCAGGGAGGGGATTACTCCGAGGTGAGGCGATGTTTACTACAGGCCGCGTCCAGAAGAGTGCAAATATTCGCTCAGAGTGGTTGCTGTCACCGGCTGGCGGGAGGAGACGCTCTCTTTCTTCAGAAGGGGAGGCTATTTTTAAATTCCGAAGTGTCACAGCGTCAAGAAATCTTTTTACTAATTCGACCCGCCACCAGGCTGTAAAAGGCATGGAATGTGCTTGCCGCACTTTGTGTTATGTTATGACCAGACGACATTTTGGGGACGTTTCACAACCGCAAATCGAGTGTCATTTAACTTCCAGCAGACGTTTGTTTTTCAGCAAATGCAGTAAGGTGTGTATCCCTGGTATTTTTAGATTCAGGTGATAAAGTCTCCTGACATCCTCCTTTAAGACAGTTAAAATACAGTGGAACTGAGCCAGGGTGGTGTTCTGCCCTGTGGGAGAAGATCTTCACATGGGTAGTTATATAGCGCCTACTTCCACTGATTAGGCGCTGAGGTGTTTAGTGCAGATATTTTCAGGGTTATATCTCGCAGGAAAATAGTGGACTGGATAAAAATATTCAAAGCGATCTGAGAAATATAAGAATAACATCTTATTTGAATGCATTCAATGTGCTAATATTATGAGAATATACATTTTATTTTACAATTTAATTTAGAACCGCAGTGAAACTAGAGAATTGTTGCATAATGTTTAAGATGGGCGCATGCTGATGAGCTTTGTGGGTTTCAATAGGGGGTAAAAGATATTGACATTTACAACGCCATTACTTGATTAATGCTTCACAAAGGACAAAAAAAAACAATAACATTTTTAATGGCAATAGCTCAAAACAATATCATTGCGAGACCTGTTGCATTGTAAATGCTTGTTAGTTTAGGTACAAATAAAAACCCGTCCGTTTCACTGAGCCTTAAACGCATTCTACCAACTCAAGCTCTCACTAAGTCACTTACTTTGTCCATGCGCCTCACCATCCGTTAACCTACTGATGTCTTTGCAGCCCCGTAGTACTGGATACGGCTGCCGGGAACTGCCCTTAAATACAGAATTTGAGTTCTGGATACTAAGTCTGGCTCTAATGACAGTGGCATGGGCTCGCTTCTTGCATAGGCGGGGCCAAACTATGCATGTGGTCACTTCCTGTTAAGGCAGGGACACACTATCTGGTGTGATCCTGCCTTTGGTTAGGACCTGTTTAGTTGTCCACCACATTGCCTTACGGCAATAAGCCGATGTCTGTATACGGAATCCCATGAAGGGGCTCATGGTAACTGTGGTTCTAATCATGGTGTACACTCTGACCCACTCTCTTGGACAGTTATTATCTCTTGGACAGTTATTATCCTTTACGGGTTGGAGAGGTAAAAGATTTTTGGTATGAGCAATTTGTGAACTTCTTCAATAATAAAATGTTTTGGGTTTCTTTTCCTTCTCTCATGCTCTACACATTTCAGCCGTTATCTGGGTGTTAAATTGTGGGTATGGTGCCGATATCCAAGGTTCTTGGAAGGTATTACCAGGGTAACCAGTTGGCTATCTCTAGTGATATATGTTGGCTCAAATATATTCTCCTGTATTCTGTTTTATTTCCAGATCACACTGCGCCAAGGAATGTTGTCATTCAGACCTGTCTTGTGCATGGATAAGCGGCAGACCCACTGCTGTTCTTTTTCAAAAAGGTGGCCCTTCAAATTCTACACACTATTTAGGTGTTCTATTATTACACAGGTCATGCCATTGGGAGTATGTCCTTCAATAATGAAGTCGTCCGTTAGTTTAGTTGTACTCCTTTTGCATCTAATGTTGCTTCTGTGTTCGTTAATACGGGTTTTAGTTTTCCTTGTTGTCATCCCTACATACCGTAATCCACACATACAGGTAATCAAGTAGACTACTCCTGCTGAATTGCAGTTTGTATGCTTTTGTAGTAACCATATTCTCCCGGGTTCCAGGTTGAGTGTTTTAGTTCTAGGTTAAGTGGCAAACACTACAATTTCCGCAGGGGTAATGTCCTGTTACTTCCCGTAAGTCCCATGGGCGTCTCACTGTTCTTCTTTCGTCATTTGATGTTCTGGATGGTCTGGTCCTTACTAGTGTGTCTTTTATGCTTCTTGCTTTCTTGAAAGATAATAGTTTTTTTCCCCAGCTTAGATTACCTGAGTGGATGATACGTAAATTTTCATTTATTATCTTCTTGACCTCATTTGAGATGGTGTTGTAAGTGGTCACACAGGTTAACAGGATTGTCTCCTCTGTTTTAGTGACCTGCTCTAAAAGGCCCTCTCTGTTATGGTTCCTGGCTCTTTTATAGGTTTTACTGATTATTCTTTCAGGGTAATCCCGATCTCTCAGTCGTTCTTTCAATTCTCTTGCCTGTTTTGTAAAGTCTCTTTTCTTAGTACAGTTCCTCCTTAACCGTAAAAATTGCCCATATGGTAGGTTTTCTTGCAAGGCTCTAGGATGGAAGCTATCAAATTTCAGAAGTGTATTTCTATCCGTAGGCTTTTGAAATGTTCTTGTACAAAGTGTCTCATCTTCCACATAAATGGTAACATCTAGGAACGTGATGGTGTACTTGCAAACTGTATGCATGAATTTTAAATTGGGATCATATGTGTTGATCCAAGATAAAAACTAATTCAGGAAAGTGTTGTCTCGTTTCCACACTATCAGAATATTGTCTATGTAGCGCTTCCATAGCTGTATGTTGTTTGTATAGCTGCTGTTCTCCTTTAGGATGTAAGTCGTCTCAAAATTAAATACATATAGACCGGCTACACCGGGGGGCAAATGTGCTGCCCATCGAAGTTCTGAATGTTTGTACAAATATTGTTTCTCCGAATTGGAAGTAGTTCTCCTTAAGTGCCAAGCGGGCATACTCCAGGATGAAGCATTTAGGTGTCATGAAGTTCCAATTCTCTTGGTCCAGGGTGTTTTTCAGCACCTCTAGAGTGGCGTCCTGTGGTAGGCTAGTGTATACACTTTCTACATCTAGGGACACTAGGGTACTTGTGGTGTTGTCAGATTCTATGTTATGTAGGTTGGAAAGTAGATCTTTTGTATCTTATAGGTAGGTACTAGTTCTCTGTACGATGGCTTTTAAGAAAAAAATCACAGAACCAGGATATTGGTTCCAAAGGGGAGCCAATTCCTGAGACTATCGGCCATCCTAGTGGGGGATTCTTATTTTTATGGATCTTTGGGAGGGTGTAGAAGTTGGATATTTTTAGGTTATCATTGATGAAGAACTCTGCTTCTTTCTTGGAAATCCAGTCTCTGGTTTTTTTTGCCGAATCCACCAAGCTGTTTATTTCTGGTTTCAGTCTTGTTGTAGTGTCAACATGCATGATTCTGTACTTCTTTTGATCTGAAAGGAGGCGTAGGCTTTCCTGTCTGTAATCCTCGGTGTTCTGGATAACTATTCCACCCCCTTTATCTGCCGGTTTTATAATCATCTGTGTTTGATTTTTTAATTAATTTAACACCATTGATTCCTGTTTAGTCATGTTCCGGTACACATTGTCTGAATTTTTAGTGGTTGCTTCAATTTCTTTATACACTGCCTGTTCAAAAGTGGATATTTTTATTTGTACTGTAGATGTTGGAGGACAGAAATTCGACTTCTATTTTAGGTCTGTATCTCCTTGTAGGAAGGTCTCCTCTGATGGACTCTTTAACTCAAAGAAGGCCTTTAGGTTCAATTTTGTGAAGAATTCTGATGATTCACAGTGTAAATGGAATGTGTGTAGGTTTGGAGTTGGTACAAACCCTAGACCTTTGTTTAGCACATCTCTTTGTGATTTAGTTAGAGACCAGGTTGACAGATTGGTTACTATGTCTGGTTTCTGCTTGTTCCCTGTAGGGTGTGTTTTTTTACATGCTTCTGGTATTCATCCTCGGTTGTTCTTCTTCCCAGTGCACTTGGTTTTCTTTTCTTCTCCTTCCTCGTTCGCTTCCACGCCTCCATAAAAAAGACGGTCTTTGCATTTGCAAGTGGGCGGGATCGTCAGAGCACGGCGTACCCCTAATTCTTTTATTAAAAAGATTCAGTTCCCCTACTTTTTCTTTTCAAAACCGTTTCCCAGGACGGCAGTAATAGACAAGGCCTTCAGATAAGGCTCTGCTTTCGTGGCCGTTTGGGAAAGGGCGGGACTGGCAGAGAAGGGAAATCACTCTGTCTCCCTACTGCCCAAAGAAGACACTAACAATATACAATTCTGCTCTGTGCTGGCAGCTGCCCCCCCCCCCTCCCCCTCCCCCATCGTATATCATTCTGTCTAGCAGCCCCTCTTCACTTACTGAAAACCATGACTTGAAGAAAAGGTTCACAACCTCTCTTTCTTTCTTTCGTTTATCTACCTCCCTGTGAAATGGATCCCAGAAAGAAAAAAATACTCTTGATAGAAATGCCCTTTTTTCACATTTTACTATTCCAAAGTGCAGCCTCGGGACGGAGAGAAATAAGAGGTTTAAAATATGAAAATAAATTCATAGCTAAAGAAAACAAGACAAAGTGGTTGCAAAGTGGCCAGAGGGATTTTATTCACACCCAAACACATCAGCCTCACTTGTAAGAGTTTGCCAGTGAAGCACTACTTTTGTTTTCTTGTCTTTCTTTGAAAAACATTATTTTCCCCGGGTGGGGAAGTACACCATTACTGGAGGCTCTGCAATACCTGGTTGATCGGTGTATTGGAAAAAAATGTGTACCATGGCTCTGTGTTTATAGAAGTGGTCTTTTAAAAACAGACTGCTTACGTTTTGTAGGATATAAGCAATGGACATTGAAACATGTCATTTCTGGGCCCTGTAGTCATGTCCTTATCATTTCCGGTAAAAGCACTCACTGATTTCTAAATAGTGAGTGAGAAATCGTTAACGTAACCATGTTGTTTCTGCTTACATTTCACATGCTTTACTGAATCTAGCATTCCCTATGAGTGTTTGATTTTTCCGGGATGTTTTTTTTTTTTAAGCAGCATATTACTCTTGTCTGGTGCGTAATTTGAATTGAGCCACATCCAGGTGTTTATAGCAGGGCCCAGTTAGGTTGTAGCTGAAGGCAGTGCGAGTTTCTCTCAGTGGGACAGTATGGTGTTCAGTGGGGGAGGGGATGTGGCACTATGGCCAGAGCTGCTGAATTTGTAACTGGGGAATCAAGGTTCAGCATTCATGACCAGTCCACCAGACCACTTTCCTGAAGGAGCAAATTCGTATGCTAGACCTTAGAAGGCCTTGCTAGACCTTAGAAGCCCTGGTGTCTTAGCACCAGCAAGTAACCCTCATGGTGGCAAGTGTGTGTTAACCTTGAAGGCTTGTCCACCACAATGAATACTGAAATTCATCTCCTGTCTTGCGGGCAGGCCTACGAAGCAGCACACCCTAGAGCAACAGTGATCCAGTTACTGTGACTCTGTAACTGAGGTCACAGGAACCTTGAGCAGGCTAGGGCAGTGCGAATGGTGTGACCGCACCGGGCTCCTATTTCGGGTGGAGTCGTAGTGTTTGCAAGTATATTATGGTTTGAAAAAAACTTCCTTCCTCCTTCCTTGCCTCCAGCAATTTTCAGCAACGATAGAAATGTTGTGATAACTCCGGCGATTAATGTTCTTTTTAGAAAGAGATTGGAGTTGTTTCTAGTGGAAGAGTTGACTCCTGGAAAGGTAGTGCAGAGGGTTAATGTGCCTGCTGCAAAGAACATGTACCATGTAGATCACAAAGTGCTCACAATGTTAACTAGGTGAGAGGGTTACTGCTTTTGTCAGAGAGATCCTTTTGTTACTTGCAGTTTATAAGTTAAAATCCTAACATAGAACAGTGAGCTATTGAACTATATAGCCTACTAGTATGGTTGTCATGTGATTTCTACACCTTGTAGTACTTTGTCTTATGTAATATTTCCTATACAGAGATTTACACGCGTATAAATGATTGTCTCTGAGTAGTGTGTGTGATGTAAAGTGCTCTAACACCGTACACTGGTATGAGTGGCACTGTAAATCAAATTAAACAGGAACAGACTAATTTGCATGTAGCCATGTTCTGAGCTGGGATGGTGCAGTGAGCTAAAAAACGGTGATGGATCAAGCCCTGATCTCTTGACTGGGTAAGAGTATTCTGCATCATTCAGAGACTCTGTCCATCACCACCCCCTTTTCCAAAATCGATTTTGTCCACACTAAGTGTGGGGGGGTATACTCAGACGTGAGTCCCTTGCTCATTGCACCATCAGGATTCAAGCAAGCCGGGCCGACGATGGCTGAAATGCCAGAAACCGGTCCCCGGAAGCTTGTTTCCTTCCCAGTATAAGAATTGGCTTGGTAGTTTGGTTTGCCCTGTTCCCATCATGCACTGGGACAGGAACAGACTAATTTGCATGTAGCCATGTTCTGAGCTGGGATGGTGCAGTAAGCTAAAAAACGGTGATGGATCAAACCCTGATCTCCTGACTGGGTAAGAGTATTCTGCATCATTCAGAGACTCTGTCCATCACCACCCCCTTTTCCAAAATCGATTTTGTCCACACTAAGTGTGGGAGGGTATACTCAGACGTGAGTCCCTTGCTCATTGCACCATCAGGATTCAAGCAAGCCGGGCCGACGATGGCTGAAATGCCAGAAACCGGTCCCCGGAAGCTTGTTTCCTTCCCAGTATAAGAATTGGCTTGGTAGTTTGGTTTGCCCTGTTCCCATCATGCACTGGGACAGGAACAGACTAATTTGCATGTAGCCATGTTCTGAGCTGGGATGGTGCAGTGAGCTAAAAAACGGTGATGGATCAAGCCCTGATCTCTTGACTGGGTAAGAGTATTCTGCATCATTCAGAGACTCTGTCCATCACCACCCCCTTTTCCGAAATCGATTTTGTCCACACTAAGTGTGGGAGGGTATACTCAGACGTGAGTCCCTTGCTCATTGCACCATCAGGATTCAAGCAAGCCGGGCCGACGACGGCTGAAATACCAGAAACCGGTCCCCAGAAGCTTGTTTCCTTCCCAGTATAAGAATTGGCTTGGTAGTTTGGTTTGCCCTGTTCCCATCATGCACTGGGACAGGAACAGACTAATTTGCATGTAGCCATGTTCTGAGCTGGGATGGTGCAGTGAGCTAAAAAACGGTGATGGATCAAGCCCTGATCTCTTGACTGGGTAAGAGTATTCTGCATCATTCAGAGACTCTGTCCATCACCACCCCCTTTTCCAAAATCGATTTTGTCCACACTAAGTGTGGGAGGGTATACTCAGACGTGAGTCCCTTGCTCATTGCACCATCAGGATTCAAGCAAGCCGGGCCGACGACGGCTGAAAGCCAGAAACCGGTCCCCGGAAGCTTGTTTCCTACCCAGTATAAGAATTGGCTTGGTAGTTTGGTTTGCCCTGTTCCCATCATGCACTGGGACAGGAACAGACTAATTTACATGTGGCCATGTTCTGAGCTGGGATGGTGCAGTGAGCTAAAAAACGGTGATGGATCAAGCCCTGATCTCTTGACTGGGTAAGAGTATTCTGCATCATTCAGAGACTCTGTCCATCACCACCCCCTTTTCCAAAATCGATTTTGTCCACACTAAGTGTGCGGGGGTATACTCAGACATGAGTCTCTTGCTCATTGCACCATCAGGATTCAAGCAAGCCGGGCCGACGACGGCTGAAATGCCAGAAACCGGTCCCCGGAAGCTTGTTTCCTTCCCAGTATAAGAATTGGCTTGGTAGTTTGGTTTGCCCTGTTCCCATCATGCACTGGGACAGGAACAGACTAATTTGCATGTAGCCATGTTCTGAGCTGGGATGGTGCAGTGAGCTAAAAAACAGTGATGGATCAAGCCCTGATCTCTTGACTGGGTAAGAGTATTCTGCATCATTCAGAGACTCTGTCCATCACCACCCCCTTTTCCGAAATCGATTTTGTCCACACTAAGTGTGGGAGGGTATACTCAGACGTGAGTCCCTTGCTCATTGCACCATCAGGATTCAAGCAAGCCGGGCCGACGACGGCTGAAATGCCAGAAACCGGTCCCCGGAAGCTTGTTTCCTTCCCAGTATAAGAATTGGCTTGGAAGTTTGGTTTGCCCTGTTCCCATCATGCACTGGGACAGGAACAGACTAATTTACATGTAGCCATGTTCTGAGCTGGGATGGTGCAGTGAGCTAAAAAACGGTGATGGATCAAGCCCTGATCTCTTGACTGGGTAAGAGTATTCTGCATCATTCAGAGACTCTGTCCATCACCACCCCCTTTTCCAAAATCGATTTTGTCCACACTAAGTGTGGGGGGGTATACTCAGACGTGAGTCCCTTGCTCATTGCACCATCAGGATTCAAGCAAGCCGGGCCGACGATGGCTGAAATGCCAGAAACCGGTCCCCGGAAGCTTGTTTCCTTCCCAGTATAAGAATTGGCTTGGTAGTTTGGTTTGCCCTGTTCCCATCATGCACTGGGACAGGAACAGACTAATTTGCATGTAGCCATGTTCTGAGCTGGGATGGTGCAGTGAGCTAAAAAACGGTGATGGATCAAGCCCTGATCTCTTGACTGGGTAAGAGTATTCTGCATCATTCAGAGACTCTGTCCATCACCATCCCCTTTTCCGAAATCGATTTTGTCCACACTAAGTGTGGGAGGGTATACTCAGACGTGAGTCCCTTGCTCATTGCACCATCAGGATTCAAGCAAGCCGGGCCGACGACGGCTGAAATGCCAGAAACCGGTCCCCGGAAGCTTGTTTCCTTCCCAGTATAAAAATTGGCTTGGTAGTTTGGTTTGCCCTGTTCCCATCATGCACTGGGACAGGAACAGACTAATTTGCATGTAGCCATGTTCTGAGCTGGGATGGTGCAGTGAGCTAAAAAACGGTGATGGATCAAGCCCTGATCTCTTGACTGGGTAAGAGTATTCTGCATCATTCAGAGACTCTGTCCATCACCACCCCCTTTTCCGAAATCGATTTTGTCCACACTAAGTGTGGGAGGGTATACTCAGACGTGAGTCCCTTGCTCATTGCACCATCAGGATTCAAGCAAGCCGGGCCGACGACGGCTGAAATGCCAGAAACCGGTCCCCGGAAGCTTGTTTCCTTCCCAGTATAAGAATTGGCTTGGTAGTTTGGTTTGCCCTGTTCCCATCATGCACTGGGACAGGAACAGACTAATTTACATGTAGCCATGTTCTGAGCTGGGATGGTGCAGTGAGCTAAAAAACGGTGATGGATCAAGCCCTGATCTCTTGACTGGGTAAGAGTATTCTGCATCATTCAGAGACTCTGTCCATCACTACCCCCTTTTCCAAAATCGATTTTGTCCACACTAAGTGTGGGGGGGTATACTCAGACGTGAGTCCCTTGCTCATTGCACCATCAGGATTCAAGCAAGCCGGGCCGACGACGGCTGAAATGCCAGAAACCGGTCCCCGGAAGCTTGTTTCCTTCCCAGTATAAGAATTGGCTTGGTAGTTTGGTTTGCCCTGTTCCCATCATGCACTGGGACAGGAACAGACAATTTGCATGTAGCCATGTTCTGAGCTGGGATGGTGCAGTGAGCTAAAAAACGGTGATGGATCAAGCCCTGATCTCTTGACTGGGTAAGAGTATTCTGCATCATTCAGAGACTCTGTCCATCACCACCCCCTTTTCCAAAATCGATTTTGTCCACACTAAGTGTGGGAGGGTATACTCAGACGTGAGTCCCTTGCTCATTGCACCATCAGGATTCAAGCAAGCCGGGCCGACGACGGCTGAAATGCCAGAAACCGGTCCCCGGAAGCTTGTTTCCTTCCCAGTATAAGAATTGGCTTGGTAGTTTGGTTTGCCCTGTTGCCATCATGCACTGGGACAGGAACAGACTAATTTACATGTAGCCATGTTTTGAGCTGGGATGGTGCAGTGAGCTAAAAAACGGTGATGGATCAAGCCCTGATCTCTTGACTGGGTAAGAGTATTCTGCATCATTCAGAGACTCTGTCCATCACCACCCCCTTTTCCAAAATCGATTTTGTCCACACTAAGTGTGGGGGGGTATACTCAGACGTGAGTCCCTTGCTCATTGCACCATCAGGATTCAAGCAAGCCGGGCCGACGACGGCTGAAATGCCAGAAACCGGTCCCCGGAAGCTTGTTTCCTTCCCAGTATAAGAATTGGCTTGGTAGTTTGGTTTGCCCTGTTCCCATCATGCACTGGGACAGGAACAGACTAATTTGCATGTAGCCATGTTCTGAGCTGGGATGGTGCAGTGAGCTAAAAAACGGTGATGGATCAAGCCCTGATCTCTTGACTGGGTAAGAGTATTCTGCATCATTCAGAGACTCTGTCCATCACCATCCCCTTTTCCAAAATCAATCAAATTAAATGCACCTGAGTAAGAGTGTGGTTATGGAGACTTGAGGGGGACTGTTAAAGGATAGTAGTTGGTCATTGGGGGGCACCAATAAACATTGTTGCACAGGGCGCCACTGGCACTAAAGCCGGCTCTGCCGTTGAGGCCAGTCCGCCTCACCCACTGGTACCTCCATTGGCCGTGTTTCAGTAGTAGTAGCTGCAACGCACCATGGATCAGCAATGCAGGATTTGCACGCACACCAAACTAAGTATGGATCGTGGTGGACAGGCCTTCAAGGTTAAGCATACTTGCCACTGCAAGGGTCCACCTACTGGCGCTCAGACACCGAGGGTTTCTAAGGTTTATCGGGGCCTTCTAAGGTGTATCATGTGAATGTGCTCTTTCAAGAGTGTGGGCTGGTGGACTGGTCATGAAGGCTGACCTGGTTCTCCAGTTCAAAATTCTGCAGCTCTGGTCAGAGTGCCACATCCTCTCCCCTACTGAACACCACACTAACCCCCGGAGAGAAACTAGAACTACCTTCAGCTACGACCTAATTGTGCTGTGACTAAATTCAAATTATGCACTAGACTAGAGTAATATGCTGCCTGAAAAAAAAGTTATAACATCCTGGAAAAAGCAAACACTCATAGGGAATGCAAGGATAATGCAAGGATAAGTAAAGCATGTGAAATGTAAGCAGAAACAACATGGTTACCTGAATGCTTTTAAACTCATTATTCAGTCATCAGTGAGTGTTTGTGCCTGAAAAGTTCAGGACATGACTACAAGACCCGGAAGGGACCTATTTCATTGTCCATTGCTTTTAGTCTTACAAAACTTAAGCAGTTTGCTTTAAAAAGACCACATCCCTGAACACACAGCAGTGGTACACATTTTATAATCAAAAATAATTAAAACAGTTGAAAAAGATCACATTAAACGATTCCCACTCCACCCATCAACCAGGTATTGCAGCCCCTCTAGGAATAGTGCCCTTCCCCACCCTGGGAAAACAATGTTGTTCAAAGAAAGACGAGAAATAGAAAGCAGTCCATCACTGGCAAACTCTGTGAAGTGGCACTAATGTGCGTGGGTGTAATTAACACCAATGTGGCCTGTCTGTGACAAGCCTTTATTGCTTTAATACGTTATTTCGTTATTTTTTGTAGTTTTATACTTTTTTCTCTTCGTTCTAAGATTGTGCTTCGGAGTAGAAAGAGGTCAGAAAATAAGGACATTTCTATCCTAACTATCCGGACGCGCACAGCCGGCGCGCCATAGGCGCGCCGAAGGCGAGCTACAGGCTAGTCCGTCTGCGCCCGTCCGCGGCCGTTCGGGCCAGGGGCAGGGAATTCTGCCCTTTTAATCTCCTATATGGCCCGTCATTAATTCGCCTCCACAACCATTGGCCCCTTAGCCCCACCTCGCAAACCCGACTCAGCTCTCTGGGCATTCTTTTTCCAAGGTCCGAATTTCAGGAATTTACATTTCCCCTATCAATGGGACGCCCTCTTCTGCCCTGTTGGACCCTTGTGATTCTTCACCCCTCCCCGCTAAAAGAGGAACTAGGTCTACTTTTACTGTCAGCTACCTAAACACTCGCTCGCTGGTCAAACACCAGTTAGAGATTTTCCACCTATTGGACTGCAAGAAGCCCGATATACTTCTAGTGACGGAAACCTGGCTTAATGAGGAGTCAACCCCGGATATTTTGGCCGCGGTTTCCCCGGGCTATTACATCCTCCAGTCTAATAGACCATCTGGTAAGCCGGGTGGTGGGGTCGCAGCCATTGTGAGACACTCAATCAGGTTTTCATCCCTAGAAGTTGCCACAATACCATCAGTTGACTACCTTATTCTTAGACTGGAATCCTCCTTGTCCTCTCTTATCTGTGTTCTTGTCTATCGCCCCCCCCAACACATGCCTAGATTTCCATCGCTGTTTGGCGATATTCTCTTGTTTTTGACATCGACTCCTCCGACCAATCAATACATAATTTTCAGTCCACCCTGTGTCTTATTAGTAACTGGATGCAGGACAACCAGTTAAAACTTAACCCCGACAAGACCGAGCTGGTCTTGGTCGGAGGTACCTCCAATCACTGGAACTCTAACTTTTGGCCCTCTGGCTTCGGCTCTCCCCCCGCCCTGCCAGCTCAGCAAAAGTCTTGTTGTTATTATCAGCAACGATCTTTCTATGAAGCCCCAGATCAGTGCTGTGGTATCTTCTTGTTTCTTCCATCTTCGGAATATCCGTAAGATCTCCCAATTTCTAACCACGGAGGCCCTGACTCTTTGTCCGCTGGCCCTTGTAGTCTCCAGGATTGATTACGCCAACGCACTTTATGTTGGCATTCCGGCGTACCAGCTAAATCACTTACAGCTGGTGCAGAATCAGGCCGCGAGACTAATCTTCCACCAGCCCCGACACCTCCATCTCCGTCCCCTGCTTAAAGCCCTCCATTGGCTTCCAGTGGCCAAACGCAGCAAATTTAAACTTGGCTGCATCATTTTAAAGCCCTGGCTGGTTTTTGCCCTGCATTTATTTCTTCTCTTCTTCACCGCTATTCTCCCTAGCGTAACCTTCGTTCTTCACACTTGGCCCTACTCATCACTCCCACTTTTTAAAAAAAAAAAACCTTTATATACAATTATAATAGTACAGTTGCGAGCCTACAACCACTAGGGCCGGCCGTCGCCAAAGCAAACAATTGCATAGTATCGTACAGCAACACAGCACTTTAGCCGGCAACCCGGGGGTCCGGCGGCGAATGAGCTTACATGTCATAAAAGTATATGTTAATACGCAGGATAAATCAAGGTTTTACATTTTTGATATATACAAACAAACGAAAAAGAAACTACATAAAAATGACGAGGCAGAACATGAATTTTATACATACGTGTCCCTCCCGGGAAGGGGAGAGCCGCATCTGAAAGGACATATGAAATCAGTAAATGGGAATGTAAACAGGAGGGGGGGAAGGGGGGAAGAGAGAAAGCAATCATGATATCAACTAAGCTCAATACTGTAAAAGGAACATCAGGCTAAGGGGATTGCGGCACCTCCGGGGGATTCACAAAAGGAGGAGTACAGATCTCCCCGCGACACAGATTCCACTGGTTCCATATTCTCCCCCACTTCTTGGGCCTACCACGTGCAACATATACCGTTTTTTCTCGAAACATGCACCAGTCCATGTTCTCTGTCCAGGCTGAGATCCTGGGTGCCCTTGGGGACTCCCATAACTGTGCAATATCCCTTTTAGCCACCATATTCCCCAAAGTGACCCATTGTGTCTGTGCCACGTTGTAGTCATTGGGTTCCCACACGTTCAAAAACACTGTCGGGCCTCAGGCAATAACGAAACTCCTGTAAATTCCTTCATGACATCATGCACACGGTTCCAGAATGACATGACCTCGGGGCATTCCCATAGAATATGGAGGAAGGAACCCATCATACCACACCCACGCTTACACAACCCATCCACAGAATAACCCATACGCAACAGTCGGGAGCCTGTCTCGTAGACACGGTGTAAGATCTTTAATTGCACCAGTCGAAGACGGGCCGGAATCACGACTTCCTTAGGAGAGGATATCGCAGCCTGCCAATCTTCATCATCTAACTCCAGTCCATCGCCGGTCCAAGCCTCTCGCAGTTGCAGAAGAAGATCTGTTCGATCATTAATGAGTTTTTTATAAATCAGGGAGATGGTGCTATCCAGGACGTGGCCGTCAAGCACTCTATCTTCGAGAGGGGAAGATTCCGGGATTGAGGTTCCGGTCGGGAAGACCGATCCAATCGCATGTCGGATCTACAGGTAGCGGAAATACTCCCTGTCGTCAAGCGCATATTCAATTTTTAATTTATCGAAGGTCTTTATCCTGTCCTTGACCCAGAGATCCCCAACCTTACTGATGCCAATGAGGTCCCACTTCTCGAAACCCTTGGTAGTCCATAAATTGCCTAGTTTCTCAGTGACATAGAGCGGAGTCGCTCGGGTCAATACGTCCGACCAGCCCATAGCTACATTCGCACTATACCAAATCCGGACTGCAACTCCGGTGGGTCCTGTTAATGTCCTGCCAGTCTTTTTGGAATATAGCACCCTGTTGTAGTCCCCTCCTGGGAGCTGCCATTTATCCATTGCGAATGCTGGGTTGGACACAGGGCCGTACATAGCGTGATTAATTGAACTCAGTTGGGAGGCCCAATAATAGCATTTGATGTCAGGCAACGCAATGCCCCCGTCATACCAGGGCAGTGTTAACTTTGCTATGGCAATGCGGGGGCGCCCACCCCATAGCAGCTGCCTCTGAAGGCATTCTATCTCACGGAAATAGCTGGTGGGCACAAGGTCGAGTGTATTTTGAAGGGCGTATAAAAATCCGGGCAGGGACATCATTTTGAATAGGGCCGCCCTTCCGACCAGAGGCAACGGCAATCTACACCATGCTGTCATGTCGGATTTCAACCGGAGAAGCGGAGGGAGCAAATTACACTGATACCGAATCGCAGGGTCAAGCGAAACGTATATCCCCAAGTACTTGAAGCTGGTATGCAAAATTTGTATCGGGCAGTTACGCGGCACGAGGGGTACCTCACCAGTAAGCGAGTAGACACAAGACTTAGTCCAATTGATCACCAGGCCAGAATTCTTCCCAAAGGAGCAAAGGACATCAAACAGTACCCCCAACGATTTCCGAGGGGAAGTAAGGTACAGGGGGATATCGTCCGCATATAAAGATATGCGGTCCTCAAAGTCGGGGTTCCATCTAATGCCCTTGAGCGATGGTTCCCACCGCAGCCATGCAGCCAGGGGTTCCAACGCGAGCTCGAACAGTAGCGGAGATAGGGGGCATCCACTTGTGGGACACCCCCGCGCCGCACGGCCACCAGCTGCTGCGTGTGTCACTCCGTTCTGCCCTCTGCCTCGCTACCTGCCTCGTGGCCGGCTGACGCCGCTGCCGTCTGTTTTTGTTGTTTTGCCGATCTATTGTGCCTGTTCCCTCTGCCCCGTGGCCGGCTGACGCCGCTGCCGTCTGTTTTTGTTGTTTTGCCGATCTATTGTGCCTGTTCCCTCTGCCCCGTGGCCGGCTGACGCCGCTGCCGTCTGTTTTGTTTGTGTTTCTGTAATCTACTGCGCTTGTTTCCTCCCAGTTTTTTGCGTCCTGTTTCACATTGTGCCTCCTGTTTTCGCGCTCTCCTTCCTGTCTGCCCGCCTCCACTCCCCGCTTCCCGCTTCCCGCCACCACCGCTGACCACGCCCCTTTTCCTCTGCTCCCGCCTCCCAGCTGCCCCGCCCACCCGCGCACTCCGCCTTAATTGGCGACCGTGCGAACGCGCAGCGGTCACGCGCAGCGGGCGCGCCGATTGTGCGCCGAAGGCGCGCCAAAGGTAAGCCCGTCTACGCCCGTCCGCGCCTGGACCGCGCCCAGTGCCAGGACCCCTGGCCCCCGAAGAGCCCGACCAACCCGCCTGACGTACTCCGCCGCCACCCTCATCGCTCTCAACTCCGGCCGACTCCCTGATTGCCATCAAGCCACACCACGACACACCCACGGACCGTTCAGCTGCCACGCCTGCAAGTTCTCCTGCACCCGGACCTGCCTCGCACCAGCACCCGCCAAGTCGAACTCCAGCAGCACCTACCTCAAGTGCATCCTGCTCAACACCCGCTCCGTCCACAGACACGCCATCGAACTCTGGAACCTCCTAGACGCCACAGCCCCTGACGTCGCCTTCCTCACGGAAACCTGGATGAACGCCTCTTCAGCTCCCGACATCTCCATCGCTATCCCGGAGGGCTACAAGATCGTCCGGAGGGACCGCAACGCCAACCAGATGGGAGGAGGCATCGCCATCATCCACAAGAACACCATCCGTCTCACGACCAGCACCGACAACTCCCTGACCACCGCCGAACATCTGCATTTCCAGATCCACACCAACCCGAACACCACCCTCAGAGGCACCCTGATCTACCGACCCCCTGGACCACGCACGCAATTCAGCGAGGACATCACCGACTTCGTCAGCCCACATGCCCTCCCCTCCGATGACTACATCCTCCTGGGGGACCTGAACTTCCACCTGGAGAACAACCACGACCACAACACCAGCACCCTGCTCGACAACCTCGCCAACCTGGGACTCAAGCAACTGGTGTCCACCCCCACCCACCTCGCCGGACACACACTCGACGCCGTCTTCTCATCCAGCACAGACATCGACTTCAGCCACGCCACAGAGCTTCAATGGACGGACCACAGATGCGTCCACTTCACCTTCAGAAGAACGACGACCCACCACCACCAGCAACAGGCTGCCCGCAGAAGCTGGAACAAGATCACAGCCGACCAGCTCGCCACCTCCCTGAGCCAACACCCTCCTGCCAGCTCAGCGAACCCCAGCCAGGCCGCCGACAACCTCACAAAGTGGATCAGCAACTGCGCGGACAAGCTCGCCCCGCTGAGGACCCCGCCCAACAGACCCGGCAGCAAGAAGGCCCCTTGGTTCACCGACGAACTCAAGAGCTCCAAGAAGAACTGCCGAGCCCTCGAGAAAGTCTGGAAAAGGGACCCGACACCGGACAACAGGACCTCCTACAAACTGGCCACCCGGAAACACCACCAGATGATCCGCGCCGCCAAGAGAACAGCATTCAAGGACCGGTTGGACAACAACGCACACAACAGCAAGGAACTCTTCAACATCGTGAAAGAGCTCTCCAACCCCAGCGCAGGAAACAACGACATCACCCCATCGCAAGACCTCTGCAACTCCCTCGCCTCATACTTCCACAACAAGATCGCGGACATACACAGCAGTTTCAACAACCAACCAACGCACACCACGACCGACCAGCCACCCCCCCCCACCACCACCCTCCACACCTGGACCCCGATCAGCACAGAAGACACCATCCGCACGATGAACTCCATCCACTCCGGATCACCAACCGACCCCTGCCCTCACCACGTCTTCAACAAGGCCGACGCTGTCATCGCACCCCACCTGCGAGACATCATCAACACATCCTTCGAAACCGCCATCTTCCCCGAAAGCTGGAAACACGCCGAACTCAGCGCTCTACTCAAGAAACCAACAGCAGACCCCACCGACCTCAAGAACTACCGCCCCATCTCGCTTCTCCCGTTTCCAGCCAAAGTCATCGAGAAGACCGTCAACAAGCAGATGGCCGCCTTCCTCGAGACGAACGGATCCCTCGACCCCTCACAGTCCGGCTTCCGAGCCAAACACAGCACCGAGACCGCCCTCATCGCCGCCACCGATGACATCCGAGCCCTGATGGACAATGGAGAAACAGCGGCCCTCATCCTCCTAGACCTCTCCGCGGCATTCGACACGGTCTGCCACCGCACCCTAATACGGCGCCTCAGCAACATCGGAATCCAGGACAAGGCGCTGGAATGGATCATCTCCTTCCTCGACGGAAGAACACAGCGAGTCCGCCTACCACCGTACAAGTCAGAGGCCTCCGAAGTCATCTGCGGCGTCCCCCAAGGATCATCACTGAGCCCCACCCTCTTCAACGTCTACATGAGCCCCCTCGCGGCCATCGTACGCAAACACCACCTCAGCATCATCTCCTACGCCGACGACACCCAGCTGATCCTCTCCCTGACCAACAACCCCGCCGCCGCCAGAGCCAACCTGCACGAAGGGATGAAAGAGGTAGCCGAGTGGATGACGACCAGCCGCCTGAAACTGAACTCGGACAAGACGGAGGTCCTCATCCTGGGCCCTTCACCCTCCGCCTGGGACGACTCCTGGTGGCCTCCCGCCCTGGGCACCGCACCCAAACCGACAGACCATGCACGAAACCTGGGCTTCATCCTGGACTCCTCCCTCTCCATGACCAGGCAAGTCAACAGCGTCTCCTCGGCATGCTTCAACATCCTACGCATGCTACGGAAGATCTTCTGGTGGATCCCCACAGAGACCAGGAAGACCGTCACCCAGGCCCTCGTCACCAGCCGACTGGACTACGGCAACGCCCTCTACGCCGGGACCACCGCCAAGCTCCAGAAGAGACTCCAGCGGATCCAAAACGCCTCAGCCAGACTCATCCTCGACATCCCACGATCCAGCCACATCTCCGGACATCTGAGAGACCTTCACTGGCTCCCCATCAACAAGAGAATCACCTTCCGCCTCCTCACCCACGCACACAAAGCCCTACACGATCAAGGCCCGAGCTACCTCAACAGCCGAGTCAACTTCTACGCTCCCAAACGCCACCTCCGGTCAGCCACCCACGCCCTCGCCGCCGTCCCCCGCATCCGAAGAGCGACTACAGGGGGAAGGTCCTTCTCCTACCAGGCCGCCAAGACCTGGAACTCCCTCCCGTCCGACCTGCGCCTGACCCAAGACCACCTCTCCTTCAGGAAGAAGCTGAAGACCTGGCTGTTCGAGCAGTAGCGGCACCCCCCTCCCCAGCGCCTTGAGACCCTACGGGTATGTAGCGCGCTCTACAAGTATCACTGATTGATTGATTGATTGATTGATCCTTGCCGCGTGCCTCTCCCGAGAGTAAAAGACTCCGAGAGCCTACCATTAACAAGCACCTGGGCCAGTGGCTTCTCATAGAGGAGTTTGACCCAACTGATGAACACAGGGCCAAAACCGAACTTCGCAAGGGCCGCCCATAAATATGGCAACTCCACGGTGTCGAAGGCCATAGTAGCATCCAAAGAGACCAAAATGGCCGGCTCACGCAACGTCTCCGCCCTCGCTAGGACGCCATGAAGGCGACGTAAATACAGCGCGGTGTTGCGAGTTGGAATGAATCCGGACTGATCCGGGTGTATCAGGTCCCCAATCACTTTAATTAATCGATTTGCCAATAATTTCGCCAGGATCTTAGGTTCGGCATTCAAAAGTGATATAGGTCTATAAGAGGTACACAAGTCTCGGGGTTTCCCTTCTTTATAGATCACGACAATGGAAGCCAGTCTCTGATCTCGGGGAAGCGACCCATTCTCACGTGACTCCAGAAACATCGCGCGAAGATACAGCGCCATTTTGTCAGGACACAGCTTGTACAACTCGATGGGGATACCATTTGGGCCTGTAGCTTTTCCCGAGCAAATGGAGCGAATGGCGAGCGCTATTTCATCGGTGGAAAATTCCGCCTCCATGAGCTCTCTATCAGAATCAGACAAACTAGGCAGTGCGATATCTCTGAGCAAAAGATGCGAGTCCTCCTCAGGCCTGTCAGAGACTGGCGCATACACCGTTTGGAAGTGACATGCAAATCCCTCCACTATCTCCAGCGCATCAACCACACGCACACCATCCGCACTTTCAACAACTGGCACCACTCGACTCAATCTTTCCTTCTTATCCAGCCATGCAATCAATTTCCCGGCTTTATCACCCACATCGTACAGGCGTCCCTGTTGCTCGGGACTCATGGCTTTAGCAGAGTCTGTCACCAAGGCTCTATAGTCGGACTGTTTAAGATTCAAGACATGCACCTTTTCCTGCGTGACTCCGGAGTCAAGGTATGCCTCTAGGGCAGTGATTTCAGACTCCAATCTCACAACCTTCTCATTATTCCGTCTCTTAGCACAGGCGATCAGCGACAGTGTCTGGCCTCGAATCACAGTTTTGAAGGCCTCCCACCGCGACATAGATGAGGACACAGACCCCACAATTTCGGCAAAGTAGTTGTAGATAGTCTTGACTACACCCGCCCGGGTTTCAGGGTTCCGGAGATGCCAAGGATTGATCGGGGCGACCCGACCCCCGGCTCCCAGCTGGATATCAATAAGAAGCCATAGTGGGGAGTGGTCCGATATGCCTCTGGGCAAGTGTCGGACCTCTCTCACCGACACGGCCTGTGCAGCTGGCATGAGGACGTAATCAAGCCTCGCGAGGCTGCCGTGTGCACCAGAGTGAAAGGTGTATTGGGCCTGTCCGGGGTGTAGCATTCTCCAACAGTCAACAAGACCCAATGTATCCAAAAAGCTACCAAGCCAGGATTTCGATCTCGTAAGATCCCTGGGGGTTTACGACCCTCTCTACCACAGACAACAGAGTTGAAGTCTCCACCCACAACCAAAATCCCTTCGGGGATCTCCAACACCAATTTCCCCAAGTCAGCGAACGTCGTGGTTTGTAAACCCGGAGGAACGTAAACTGAGAGTATAGAAATCGTTTTCCCCTCCCATCTACCAGTAATGGCAGCATATCGCCCCTTATCGTCTAGGATAGTATCGACAACTTCCAAGGGGAGGGAATTTCTAACAAGAACACCAGTACCTCTTGATCCGGAGGTAAACCCAGAATGTGCAATCAGCCGATAACCCTGCCGGTTCATAGCGTGACATGTGTTCCCCACCAAGTGCGTTTCCTGTAATAGTACCACATCAGGGGAATGGCGTTTCAAGTACTGCAATACTATCCCCCGCTTTATCCTGTCTCCCAAGCCATTGATATTCCAACTTAATACTCTCAACCCCCTACCCCCATCCCATGAATGCTGGCGGAATCTCCCAAACATTAAGAAGGACACAAAAGTCGAATTGCACAATGATACGTAGCCTCTGCAACAACACAAAAAGAAAAAAGGAACCCCCCTCCACCCCCAGAGAACCCCAAACACGCATCCCCCCTCCCTGCACCCCTGTGGTAATTCAAAAAACCACCCCAACTTGCAGTGTGCCTGTCGCCCTGCCCCAGAAACTAATCTACAAAAAGAAAGAGGAACACCCCAAGAGGAGGAAGAGTCCCAATCCCCCCGCCGCCTCTGGGTGTATAGTCATTATAGTCACAGTAACCCAAGATTAAAACGAACCACTGCTGCAAAGTACATGAACTGGACACGCCGTTCCCCTTACTCCTCCTGTTCCGTCTGGCCGCCTTCCGCACCTCCAGGTGGCTCCGTCCGGTCTCGGTGTGTCGATAAAGTGTCTAGCCAGTCACTAGCCACCTCAGGCCGATCAAAAAAGAGTACTCGTTCGTTATGTTCAATCCTTAACCGGGCAGGGAAGAGCATGGCGTACTTCAAGCCCAAGTCTCTCAGTCTCCGTTTCACGGGGAAGTCTGGGTAGAAACTGATAGATGCATTCTCAAATTTCGTGGGGCCGTTGGTCCTCGATGCCTGCAAGATAGCATCCCTGTCCCTGAAATTAAAGATTCTGGCAATATTGGGCAGTGGTGGGGCGCCTGGTTTGTGTCTTCCGCCCGGAACTCTGTGGGCACACTCCACCGCGAAGAAATTGCTTAGGCCCTTGGGAGCGAGATGATTTGATATCAAATCTTCCACCAGGAGATCAGTCGATTGTTCAGCAGACGTCTCCGGAACTCCGATAATTCGTACATTGTTGCGCCTCGCACGACTTTCAAAGTCATCGAGCCGGCGGGCGAACTGGTCATTTGAGGTTCTTAAGTTCCGGACTTCAGACTGCAGTTCGGACACGTCGGCTGTAAGACTGGCAGCTTTGATGTCCAACGACTTGACCCGCTCGTTAGTTTTAGCCAAGTCCGTCCTAATCAAACTGACATCAATAGCCACTGTGTCAATCTTGGAGGCCAATGTCTCATACTGCAGGCCCATGGAGGATTTCACGCTCGCAATGGCGCCCATTATGTCTAGCAGTCAACTCTTCCGTTTCTGGGGAGTCACCTCCAAGGTCCTCCGGAGTTTTACCAGTACCACTGGGGGAACCTTTAGGGCAAGTATATCGATCCATGTTGTTGGATTGAGTGGCACCGCTTTGGGACGTGATCTTGACCGTCCCTCTATCGCTTTCAGATTTGCTCGCCATGTTGAGCTGCGCGCCCCAAAGGGGCTTTTGGGACCTGGTGCGAATGGCTCCTCACGGATAAAACTGTGAAAAGTCAAAAGACGGGGTGCCCTGTAGGAGCAGTCGATCAAGTTAGACCATGGGCCGGCAGGAACAAAGGGTAGCCGTCTTTCAGTAATCGAGAGCAGGAAAAACAAAACCGAAAGTACACCAGGGGCACCAGTCTTCTTCCAACAGCCGTTGTTGTTCAACTGCCCCCCGGGTATTCCGGATGCTCGAGCCCTGGGCTGTCTCTCGTTGTAGGCCTTCAGGTGTCAGAACTGAGTATTTCTGGTTCCCGGCGTCCAAATAAATTTTTGAAAAAAGCAATTAGTTCAGCAGGGTTATGTCCACAATAACCCTTCGTTCATATCAGGATCCGTAACAGGATAGATGTAGGAGGCGGCGAGGGTCTCGGGAGCTCTCAGCTCAAGTGACCATCTTGGATGTGCGCTAAGCTCCTCCCCCATCACTCCCACTTTTAATTGTAAAAAACATGGCGGTCTCAAATTTTCTTTTCTTGCCCCTTCTTGCTGGAATGCACTACCTTTGGAGCTGAGACTCACCTCCTCTTATCCTCACTTTAGATCTCTTCTTAAAACTCTACTGTTTCGTCAAGCCCATGGATAATCACTTTCTTTTAACATTCTCTACACTGCTGAATGTTTGTCCACCATGCGCTCACAACGCCATGAAACCGCTAGGTGTAAGTGCGCTATAAAAGTGTTTTTAACATAACATTTAACATAACAAGTGTTTCGTTCTTTTTTTGAACCATTTGACAGGGGAACAAATAAAGGAAAGGACGGGCAAGAGATGGTAAGTGCTGTCTCTTAAAAAAAAGCACGTGAGGAGTAGCGAGAAAGAAAGAGAGGGAGGAATAAAGAGAGAAAGAGGAGGAGGGCAGCTGCCAGAGGCAGAGCAGGAGAATTTGACACTTCTCTGTGCAGGAAGGAAAAGAGACAGTTTTTTTTCCTTCTCTGCCTGTCTCAGACTGGCCTCACTGCAGCATGCATAATAAAGTGCAGAGGGCGAACCTTACTACAGCATATCAAAGGGCAGAGGGCGGGTGGCCTGAGGCCTCTGAGACTGGAGGCAGATCACACGTAAAGTTCAGGGCCATTAACGGTAGCGCTTCGTGCGCTAATGGCACTGACAATCACAAAAGGGAGAGGGGAAATTCTTTTTGTCCCCTCGTCCCCCCCACCCTTGTCCCCCCGTGTCCCTCCCACTGCAAAATCTCGGGGATGTGTCTCCCGCGTTCCCCACTCTTCCTACGCCCATGGGAAGGACTGCTTCTGTGCGAGCTCAGGGAGGGGCTGCTGCAGCCTCTAGTTCAACAGAGAAGTGCCAGCAGCCCTTGCAAGATGAAAAAAAAAGTTATTGTTTTAATTAGGACTAGTCTTGCCGTCCCGGGATGCTTTTTTGAAAGTAAGAAGTAGGGGAATGGACTGAATACATTTTTAGAAGTAGGGGCACGCCGTGCCCTTCCGTCCCCGCCCACTTCTACCACTGGATTAATCAAATCTATCAGGACCCATTACAGTTATATCAACCTAACAAAACTTAAACCTACCCAACCCTCCTTCCCCTCCCCGCATGCTCGGTAACAGGTATTTATATTAGCATTTGCACAGTTCCATAACTTGTGTATGTGTATATCGCGGTTCCTCAGTCTGTCGTTGTTGAACTGTACAGTCCTGCTAAATTACATAATATAACCCATGGATAGTGTAAGGAGCCCATGTGTCCCATAACAGTGGTCCAAGCCCCAATCAATAGTCACTTTACGCCTTAGTAGGACAATATATCTATCGCAGCATATTCTTCTATCATTGCATTCCAGCTCAGCAAAATCTGTATTTTCCTTAGGCCTCTATATTCCTCCCTTTTTAGTTCAGCCTCCTCTGCTTTACCCCATCTCGTCACTTCCAAAGGCCAGTCCTGCAGGGACGGGGCCCTAATATCCTTCCATCTTGTAGTTATGGCTCTTTTAGCTAGAAGGAGTGCAAGATTGTCAAATCGAGAGGCGGCATTACCCTTCTTTTCACTGGGCCCTAGTCCCAGTATGCAGTATTCCAAGGTGTCATTATGGCGCACCGGGGCTATATCCGTCAGTATTGTGCATAACAGTCACCCAGTAGTGTCCCAGTCGAGGGCAATCCCATACCGTGTGTATCAGCCCCGCATTGGGTGCGTGGCAGTACGGGCAGGCATCATTTGCTCCCGGAGACATAGTGCTCAGTCTACGTGGGGTTAAATAAACTCTGTGTAGCAGCATCAATTGAATACATTTAAATTTAGGATTACGAGACACCTTCTTGGGGTATCCCAGTATAGTGTCCCATTCCTTGACTGTAAATTCACGACCTACGTCTCCTTCACACCTGTACCGTAACAGTCGTAATGATATCGCCGTCTCTGTCCGAATTCCTTAAGCTAGCCATTTTGTCAGGCGTGCCCCACTTCCCATTAGGTATTGCATGGTGAGTAGTGTATTCATGGTCGGTTCAGTGTCCTCCGGTGACCATGTAGTACGTATATATCTGGATATATGCGCATGTAGTTGAAACATTGTATTGGGGGCACTATGTATGTGCAAAAATGTTTCATGTGTCATTAATTCACCCTCCTTAAAGAACTCTCCTATCGTGGTGATGACCGCTCCAGTCTATGCTTGAATAGCACAGTTAGTGTTCATTCCCGACCGTGTAGGGATACCCAGTAGCGGAATAGTGGGGGCATATGGTGTCCTTTGTCCAGTGTATCTCACTGGACTCCTCCAGTAAGTAATGGCTAACTTTAATAATTGGGGTGTCAATGCCGGTAGGGGAGCCTGAGGTAGTAAGAGCCTGTGGATGACCCTCTTGTCCCTATCCTGCGATGTCATAGCCAACTCATGCAAATTACGTCCTGCAAGCCAAAATGCTAGCTACTGCAATTGGCTAGCGTAGCAATATGCATGCAAATCCGGAACTCCCACCCCCCCTGTTTCGTGGTTAACTGTAATTTCGCTAGGCTGATATGTCTGCGCCCTGTGCCCCATATTAAGTCTATTACCAGAGAGTTCAATACCTTAAAGATCCTCGAGGGGACAAGTACAGGTAAATTGGTGAAATAATAAAGTAGCCGCGACAGCAGTACCATTTTTGTGATGGCTACTCTGCCTGCCACCGATTGGGGCAGTGAAACCCAGAATTTGGCTTGAGATTTGAGAGCAGTGATCACGCGCGTCAAGTTGCCATCTAGAGGTCCATGACATTGTGATAAATCTGTATTCCGAGATACTTAAAAGTAGCAGGTGCTATGTGGAAGGTCCAGGGGCGGAACGTAAAGTGACCGCTTCTCGCAGAGCTATTAAAGAAATATGCATACGACTTGGCAGCATTAATAGCCAGGCCAGAAAGTTCTTGGAATGACTCTAACATGAAGGGCATGGGGTGGGGGTCTGCATCCATGTCTTTGATATAAAGGATGCGATCATCTGCGTATGCTGAGACAGTGTGGATGCACCACCTCGCCTTATTCCCTTACAGGCTGCAAAAGCACAGAGTCTGTGCAGTAGCGGCTCCAGTGCCAGGATAAATAGCAACAGCGATAAGGGGCAGCCCTGCCTGGTTCCCCGAGCCACCGTATATTGCCCTGAAATATGCTGACCCGTGCGCACTTGTGCGGTGGGGTTCGTATATAGTAAGCACACCCACACTATAAATTCATCAGGTATACCAAATCGTGCGAGGGCATAAAACATATAGTCCCATAGCAAGGAATCGAATGCCTGCCTCAGATCAAGTGATATGCAGCCTTCCTTAGTACCCGTGTCGAGTGTGCCCAACATGACCTGGTGTTGGCGTCTGATGTTTAGTGCCGTGTTCCTACCAGGTACAAACCCACATTGATCGGTGTGTATTAGTGTGGGGATAAACTGACCAAGGCGAGCGGCCAACAACTTACTCAGGATCTTATAATCCATATTAAGAAGCGATAAAGGTCTGTAGCTCAAAATGAGCAAACCATCCCTCCCGGTTTTTAATAAAGAAACCACTTTCAATGTAGTAGCTGGGAGTCAACCTTCTTCCAACGACTCGTGGTATATGCATTGTAAATGTGGAATCAGCAAGTCGGCATATACCGCATAAAATTCAACCGGTAGGCCATCATTCCCTGGGTTTTTATTACTTGACAAAGCCTTAATAGCCTGCCGGATTTCCGCCCCTGTTATTGGTCATGTTAATCCGTCATGTTGTTGTTGTGTGATTTGTGGTAAGCAGAACCCGTCAAACAAGGGTACAGAATCAGGGTCAGTAAGTCCAGGCATTTGACCACAAAGGTGCTCGTAGTAGTCCCTAAACGCGGTATTGATGTCTAATTGCGTGTTCACCACAACATCCAAAGTGTTCCTAATTTCCAATATGGGTGCGGGCGAAGCGGTGTTTCAAACCAATCATGCTAGTAATGGCCTAGACCCGTCAGCCTGTGTGTGTTGTTTCTGTGGGTATAGCCTGTGATCGACAACACAGAGCTCCTCAAGTAGTTCTTCGTATTGGATGTTAGCCTCCTGTAGCTGTGTCAATTGTTCATTTGTCCCCACAGCCTCCCCCTCCAGTGCAGCCAATTTACCCTCCAGTTCCGTAAGGCGTTCTATTAGTGCGAGACGAACTCCTGTCTTGGTGCTGATTGCCACTCCCCTAATGACCGTTTTAAATGCATCCCATTCCATCTGGCGGATTCTAGCAGACCACGTATTTTCCGAAAAATAATGGGCAATCACCTCCGAGAGGGCATTGCGGAAGACCTGATCTTCCAACATTGTGGGCTGTAGTTTCCAAGTCAGTATCAGGGTTGGAACCTTGCCACACTGTAGAATTTATTCCACCGGGTTATGGTCCGATAGGGTTCTTCCCATATGGAGCACAGAAGTAACGGACCCCATCAGGGTGCCAGAACATAGCAACCGATCTATCCGAGTGTGCAGTTTGTGTGGTGGTGAATGGAAGGAATACTCCCTAAACCCTGAATGCTTCGCCTGCCATGCGTCATGTAGATCCCACCCCTCCATAGACCCCTTGAGGGCCTCTGCTTGTTTTTTACTTTCTTTAGCATGTAATGGGGGGTGAGATCTGTCCAAGTCAACGTCTAAGACAGCATTAAATTCTCCCCCCAGCAGCCAAGGATATTCTTTCCAGTCTGTCAAGGCTGCTCCCAGTGTAGCTAGATATTTATCCTGGTCAATGTTCGGTGCATATATACAGCCCATAACCACATGACCCCCGTCTGAAAAGCCATGGAGCAACACATATCTGCCGTTGATATCTATTTTTTGCTCTAGGAGCCTGAAAGGGACATTATTTCGCACCCGCCCCCGATGGAAAAAGCTGCGTATGTTGTAGCAAACAGTTGCCCCCTCCACTTTCTCTGCAACTGGGCTGCCTCAGCAGCATTGAGGTGAGTTTCTTACAGATAAGCTATAGCAACTTTCCTTCTATTAAGTTGCGCCAGGACACAGTGCCTTTTATGGATTGAACCAATGCCCCTCACGTTCTAGGTACAGTAGGTATATTTGTTATGTAATCCCATTGTGGTGCAGAAAGCGTAGGTCATGTGGAAACCGAATCCCAGTAAACATAAATTGACTATGAGCCGAACGTGCGTTAACATGTAAATTTCACAACATTAGGTTCCCCATAAAACATCAAAGGACCAAACTTGAAACAGAAGCCAACATGGATTCTAAACAATGAATGCCTTATCGCAATCGCCTAGGGGGTGAAGGCCAGAACTGCGACAGATCGTAGAAACAACATATTGCCAATTTGAGAATGTCCTGGTTACTTTAGCACACTTCCCTATACAGCTTAGTTACACTAAACCTACTAAAGCAGTCACCAACAGTAGTATATATATTGCATAACCTCTGCATACTTTACCGCTCTCGGACGTCCTGGAACACCACATTAGAAGTCTCTGGCAACCTGAGCTGTAATCAATGGGAAAAGCGTTATGCTAGTTTCAGAGTCAGAGCGCACAGTATCCACATCCGATGAGTGCTCCGAGGTCGCAGCAGCCTGGACATTGTGAGCAGCCAACGCTGCCGCCGTCAGGAGTGCATCTTTCTGGCTATTCGTAATCTGTTTCGATGTTGGGCCAGCATCCACAGTGTCTGTATTACTGCCATATCCCGATCGGGGTAGTCCAGTTGTTCGTATCCGGGAGGCACGGCATAGCTGTCCCGAGGGTAGAGAAGTTTGAGCAGCCTCCTGTGTAAAAGTTATTTCAAGCCAATCCTTTGCTTACTCCGGGTTTTAAGAAAAAAAATGATTTTTGACCATAGACAACTTTCAGGCGAGCTGGGAAAAGCAGTGCATATTTCAAGTTGCGTGCACGTAGGTTCTTCTTGACTCCCAAAAAGTAGCTCTAGCCTTCTGAACTGCTGGGGTAAAATCCGGGTAAAGGGAAATTTTCCTGTTCTCAAAACGTATGGGAGCGTTCTCTCTGGCGACCCGTCGGATCGTGTCGCGGTCTTTGTAATGTAGTAAGTGTGCTATCAGTAGGCGGGGTGGTGCACCCGGCTGAGGAGGTCAGGGAGGCACTCGGTGCACTCTCTCCACACTGTACAAGGATGTTAGGTTCTCCATCGCTACATGGTCTGTCAGCTAGTCCTCTACAAACTGTGTGGGGTTGGATCCCTTGCTTTGCTCCTGTATACCAAGAAGCAGACATTATTGCGGCGGGACCTCCTTTCCGCATCGTCTACTCTGTCCTGCAAGCCCGTCAGTTGACGTTGAAATTGCTCGAGCTAAGTGGAGTGCATGGTTTGCTGCGGTATGAGATCATCCAGTGCCAGTTTATTCGATTTGACCTTGTCTGCAAGCTTTTTGTGGTCTGCTTGCAATAGGCCGAGATTGGTGGACATCGTACCCAGGCGCGCCTCGAGTGCCGTCCGTGAGTCTCGTATTTCTTTCAAAATTAAGTCCAGCTTAGCATCGTGGGGATCTGTTCCAGTGGGAGGTATCACATCATTATCCGAAGCATTGGATGGGGCAAATATGAGCTGCATCTCGCCATCCTCGGTCGCATCCGCATGCTTGTTCCTGGTGCGTCCCATTGTGCCATGGCGTCCGGCCGTCCATCTCTGCTCCAGGATGGTCACTTGGGGGATCACCAGGGCACAACACTTTGTGGTTTTATACACACAGGTAGGCTCAGGTTCTTGTCACACATAAACCGCGCCTGCAGACACGGTTCTCACAGGTCATGGGCTTTTAGTCTCAACGACGTGCTAGCTTCACACTCCCTGTGATCACTTTCGGGGATACTGATCACTGCACCACCAGCAAGCATCAGATCCGTCCCAGTGGTAGTAATATCAGTGCACCCCCAATCCAATCCCGGGTGCCCCTCTACAGCTAGGGCAGACAGCAGGTGGAGAGCGTCACTATTACCTGCACATGTGGTCGCAGGGGTGCAAACGATCTGGAGTGATTCTTGCAGCGGCACATTGATTTGCTCAATGAAGGTGAAGCACATACCAGAAAAGGCTGAGGCAGCATGCACAGAGCACCGCAATGCAACCCCAGGCAGTGCGTGGCCCCTGTAGTCAGCAGGGAAACAGTGATGCCGGCATAGGATCAGGGGTGCCCCCATGCAGGCACACGCAGCACTCCTCCTCGCTCAGGCTCACCTTGGGATCGCCAGTTTACGTCTCAGTCAGGGGGGGATTAAGCGCCCGCATTCTTCACACTCCGCAATGCCATAATCTCCTGTAAGTGTTCGCGCACACACTAGGGCGCCTCTCACCATCCCCCCCTCCCACGCCGGTCATGTTCGCAGCCGGCCGCAACCGCCATCTTGCCTGAAGTAATTGTCACAGCAGAAAGACTTCAATTACCATTTGCAACTCTGCCAGACATTTTGGAGTGCGTCTGAACTGAAGTACTTCAAGGCAAAGACTATTTACAGACTTAATTAAGCATTTCATTTGAATACACAGGAAACAAGTTATTCAAAGGAATAGTAGTATAGAAAGTGTGGAGCTTTTTTAACCCGTTATTGTTTAAAGGACAATTCATACAGATGGAACTGAAATAACACTGACAAAAGTGTTTTAAGGCATTTGTATCAATATTTGTGCCTATGTTCTCTTTAGTATTTGTTTTTATCACATTTTAGTTTACGAATCGTTTGTGGTACAGTTCGAGGCCAAACAGGTATGTTAATGATACATATCAATAAATGTAGTTAATGTAAATGCGCTATAACATTGGCTGGTAATAATCTTCTGATTACCATTGTGTTCTAGATTATAATTTTTTGGAGTGTTACATTTGGAAGTCGTGTAACAACGGATGCTTCATACAGAAGTTACTGATTCCGAAATTCTCACATAGATAGAAATCGGTAGGCTCTCTTATCAAGTATATGTTTTAAGAATATACTAACCAGGAATAACTTAAGTGCATGTATGATAAAGGTAATTATTTGTATTAATATAGAGTAATCGACAATTGTCCAGAAGCTCTCCTATGAATAGACAAACTCCTTCATTCTTCCCACCAGAGAGGCATTTCTGAGAGATAATCCAGCAACGCCAACAGAGATTCCTTGTTTTTCTTGTCTCTCACTCCCATCCCCCTTCCCCTAGGGGGTTATCGGAGCGGCAAGCATGTACTTTCCTTGCCATTCTGGTAATTACCGGAGGGATCTGGGAACAGTCAGCATCACAGAAGGAACAAGCTAGAGTGCAGGTGGGTGACCCCGTAACATTGCACACCGGAGCTCTTAGGCTCAGGCGGACCTTTAGGGAAGAGCTGTGCCAAGGGCAGAGGAGCTGCCCTGCTCTTTAAAGCCTGAGACAGCAAGCTGCTGCTCAGGGACAGGGAGATTGGGAAGAAAGGCTCCAGTACACTGAGACCAAAAATTCCAAACCTGGTGCCACCAGGGGAGTTGTAGTGCCTCAGCATTTTAGAGAGTTTCAATTCACATTGGCACGTGACATCCTGCTAGCTGGGCATCTTGACTAGTCAAAACTTGGAGCAGGTTTGTCAGCCACCTCTACTGGGCAAACATGTCCTAGAAGGTGATGGAGTTTTGCAACTCATGTGCCACCTGCCTAACCAGTGGCAAAGCCTGTGACCAACCAAAGGCCCACTTATTTCCACTTCTAGTGGTTGGGGTACCCTTTTAAAGGGTTAGGATTGACATTGTCGGTCCCTATGACCCTCCAACAGCATCAGGAATCAGTGTATGCTGGTAGAAGTGGATCATGCTACCAGGTATCCTGAGTCAATTCCCCTTAGGTCTATCACTGCTGCTGCAGTGGCTAGGGCCTTCATTGGTATATTTGCCAGGGTGGGTTTTCCTAAGGAGGTGGTGTCAGACAGAGGTACAAACTTCATGTCTAGCTACCTGAAACACGTGTAGACTGAATGTGGAGAGACTTACAAGTTCAGTACACCATATCACCCACAAACTAATGGCCTGGTTGGGAGATTCAACAAGACCATTAAAGGCATGATCTTCGGACTCCCTTCTAAGGGGAGAAGGGAGGAACTTTTGCCTTGCCTGCTTTTTGCTTCTAGAGAAATGCACAGAAGGGAGTAGGTTTTTCCTCCTTTGAATTTCTGTTTGGCCATCCTGTGAGGAGACCACTTTGTCTGGGTAAGGAATGCTTGAAGAGATCTCTCCATGGCCCTATACATGATATTGTGGACTATGTACTAGGCCTATGTTCCAGGATGGCAGTGTACATGGATATTGATAACTAGAAAGGATGAGATTGCCCTTGTGTGGTAGTGTCGCTTACTAATTCCGGTGTATAGTTGTATGTAGTATGCCAATCTGTTGGTGCTCAAAGGAAGAAGGGTCATCCACCTTCAGCATAAGTGACCCAAGAGGATCACACAACTAATTTACGACAAGCCCGAGCACATATACAATATCATTTGCATTTATGCAGGATAATATAAATCACAACAATAGTATATGACAGTTTGTCTTTTAGACAGATTCAGTCTGATATCCAAGATAAGAGGAATAGCACTTTCGTACTAAGACGTGTTTCCGAGTCTATTCACCGGCACCCCATTATGGGGTGCCGGTGAATAGACACGGAACCCCGATGGGATGCCGGTGAATAGACCCGGAAACAGGTCTTAGTACGAAAGTGCTATTCCTCTTATCTTGGATATCGGGACTGAATTTGTCCTACTTGCAGTGCACGACCACTCACGCAGATTTAGCAATTACTGAAGGAACGAAAATTTTGAAGTGAACGGAACTAAACAATTATCCCTGCCCTCTTGGCCGGGACGGAATTATAACCGGTTCAAAGGCTGACCACCCAACCACAAGGTCAATTAGCCCTGAGGAAGTCGTGGCTCACTCCCAGGTGACGAAACACATGTTGTCTGGACCAACAGAAGAAAGAACATTAAAAGACAAACTGTCATATACTGTGTGCTCGGGCTTAGAGTACATGGATATGACATGCAAAAACCTTGACGTCAGCAAGCTATCCGACAAACGAGACGCCACTCGCTGTTGCTGAGCCGACATCCTTTCTTGCCATCCCGCCGCCGGATTTCCTGAGTCCCCGCTCTACATCCAGACAGGGACGCCCATCTCACTCCATCATTTACAACGCGCCCTGCTGTATTATTCGGGCAGGGAGATCTTTTAATGTTTCATCGACAGGGACGCTTAATCCATTATCTACAACGAGCCTTGCCGAACCTTTCGGGCAGGGAGATCTTTTAACCATACTACCAATCATCTTTGGAGTACCCAAAAAAAACAACTATCTTTATCTGAACATCTCCCCTTAAATTTAAGGGAGTTCTTCCTTTTTAATATTTCACCGTTAAGAGCTCTGCTAAATAATTGTGGGCAGAGAGATCTTCCAAATACATCGATAACTTTATGAACAACGACGAAAGTTGAATATCTATACAGTACTTATCTACCTGAGCTATCCGGCGGGCGGGATTTATCAACCCATTTTTATAAAATATAAGGATACATCACCTAACCAGAACAGATTTGGACATCAACTGAGCATTCCATCAACTTTTGATGTCATAATCTCGAACATTATTTAGCTTGTGTGGCTACTCCAGAAGAAGGCGCTGGTTCGCCGAAACGCGCGTAGAGACACTAATTGCCACTTCCAGTTTTTTAATTGATTTCATATATGTTGTCATTGATTGTCACAAATGTATGTTTGTCTTAAATCCAATAGATAAGACAAGATTTTACTGATGTTTATTGTTCTCCTTGTTTTAAACTATTCGTATGTTGTGTTTTTACATGATTTAAAATAAAAAGACATATATTTTCCTAAGTAACTGTAGCCATTTGTCCATTAATACAATCGAATGTCTAGATGTGAGTTGCCTAGGTTGTTTTTTGTCATACAGTTTATTTCCCTGGCCTAGGAACTATTGTATCCGAATCTTCAGGGGGTCCTTGTTAAATACACGCGATAACCTTGACGTCAGTCAAGAGCTTCAAAAACTCTGGTATGACCAAACGGCTAAGAGGAAGTGAAGTAGTGATGCACACAATGAATTTAAACCCTGTGTATCTAATGTACACAAACTTTAAAGTATTTCCTGTGCACATTGCTAGCAGGGCTCCATCCTGTCTCTGCTGCTAGTAGGTCGAAGAGACCAGAACGACTGCTCTGGATGCTGAATGCACTTTTGCGCCATAAGGCTACATGGTAAACACTTTAACTTCTTTCGATAAAAAATCTAAGACCATACAAATTTCATACTATAACATTACTCTAAACTAAAAAAAGCAAAATACAATACAGAAACAAACGTTTTTCTTAGCTTCATAAGAATGTTCACAAATGTTAAATTATCACATATGTGAAGTTTTTCTGGTCTCTTCAACATGGCCAAAAGGCTGCCATAGTGGAGTTCCAACCCTAGAAGGTATTGGTGTTGAAGCATGTGGCACCTAGGGTCCCCAGGACAAATGCAGTTGTCCCTATCCTATCCTTGAAAGGAAAGGGGAGGGCATCTATTTGGTTCAGTTTGGCACTAGAAGGAGCCCCATAAGGGTCAGCCATATTAACTGCCTAAAACTTTTCCACAACAGGGCTGAAGTGACTATGCTTATGGGCGCTGATGATGATCAGAAAGCAGAGTGAACGTTTCCCTAACCTCCTCCCTAGCAGCCCCAAAGAAGGGTCAGTAGGTGGAGTGGTCTATGCAGAAACCCTCTCAGCACAATATGCTGGGCTCTTCTCCTTACCCCCTTTTGACACACACTGGTGTACCCCTGGAAGCAGCTTGCCTGTCAACAACAAGACCTATGGGTAGTCTGACCATGTTAAGGGGAGCTTCAAAGCTAAAGTCAGCAAGATGTTGGAGATAGGGATTATTGAACCCTCTGATAGCCCCTGGGCTAGCCCAGTGGCCTTAGTGCCCAAGCCTCATTCCACGGGTGGGAAACCAGAAATGAGGTTTTGGTTGGACTGTAGAGGTCCCTGACACCTTCCAAAGGTTGATGAACCAAGTCCTTGCAATTGGTTCTGTAGGGAAGTGCAATATTTCTTTTTAAATCTCTTTGTCCCCTGTTTGACTAGGATTTGCCAAGTAAATGGTACAGCACAACAGGTTAACAAGAAAAAAACATAAGCTGACACCAAAAAAATGAAATTCAACATGTTATATTATCTATTATATGTAGTGGAACAGTGCAGAGAATGACATATCGAGACAACACAAAGGATTGTCATGTAACTTATACAGATTAACAAGGTGTATTAAAACTGAAAAACATTAAATACGAAAGACATAACACAGGTGAACATAAATTATGCAAATCACTCAGTAGGGTGTCTGTTGGAAACATATATATGTTTGAGCATATATCCTCATGGCTTGGATGTGATGTATGCCCAACAAGAGTAGGGAACACCTATAATTATCGTTGATGTTTTGACCCATTAAAGTTGTGTGTTCCTAACAAACATCACCACGGGTCTTCATCAGAACTAAGAAAAAGAAAAACAGCCTGTGTATTAAAGGATAATGTGTGTCAGTGGTATGAATTAATCAAAGTGTATGATAAAACAACTGTGAAGCGTATTCAAATTCACTGCATACAAATTTCACCTGGTTAAGGTGCAGGCAGCCTCGTAATAGGCCCCTAGATCCAACAATGAATGTTTTTTCCACAGTTAAGTGGCTCTTTGGTTTGTGAGAGGACTTAAGTGGTAAAGGGGTATATTTATATATAAGATAGGTAGAAGTGTTGAAAGGCGAACGTGTGGTAAAGGCAGGTATTTAAATGGCCTTGCCTTGTACACCTAGTGAGTCTTCCTCTGAGAAGGTATGAAGTTACAGTCAATGTAGGAGCAGAGCCTATAGTTAGATTCCCATGAGGGTACAGAATAATGGCTAGTACCTCAGAGATCTGAAGTGGATTCTCTGTAGAAAATATTAGTGGGAGGAGATTAATTAGCGCTGTAGTCCCTGTAACGACTATAGCAAAAGTTCATCTTCAGCGATAGTGTCTAAAAATAGCTCACTATGTCGGGTACACAAGGGCGAATGAATCACTTCTCACCAGCCAAGAATTCCACAAATGAACCGCCGGGAGACCGATTACAGAGTCTGCGGTGTCAACGTGCAAGCTCGGAAGTCGTCAGCGTTGAAGAGCAGCGTTCAGAAAATCAGCTGCTGCATCCTGGGTGATGGGAAGGAGCACATCAGTCAGGCACCGAGTTATGGCTGCCATGCAAACCATCCGGGAATGTAAACAGTCTCACTCTAAAACCCAATACACTAAAGGAGCTGAGAAGCGCATTTCCCATTCAGTGTGCCCCAGTAGCTATTCCCTAGCTAGGGATACAGCTTACAGCGTACTTACCGAGCACCATAACAATAAACTACTCCACTTTACTTTGTCACATCAGGGAAGACCTGCGCCGGTGGTGTCCATACTACCAAAGATACTTTTTCTTTTTCAGACCCTCCTGCTGGAACCACCCCCAGGTGGGAATCAGTGTTTACAAAGCTGTCTCCAGAAAGAAATGCCATTAACATGCGGTTGTTACAACGACCGCGTTGTTACTAAGCAATCCATTACGTCGCAAGTCATTACTATGATTTGCAGTAGGGGGCGCACTGGTATTGGATTTTAAATCCAACACCTACCCTGTTATTGCACAAACTGGAGTAGGAATAGTAAATAATACTATTCCTAAATCCAGCACGCCCCCTACTATCATTGTAATGACTTGCGATGTAATGGTTTTGCGTAGTAACACGTGGTCATTGTAACAACCGCATTGTTTAGCATGTCATCAAATCGCATGTGTTGTAAGGAGGTATACTCCCCCAATTACAGCAAGAGTTGGAAAATTGTATTTGGGCTGACAAGAGACCCCGAATGCAGCGTGATCTGAGCTACAGGCCCCCGGGGGAGGGCAGTCTCGGAATCCCAAGTCTCCAGGATTACTACTGGGCGGCCCAGATTAAAGCGTTTGTGGAATGGTCATGCCCAGAATCCGAAAAGCATTGGCTTTTCATGGACAGGGCAGTGGCAGGGCAGTGGAGAAGTGTGGCTCACTGGTTAGAGCAGGCAGACCCTGAAGCAGAGATCAGACCCGGGACCAGGGTTCAATTCCCAACGCGGCAGGGTCTTGAGCTCAAATGTCCATGGACTCAATAATTCTCGCTTTGGTGCCTGACCTAATCATGGGTTCACACTCTGCAACTCTGGGCATTAAGCTTGCTTAATCTCCACAACGCCCCCCCCCCCCCGCGGGAGGCCTGGCTTTCACCTTGGGGATGCCCTGTAGGGGCTATCTCACAGGGAAAAGCCAGGACGGGTTCCCAAGGCAAGGGTTCCCAAGGCAAGCGCGGAGATACCCCTTCGGGGGTCGATTAAGGCTCATTTCCTGCCAGAACCAGCTAGGCCTAAGAACCTTTACCTCTTGTTTGAAACAGTAGCGGCGTGGGATAGGATAGCGGAGAAAAGAGTTCTCACCACCTTCCAGTCCCTATTAACTCCCATTGTGCAAACCTCAGCTTTTTCCCCTGAGATGGAGGTGAAGACCTGTACGTGGCGGTCAAGGGATTGTTGCAGGTCGATTGGACACTTCTTCGATGAGGAGGACCCGCTATCCTTTGAAGATTTTTGTTCCCAGCAGGCACTCCCTGAAATGGAACGGTACCGTTACCAGCAAATAAGACACTGGATTTTGCACTCTAGTGTTCGCTCGCATACGCAGCGTCACCTCACCACATCCGAGAAGTGTCTGTCATCAAAAACTAATGACACCCACCTCATATCACATACATGCTGCTTAATAAGACGAGCCGCAAAACCTCATAAATCTCAGAGTCAAAAAAGAGGGGACCTAGAATTAGGGCGCACACTTACACAATGAGAATGGGGGGACGTATACTACACAACTAGATACACAGTGTGTAACCTTTCGAGTATAGAGACCGCCACCAAAGTAACAACCTACTGGTATCTCACTCCCTCTAGACTTCACAGGGGCAACCCGACAAGAGATCCCTTGTGTTGGCCCGGATGTGGATTACCCAGTACCCTGACGCATATATTGTGGGAATGCCCCCAACTAACCCTCTATTGGTCGCAGGTACTCAAGGATATTGATACCCATTTTGACATAGAATTGCCTTGTTTTCCAGCATACGTTTGCTTAGACCTACCGAACGCTCTCACATTCCCTCTTAATTCGCGTAGAGGACGTAAAATAGCACTGGTCCTGGGGGCGGCCCTTCAAAATATCCTCGCACACAGGGGAACGACCCACCTGTCTACCCACATGGGTTGGTTGCACCGGATGTGGCACATTCTTGGCATGGAGCGGATCTACCTCACCCTTATTAACCAAAGCGCTTCATTCCCTGCTCTCTGGAAAACTTCCTGGGGCTGCTTTCCATTGAATTTAGAGAACTCACTTGCGCCAAATATTTGCGACTTTTACGACTCATGGAACTGACATTGACTGTCCCCTAAAAAGCGACACACTGGGTTTGTGTCGGTCATCTGACAATGGTGGGGGAGGGACATTGGGGGGGGGGGGTTGTTAGGAATTGTTGTTATAGTTAGGTCTAATAGCTGCTCCCACTATTGTGGGATGTCACAGGGCATATTTCTATCATTGCTGCGTTTATTTTATTGTAACCATATAAAACAATAAAGAAATGTAAACATAACTACGGAAATCTGAGTAGACATCACACATGGAATACTGATAGTTGCAGAGCCACATACGGGTGAATCAAACTATATAACATATGTGTTAAACTGTGGTTATCTGTTCAAAGTCACATATCAATTATCATTATAAAAATCTCAATAAACATGCCTAACATCAGTTTTCTACCAGTAATTATAGTAGGTAATCAAGAGATAATTCAACAAGTGTTTAGAAGAGATGCTTGTCTTGATATTTCCTCAGACTCACTTAGCCTGTGGTTTACTGCACCAAGTCCTTGCTGGGCTGGAAGCTTTTAGAGCAGCATATCTTGACGATATTGCTGTCATTAGTTCCACCTGGCAGGATCACCTGATCCACCTTGGCAGAGTTTTTCAGGCCCTGGAGACTGCAGGCCTCACTATCAAGGCATCCAAATGCCAGATAGGACAGGGCCCAGGGCCGCCTGGTAGGTGGAGGCCAAGTTCAGCCCTTACAACCCAAAATCCAGGCCATTCTGGATTGGGAAGCTCCAACCACCTGAACCCAGGTCAGGGAATTCCTTGGCTTGACTAGGTATTATCGGAGGTTATTAAGGGGTTATGGTTCCATTTTGGCACCCATATATGTGTAAGAGTGTGAGGTCCGAGCGCACTGCCGTTCCTTTTGTGCTTTATATTTTTGATATGCCACTTTCGTCAATTTCAGAGCGTGCTAAACAGAGTGGCGCCTTTTGTCGTAGGCGTCTTAACTGAAAATCACAATGTAGTGCTTCCCATCAAGGCGTGAGAGCATCCCCTGGTGCACAGCTCAAAGATACTTCTGGCTATCCCAGAGTTCCTCCAAAATTCACTCCAAAAACAATATTTCACTTATTGCGAATTTATTTCATTCATAAGTTTTCAAAAGTTCATATTTCATTTGCAATTGTTTTCTTTGAGATTGAAATCACTTTAAATCAAACGCCAAAAGTTGTGCATTATTGAAGAACTTTGAACATGAGCACATCTGATTGTCCCTGATGAAGGTCGACTATGTCCGAAATGCATTGGACTAATGGATTTAAAGTGATTTCAATCTCAAAGAAAACAATTGCAAATGAAATATGAACTTTTGAAAAACTTCTGAATGAAATAAATTCGCAATAAGTGAAATATTGTTTTTGGAGTGAATTTTGGAGGAACTCTGGGATAGCTAGAAGTATGTATGAGCTGTGCACCAGGGGATGCTCTCACGCCTTGATGGGAAGCACTACATTGTGATTTCCATTTTGGCACCCCTCACAGACCTCACCTTCAAGAAAATGCCTTAAAAGGTAAACTGGACAATTAGTTGTCAAAAGGCTTTTGACACCCTGAAAGAAGCAATGTGCTCAGCACCCATTCTCAAAGCTCCAGATTCACTCTAGACAATTCATTGTGTGGACCGATGCCTCTAAGCAAGGAATAGGAGGGGTCATATCCCAAACCAACGATCGAAGCCATGACTAGCCAGTTGCTTTTATAAGCAGGAGTTTACTCCACAGGGAACAGCATTGCAGTGCAATTGAGAGGGAAGCCTTTGCTGTGGTTTGATCCCTGAAGAAGTTGAGACCATACCTGTTTGGAACTAGGGGTCATATGTAGGTAACAGGGAAATACCGATTCCTAAATACTGAATTTTACACATTCGGTATTTCAGATGTAGGTAAGAATTCGGTAAAAAATACTGAATTCTTAATATTTGTTGTTACCGAATCGGTAATTGAGATTCGGTACTAATGAATACCTACCCATTCATTCCTATTGGCTTGGAGGCCCATAGGAATGAATGTGAAGACATTCTGTATTACAGATTCGGTATTATCGAATCAGTAATACCGGGACGAATTTCAAGGGTGCCAGGGTGTCCAAAGGACACCCTGTTGCACCCCTGAAATGTGCATGTGTGCACATGTGGCACACATGCATGCCCTAAGGGCATGGATGTGTGCCACATGGCACATTTCAAAAAGCAAAAAAGTGCTTTTTGAGAAGAAATCGCTATTTAACACCAACTTAGAGTTGGTGGTAAATAGCGATTCCTTAAGGCTGAGGTGCACTATTTTAAGTGCTACCTACATTGCATTTAAGGAATCGGTATTACTGATTCCTTAAATGCAAGGCCATAAGAAATCGGTATTAAGGAATCGATATTTACTGATTCCTTAATACCGAATACTTCCCTATATCACAAATGCCTAAATACCGGTCGGTACCAGTATAATTTAATGAATTTCACTGTTACCGACCTTTATTGGGCCACCTACATATGGCCCTTAGTTCCTTGTTCGAACCAACCACAGACCTCTCAGGTGGCTTATGCAGATGAATGGTAAAAACCCAAAACTTCTGAGGTCGTCTATATCCCTACAGGGAATGGACTTTACAGTGGAACACCAATCTGGGACTGGCCATGCCAAGGCAGATAGCCTTTCCAGGCTCTTCTATTTAACCCCTTCGCAGCGGGGCTAACTTCCCCACAGCGCGGGGGGCCGCGCACGGCGCCGCTGTGCTCATGACGAGCCCAGGCTCGTCATGCAGCACGGTGCTCGTGTGCTGGTGACGGGCCTGTGCTCGTCATGACCACGCCCGCGCAATGGAACGCTCAGCACAGCGGGGAAATTAGCCCCGTGTGTGAGCGTTCCACGGCTCATGACGAGCCTAGGCTCGTCACCAGCGCACGAGCACCGTGCTGCATGATGAGCCTAGGCTCGTCATCAGCACAGAAGGGGTTAAAAAATGAAGACTCTCTTGGGAAAGGTTAGTCTCATACTCTTTCTGTTGGGTGGGTTGTGTAGGAAAGTACCTCTTTTGACATGGCTACCCCCCCACTTTTTGAGGCCTTACAACCCAAGGTGTGGTGCACTAAACCCATGTTAGAGCATATCCTTGAGAGTGGGTAGGTCCCAGTGACATCTAAATACACCCTTAGATATTTCCAGGGCACAGGGAAGCCATAACGAGTACATGGGCTAGACACTTATCCTTAGGAGTTCCCGTGCTAAATGATGGCTTCACTGTACCTCAAGATGTTCACAACGTCTATGTAGTATTACCCACATACAGTCACTTACAGCAGGGGGTCTGCTTGTGCCCAGTCATGAGTTGCCATTGTCGAGTCACTTTCTTGAGGAAGAAGCAGGACAATTACCCCCTTATGTCTCACCTGTTCTTTGCTTACAGTCCCCGAGAGATACACAACTCATGGAGACCGACGGTCCCTTTAACAAAGACTGTGTTCCCGATAACGCCGTGACCCATGTGAGTAGATCACATGCTTTCGGGAGGGGGCCAATGATCACTAGGCTGTTTTCTCTACTGTGATAGATAAACCTTAGGATCCACTTGGTGACGGTACGGGTGTACGCCCCTAAACCCCTTTCCCCAATAGAGCATTGTCGAGAGAGAGGACAAAACCCTAAACTCTCTTTCTTTTCTTTATTTTATTCTTTTGCTTCAAGATTGTGACCTCTGCGCAAGTACGCTTCCCTGACGGTAAGGAGAAGAAGATCAAGCCTGAGAGGCTGATAACCCTCATACGCCCTGAATACGAAGGAGAATAGACTAAGACTATTTATGTTTGTTTAAGACTTAATCAATAAATCCTCTCTAAACCCCTAAAACCTTCTCTGGACTCCATGTGTGTAACGACACATGGTGTCAGAAGTGGGATGTTCTGTTGTAGACGAATCTAGGGCTCTAGTGTAACTTTCCTCATTCATACCCGTATATAGGTATAACTCATCATATCCTTATATAGGCATCAGAATCATAACCATATTTAGACACAACCAATGTGGTCCACGGCACGGCTACTTACACAGATTCCTAGAAATCACAACGAGTTCTTGGAGAGACCAAACCTCCAGCAGTCCGGGACTTTCCCCTGCTTCTGTATTGATTTGTCCTAGAACTCCTGGAGTCCTAAATGAACTGTGGGTTCTTAGTGACGTATTATGTCCAACCTTACGTCAAACTCGGCACCTTCCAAGTATAAATATACCGGCATCTGCCCTAGCAAAACACATGGTGGTTTGGAGCAGATCGACTGACTACTTGCCCAACGCCCTGCTGTAGCGAGTGCCGAAGGAAGCCGACCCTCCAGGTGACGCACTGAGAGAGACGCTGTCTTTTCTCTTGCCGAAATATCCAGCTCCGGTGTTTCCCGGCTACCTTGCGGGTTACTGGGAGATCAAGTACGGAGCTGATTAGACCCTTTGAGAATTCTTGGATAGATTCTTGGCAGAAACTATTTAACATAAACTAAATCTCACTTACTCCTTCCCATGTACTAGGCTTAGGTTAGGTACACCGGGGTAGGTGTATCTTAGAAGCACCAGTTGAGTACGTTTAGTCATCTTTTATCATTGTATGTATTTTATCCATTTTAAGTATCTTATGGCTTAGAAACCATATAAATGCTTTTACAGTATTATTTCATAATACTCTTTTTACTGTACGCACTTTACTTTATGACAAGTATTGGAGATGAGGAGAAGAAGATTAAGACTTATTCAATAAATCCTCTCTAAACCCCTAAAACCTTCTCTGGCCTCCATGTGTGTAACGACACATGGTGTCAGAAGTGGGATGTTCTGTTGTAGACGAATCTAGGGCTCTAGTGTAATTTTCCCGATTCATGCCCTTATATAGGTATAACTCATCATATCCTTAAACAGGCATCAGAATCATAACCATATTTAGACACAACCAATTTAGTCCACGGCACGGCTACTTCCACAGATTCCTAGAAATCACAACAAGTTCTTGGAGAGACCAAACCTCCAGCAGTCCGGGACTTTTCCCTGCTTCTGTATTGATTTGTCCTAGAACTCCTGGAGTCCTAAAAGAACTTCGAGTTCTTAGGTGCATGGGGACACATCGCACGTTTATGTCCATATGTCCATCAAAAAAACAAACAGAAGAACCCATGGAGATCAATTACTTTCCCCGCCATGTCCTATACACTGAAGAATTCGGCACAGGATTTTATGTAAGTCTAGTCCTGGATGGGGTTTGTGTTCAATCCCTTCTTGATCCCGGATGTCGTCAGTCAGTCATTCAGGGCCACCTCATTAAACCCAGTGACATTCTTCCCCATCGCCTTATACCTATTAAATGTGTACTTTGGGATGTTAAAACATATCCAGCAGCCCGCATAAAGCTACGTCTACCAGACAACCGGGTTCTAGAGGCCATTGTAGGCGTCCTTCCATACTTTCCTGAAAAACGGATCCTAGGAACAGATCACCCAGAATTCATGGAATTACTACGTACAAAACTCCAGAGGGCACCAAGTAAACCTGTATTCCTTAGCCAGGCCCCTTGGCAAGGTGATAGGAGCTCCAGATACGTCCAGAGAAATGATCCCACTCTACAAGCAGCTTGGTGGCAAGCTACTCCCCAAGTCCTTTTCCTTCCAGAATTTATCATAGACAATGACCTCCTTTATAGAGTAGGATCAGCAAATGCCAACAAACAATTACTGGTACCCACAAGTTTTAGGGAACAGGTTATGTTTTTTGCATTGTCATCTGGTAGCTAGCCATGTTGGGGCACAAAAAACTAGTCAGGCCGTCCTGGACCATTTCTATTGGCCGGGTATCCATGCACAAATCACTAAGTACTGTCAAGAATGTGAAGTATGCCAACGGAGAAATCCTTACCATCACCCAGCAATTCCCCTACAACCTCTACCCATCATAGGCAAGCCATTCAGTCTAGTGGGAATGGATCTTATAGGTCCATTACCTAGATCCAGGAGAGGCAATCAATATGCCCTTGTCGTCATTGACTATGCAACCCAGTATCCGGAAGCATTTCCCCTGAGAACCCCCAACACTTCCTCTATTTGTGGAAAGCTGATTGAACTTTTCTCCAGAGTCGGATTTTCTGATTAAATCCTAACCAATCAGGGTACCCCTTTTGTTTCAAAATTAATGAAACAAGTATGTAAAAGTCTAGACATTGCGCAAATCAGAACCTCCGTATACCGCCCGCAAATTAATGGCCTCTGCGAGCGCTATAACGGTACCATTAAGCTCACCCTAAAAAATATGATGACAGAGGAAGGACCAGGCTTTTACCCTTAGCACTGTTTGTTATCCGTTGTCAATAGCAAAGTAGCCTTGGTTGTTCTCCTTTTGAACTCCTTTACGGTCACCAACCGCGTACTCTCCTGGAAATGACACGGGAAGCCTGGGAAAAAGAAACACCAGAAGAAACCCAGGCCCTGTTGGACTACTCCAAATGATTAAGGTCTAGTTGGCCAAGTTAAGGGAGTTCGCCCATACCAACCTCGAGAAGGCAAAAGGACGACAACAAGTCTTCTATGACAAGTTTAAAAAGTGGCGCCATTCACAGGTGCATGATTGGGTCTTGGTCCTCCTTCCAGCTGCCATATCCAAACACCAAGCAGAGTGGAAAGGACCATATGAAATCATTGAAAAAGTGGCTTAACCTCATATCGTTTACAACTATCCCGAAACAAAACAAAAATATTTCACATTAATTTGCTTAAAAAGTGTTTAGGAACACCTCCCACCAAAATATGCCTAGCCGAAACCAACCAGCTGAATACTTCCACCACTGAGGCACTTGATATCAATCCAGAACTTCAAGTAGGCCAAAATGAAGCACTACTATCCTTATTGACTGCCTTTTCACCTATTTTTTCCGATAATCCCGACAGGACTCACTTGGTCCAACATACAATATCCTCCATACCTGGGAGGGTCATCAGACAGTGCCCGTATCGCTTCCCTGCGGCTCGAAGAACCATGATAGAGACCGAGATTCAGAACATGCTCAAGGCAGGAATCATACGCCCTTCCAAAAGTGACTGGTCGTCCCCAATAGTCCTTGTGCCCAAACCGGACGGTTTGGTGAGATTCTGTATAGACTTTGGAGCGGTCAATTCCATCACTCAGTTCGATTCTTATCCTTTGCCAAGAGTGGATTATCTGATCGAACAGTTGGGGGAGGCCAAGTATATAACAACATTAGACTTGACCAAGGGATACTGGCAAGTTCCTCTCTCCCACCAGAACCAACATAAGACTGCTTTTTCCACACCTTCAGTTCTATACGAATTCACCGTCCTCCCTTTCGGACTACATGGGACACCCGCCACTTTTCAAAGGCTGATGGACGTAGTTCTGAAACCACATCAGCGTTATTCATCCGCTTATCTGGACGATATAATTATATATAGCCCTACTTGGGAACAACACCTTCTACACTGTCAGGCTGTGTTTGATGCCCTACTAAGGCCGGGCTTCACATTAACTCAAAATAATCCAAGATGGCCTATCAGAAAGTCTGTTATCTAGGCTACCTCCAAGGGCATGGTATAATGGAACCCCAACAAGAGAAAAAAAAGGTCATCACAAACACTCTGTTTCCCACTACGAAAAAGGAGGTAAAAGCTTTCCTAGGCCTATTAGGTTATTATAGGCGATTTATTCCTCACTATTCTCAGATTGCGGCCCCCTTTACCAACCTCCTCATAAAAGGAACAAAAGACAATGCTTTGCAACCCCCTGATTTAAGTACCCTTCAAGCCTTTCGGGAGCTAAAGAAGGCTATTACATCCAGTCCTGTTTTAGTCTCCCCTGGCTTCACACGTCCCTTCCTTCTCCAAACCGATGCTTCAGAAATAGGATTAGGGGCAGTGTTGTCCCAAGAAGACAGGGAGGGCAACGAGAGACCTATAGCTTTCATCAGTCGCAAACTCTTCCCCCGCGAAAAGCACTACGCAATCATTGAGAAAGAGTGCCTCGCGGTGAAATGGGCTATTGAAAAACTGTCTTATTATTTGGAAGGTGCACCCTTTTTTCTCTACACTGACCATGCTCCTCTCCAATGGTTGGCTCGTAACAAAGGTAACAATGCCAGGATACTTCGCTGGTTCCTCGCATTGCAGCCTTATTCCTTTGAGGTCAGACATAGAAAAGGCAGTAACAATGCCAACGCTGACTTCCTGTCCCGAGTCCCACAGTTCCCCGAACCTGAACTGTCAAGGGGGGTGTGTGTCATGAGTTGCCATTGTTGAGTCACTTTCTTGAGGAAGAAGAAGAACAATTATCCCCTTATGTCTCACCTGTTCTTTGCTTACAGTCTCTGAGAGATACACAACTCATGTAAGCAGACGGTCCCTTTAACAAAGACTGTGTTCCCGATGACGCCGTGACCCATGTGAGGAGATCACATGCTTTCGGGGGGGGGGGGGCGGAGTCCTCCAGCGCGGGGATATTTGAGACAAGGCCGGAAACTGGGGAGAAGGCAGCCTTCGGAAGAGGACGCCTCGGAGAGAACGAAAAAAACGAAGAAGAGCCACATGCCTACCTCCTGCGGAATCTGGGTCTACACGCCGGACCACCAGAGACGGAAGCCGTGGATCTCGACAGAACACCACGGAACTGGAGATACCGACGCGAAAGGGATCCGCGGACGGAACCGGAGTGCTTGCCACCAGAGAGGAAGCAGGACCCATTCTGGCACTACGAGCACACCAGCCGCGTACCTGGGGGTGCGTGGCTCCCGGAGGTACATGCTAGGGTACGCGGGTGGTTTAAGAAAACGGACCGCTCCTAGTGATGTCCACTTTGGAGTAGGGGAGGGTGCCACTGATCACTAGGTTGTTTTCTCTACTGTGACAGATAAACCTTAGGATCCACTTGGTGACGTGTACTCCCCTCACCCCCTTTCCCCAATAGAGCATTGTTGAGAGAGAGGACAAAACCCTAAAACGCTCTTTCTTTTCTTTATTTTATTCTTTTGCTTCCTGATTGTGATCTCTGTGCAAGTACACTTCTCTGACGATAAGGTGAAGAAGATCAAGCGTGAGAGACTGATAACCCTCATACGCCCTGAATACGAAGGAGCATAGACTAAGACTATTTTTTTTTTTGTCAAAATTGTGTTTATTGACATTTTAGATCTAAAAAACATGTGACAGTCCTGCACAACTTCCCACGCAGGGGGCAGATATGGAAACAAAGCAGTACCTAGACCATGAGCTGGGGTGGTGACAGGAGATGAAGCCTGAAGCAGGCTTGGCGCAAAGGAAGAAAAGGAGGCGTAGCGCAGGCCCCTCGCCATCTGGGTACTCAGCAGGGTCCATGCCATCTGTAGGGATGTGAATATTTGCTGGGTAACGAGGTCATGGGACCAATCCCTCCTGCCCCCAGTCCTGGCAAACTCGCCACAGCAGTAGAGTGATGGGATGTCACCAAAATAAAACTAGAAAACCCCCACACCTACCCCCATCCCTCTCCACTCCCCTCCCCTCTTCCACCTCCCACCCCCCGCGGGCAGTGGTGGTAGCAACTCCAAATCTGGATAGAGCAGTGATCACAGTTGAAACAAATGGAGGGTACGAACCGTGGGTGGGCATACTGCCGACGGGAGTCCAACGGAAAGAAATCGAACCAGTGGGCCCCAGCGAAATTCAAAATTCTTAAAGTCGTCTAGAAAGATGTCGGCCAGCCTTTCCATACTCAACAGTCTCCATAATCTTGCATGCCAAAGGGAAATCGCAGGGGCCTCTTTCTGTTTCCAAGCTGCAGCCAGGGTTAGTTTGGCCGCCCCTGTACAGAGCCATAGGATCTTCTTATCTGCCCTGGTCTGGAATTCAAGGTCTGGGTCTCGAAGGCCTAGCAGGATTTGGGCCATTGAATTTGAGATCGGGTAACCCAGAATTTCTTTGATGTTGGACAGGATCTCTTCCCAGTATGGTCGGATGATAGGGCAGTCCCACCAGATGTGTCGGAAATCCCCCAGAAGGCTGCATCCCCTCCGGCACCTGTCGTTAGAGCCAGAGAAGATCCACCGCAGTTTGGCCGGGTACATGTACCAGTCCATCATTGTATTGAGATGGGCCTCCCTTAGCTCCACCGAATGGTTGTTTTTTTTATGTCGGACCACAAGTGGGACCATTCAGCTTCAGAGATGTCCCGGTCTAACAACCCCTCCCACATGGACATGTAGCGTGGTCTCGTGGATATAGTAGTAGCCAGAAGGAGGCCATAGATAAAGGAAATGACCCCACGCATCGCAGAAATTCTTGACAGGAAGGACTCAAAAGGCGTAGGAGGCCTGGTCACTAAGTCTCTCACCAGAGGGGAGAGAGCCCAGTGAAGGAGCTGGGTATGGTGATATCTCTCAGTCTTCTGTATCCCGTAGTCCCTTATACAATTGTCAAAAGTAAGCGGGCAAAGCCATGGAATAAGTGCGTGAGTGCCAGGCAGCCCCCCTCCCTCCAGGCGTCAAAGGGGCCCTCGAGTGCCGCCGGCGGGAAAGCTGGGTTAAAGTGGATAGGCGTAAAGGGAGAAGGGAAGGTTGTCCAACGCTCATCGCCCGAAAGTGAGTCCCAGACCTTCAGAGTGGTGCTAGTGGGGTTACTTATGTAGGCATTCTTGGGTCTGTCATTCTTGGGTTTCCATACTAAGTCCCAGATTGTCCTACCGGCTACGCTCTGTCCATGTGTAGCCAGTGCTTTTCTGAGGTGGGCTGGGTCCACTCCACTAAGACCCGGAGTTGCGCTGCCTTATACTATAATTGCATATTGGGTAGACCCACCCCTCCCTCCCTCCTCGGGCGGCGTAGGGTGGCGTAGGAGAACCTCGCTCGGCCCCCCTGCCAAATGAAGCGCAGCATCATCATTTTAATGCTTTGAAAAACTCTCTCTCAAGGGTAATGGGTAAGGCCTGAAAGAGGTACAGGAGTTTAGGGAGAAGAGTCATCTTGATTGCGTGGATCCGCCCTAACCAGGAAATGAACATTGGCTTCCACCGGGCCAATGACTGTCGAATTTCTATCAGCATGGGGGGGAAATTGAGTATAGCTTCCCCACCATGGGGGTTAGTTGAATTTCCAGGTATTTTAGAGAGGACCGTGTCCATGTCAGGAGCGTCAGCGATTGGAGATGAGCGGCGTCAGCTGGGGGAAGAGTAAGATTAAGGACATAGGACCTCTCGTAATTGATCTTGAAACCTGCCACCCTCTCGAAACCCTGCAGGGCCTCCTGCATTCGGGGAAGAGAGTGAGTAGGGTCCGCTAGGGAGAGTAGAACGTCATCCGCGAATAGGGTGATTTTGTGCTCCTCTCCCGTGAAGGGAAGACCCCGAATACTCGGGTCCTCCCTAACTGCTACAGCTAGCGGCTCAATGCTTAGGGCGAAAAGCAGGGGGAGAGGGGGCAGCCCTGTCGCGTGCCCCTGGAGTACGAGAAGAACGCTGATAGGTGCCCGTTGACCGCAACCCTGGACTTGGGGGAACTGTAGTTAGCCTTAACCCCTTCAGCGCAGCGCAAATTTTCGCGCTGTGCTGAAGGTTCTATTGGGCCAACGGACTCATGACGGAACGGTTCCGTCATGAGCACAGGCCAACCGACGGTCATGACGGAACCGTACCGTCATGAGCACCGAAGGGGTTAAGCATCGTCTGGAATTTGGCCGAGAAGCCAAATGCCGTTAAGGTCTGGAACAAGAATCCCCAATCCACCCTATCAAATGCCTTCCCGGCATCAAGGCCTACCAGTACTGCTGGGATATTGAATTTGTTGGCCTTTTCAATCAGATGGACTACTCTCCTGGTATTGTCATGGGTCTGTCTTACCTTGATGAAGCCGGATTGGTCAGGGTGAATGAGCGCTGGCATTAAGTCATTGAGCCTACCTGCAAGTATGGAGGAGTATAATTTAGCGTCCAAATTAAGTAGGGCAATGGGTCTGTATGAGGAGCATTTGGACGGACCCTTCCCAGGTTTGGGAATAACCGATATGGTAGCCTCCGCCATGGAACCCGAGGTCACTCCCTCCTCCGCCATGCAGTTAAATAATTGTACCAGGAAGCCTACTAGTTCAGAGGCGAAGGATTTATAAAATACAGCTGTGAAGCTGTCAGTCCCGGGGGCATTATGGAGCTTCAGGGCCTTAATGGCGGCGAGGACCTCCTCCCTAGTGAAGGGGGCAGTGAGTGCTTCGTTCCATTCCTTAGAGACCTGGGGTAGCGGCAGTGCGTTCAGGTAATCCCCTTGCTCTTTTACATCCAGGGCATCCCCCGTATACAAAGCCTCGTAGAAATCGCCGAAGAGGCTGGCCTTGTCCCCATCATTATGCGTCAGCACTCCAGCTGCGTTCCGTAACCCCCCAATATATTCCCTCTCCCTCTTATCTCGAAGTTGTCGAGCCAGGTGTTTTCCTACTTTATTCCCCTGGGAGTAAGAGAGGCGCCGAAGCTTCAATAGCGTGTATTCCGCTCTGTTGTTATAATGAGCCCTGAGTTTGCCCCTGATTGCCGTCAGTTTCTGCATGATATGCCTGGAGGGGGTTTGTTTGTGTGCCTGGTCGAGGGTAGAAAGCTCCTCCTCCAATCTCTCCCTTTCTTGCTTCCGTAGCTTATTAAGGGCTGCGTTAAGCGCGAGACAGCTGTCGCGTATGGATGCCTTAAAGGCGTCCCATGTGTTAAAGACGATGTATCGCCAGTGGGGTTAAGTTAAAAAAATTCATTAATAGCCTTCCGTAGCTCAACGCAGGATGGCCTGTCCCGGACCAAAGAGGCCAGAAAATACCATCTGCGCTGGGTTGAACTGGCTAATTCCCAACGTAGGCAAATAGCAAGCATACTATGGTCAGAGACCGATAAGGGAAAAATCTTCGCCTCACGCAAATCCCCCCTGAGGGACTGGCTCAGGAAGACATGGTCCAGGCGCGAGTAGGAATGATGGACATGGGAGAAAAAGGTATAGGCCCACATGCATCAAAGTCAATTGCATTCGCAAACTGTGCGAATCGCAATTTTCGGCCGTTTGCGAATGCAATTGACTAATTTGGAATGCATCATGCATTTTGCAATTTTAGGAATCGCAACCATGTTGCGATTTCTAAAATTGCGATTGCATTTAAGAAATCGCAATTTCAGATTTCTTAAATGCAATGCATGATTATTTTTGAATTGTGAATTCACACTTTGGAAGGGGTAAATTAACATGAAGTTGAACTTCATGCTAATTTACCGAAAACTTTCAAACATGCACTAGTTGCATATTTGAAAGTTTTAATTTACACACACACATGTCCTTGGTTCATGTGTGTGTGTAAATTGCACTTAAAGTTACATTTCAGGGGTGCAGGGAGGGGTTCTTTGGACCTCCCCCTGCACCCTTGAAATTGCATTCACATTTTGCGAATCGCAATTTGAAACTTGCAAAATGTGAATGCCTACCCATTCATTCCTATGGGCCTTTTGGCCCATAGGAATCAATGGGAAGGGTTTTCCTTAATTGCGATTCGCAAATTGTGAATTGCAATTAAAGAAAAATACCGAATCGCAAAAAATATTGCGATTTTTTAATCTATAGCATTTTGCGATTCCTTAATTTTCGCAATTAAGAAATCGCAAAATGTTACAATGATGCATGTGGGCCATAGTCCCTCGAGTGTGGGTAGACAGAGCACAATCCGTCTATAAGTCCCATATCCACTAACTGTTCTGTCCAGGTCCTTATTCCAAACTAAGTTAAAGTCTCCCATCACCATCAGGGGTCCCTCGACATAGTCTAACACCATCTTCAACACACCCTGCAGAAACCCGTTCTGACCCACATTGGGAGCATATAGAACCAGGAATGTACAAACCTTGCCCCGCAACACGCCCTTGACCATGAGCCAACGGCCCTCTTTATCGCCGCAGACACCCAGGGGTTGGAAGTGCAAAGTTGAGCGGAACATAAGGGCAACCCCCCTGTGCTTTGTTGTGGCTGAGGACTTGTAGATAAGGGGGAAGTGCTTATGCTTAAGGCGGGATTCCTCCGATCTCGCTAAGTGGGTTTCCTGCAGGCCCACTATGTCTAGTTGGTGGTCGTGTATATATTTCCAGACCTTCTGGCGCATGTGTCGGGAGTTTAATCCCTTCACGTTCCAAGTCCCCAGAGTGAGAGGCATCACAGGTAGAACAACAGGACTTGCTCAGCAGGGGGAGATTCCCCGGTCACTCTCCCTAACCCATACCCTTCTCGACCCATCTCAGTCTCCCCTCTTCCCAGTGTGTATGTTCCGTGGCAGCATGTGTTCAGGCAACTCTTCCAGCTTACCGAATCCCACCCCACGCATTCCTAGTTCTCCACTCCTGTCACACTCCAAACAAAGAGAGAAGCTTGTAAACAGCCCTCCGTTACCACCACTGCTTCCCCTCCCCCTCCGTTCCCCCCCAGACCCCATCCCTCCCCCCTGTCCCCCCCTCCCAGAAAAATCAGGTATAACCAGAAAAGATAAAGTGAAATAATAGAAGATCCCTCAAAAAGGGTGTTAAAAGTGACTATAAGGGTCGAGTTTTATCAACTCGGTCAATGGCATCCCCGGAGTCGCCACGGGGTCGTGTCTCTGGAGATGACATAGAGTACCTGTTAGATCAGACATATCTGTGTCCCTCCGACGCCAGTAGTTTCTCCTCTCAGGGCCTCACTCGGCTGAAGGTTCGTCTTGCGTAGTTGCCTCCGTCACCAAAGCCACGGAGGCCACTGCTGCCCCTCTCTCGTGGAGGCTAGTCGATGGGTCTGGCCTACCCACTGCCATGGCTCGGCCTACCCTCTGCCAGGCCGGGGAGCGCTGACGTCGCCTTGTAGGAGAGCTCTCGTCCCTGGGGGTTGCAGCTGGGTCTTCCAGGCCAAGCAACTCCATGGCCGCAGTGAGGGATCTGGCCTGGACAAGCTTGTTTTCCCAGCGAAAGATAAGGTTAAAGGGGTGGCCCCAAGAGTAGGCCACCTTCTGGCCCCGTAGGAATTTGGTGACTGGTCGGAATTCTCTACGCTTCTGTAGCGCTGAAGCTGCTAGGTCTTGGAGTAGCTGAGGGTGGTGGTCACGGAACTGCAGGGGCCCGCTCTCTCGTGCTTTCTGGAGTATTTGCTCTTTGAGTTGGATATCATGGACACAGACCAGTATGTCGGGGGTGGTGCCCTTGGGGTCCTCGGTAGCCCAACTCGGTGGACTCTGTCCATGCGTATTCCTTGAAGATCTTCTTCGCCCAAGACGTGTTTGAAAAGGCCCTCCATGTATTCCCTCAGGTCTTTGCTTTCTCCGTACCAAGGTACGGCCCGAATACGAATGTTGTTGCGGCGGGACCGGTTCTCTAGGTCTTCGGCATGGGCCTGGAGGTCTAGGTTCTGCTCCGTGAGTCGGAGCACATCTTGTTGGAGTCGGTGTACATCTTCTGCCATCCCCAAGTCGTGTTCCTCTAAAGTCGCCAACCGTTCTCCCACGTCATCCACATCTCTCCGCACCTTGCGTAGATCTGACGTCAACTGCGAGCAGAGTTCCGAAATGTCCTCCTTAATAGCAGTAAATAATTCAACCATGAAAACCTTGGTAGCCGGTGCATCATCGTCTCCCCGGGGGGGCGACTTGCTGAGCCCCGGTGGTGTAGCAGGCGATGCTCCCTTGGACAGGCCCTCCTTACCGGGTTTATCTTTACGGAGTCTGCCCGCCATGTCTCGAGCCCCCAAGCTTCTGTGGTCTGGAACGTGCAGCCCAGGGCTGTCCTCTCCGGTCTGCCCTCCACGGACCGTGGGCAAAGTCGTCTCTGGGTCACAACTGTCCGGCAGCTTAGGGGGGAGGGGCAGGCACGGACTGGGCTTCTCGCCGCGCTCCACGTCCCCTACACCTCTAGGTCTTGCAGCCTGGTCTCGAGAGGCCCCGCTCCAGGCCGGATGCGCAGTAAAGGGCGACAACCTCGTCAGGTAGTAAGCAGTGCAGCGGCCAATCCCCCACCATTGACCACAAGACCCACTCGCATTCGATGGGGACCCCCACAGCACGCAGTTTTATCAGGCAGGACCGAGACTCCTTCCGGCTCCAACAATCCCTTCTGGGCAGCTCTAGGCCACAGACCACTCCCTCGTGGGCCTCTACTCTTGGGTGCTGCTGAGCATTATACCGGCAAGTCCAGTGGGCTCCAGGCCACCCTTCAGGGCCCCCCCTTCACCGCGTGGGCTCCCCCATTCAGTTGGTATGCTATATGGTGGCGTGAGGAGAGGCTCACGGTCCACAACCAGGTGTTAGTCCTACTCAGAAAAAGTCTCCCCGAGCGAGATTGCTCCCATCACTACACCTCCGCTCCGCAATCCCGGCTCCTGACATCAGTACTCACGGGGCTTCAGCTTGCCGATACAGCACTGCCTTGGGTCCGCTCCGTAGGTGGTGAGGGGCTGGGAGGCTGGGTCCTGGTTCCGCTGGCTGCAGGCTGCGGCTCGCTCGCCCTTAGTCCAATCTCCGGCGGAGTACACTTCAGATCGGGGCCTACCCAGGCCCCGGAGCCCCGATTCTCTCCTGCACACTTGGCCGAGTTGCGGCTAGCCGGTCCAGGCGCCTGCTCTCCGCTCCCGCTTCTCTCCAGCGGCCGGGATACTGCCGCCGTATCTCCTGGCTATGTAGCCCCCGGCAATCAGGGCACCAGGCGTTCCGCCTCAGATGGCAGGTCCCAAGGGGCTCCGGTCGCTACAACTAGGCTAGACACTGCTTCGGGGGTTGCACCGCCCTCTAGCTCCGCCGTGTCTTAGGCTGTGCGCGTGCTTTCGGCCAGCCAGACAGCGACAGCAAACTCAGTTTCCGACCGTTTCTGCAGGCAGGACGAGAGCCCCGGGTACCCCAGGCAGACTCCTGAGTCCAGGCAGCACGGAGGAAGGCGGGTAGAGGCACCCAGGGGAATCTATACAATGCTAAAATGCTCGTGGAGCCGGAGGGACTCGCAAACACGTCTCACTCCGTCGGCATCTTGGCCACGACCCCAGACTATTTATTTTTGTTTAAGACTTATTCAATAAATCCTCTCTAAACCCTCAAGTCCTTCTCTGGCCTCCATGTGTGTAACGACACACCCCATCTATCCTCTTATAAATATCTCAATAAACATGCCTAACATCAGTTTTCTACTAGCAATTATAGTAGGTAATCAAGAGATAATTCAACAAGTGTTTAGAAGATATGCTTGTCTTGATATTTCCTCAGACTCATTGAGCCCGTGGTTTACTGCACCAAGGCCTAGATGTAGGTAATAGCAAATTACCGAATGGTAAATACCGAATTTTACCGATTCAGTATTTACTATTCGGTAGTTGCTATGTAGGTAAAAAATTTGGTAAAAATACAGAATCGGTAAGATTCGGTAATTACCGATTCGGTAATTACCGAATCGATATTTGCCATTGATTCCTATGGGCCTTGAAGCCCATAGGATTCAATAGCAAATACCGATTCGGTAATTACCGAATCGGTAAAATTACCGATTTTACAAGGGGGACAGGGTGTCACTTTGACACCATGTTGCACCCCTGTTACTGGCTTGTGTGCCATGTGACACACATACATGCCCTTAGGGCATGTCTGTGTGCCACATGACACAGGTGAACAGGCACAGATGTGCATGTACACTGGAATTTGTTATTTACCATGTAATAGTATTACATGGTAAATAACGAATCGGTAATGGTCTGTGGCACTGTTTCCAGTGCCACCTACATCTATATTTACCGATTCGGTAAATTTACCGATTTGGTATTTTACAGAATCGGTAAATTTACCGAATCCGTAAATATACTGATTCTGTAAATTAAATGCCACCTGCATGTCAATTCCCAAATACCGGTCGGTAACGGCCGAATTCGGCCGTTACTGACCGGTAAATGGCGACCTACATCGGGCCCCAAGTCCTTGCTGGGCTGGAAGCTTTTAGAGCAGCATATCTTGACGATATTGCTGTCATTAGTTCCACCTGGCAGAATCACCTGATCCACCTTGGCAGAGTTTTGCAGGCCCTGGAGACTGCAGGCCTCACTATCAAGGCATCCAAATGCCAGATAGGACAGATCACTGGGCCGCCTGGTAGGTGGAGGCCAAGTTCAGCCTTTACAACTAAAAATCCAGGCCATTCTGGATTGGGAAGCTCCAACCACCCAAACCCAGGTCAGGGAATTCCTTGGCTTGACTAGGTATTATCGGAGGTTATCAAGAGGGTATGGTTCCATTTTGGCACCCCTCACAGAACTCACCTTCAGGAAAATGCTTTAAAAGGTAAACTGGACAATTAGTTGTCAAAAGGCTTTTGACAACCTGAAAGAAGCAATGTGCTCAGCACCCATTCTCAAAGCTCCAGATTCACTCTAGACAATTCATTGTGTGGACCGATGCCTCTAAGCAAGGGATAGGAGTGGTCCTATCCCAAACCAACGATCAAAGCCATGACTAGCCAGTTGCTTTTATAAGCAGGAGGTTACTCCACAGGGAACAGCGTTGCAGTGCAATTGAGAGGGAAGCCTTGGCTGTTGTTTTATCCCTGAAGAAGTTGAGACCATACCTTTTTTGGACTAGGGGCCATATGTAGGTAACAGGGAAATACTGATTACTAAATACCGAATTTTACTGATTCGGTATTTAGGAATCGTTATTTCAGATGTAGGTAAGACTTCGGTAAAAAATACTGAATTCTTAATATTTGTTATTACCGAATCTGTAATTGAGATTCGGTAATAACGAATACCTACCCGTTCATTTCTATGGGCTTGGAGGCCCATAGGAATGAATGTGAAGACATTCTATATTACCGATTCGGTATTACCAAATCGGTAATTCCGGAAGGAATTTCAAGGGTGCCAGGGTGTCCAAAGGACACCCTGTTGCACCCCTAAAATGTGTATGTGTGCACATGTGGCACACATGCATTCCCTAAGGGCATGGATATGTGCCACATGGCACATTTCAAAAAGCAAAAAAGTGCTTTTTGAAAGGAAATCGCTATTTACCACCAACCTGGATCTCGTGGTAAATAGCGATTCCTTAAGGCTGAGGTGCACTATTTTAGGTGCTACCTACATTGCATTTAAGGAATTGGTATTACCGATTCCTTTAAATGCAAGGCCATAAGGAATCGGTTTTAAGGAATCGGTACTTACCGATTCCTTAATACCGAATCCTTTCCTTTATCACAAATGCCTAAATACCGGTCGGTAACGGTGACATTTAATGAATTTTATTGTTACTGACCGGTATTGGGCCACCTACATATGGCCCCTAGTTCCTTGTTCGAACCAACCACAGACCTCTCAGGTGGCTTATGCAGATGAATGGTGAAAACCCAAAACTTCTGAGGTCGTCTATATCCCGACAGGGAATGGACTTTACAGTGGAACACCAACCTGGGACTGATCATGCCAACGCAGATAGCCTTTTCAGGTTCTTCTATTTTAAAAATGAAGACTCTCTTGGGAAAGGTTAGTCTCATACTCTTTTGTTTGGGTGGGTTGTGTAGGAAAGTGCCTCTTTTGACATGGCTACCCCCCACTTTCTGCCTAGAATCCGGTGCAACTTTGACTGAAAGTGTGATGGCTTCATTCTAACCACGTCACCAGCACCAGTGTTCTTTACCTAAACTGCACAATTGTCCCAGTATTGGCACTCCTTTAGGCTCTCTGTAAGTTACCAGTAAGTGGTAGCCCTATTACCTATGGCAGTGGTATTAAAGAGGGTCCCTAAGGACTGCAGCAGGAATTGTGCTACCACAGGGACCTCTCACCAAGCAAATGCAAACTGCTATAGCAGCCTGCGTGTCTTGGTGCAGAGAAATACGAAGAGTCAACATGGTGGTGTGCCATGTCTGCCAGCTCTACATGTGACATATGTAAGACATCCCTAATGCAGGCCTTACAACCCAAGGTGTGGTGCACTAAACCCATGTGAGGGCATATCCTTGAGAGTGGGTAGGTCCCAGTGATATCTAAATTCACCCTTAGATATTTCCAGGGCACAGGGAAGCCATAACGAGTACATGGGCTAGGCACTCGTCCTTAGGAGTTCCCCTTCTAAATGATGGCTTCACTGTACCTCAAGATGTTCATGACTTCTATGCAGCATTGCCCGCATGCAGTCACTTACAGCAGGGGGTCTGCTTGTGCCCCCCATCTATGCTCATCTGGGGGAGAGGCGGGACAAAAGAAGTTGTGATGGATGCCGGCTGTGGCTATTGTTGGGAACTTCCCCTATGTGCCATCAGTGCCACCCTGGTATGGGCCTGGAGTGAGATGAGGAAGACAGGCACCAAGCAGCCCAAGGTCTCCTTTGATCAGCCCAGAATTGCGCGCCATGGAGCCAGACTCCAAAGATGCACAGGCAAATCAATCTGTGAGTGGGGTCCCTGGCAAGAACCAGACATTTGTACTATGTTTATGGATTTCAAGCACAGCCTGATGGCCATTGACACTAAAGTCGTTTTGCTGACAGATTTGATCGTCTGAAGGATAAAGTGGACAAACATGATGAACAAATAGATCAGCTGGAAAAGCACACTTCAGAGGAGAAGGACGACAGCCACACGGCTGATGAGAGACTGCTGCAAAAGGAGAGAGTCCAGGAAGTGATATGCAACAAGAAAGAGGACCTGCAGGCACGTTCTAGGAGAAATAATATACATATCCTTGACGCCCCGGAGCCGGCAGCAATCGGCCGTATGGAGTGCTGAGGCTATGGTCCGAGCACTGTTCGGCAATGCTGTCTCCGCCATGCTTACTGTCGAAAGTGCTCCATGAGTCAATCAGGATTTATAACAAGTGGCATACCACCCGGGAGGGGCTCAAGGCCCTCGAGTTGCTAGCTGTTTCAAGGAAAAAGCAGTGAAAAATTAGGGAAAAGAAGGATAAAGCACTCAGGAAAACAGGGAGGAAGCAGAGCGGTACAGCAGCATGGAAGAGCTGGGCCTTGGGCCTGCTCAATGGGGTCCTGTGAAACACTGATACATATATTTAAATATTTAAACATTACTCGCTAATATATGTATTCACTAAGATACACTTAATAAGCCAGTTCACCAATCAATATTTTTTTTTAAAAACATCCATTTACACACTTATTTAAACATTTATTCTTCCATAGACCTTAACAAATACATATATAAAACATATTTATTTTTCAGAAAGACACACATTCACTGGATGGTGTCATCAGTGATGTCATGAGTGATGTCACTGACCATGTCATGAGTGATGTAATATGTGACGTCATCAGCAGTGCATTGCAGGCGCGCAAGTTATAGTGAGTCCAACTAACTATAACATGGAATTTCAATGGTTTTATGTCAGTAAAATTTCCAGCTAACTATAACTGGTGTGAAACCTATGTTTTTTTCAGTGAATTTATTAGGTTTTTTAAATGCTAATTCCTAACTATAACTGGTGTGAAACCTATGGTTTTTTCCAGTCAATTTCATAGGTTTTTTAAATGCTAATTCCTAACTATATATAAGGCCTCAAACCTATGAAATGTAATATTTTTTATAATGAATCCTATATTGTATATTTATATAATACTTGTTTTTTTTTTTGCCCTGGTGCGCTCCCGGTGCGCGCCCGGTGTGCGCACTGGAAAGCGCAGTTTTTTGGAGCGCACCGGTGAGCGTCCCGTTAGCGCTATTGCAGCGAATGAAAACATTGTGACGTATCGAGTAGCCACGTCCGCGTGATACGCATGTCGTAAGCGCATCCGGAAGTACTCGAGCGAATACGATAGTGCAACTTAAGCATCTGACGCGCTTACGAGACGTGCCCCGTGGCGCGCCCCGTGGTGCGCGCCCGGGGGCGCGTCGCGTCATGTGACCTGAAAATAACACTTTTTATTGGTGCAGAACAGTTTTGGTTTCCAAATGATGAAAGCCCGGGTCATGTGACCTGAAAATAACACTTTTCATTGGTTCAGGACAGGTTTTTTTTCCAAATGATGAAAGCCCCCACCTTTTTTCCTTATTCTGACTTTGTCCTTTGACTGAGGAAGACCTGTTTGGAGATATAAGAGGAATATTTTGTACTTTAAAATGGCTACAGTAGCAGCAGCAGCTGGAGCATCTGCACCACCACCACCACCACCACCAAGAGGACCACCACAACATCACATTTGTGGTCAAGAAGAAGAGGAGGAGGAGGAGGAGGAGGAGAAGGAGGGGAGACGGTGGCTGCCAGAAGACAATACCCCATACAGGCCAAGGCAGCACATTGTATGGGAGTTTTTTTCTATCCCAGAGGGCAAGAAGAAAGTGAATGCACCAAAGGTGACTTGCCAAATCTGTGGCATTGAACTTTCAAGGGGGAACCCTAAAAAAAAATATTCCTTTGGTAATAACACCATGATTAGGCGCATGCAGCGCAAGCATCCGAACAACTATGCTGCCGCAGAGGTGAGAGAACTGGCCAGTAACCCTCCCCAATCTTCATACAGCACCTCAAAAAGAAAGCAACCCACTCCATCGGGACCAGAGACAAGGGAGACGATCCCTTGCATACAACCACGGTTTGGTGAATTCAGGATCACATGTATTTTTTGTGGAAAGACCATCTCCTATGGTGAGCAGAGCATAAAGCTCATCCTCCTTGCTGGTGACAACCACAATTGCCCCAAAAAACCCTAATTTTTTCCTTTTTTTTTTTGCTCCAGTTGAGCCATTTTCAATTCCCTGTTTTTTGTTTCTTCCCATAAAAATAACAAAAAAATATAAAATAGTTCATAAAAGCCCAAAAAAGTACAAAATGTTTAAAAAACATTAAAAAAGTATAAAACAACAAAAAGAAGAAAAAAACCAGTTCTTTTTAGAACTACCTCCAAATTATAAAAAAAGGCTACATTTTTTACAGACTCTATCATTCTTTTTTCCCCATGGAACGCTCCCCGGTACGCTCCGCGGTGCGCGTACCGGGCCTTCCCCCGCGCAAATAAAAAAATATATTTTGTTTTTTGCCCTGCGGGCCCTTTTATAGCCCCCACATCAAACCTAGGGGGTCAGGGGGGGTCTACTCTGCCCCCTTCTGGTCATTTCCCCCTTTGTTTTTGCCACCTCTTGTGTCTCGATCCTACCAAGACACAAGATGGCGGCCGCTCCGGACTGTTTGGAATGTTGACAGACACCCGAGAGCCAATCAGCTTTCCGCGCGCGAACTCGCGTAGCGCGCTGGTTAGCGCCCCTGTGCACGTACCGGGGAGTGCTTATAGATATATATATATATTGTTGAACCTAAATTACTCAAAATCCACTGGAGCACATATCTTGAGACATAGCAAAGGCACATCGAGCTACCAGTCCCTACAATTTTGCCAAGTTTGGTGGAAATCCATTCAGCCGTTCGGGCTAAAAGTGAGGTCGACCGCCCAATGGATATTAACATGGGGAAAACACGTTTTGGGACCCCCCTTTTTTCTCGGCCCCCGCTTGACAAATCCCCCCGAAACTTTCAGGGAAGGACCGGGGCGCCGCGAGGCAAATTTGTGGAAATCTTCAGGCAGATTCCTCAACCGGCGCCAAAGTTATTCACAATAGAATGTTGAGATTTTGTATTGAAAATAATCCTAACTGTAACTACCTACTGGCGACCGCTAGTAGGTAATATATATATATATATATATATATATATATATATATATATATATATTACCTACTGGCGGTCGCCAGTAGGTAGTTATAGTTAGGATTTTTTCAATGTTAAATCTCAAAATTCTATTTGGAATACCTTTGGCACCGGTTGACGAATCTGCCTGAAAATTTCCTGAAAATGGCCTCGTCGAGCTCCGGTCCTTCCTTGAAAGTTTGGGGGGGATACGTCAAGCGGGGGCCGAGATAAAAGGGGGGTCCCAAAACGCGTTTTCCCCATGTAAATTTCCATAGGGCGGTCGATTTCACTTTTAGCCCGAACGGCTGAATGGATTTCCAGCAAACTTGGCAAAATTGAAGGGACTGGTAGCCCGATGTGCCTTTGCTATGTCTCAAGATATGTGCTGCAGTGGATTTTGAGTAATTTAGGTTAAAAAAAATATATATATCTATAGGCGCTCTCCGGTGCGCGCACCGGAGAGCGCTTCAGGCGCGACACGCGACTTGTGCGCAGAAAGCTGATTGGCTCTTGGGTGTCTGTAAACATTCTAAACAGTCTGGAGCGGCCGCCATCTTGTGTCTCGGTAAAATCGAGACACAAGGGGTTTGAAAAAAAAAGGGGCAAATGACCATAAGGGGGAAGAGTAGACCCCCTCTGACCCCCTAGGTTTGATGTAGGGGCTAAAATAGGGTCCTGCGGGGCATTACATTTTTTTTTTTTTTTTTCGTTTTGCGCGGGGGAAGCGCATGGTACGCGCACCGGCGAAGCACGGGGAAAATCCAGGACCATATTTATGAAGGCCTTGCGCTGCCAGTTTTGCGCTTCCTGTGCGTCAATTTTTGTGACGCACCAGCGGTGTAAAAAAATGCGCATTGTTACGCAATATTTAAAAAGTGACGCATCTATCTAGATGCGTCACTTTTTAAATATAGTGCAACGAGGCACATTTTTTTACACTGCTGGTGCGATGCGTCACTTTTCTGTGCGCACTCCTTATGACATTCCAGATGTGTCATATTTAATGTATGACGAATCATGTTGCAAGGAGTTACAGATACATCAGTATTTCTGACATATCTGTAAACATAAAAGTGACGCGAGGCAGGCGCAAGATTTTGACGCAACAGCATCCTAAAAGTGACGCAGAGAAATCTCATAGATTTCAGTACGTCGTTATTACCAAGCTTTTTGCGGGGGAATGCCCCCTCTGCATACATTATACCTGACGCAGATATAATGTGGCGCAGAGTTTTAAAAAGTGACCCATGTACCTAGATGCGTCACTTTTTAAAAATAGCGTCAGGTATAATGCATGCAGAGGGGGTGTTCTCCCGCAAAAAGCTTTGAAATAGCGACGCAGTGAAATCTTTGAGATTTCACTGCGCCACTTTTAGGATGCTGTTGCGTCAAAATCTTGCGCCTGCTTTACAGCAGGTGTTAGACTGACGCAAGACCTTTCACATGGTGCTTTTTCCATGTGAAAGGACACATTACTGGAGTTGCGTCACTTTTGTGACGCACTCCAGCAATGCGTTACTTGGAATGTCATAAGGAGTGCGCACAGAAAAGTGACGCATCGCACCAGTGGTGTAAAAAAATGTGCCTCGTTGCGTTATATTTGAAAAGTGACGTATCTAGGTAGATGGGTCACTTTTTTAAATCAAGCGCCACATTATATCTGCGTGAGGTATAATGCATGCAGAGGGGGTGTTCCCCCGCAAAAAGCTTTGTAATAGCGACGCAGTGAAATGTTTGAGATTTCACTGCGTCACTTTTAGGATGCTGTTGCGTCCTTTAAATATAGTGCAACGAGGCACATTTTATTACACTGCTGGTGTGATGCGTCACTTTTCTGTGCGCACTCCTTATGACATTCCAGATGTGTCATATTTAATGTATGATGAATCATGTTGCAAGGAGTTACAGATACGTCAGTATTTCTGACATATCTGTAAACATGAAAGTGACGCGAGGCAGGCGCAAGATTTTGACGCAACAGCATCCTAAAAGTGACGCAGAGAAATCTCATAGATTTCAGTACGTCGTTATTACCAAGCTTTTTGCGAGGGATTGCCCCCTCTGCATACATTATACCTGATGCAGATATAATGTGGCGCAGAGTTTTAAAAAGTGACCCATGTACCTAGATGCGTCACTTTTTAAAAGTAGCGTCAGGTATAATGCATGCAGAGGGGGTGTTCCCCTGCAAAAAGCTTGGTAATAATGACGCAGTGCGTCACTTTTAGGATGCTGTTGCGTCAAAATCTTGCGCCTGCTTCACAGCAAACCTTTCACATGGTGCTTTTTCCATGTGAAAGGACACATTACTGGAGTTGCGTCACTTTTGTGACGCACTCCAGCAATGCGTTACTTTTGTGTTTACAGATACGTCAGAAATACTGACATATCTGTAACTCCTTGCGAATTGATTAGTCATATATTAAATATGACATATCTGGAATGTCATAAGGAGTGCGTCCACAAAAGTGACGCATCGCTGTTTTCACGTAGCGATGCGTCACTTTTCAGAAATGAGGCCTCCAGTTTATTCACTGTGTCATAACTTTCTTTTCTAACACTCACCTTCTTTCATTCCTCCTACTTCACTTCCTTTCACCTCTCATACCTTTCTGTTCTTTCTTACTCATTCTCCTTTCAATTATCAATGCACTATATTTCACTTACTCTTCATTTTTTTAAGAATATAGCTCTTTGATGAGAATTGGAGGTAGTTCTGAAAAGAACTTTTGGTTTTCTTCTTTTAACTGAACAGGAACAAAAACAGGGAATGGAAACTGCTCAACAGGAGCAAAAAGAAAACAAAAAAATTAGGGGTGGGAAGGGCAGCGATGGTTCTCCAATGCTCGAACCATGAGCAGGACACTTTGCTCCCCATAGGTGAGGAGTTGATTGCAGTATCTGCATCTGAGGACCCCATGGTTAAATGCAGGTTGTATGTTTGCCACCTGCTCCTGCGATTGCTCTCTCCCAGAAGAAGTTGCTCCTCCGGTTGATGTAGAGGCCCCATCTCTGGGAACCTCTTGTGCCAGAGCCCTGACACTTTCCCGGGCAAAATTCTGGGGGTGCCTCCTCTCCACATGGCGAATCATGGTAAAGTTGCCAAAAGAGTACTTTTTTTGGGGGTTACCCCGTGACAGGACCTGTTTGCAGATCCTGCACTCCACTTTTGGTGCATTCACCTTTTTCTGGTCTGCTGGAAACGTAAAAAATTTCCAGATGAAATGCTCTTTGACCTTCGGCTGAGGAGGCTCTTCATCAATGAATTCAGGCTCATCTTCACTGCTGGATGGTCTGGCAGCCATGATTATCCAAGAAATATGCAAGAGCAAAAAGGCAGGTCTTTCAGTCACAAAAGTGAAAGAAGAAGTGAAGGAAATGGGTGGGGATTTCATTCATTGTAAAAAAAACTGTTAGCAACCAATGAAAAGTGTTATTTTAGGGTCACATGACCCGACGCGTTTACGCTACGCGCTCCGGAGCACTTCCGGTGCGTTTACGCAGCGCGATCATAGGCGCTTCCGGGGCGCAAACGTGGCGCGATCGTAGGCGCTTTTGCGTGCGTTTACGCGCCGCGAACGTAGGCGCTTCCGAGGGCACTTACGTTGCGCGCCGAAGTGACGTCATCAAACTTTTACAGAAATGCATAATCATTTTCCTTATTAAAAAAAACTAATTTTATTTGTATGGTACGAAATGTTTTGCATTATTATTAACTTTTCATTCATATTTTTTTCACGAACGACAGTAGCGCTCTGGGTGCGCTTTCAGATGAGCTCACGGAAAAGCTTACCGGAGAGCTTAGCTGAAAGCTTCCCGGAGCGCGCACCCAGAGCGCAAAAGAAAAAAATTATATAAAAAAAATGAATACTTTAAAAAAAACAGCAAATTGTAAAAAAAAAAAAAAGGTTAGAAACTCGATATACAAAGGAATTAGCATTTAAAAAACCTATGAAATTCACTGAAAAAACCATAGGTTTCACACCAGTTATAGTTAGGAATTAGCATTTAAAAAACCTATTAAATTCACTGAAAAAACCATAGGTTTCACACCAGTTATAGTTAGCTGGAAATTTTACTGATATAAAACCATTGAAATTCCCACGTTATAGTTAGATGGACTCACTATAACTTGCGCGTGCAATGCACTGCTGATGACGTCACATATTACATCACTCATGACATGGTCAGTGACATCACTCATGACATCACTGATGACACCATCCAGTGAATGTGTGTCTTTCTGAAAAATAAATTTGTTTTATATATGTATTTGTAAAGGTCGATGGAAGAATAAATGTTTAAATAAGTGTGTAAATGGATGTTTTTTTTTTTAAAAAATGGTTGTTTAACTGGCTTATTAAGTGTATCTTAGTGAATACATATATTAGCGAGTATTGTTTAAATATTTAAATGTTTGTATCAGTGTTTCCCTTTGTGTATAAGTGGCTGCAGGGGTTGGTGACTGACTCACTGTTTGTATGTGTTTTGAAGACAGCATATGTGCAGGACTGTATGGGTGGATGAGTGTGTATATGTGTGTGTTAGTGAGTGAATGACTGTCTCACTAGTGTCTTCATTAGTAACAACATATGTTTTAATCTAGAATATGTGAGTATTGATGTATATAAGTGAGTATAGTATATATAGTGAGAGATTGTAGGAGTTCCTGTTTGAATAAGTATGTGTTTCTATAAGTGATTGTTTAAGAGAGTAAGTATGTGTAAGTTTCCTTAGAAGTAAGGTGGTAGTGTGTGTATAAATGTATATGCAAATAAATGGATGTTCAATAGTTTATTTGCATGTGTGAGTATGTGTGTGAGTAACTTTTGGATGACAGCTGATGTGTAACAGGATGTATAGGTGTATCACTACATATGATGAGTGACTATATATATGAGTGACTATATAGAACTGTTGGTGAATGAGTGGATGTGTATATAGATGGTGGAATTACTGAATTGGTTGTTGTTACTGGTTTGGGTATCTCCATTTTTTTGAAAATGTTTGTTTCTATTTTTGAATATGTGTTTCAAGCGTTACATTACACTGAAATTAGGTCTGTCACAAGGATGGTGTCATCAGTGATGTCATGAGTGATGTCACTGACCATGTCATGAGTGATGTAATATGTGACGTCATCAGCAGTGCATTGCACGCGCAAGTTATAGTGAGTCCATCTAACTATAACGTGGGAATTTCAATGGTTTTATATCAGTAAAATTTCCAGCTAACTATAACTGGTGTGAAACCTATGGTTTTTTCAGTGAATATATATATATATATATTCACTGAAAAAAACATAGGTTTCACATCAGTTATATTTAGCTGGAAATGTTACTGACATAAAACCATGGAAAAGCGCGCCTGCAATGCACTGCTGATGACGTCACATATTACATCACTCATGACCCCGTCAGTGACATCACTCATGCCATCACTGATGACACCAGCCAGTGAATGTGTGTCTTTCCGAAAAATTTATATGTTTTATAATTGTATTTGTAAAGGTTGATGGAAGAATAAATGGTTAAATAAGTGTGTAAATGGATGTTTAAAAAAAAATGTTTGGTTAACTGCCTTATTAAGTGTATTTTATTGAATGCATATATTAGCGAGTAACTTTTAAATATTGAAATATATGTATCAGTGTTTTACTTTGTGTATAAGTAGCTGCATGGGTTCGTGACTGACTCACTGTTTGTATGTGTTTTGAAGACAGCATATGTGCAGGACTGTATGGGTGGATGACTGTGTATATGTGTATGTTAGTGAGTGAATGACTGTCTCACTATTGTCTTTTTTAGTAACGACATCTATTTTAATCTAGTGTATGTAAGTTTTGATGTATATAAGTGAGTATATGTGAGAGTAAGAGATTGTAAGAGTTCCTCTTTAAATAAGTATGTGTTTCTATAAGTGATTGTTTAAGAGAGTAAGTATGTGTAAGTTTCCTTAGAAGTAAGGAGGTAGTGTGTGTATAGTTTTATATGCAAATAAATGGATGTTCAATAATTTATTTGCATGTGTGAGTATGTGTGTGAGTAACTTTTGGATGACTGTCGGTGTATAACAGGATGTATAGATGTATCACTACATATGATGAGTGAGTATATGTATGAGTGACTATATAGAACTGTTGGTGAATGAGTGAATGTGTATATAGATGGTGGAATTACTGAATTGGTTGTTGTAACTGGTATGGGTATCTCAATTTTTTTGAAAATGTTAATTTCTATTTTTGAATATGTGTTTCAAGGGTTACATTACACTAAAAGGAGGTCTGTCACTCTGTCACAAGGATGGTGTCATAAGTGATGTCATGAGTGATGTCACTGATGATGTCATGAGTGATGTAATATGTGACGTCATCAGCAGTGCATTGCAGGCGCGCGTGTTATAGTGAGTCCTACTAGCTATAACGTTGGAATTTCTATGGTTTTATGTCAGTAAAATTTCCAGCTAACTATAACTGATGGGAAACCTATGTTTTTTTCAGTGAATTTAATAGGGTTTTTAAATGCTAATTCCTAACTATAACTGGTGTGATACCTATGGTTTTTTCAGTGAATTTCAAAGGTTTTTTAAATGCTAATTCCTAATATATATAGGGCCTCAAACCTATAAAATGTAATATTTTTTATAATGAATCCTATATTGTATATTTATATAATACTATTTTTTTTTTGCCCTGGTGCGCTCCCGGTGCGCGACCCGGTGTGCGCACCGGAAAGCGCAGTTTTCAGGTGCGCACCGGGGCGCGCACCGGTGAGCATCCTGTTAGCGCTATTGTCGCGAACGAAAACATCATCATGAAGTATCGCGTAGCCGCGTCCGCGTGATACGCACGGCGGAAGCGCACCCGGAAGCACTCGAGCGAATACGATCGTGCAACGTAAGCATCCGACGCGCTTACGCGACGTGCCCCTGGGCGCGCCCGGGGGCGCGTTGCGTAAGCGCGTCAGGTCACGTGACCTGAAAATAACACTTTTTATTGGTGCAGAACAGTTTTGGTTTCCAAATGATGAAAGCCCGGGTCATATGACCTGAAAATAACACTTTTCATTGGTTCAGGACAGTTTTCTTTTCCAAATGATGAAAGCCCCCACCTTTTTTCCTTATTCTGACTTTGTCCTTTGACTGAGGAAGACCTGTTTAGAGATCTTTTAGTAATATTTTGTACTTTAAAATGGCTACAGTAGCAGCAGCAGCTGGAGCATCTGCACCACCACCACCACCACCAAGAGGACCACCACAACATCACATTGGTGGTCAAGAAGAAAAGGAGGAGGAGGAGGAAGAGGAGGAGGAGGGGAGGAGGTGGCTGCCAGAAGACAATACCCCATACAGTCCAAAGCAGCACATTGTATGGGAGTTTTTTTGCATCCCAGAGGGCAAGAAGAAAGTGAACGCACCAAAGGTGACTTGCCAAATCTGTGGCATTGAACTTTCAAGGGGGAACCCTAATAAGAAATATTCATTTGGTAATAACACCATGATTCGGCACATGCAGCGCAAGCATCCCAACAACTATGCTGCGGCAGAGGTAAGAGAACTGGCCAGCAACCCTCCCCAATCTTCACCCAGCACCTCCAAATGAAAGTAACCCACTCCATCGGGACCAGAAACAAGGGAGATGGTCCCAAACATTCAACAAAAGTTTGGGCAATACAAGATCTCTTGTATTTTTTGTGGTAAGACCATCACCTATGGTGAGCAAAGCATAACGCTCATCAACCGTGCTGGTGACAACCACAAATGCCCCAAAAATCCATAATTTTTTCATGATTTTTTTTGCTCCAGTTGAGCTGTTTTCAATTCCCTGTTTTTTGTTTCCCCCCATAAAAATAACAAAGAAATATCAAATAGTTCATAAAAGCCAAAAAAAGTACAAAATGTTCAAAAAAAATTTAAAAACATATAAAACAACAAAAAGAAGAAAAAAAACAGTTATTTTTAGAACTACCTCCAATATATAAAAAAAGGCTAAATTTTTTAAAAACTCTATCATTCTTTTTTTTCCCCATGGTACGCTCCCCGGTACGCTCCGCGGTGCGCGTACCGGGCGCTCCCCCCGCGCAAATCAAAAAAATAATATTTTTTTTTGTCCCGTGGGGCCCTTTTATAGCCCCCACATCAAACCTAGGGGGTCAAGGGGGGTCTACTCTGCCCCCTTATGGTCATTTCCCCCTTTGTTTTTGCCACCTCTTGTGTCTCGATCCTACCGAGACACAAGATGGCGGCCGCTCCGGACTGTTTGGAATGTTGACAGACACCCGAGAGCCAATCAGCTTTCCGCGCGCAAACTCGTGTAGCGCGCTGGTTTAGCGCCCCGGTGCGCGTACCGGGGCACGCTTATAGATATATATATTTTTTTGAACCTAAATTACTCAAAATCCACTGGAGCACATATCTTGAGACATAGCAAAGGTACATTGGGCTACCAATCCCTACAATTTTGCCAAGTTTGGTGGAAATCCATTCAGCCGTTTGGGCTAAACGTGAGGTCGACCGCCCTATGGAAATTAACATGGGGAAAACACGTTTTGGGACCCCCCTTTTTTCTCGGCCCCCGCTTGACAAATCTCCCCCAAACTTTCAGGGAAGGACTGGGGCACCGCGAGGCAAATTTGAGGACATTTTCAGGCAGATTCCTCAACTGGCGCCAACGTTATTCACAATAGAATGTTGAGATTTTCTATTGAAAATAATCCTAACTTTAACTACCTACTGGCGACCGCTAGTAGGTAATATATATATATATATATATATATATATATATATATATATATATATATATATATATATATATATATATATATATATATATATATATATATACATATATATATATATATATATATATATATATATATATATATATATATATATATATATATATATATACATATATATATATACACACAGTAGAGAATCACTCTGGATGTGCACCTCCCACACCACAAAGGAAACACCTCAAACAATCACAGCCACTAGCTCACAACACAATGGCAATAACCACAAAACTCAATACATCACCTGAACACACACTGCCCACTTCTGGCTAAGGCTTCACACAGCCAGGGATCAGAGCTCAGCAATCAGGGTTCAATCCGAGATAGACACGTCTGCCCTCGCTCGGAATCCAAACTCCCAAACTTCCACCAGACCGGTGGATGCTCCCCTTTTTAATACAAATCCAAACATAACGAAGCTTCTAGCAAGCCACGCCCCCTCATTCTCATGAGAGCCCGTATCAGTCTGCTCCAAGGCCTCGGCATCGGTTGGTCAGGCCTTTGCTATGGCTTCGGGATGGACCATGTACATTCCCCTCATAACAACCGGTTTTCTTTAGTCAGAAAAGTGTGAAAAACAGGAGGGAGAGCAGGAGATGCCCTCCCCACTTTGCAGCTACGTGCAAGCACAGAAAATAGCTTCAGTCATGAAAATTGAGTTAGTTATGCTATGCACACAGAAAGGCCCAAAGCAAGATGGAATTGAAAAGCAAGATGACATGAAAGCATGTCAAAGCTAAGCACTGCCATAAAGCAAGGTAAAGTCAGAAAACAGAATGACATTAAACCATGTCAAAGCCAATAGTAAGAACTCATAATTCTCACCAATGCACAATACAATACACGTTCCTGCACAACTGCACGCCTTCAAATGCACATCCCACGCGCTCTGCTCTTGGCAAGACTGTTCCACTCCGTAACAGCTCCTACTGAAAGAAAGCAAGATTACAGGACAGAAGAGAAGCAGGCATATGCAGGACCATCCTACATTAAGGCTAGAATAAAATAACACACAAAAATCAGTTAAAATGGTGGTGGTCGAGGGTCATTATAGGGTGCCAAAATCACAAGAGTGGCTCTTTTATTACATTCCACCCCATGACCCTCAACCATCACCATTCACATATATAAAAAATGAAATCACATAACTAAAGACATAACTATCAATGAAAAACTGCATTTCTCAACAAAAAATACTATGATTGAAAAACTCAGTAAAACAGTAAAACCATAAAAGCATATGTCAAAGCTAGTCTCAACTGAAAGACACAATTACATAATTTCTTAATTGAAAGCAAAACCATCTAAAACTACATGTCATAATTAAAAGAACGCATTTCCAAAATTCATGTAAAAGCAATAACTTTGGTGCTAAACTGAAAAGCACAAAAATAACTCATACATATCTAGATTCTTGTTGAATGGATACACACAATAAATGAACTTCTACTGCTAAGGCAGCCAAACTAATATGAATTGCCCACTGAAAAATAAAAGCAACATCAACAGGTTTTTCCCTGATTAGTCTCTACTCAAATTGCAGCACAACATCTCAGTTGTTCACCTTCTTCCATGTTCTAATCAACAGTTTTTCTGTGTGAAAGACACACAGCTCTTGCATTTTGTTTCCTCACACGTCAATAAAACAACTCCAATCACAGCACATTCTGCTGCTCAATATTCACTTGAAAACCAACAGTCTGTCTGTGTGAAAGGCACACAGCCTTCACGCTAGTCGCGTCATCTCCATCTCCAACACAGCAGTTCAAAGGAGGACCCCACACCATCCGTTCAGCAAAGGAGGACCCCATCAGGTCTGGTTAGCCACAGGACTTCAGCTTCCACTGTCCGGCGATCACTCCAGGCATGGGGGGAGGGAAGGGGAAGGGTGGGGAAGGGAAAGGGGGGGAAACCAATCATACGGGGACTGGGCACCAGCACACCAAGGCGCCGCAGTATGATCTGAAAAAAAGAAACAAGGTTCACTCTTCTTGCAAAAAAATCATTTTTCAAAAGCACACTTTTTCTGTCTTGCATTTCAGAAAGTAAAATATTTCCATCACTGTCTGCATAGCTCTGCTCTAGCCCTGGGGAATTTCCTGAGAATTCTACCTACACTTTAACCTCTGAATACTTGATATGAGGGTGAAACTCTCTTTTTCTCTGCACAGCAAGAAGGACTGGCTGGGGCAGTTTCCTTCCTGACTATTTCTCCACTCACTGCTGGATATGTGCTCCCTTTATCTATTGACAGAAACCCAAAGCACTTCATCTGCTTCGGTACTTTTCCTTTCCTCAACCGGCATTTTACCTTCTATGGGCCTTGACTGGCTTGTGCATTGTGGCACATAAGAATCACAATTCTCATTAAATCTAGGGGAAATCCCTTCATTTTCTGCCCACCTGTTTGTATGATCTTTATCTCCTAGGTGCTTGTATTTAGGTATGCACACCAAATCTGAATCGTGTCTCCAAGATTTTAGCCTTGTCATCTGTAAGGAAATTAAAGGTTTAGTCATGCACTGTAACTGCATTTTGCAGCACACTCGAATCATATATTTTTAATCTCCACCCCTGGACTTTTCATTAAGACCTGAGAAATCATATTGTATTTAATTGTATTGCTCTCTGTCTAGTATCTGTCTATGCACAATAACTCAAAAGTATCTGTAACTTTTAAAAACACATTTTTCCTTTTCCTATTCATTACAAAAACTATAAAGAACACATTTCTCTTGAACTGGCACACAAAATACACTCATATTTCTAAATTGACTACATTTTAAAACCATTCTACACAAGCTGCTTGTGCAGAGTTAAAAACATTGCTACATTCTTTTCCTAAGATAACATTCCTACCTGTAAAACAAAATTCATTATTCACCAACATGTCTAATTTATACCTATGAACAGCGAACGTTAACTCAAATAAAAAAACTGGTCTGTTCATTTTCCTCACGTTCTCTTAACTCACATTTTTTCACATCTGACTCATCCTAGCTGGTCAAAACAAATGGCTTGAGTACATGTGTAATTCTCTCTTAAAAAAAAAAAAACCTAACGTTCAAATCTGTCACAAGGATGGCAAAAGGACACCTTTTAACTCCTATTCTCTGTACCTCTTTCCTGCTTCCTTTTTTCAAACTATCAGAAGCTGCTCTCTGTGTGTCTCTCAACCCCCCTTAAGCGGTGCACCTCCTTCCTAAGGCTGCCGCTGAACCTGCAGGGTCTATTGCCAAAAATAACAAGCAGAGCCTTCTTTCTCACTCTGTTGACTCTGGCACCCACCTTATCACCTCCAAGGCCGAAGTCACCTCTCAACATTTGTCTGCTCCTATCTTCTCTGCGACTCTCCTCATGGGGGGGGGGGAACCTGCGCCTTTGCAAGCCTCCCAAACATCTATCTCAAAGAAGCTGTCTCTGTCTACTGGGGCACGGAACTGGGATGACCCCTCCCGTAGGAATTCCTCCTCAGTCTTCACAGAAAGCCTGACCTCTTATCAGCGCTGCTGGATGATCTCACTGCAAGCCTCCTAAACATATATCTTAAAGACGCAAGCACTTCACCATCACTAACTGTGTATTTCATTTCTCCTCCTTCACCAGAATTTTACGTGCCATCCAAGCCCAAGATGCATTTCATGTCTGAAACGGAAAACAGCCTCACATTTTTTCCTCAACCCTTTCACCTCTTGTCAGAACGAAACAGAATTCACAAGCTAAACATTGTATTCAACACTAACACACCTAGGTCTCCCTTTCTTCTGTTCTTATCTCAAAGCTATAAACAGCACCCTGTCCGACCATGAGTCTGTGTTTAACTTGTCCTACCCACTGCACATTAAATGCGTGTCTGTGCAGCATAAATTCACACTGGCCTGAACAGTCACAGAACTGCCTTTTATTTAAACACACATTTCTTTTTCCTAACATTTCTCTCATGTTGATTCACTTCCTATGTTAATATAATGTATACATTCTAGTACTTCTAATCAAACCATATTTTTTACATTTGTTACATTTTACAAATTAAGAACAACCAGGACAACAAGAAACTCATTCTGGGTATTTTCAGAAAAGGACCACATTCATAAGTTTGCCTGGGAAAGCAATTGCAAATGCTCATTTTATTTTAGCATGTTCTCAAAGAACATCCAACATTTCAAGGTTCCAGTCAATTCCAACCTTTGAACGCACTGTTCTATTAACCCTTCCTCTGCTTTTCCTATACTTATTTTGCATGATACAAACTATATCCTTTTTTTACCACAGTCTTGTAAGTTTCCCACTTATGTTTGCAATAATTTATTCTGACAGGTTAACGTTGTAGATGTATTTTTGGCTCCACAAACAGTGTCTCTCATGTGTAAAATTCACACTGCAACAGAACATGTTTTTTTTTTTCACAACCGTGTTTATTGATTGATTAGGCAGAGCATAAATACAGTTCTCCACAATCAGGAGGACACTGTCAAATGGCAGACATATATTGCCGTGTATACAAACCTAATCACTCAAAAAGCCCTCCGCCCGCCCCCCCTCACCCCCCCTACCACCCAAGACCCCAATTACCCACCCCTTATCCCACCCTAACCCAATGCACATGATCACCTTCAACCGCAGCACATGAATAGAGTACAGCAATCATCGAGTGCCCCCCTAGGCCTGGAAGTCCCCATCTGCAGGCAGTCCATCATCCAAGTCTGTTCGGGGCTCCAAAGTTAACCCCCTGTAGTCTGCCCACCGTTTCCAAATCTTGTAATGTTTCCGGGGGCATCCCCTGGCTTCAAACACTGGCAATTCTAACCCCATGAGATAATCCAGGCCCGCTTTCCAGGCACTCAGTGGAGGAGCACGCTCACCCTTCCATAACCTCGCCAGGTCTCGCTTGGCAACTACCAGGCCCAACAACAAAAGGTGACGTTTGTAGATGTTCCCACCCACCCACATTCTCCAGGATATGTAGAAGACCCAGCCTGGGCGTACGGGGAAGATCCCACCCCAGCACCTCCGACAAACAATTCCACACACCGTTCCAGAATCGGGTCAGACCCACACAGGACCACACCGTATGCAATAGTGTACCTCTCTCAGTCCCACAGCGCAGGCACTCCGGAGTCGCAATTAGGCCAGCCTTCCATAGTCTCTCTCTGGTGTAATAGGCCCTATGCAGGTATTTAAATTGTATTAACCGGAGTCGCACGGCTATGGCAGCCCCACGGGGGGATTCCAGGGCCTCCCTCCAATTATCCTCGTCCAATGGACCAAGATCTGTTTCCCAGGATTCTTTCAGCGGTAATAGGGAAGAGGAGCAGTGGGTGACCAGCGTTTGGTAGATTCGGGATACTTTTTTATCCCTTAGGTCTCCCATGAAGAGCTTGGCTTCCACTGGACTAAATTCGGGGAGCTGATCCAAGCCAACCAGGCTAGGTGCAAGCGCATGGCGGAATTGTAGATATTTAAAGAATTGGGTCCTGGGCATACTAAATTCAGTGCTAAGGTCTTGAAAGGACTTGAGCGTAACCCCGGTAAGAACATGTCCAAGCGAGGAAATTCCAATAGAGTCCCAGCCACCAAACCCCGTCAGCGAGGCCAGTGCGGGGAGCTCTCCTTTGTTCCACAGTGGGGTTTCTGCCATCAGTCTACCCCACCAGCCCATACGGCGCAGTACTTGTCTCCAAATCATGAAGACCACCTGTGTGACTTGCGGCAGTCTCCTCCGTTGCCCAGCCGAGTACAATAGCGTATGTAATGTGGTATCTCCCATCAACAAGCGTTCGAGGGCGTATGCAGGGTCACTTCTATCGCCGTACCACCATTCATTTAGAACTAATAGGTGGGAGGCCTGATAGTAGAACAGGAGGTCCGATGTGGCCAGACCCCCACAATATGTGGATAGGAAGCAAGTCCGCAGCGCCACCCTGGCGGCACCCCCCGCCCACAGGAAGCGGCCCAGCACCGAATTTACCCGACGGAACCACTGTGGTTCGATCTTATGCGGGTGGTTCTGAAATTGATACAATAGGCGCGGGAGGGCGACCATCTTGAAAATCGCAAACCTACCGTAGATGTTAAGGGGCATGCGAGACCATGTCTTGATATCTGATTGGACTCTATCCCATACAGGCAGCTCGTTGCGCTCCCATGCGATAACAGCGGACTCGGACAGGAAGACTCCTAGGTATTCCAGACCCCCGACCGCCACCTGCAAGGCCGATGCCCAGGGGTATACACCCGTCTCCCCGCCCAGCACCCAGAGGGTCGACTTGCGCGGGTTGAGAAAAAGTCCTGACACCTCACCAAATATGCGCATTATCTCCAGTATTCGAGGGCCAGATCGGTTAAGATCGGTCAGGAAGAAAAGGACTTCGTCCGCATACAGCGCAATTCTATCTGAGAGTCCTGCTCCCCACACAAAGCCACGAAGCTGCGCGTCGATGCGCACCCAAGAGGCCAAAGGCTCCATGGCCAGCGCAAAGAGGTATGGGGATAGAGGGCATCCCTGTCGGGTTCCCCTGGCAATCGAGAATTTCTCTGAGATCGCCCCTGACACACATACCGATGCAGTGATGTCTGTATATAGCAGCTTGACATATGAAATAAACACCGGGCCCAGGTTGAGGCGCGGCAAGAGGGCGAACAGGTACGTCCAGCTGACTGAGTCGAATGCCCTGTCGATATCTGCCAGTAATAATGCCGCCCGATCCCCAGTGGCCCCTATAGCGTCCACCGCCGCCTGCGCTCGCCCGATGTTGTGTCGTGTCGCCCTATGCGGCATGAAGCCCCCTTGATCCGGATGGACCAAGTCGGCCACATATGGGAGAAGGCGGTTTGCCAACGCTTTAGCCAGTAGCTTGGCTTCGATGTTAAGCAGGGATATGGGGCGATAAGACTCATGTCGGACTGGAGGTCTACCCGGTTTCTGAAAAACTACAATTTCAGCATGGCGCCAGTCCGCCGGCAAGCTACCCTGTTCCCGTGCCGTCTCCAGTGCCCTCCTGTAGTGTGGTCCCAATTGAAGGTGGAACTTCTTATAAAATTTACAGGGGAACCCACTCGGCCCAGGCGCCTTACCCGTGTTGAGTTGCCCTAGCGCATCTCCTAGCTCCTCCGCCGTAAGGGGGGGTCCAGGGATTTCCTGGCGTCGTCTGAGACTGCACGAGGCGGCAGGTCAGCAATGAATTTGTCTATCGCGTCCGGCGGGAGGCTGTCCCGGTGGGCATATTGCTCCGCGTAGTAGTGGGCGAAGCTCGTCGCCAGAGTCGCTGGGTCCGTTATGGCAATTCCCTCACCGTCGGTGAGGACCGGTAGTGTGATTGGCTGTAGAGTGTGCTGACATAGCCTATGCAGCATGGTGCAGGACTTATCACCCCACTGATATACCCTGCTCCGCGTGGCTAGGCACGCCTGCCGAGCCTCGTCCATTAAGACAGAGGCGTAGGATTGCTGTGCTTGCAGGAGCAGCCGTAACACCACTTCATCTCCCCTCCCCTGACACCGTCGTTCTAGCACCTCCACCCGCGCCATGGCCGCGACAATGGCATCACGGCGGCGGCGACGGGCCGCGGTACACCATGCTATGTCTATGCCCCTCAATGTGGGCTTCATGGCCTCCCAGACCGTCACTTCGTCCACACCCTCGACTAGATTCTCCTGCCAGTAGTGGGCAACCGCGCTTCGCATATGTTCTGTATAGTCCGCCTGTTGAAGATGCCACGAGGACATCCTCCATCGGAATGGCTGATGTTTCCTGTGCAACTCAATCTGCACCGCAACAGGGGAGTGGTCGGACAGTCCTCTAGGCTGAATCGTGGCCTCTCTTACCCTATCAAGGAAAGCTCCCGGTACGAACACACAGTCCAGCCGTGAGAAGGAACCAGCAGAACATGTTTTGTATACATTTTTTAATAAACACTTGAAAGGGATCCAGCCCTTGCTGCCTAACATAGCAAATTATTTATAAGCACTCTTTACAAAATACACTTAAACACACACTCCAATTCTCACTCACCCTAGGACAATTAGCTCACTCACGGGCTAGCACACCACATGGGCTACCTCCCATCCAAATACATACATATATCAATTGGTATCTGAGAGTCCACTTTTAATTTCTAGAAAACATATTTCTTACCCTTATAAATTAACCTTCACATCTTGCAACCGACTACCCCAAAAATGTTTTGAATGTGGCTTCTCACCAATAAGCCACACCCCATCACTGCACTCCCACCTGGGAGGCAAACATACAACTGCAACTTTGAATATTATACACTTTTGAGCATGTCTTACCACCCCTGGCATAGCAGGACTTCAACACAAAACAAACAGCACCTTTTGAAAAGGGGTTTTATTTAACAAAATCCAAAGACTATCACTTTTAGTATAAGGCTTGGGGTTTAATACATAATACTCTCTAAACAAAGGCTATCTCAGATAACAAATGCTTAAGATTCAAATATATGTAGCAAACCTATAATCTAAAGGCATGAATTAATAACTGAGCAAATTTATATATCTATACTACTATTATAAAGAGAGAGCTGAAACCTTTGAGGCGGGTAAGCTCAAGAAGTATAGCACCAATCACAACACCCAATACAATATTCGAAAGGGCAGTTGTAGCAGAAAGACATAGTCTATACAGATGCCCACCATATACATTTGAAAGGTAAAATAACCTTCCCAGCAAAGTAGTCACTTGTGGGCGTGGGCGGGGCACGGCATTACGACCAAAAAAAAGCCTTTGCTTGAGGGCGTGTGGAAATCAAACGTGTGCGTTAGGCTGGGGGCGTGTGCTGGGGGCGTGGCCAATGGGCGCGGCAATCAGAAAGGGGTATGGCCAATGGGCGCGACAATCGACCGGCAGCAATCGCGCAAAAATAAGCGTGCCTTGAGGGCGTGTGGAAACCAAATGTGTGCATTGTGCTGGTGGCGTGGCCAAGGCCAATTGGCGTGGCAATTGACGGGAGGAAGGGGCGTGGCCAATGGGCGTGGCAATCGGCTGGCAGCAATCGCGCCGCATTCCTAAATCATGGTGCCAATAGCGCACCTGGGCGTACGCATTCCTTGGGCGTCTGCGTTCAGCTGGAGGCATGGTAAATAACCGTTCGCTTGTGAGCGTGACCCTTATGCTGGGGGCGTTTCACACATACTGTGTGTGAATGCACTGTGTGCGTTGTGCTGGGGGCATGTCAGACATACTGGGGGCGAATGCCGTGTGTGCCTTCTGATGGGGGCATGTCAGGTCAGGCGGCAGCAGACGCGACTAAGCGTGCCTGCTAAGGACCATAACTTTTGAACTGACTGCACTTTCACAGCAGCGCATCGTCTCCAGCACGCTCTCACCCACTCAATTCTCTGCATCAACGACTTTACACCACAAGCACAACATCAACCACAACTGGAGCCGGCCCTCAAGCATGGGCTGACGCTACTCAGCGTGCCTGCGGGGACAATAACTTTACAAATGACTGCACTTTCACACACGCTTACCTATGTCAGTGGAGTAAATACACACTAGAGACATCTGCAAATACTTATTACTCCGAGGTGCACACAGTATATGCACACACATGCCTAACTATTGTGCCACTTCATGCTTTTAAAAGTCCTCACTACACCATTTGAAACGCTGCCTGATATTTCATACCCGGACAACGTCGGGACGGGCTGCTAGTATATATATATATATATTCACAGAAAAAACCATAGGTTATAGACCATATATAGTTAGGAATTTGCATTTACAAAACCTTGAAAATTCACTGAAAAAACCATAGGTTATAGACCATATATAGTTAGGGATTAGCATTTAAAAAACCTTATTTTATTTGCACAAAACCATTGAAATTCCATATATAGTTAGTTGCACTAACTATATATCGCGGACCCGCAATCCACTGCTAATGATGTCACATATTACATCATTCATGACATGGTCAGTGACATCACTGATGACATCACTGATGACATCTCAAATGACATCACTGATTACATCTCAAATGACATCACTGATGACATCACTGACATCTCATTTGACATTACTGATTACATCACTGATGATATCATTTATGTGATAATACATCTTCAGACTCTAATATAACCTTAGATACACTCAGTGTAAACAGGCATTCACAGACTGTCACACATCCATGGAGTTACTCACACACCTAGTCAGTCATGCAAAGAATCAATCACATCTCCATTTCCTTAACTATACAGTTATACACACCTTACTTATTCAAACATATACTAACACATATTTACTCTCGTATACAATCCTTGATACAAGTTCACAATGATTCATACAGCCACTCTCACATTCACTGGCTCTTATGTTCAGTTATTTATATATGTCAACTCTCACATGGAGTGTGTTTTACATATGTACTTACTTTGACATGTAGAACTGAGATATCCATTCACTCACCAATATACTCATGCACACAGTCAACTGTCCATAGAGCTGTTTCTACATGCACTTTTGAACCCATACACCTAGGGAATCAACTGCTCACACATCTATGCACAGAGTTATACACCTCCCAGCCACCCACACACATACTCAGTCTCCCATACAAATACTTGGGCAACCATTCAATAACCCATATAGTTACTGATATAGCTACTGATTTAAACATGCAGCAGTTTACAGAAGAACATAAATAATGATTGCCAAATTAAGACACTTTAATCACTAACCCATGCACTCAGTGAGACACATTTAATCATTCTCTCATACAGTCAGTCATGCACCTACTAAATCCTTCATCCAGACACTTATACATCCACTCATTCTTCAATATGTAAGACATATTTTAACTTTACAGAAACATACAGTCACTGGGTGTTGTCATCAGTGATGTCATCAGTGATGTCATTTGAGATGTCATCAGTGATGTCATCAGTGATGTCACTGACCATGTCATGAATGATGTAATATGTGACATCATTAGCAGTGGATTGCGGGTCCGCGATATATAGTTAGTGCAACTAACTATATATGGAATTTCAATGGTTTTGTGCAAATAAAATAAGGTTTTTTAAATGCTAATCCCTAACTATATATGGTCTATAACCTATGGTTTTTTCAGTGAATTTTCAAGGTTTTGTAAATGCAAATTCCTAACTATATATGGTCTATAACCTATGGTTTTTTCTGTGAATTTCATTGGTTTTTTAAAAGCTAATATCTATAGCTGTAAAATATATTCTTTATTAAGTGACGTATCACGTAGCCCGTGAGACGCCTCATGATGCATCGCATAACTGTGACGTATCGTCTCTGCAGCGCAAACCAAACCCAAAACGTAAGCGCGCCAGAACACGCTTAAAGATATATATATATTTTTTTAACCTTAATTAGACAAAATCCACACGTGCACATATCACAAACGTTCAAAAAACACAATATGTCGGACTCCCGTTACGCTGCCGGTTAGCTGCCTGGTTAACGTACCAGGAAGCACCTTTACCGCGAAAAATCGCAAATTTTTTTTTTTCACCCCCCAGGGAACTTTAATAGCCCCCTCATCAATCCTAGGGGTTCAGGAGGGGTCTGCCTTACCCCTTTCATTCATTTACACCTTTTTTTTTCCACCTCTTGTCTCTCGATCCCACAGAGAGACAAGATGGCGGCCGCTCCAGACTGTTTACAATGATAACAGCCAATCAGCTTCTCCTCAGACTCCCGTTACACTGCCGGTTAGCTTCCCGGTTAGCTGCCCGGTTAGCTGCCCAGTTCGCGTACCAAGACGCGTCTCTACGGCGAAAAAATCGGATTTTTTTTTGGGTTTTTTTTTGGCCCCGCGTGGCTTTATAATATCCCCCTCATCAATCCTAGGGGGTCAGAAGGAGTCTACCTTGCCCTCTTTCCTTCATTTCCCCCTTTGTTTTGGCCTCCTCTTGTCTCTCGATCCTGCCGAGAGACAAGATGGCGCCGCTCCGGACTGTTTACAATATTGACAGCCAATCAGCTACTCCTCAGACTCCCGTTACACTGCCGGTTAGCTTCCCGGTTAGCTGCCCGGTTAGCTGCCCGGTTCGCGTACAAAGACGCGTCTCTACGGCGAAAAAAGCGGATTTTTTTTTTTTTTTGGGTTACACTGCCGGTTAGCTTCCCGGTTAGCTGCCCGGTTAGCTGCCTGGTTTGCGTACCAAGACGCGTCTCTACGGCGAAAAAATCGGAATTTTTTTTTTTTTTTTTGGGCCCGGCGTGGCTCTATAATATCCCCCTCATCAATCCTAGGGGGTCAGAAGGGGTCTACCTTGCCCTCTTTCCTTCATTTCCCCCTTTGTTTTGGCCTCCTCTTGTCTCTCGATCCTACCGAGAGACAAGATGGCGGCCGCTCCGGACTGTTTACAATATTGACAGCCAATCAGCTACTCCTCAGACTCCCGTTACACTGCCGGTTAGCTTCCCGGTTAGCTGCCCGGTTAGCTGCCCGGTTCGCGTACTAAGACGCGTCTCTACGGCGAAAAAATCGGATTTTTTTTTTTTTTTTGGGTTACACTGCCGGTTAGCTTCCCGGTTAGCTGCCCGGTTAGCTGCCCGGTTCGCGTACCAAGACGCGTCTCTACGGCGAAAAAAATCGGATTTTTTTTTTTTTTTTTTTTTGGGTTACACTGCCGGTTAGCTTCCTGGTTAGCTGCCCGGTTAGCTGCCCGGTTCGCAAACCAAGACGCGTCTCTACGGCGAAAAAAATCGGAATTTTTTTTTTTTTTTTTGGGGCCCGGCGTGGCTCTATAATATCCCCCTCATCAATCCTAGGGGGTCAGAAGGGGTCTACCTTGCCCCCTTTCCTTCATTTCCCCCTTTGTTTTGGCCTCCTCTTGTCTCTCGATCCTACCGAGAGACAAGATGGCGGCCGCTCCGGACTGTTTAGAATGTTGACAGACACCGGAGAGCCAATCAGCTTCGTTTCGCAAAGTTCCGATACGCGAAAAGTTCGCGAACCGGAGCGCTGCCCGGAGCGCTGTTACAGATATATATCTTGTTTTAAACGTTAATTTCTCAAAATCCACTGAAGCACATATATTGAGACCTAGCAAAGGCACATCGGGCTAACAGTCCCTACAATTTTGCCAAGTTTCGTGGAAATCCATTCAGCCGTTCGGGCTAAAAGTGAGGCCAACCGCCCTATGGAAATTAACATGGGAAAAACGTGTTTTGGGACCCCCCTTTTTTCTCAGCCCCCCCTTGACGAACCCCCCCCAAATTTCCAGGAGCTGCTCAGAAACAAAATGTGCCATTTTCCTGAAAATTTCAGCCAATTCCGTCCACAAACGCCAAAGTTATTAGGCATAGAATTTTCAAAAGTTCCATAGAGAAAAAATCCTAACTATATATACCTACTGGCTATCGCCAGTAGGTAATATATATATATATATATATATATATATTACCTACTGGCGGTCGCCAGTAGGTAGTTATAGTTAGGATTTTTTTCAATGTTAAATCTCAAAATTCTATTTGGAATAACTTTGGCACCGGTTGACGAATCTGCCTGAAAATTTCCTGAAAATGGCCTCGTCGAGCTCCGGTCCTTCCTTGAAAGTTTGGGGGGGATTCGTCAAGCGGGGGCCGAGATAAAAGGGGGGTCCCAAAACGCGTTTTCCCCATGTTAATTTCCATAGGGCGGTCGATTTCACTTTTAGCCCGAACGGCTGAATGGATTTCCACCAAACTTGGCAAAATTGTAGGGACTGGTAGCCCGATGTGTCTTTGCTATGTCTCAAGATATGTGCTTCAGTGGATTTTGAGAAATTAACGTTCAAAAAAATATATATATCTGTAGCCGCTCACCGGTGCGCGCACCTGTGAGCGCTCCAGGCGCGCCACGCGACTTGCGCGCAGAAAGCTGATTGGCTGTCAGTTGTCTGTAAACATTCTAAACAGTCCGGAGCGGCCGCCATCTTGTCTATCGGTAAAATCTAGTCATAAGAGGTGGCAAAAACAAAGGGGGGAATTGACTATAAGGGGGCAGGGTAGACCCCCCCTGACCCCCTAGGTTTGATATGGGGGCCATTAAAGGGCCCCGCGGGGCCTCAAAAAAAAATATTTTTTTTGCGTTTTTCGCGGGGGAAGCGCCCGGTGCGCGCACCGGGAAGCGCTCCAAGGAGGGTACTATGGAAAAATAATCACTTTAAAAAATTGTATGTTTATTAATTGTTTTTTTTTATTTTATGTAAGTACCTACATGTAGGTACCAATGCAGAGACTTTCATTTAATGTACACCATCTGCTCTGTAGATATCTTGCATGTTGTTATTGTATGTTTTTGTGGTATATGGAATTCATAACATAGTCTGTCTGGAAAGGAGAAACAGATCTTTTAAGCACTCCCTGAGAATTTCTAGGGGATCATGAGTAGTCTATCCTGCTCACTTATGAAAATGAGGTGTAAAATATTCATATGAGATAATATAGTGGGAGAAAGGTAGTAAGTATGAGTAAACTTACTATGTAACAGAAAAATAGTTGAACAGTATACTATAAGTTTCACTTTATATTTTAAACATTTTTGGTAATACTTTATGAATTACATATAAAAAAGAATATTGTCTGAAACAATTTGAAATTATTAAAGATAAATTTATTCCTCTGATTCTTTTTCATAATTTAATAAAATTTCTAACATAATATTGTCCGGAATTTCCTCATAATTATATGTACATGATTCCATTTCTTCCAAACATTCTATAAACTGTTCATCCAAAGAGTCATCCATGAAATCAACTTCTTTTTTTTGATCTTCTGGTTTTTCCACCTTTACTTTGATAGAAGTATCATTTGCCTGATTTTCTCCTTCCATTTTCTTTCTGAAAATTGCATACAAATTAACTATATTAGTAGAGTTAGGGTACTGTATACCAGAGAAGCCTAACTCAATCCATAACTATTACAGAGAAGTCTATCTCTATCTCTAACTATTAAAGAGGGATAGCATATCACTAACAGAATATTTTTTCAGAACTTAAAGTGTACAATATACTTCCATAATAACAACTTACCTTAGAGAAATCAGTTGAAGTTGTCAGTGAAATTTGTTTTCAAATGTACTTCTGGAAGCAGTAGTCAAAATGGCTGTGTTTCCCTCTCTTCTTTTATATATATTCTTGTACTTAACCAATCAAACGTCAGGAAATAATCGTAGAAAATGAAAGATACTTTTTAATTGGTTGTAAATTCTAACATTACAAGTGTGTTTTTGTCATGTAATTTACCTCAGGATATTTAGACAGGCCTGTAGCCTAAATGTCTCAATGGAATTTCACCAAATTTGGGCAAATGGTAGGGACTGCTATGTAGTAGGGCGTATTCTATATTTGATGAAAGTGTCTCCATTGGGTTTTCCGTAAATTACTTTCCCACCTTTTTTTATCGAGCGCTTACCGGTGCGCGCTCCTCTACGCGCACCGGCAGCGTTACGGGAGTCCTCCATTTTGTGTTTCGGTACAATCGAGACACAAGATGGAGGGTAAACAATGTTCGGTATGGGTAGAAGGGGGCACTGTAGAGACTTCTTGACCCTCTAGGTTTTCTGAGGGGGGCTTAGGAGGCTCATAAACGTTAAAAAAAAAAAAAAAAAAAATTTAATTTTCCACGGGGGGAGCGCCCGGTGCGCGCACCCTTAAGCGTACCCGAAAGCGTACTTTGGTGAAAAATAGTGAAAAAAGTTAGAAAAAAAATAAACGCTTTGAATGATCAGAGGTAGGGTAGCTCTGAGAAGAGCTTTTGGGTTCTGTGGTTGATTTAGGTACCTACAAGTAGGTTCCAATACACATTCTTAAATTCAGGAGGAATATTCTATTCCCCTCATCTGAGAAGTGCACTCCATCTCCTCTGTAGATGTCTTGCATGTTGTAACGCAAGTTATTATTGTATATTGAACCCATTCCATAGTCTCTCATGTAAGCAGAAACAGATTTATTTACATGTTTCCGTGCTTTCTCAAATTGTGGACCAAATTGGTTGGACCAGTTCCATTTCTGTCTTTGGCATATATTGGAATATACCAAGGCAGTGTGGGGAAAAAGTATCATCAATTGATGAAAGGTGTCCTTTAAAAGCATTTCCAGACCTACTCCAGTTAATGTGCCCAAATCATTACCTCCACAGTGCACAATTAACAGGTCAGGTTCTGGCAGATGCAAAAAGGTTTTCACCAATGGTATCAATTGGTGACATTTTAATCCTCTGTGGCCAATCCACTTGATTTCCACATTTGATAAATCAAGGTTATGAAAATTTCTGCTAGCTGCATACCTTTGAGCCCAGTGGATGTAGCTATGTCCAATAATCCAAACAGAGTACATGATGTGAGAAGGTTCTGGTCCAGTCAGATGAAGTGTGGGAATGAAATGGCAGTTGGAACAGTAGGAGTTTACAAAAAAATAATTGTGGAGTTTCTCTGCTCTTGAATCACAAGCAATGATTGGTGGATTCAGATAGTTGAAAACTGAAAGTTAGGGTGCATGGTTATGTTGTGTGAAAGAAGCAATTTGAATGGTTTAAAAAAAGTCACCAAAAGCAAAAATACCCTGTATAGGCTGCTGTATTGAGAGGTCAAACATCCTTGCTGAGTTAATTTGCAACATTGTAAGATAAACTTTTGAACCTTACAGTTCAGTTAGGAGGGAGTTGCTATGGTAACAGATAGAAAGGTTTGAGAGGGGGATGGGTGTTGGTTTGAAAATAGTGAGGGAAGAGTTTTCATTGGTTGAATTAAGGCATATGTGTACAAAGATAGAGATTTTCTATGCCAGTCTTGGTTTCAGTGTATTGAGAGCACACCTTTTCCTCTGCTAAAGAAAAATTGGTGTGTGTGTCTGACACTGTTTTCAATCTCCAAAAGCATTTGTAAAGGTAAGTAATGATTCATTTAATTTAGATAAAGATTTATTTGCTCTATGGAGAATATTTGGAAGCAGATAGTTATGTTTTAGAAGTGAAATTGTATGTTAGTATATAAGTCCTGCGCAGTGTTTCTTACATGTTATTCAAAAATCGATTTTGGGTGCAAATGAATTGTATTTTTATTTGGCTTTTTTTATGATTGCCATGTGCAGCTAGTGCATCACTTTAAACATGGGTAATAAGTGATGCACTGGTGGCGCAAGGCCTTTATAAATCAGACCCTGACTTTGTTTGATGATATTGAGTGGTTGTACTTAGGTTCTGCGCAGTGTTTCTTACATGTTATTCAAAAATCGATTTTTGGGTGCAATTGATTGGTATATGCATTTGGCCCTTATTTATGAATGCCATGTGCAGCTGATGCATCACTTTAAACATGGGTAATAAGTGATGCACTGGTGGCGCAAGGCCTTTATAAATCAGACCCTGACTTTGTTTGATGATATTGAGTGGTTGTACATAGGTTCTGCGCAGTGTTTCTTACATGTTATTCAAAAATCGATTTTTGGGTGCAATTGATTGGTATATGCATTTGGCCCTTATTTATGAATGCCATGTGCAGCTGATGCATCAGTTTAAACATGGGTAATAAGTGATGCACTGGTGGTGCAAGGCCTTTATAAATCAGACCCTGACTTTGTTTGATGATATTGAGTGGTTGTACATAGGTTCTGCGAAGTGTTTCTTACATGTTATTCAAAAATCGATTTTTTGGTGCAATTGATTGGTATATGCATTTGGCCCTTATTTATGAATGCCATGTGCAGCTGATGCATCAGTTTAAACATGGGTAATAAGTGATGCACTGGTGGCGCAAGGCCTTTATAAATCAGACCCTGACTTTGTTTGATGATATTGAGTGGTTGTACTTAGGTTCTGCGCAGTGTTTCTTATATGTTATTCAAAAATCGATTTTTGGGTGCAATTGATTGGTATATGCATTTGGCCCTTATTTATGAATGCCATGTGCAGCTGATGCATCACTTTAAACATGGGTAATAAGTGATGCACTGGTGGCGCAAGGCCTTTATAAATCAGACCCTGACTTTGTTTGATGATATTGAGTGGTTGTACATAGGTTCTGTGCAGTGTTTCTTACATGTTATTCAAAAATCGATTTTTGGGTGCAATTGATTGGTATATGCATTTGGCTCTTTTTTATGATTGCCATGTGCAGCTGATGCATGACTTTAAACATGGGTAATAAGTGACGCACTGGTGGCGCAAGGCTTTCATAAATAAGGCCCTGACTTTGTTTGATGATATTGAGTGGTTGTACATAGGTTCTGCCCAGTGTTTCTTACATGTTATTCAAAAATCGATTTTTGGGTGCAATTGATTGGTATATGCATTTGGCCCTTATTTATGAATGCCATGTGCAGCTGATGCATCACTTTAAACATGGGTAATAAGTGATGCACTGGTGGCGCAAGGCCTTTATAAATCAGACCCTGACTTTGTTTGATGATATTGAGTGGTTGTACATAGGTTCTGCGCAGTGTTTCTTACATGTTATTCAAAAATCGATTTTTGGGTGCAATTGATTGGTATATGCATTTGGCCCTTATTTATGAATGCCATGTGCAGCTGATGCATCACTTTAAACATGGGTAATAAGTGATGCACTGGTGGTGCAAGGCCTTTATAAATCAGACCCTGACTTTGTTTGATGATATTGAGTGGTTGTACATAGGTTCTGCGAAGTGTTTCTTACATGTTATTCAAAAATCGATTTTTTGGTGCGATTGATTGGTATATGCATTTGGCCCTTATTTATGAATGCCATGTGCAGCTGATGCATCAGTTTAAACATGGGTAATAAGTGATGCACTGGTGGCGCAAGGCCTTTATAAATCAGACCCTGACTTTGTTTGATGATATTGAGTGGTTGTACTTAGGTTCTGCGCAGTGTTTCTTATATGTTATTCAAAAATCGATTTTTGGGTGCAATTGATTGGTATATGCATTTGGCCCTTATTTATGAATGCCATGTGCAGCTGATGCATCACTTTAAACATGGGTAATAAGTGATGCACTGGTGGCGCAAGGCCTTTATAAATCAGACCCTGACTTTGTTTGATGATATTGAGTGGTTGTACATAGGTTCTGTGCAGTGTTTCTTACATGTTATTCAAAAATCGATTTTTGGGTGCAATTGATTGGTATATGCATTTGGCTCTTTTTTATGATTGCCATGTGCAGCTGATGCATGACTTTAAACATGGGTAATAAGTGACGCACTGGTGGCGCAAGGCTTTCATAAATAAGGCCCTGACTTTGTTTGATGATATTGAGTGGTTGTACATAGGTTCTGCCCAGTGTTTCTTACATGTTATTCAAAAATCGATTTTTGGGTGCAATTGATTGGTATATGCATTTGGCCCTTATTTATGAATGCCATGTGCAGCTGATGCATCACTTTAAACATGGGTAATAAGTGATGCACTGGTGGCGCAAGGCCTTTATAAATCAGACCCTGACTTTGTTTGATGATATTGAGTGGTTGTACATAGGTTCTGCGCAGTGTTTCTTACATGTTATTCAAAAATCGATTTTTGGGTGCACTTATTTGGTATATGCATTTGGCCCTTATTTATGAATGCCATGTGCAGCTGATGCATCACTTTAAACATGGGTAATAAGTGATGCACTGGTGGTGCAAGGCCTTTATAAATCAGACCCTGACTTTGTTTGATGATATTGAGTGGTTGTACATAGGTTCTGCGCAGTGTTTCTTACATGTTATTCAAAAATCGATTTTTTGGTGCAATTGATTGGTATATGCATTTGGCCCTTATTTATGAATGCCATGTGCAGCTGATGCATCAGTTTAAACATGGGTAATAAGTGATGCACTGGTGGCGCAAGGCCTTTATAAATCAGACCCTGACTTTGTTTGATGATATTGAGTGGTTGTACTTAGGTTCTGCGCAGTGTTTCTTATATGTTATTCAAAAATCGATTTTTGGGTGCAATTGATTGGTATATGCATTTGGCCCTTATTTATGAATGCCATGTGCAGCTGATGCATCACTTTAAACATGGGTAATAAGTGATGCACTGGTGGCGCAAGGCCTTTATAAATCAGACCCTGACTTTGTTTGATGATATTGAGTGGTTGTACATAGGTTCTGCGCAGTGTTTCTTACATGTTATTCAAAAATTGATTTTTGGGTGCAATTGATTGGTATATGCATTTGGCTCTTATTTATGAATGCCATGTGCAGTTGATACATTACTTTAAACATGGGTAATAAGTGACGCATTGGTGGCGCAAGGCTTTCATAAATCAGACCCTGACTTTGTTTGATGATATTGAGTGGTTGTACATAGGTTCTGCGCAGTGTTTCTTACATGTTATTTAGAAATCGATTTTTGGGTGAAATTGATTGGTATTTGCATTTGGCCCTTATTTATGAATGCCATGTGCAGCTAGTGCATCACTTTAAACATGAGTAATAAGTGACGCACTGGTGGCGCAAGGCCTTTATAAATCAGGCCCTGACTTTGTTTGATGATATTGAGTGGTTGTACATAGGTTCTGCGCAGTGTTTCTTACATGTTATTTAGAAATCGATTTTTGGGTGAAATTGATTGGTATTTGCATTTGGCCCTTATTTATGAATGCCATGTGCAGCTGATGCATCACTTTAAACATGGGTAATAAGTGACGCACTGGTGGCGCAAGGCCTTTAAAAATAAAGCCATGAGTTGCTATTGTATAAACTTAAATATGTTGCAATTTATTGTTTATATTGTTTGCTTTTTAACATTACTTTGTTGTTTGCTAATAGTGGTCTTTAATGTGTTTTTTTAACAGAACAACAGATTCAAATCAACTTCTGAAAAGGAAGCAAAAATGCCTTCAAGGCAAAGAAATATCAAAAATACCATACGGAAAAGGAGAACATCAACAACAGACTTTATGGAATCCTCTTCAACAAGTACTTCAAAAAACACCAGAAAAGCTTCTGGTAAGCCAATTAAGTCCTTTCTTCGCAACATATGTCGTAGGAAAAAAAATGAAATTGCTAATGTGAATATACAGAAAAAGTCAACAAATCTAAAAAGGAAAGAGAAGCCCACAAAAAATGTTTCCATTGGACCAGGAGAGAAGAGAATGGTTAGCAATAGAAGGGTAAATGTTTTTAGGGACATTCGTAGGCGAATGTTTCGCAATAGGGTAGTTTTAAATTTGCTAAAAAATGATAAGAAAAGTAAACTAAAAGCTGCTTTTTACAAGAAAAAGAAAAGTGTAGAAAAGATTGTTGATCAGGCTTTTGAAGTTAAGAAAAAATTATTTATTTTAATAATCAATAGAATTAGGATACTTAATAAGGCAATGGATGTTTTCAAATCGAACAGTAGATGGAAAAGAATTATTAATCGGAGTAATTTTTGTGAAGTATTTTCTGGTGAATGGATGCATAGTTCAAGTTCTGAGCCTTTTTTTAATGAGGAGAGTTACTTTCAGGAAAATGATTTGGTGCATGCAGTTGACACCAGTGGTCGTGCATATGAGGTGAAAGATAGTTGTGTGACCGAAAAAGAGAAACTTGTATCTAGAGATGCAGAAGAGGTGTTAGCTGATGAAGTTTTAGGGAGACGTACTAAGGGTCCAGTGTACACATGGAAATGCAGTAGTATTTGTAGTGTGCGACAGGAATCAATTGATTTGCTTCGAAATTTCTTACGTACATATAGTAAAAAAAGTCTCAAACAAAAAATGAAGATCCTGCAAGAGTTAGATCCTTGCAGAGTGAGAGAAAGCACAGGTTTGCAAGGGCATTCACTAGCATGTCTTTCTAGAAAAGTTTGTCGGAGTGTTTTTCATCATTTTAGGATGTTAGCAGTGCATCATAATAACGTAAGGAAATTAGTGAGGAAGTTGTATTATGCAAAAAGTCCTGCACTTAAGCTTAAACAGTTAAATAGTGCTCTTTTGCATGGATCTGAAGTGGATGTGAAGACTATTTGTGAAGAAATTGAGTTTTGTTATTTTGGGAACAAAGAGGACAGTGTAGAAATAGATATAGTAATGGATGGTAATGCAGAAGATAATGGACAAATTTCAAGTATTGAAAAGTTTGATGAGGAAATTATCAAGTTTAAGGTGAAATCAAGTGAGAGGCCTAATGTAACTTGTGTGTGTTGTCGACGGACTCATTATAAAATTCAGACTAGGTTAGTTGATTTATATGCAAAAAGTGAATTGGAAAATAATAGTGAATGGGAGGATTTTGTAAGTTATTTGTTGGTGGAGAATTCTTTTGATTTGAGTTTGGATCAGCGTATTTGCAATTATTGTTTGAAAAAATTAAATGAAAATAGAATGCCTGCAAGAGCAGTTTATAATAATCTTCAGTTGATAGATATTCCTTCTGAATTGATGGATCTAAATACTTATGAATCTATTTTGATTCAATGTGTCCATCCTTTTCAGGCTATTGTACGCATGGAGCCTAAGACAGGGAAATTGCCTCCATCAGATTTACTGAGAGGATTAAAGGGAAGAGTTGTTTATTTGCCTCTAGATGTAAAGAAAAATATTAATACAATTGGTGTAGAAAGAGTAGAAGAAGATCCTTTAGTTATTCTAGTTAATGGGGTTCCAACAAAGAGTAAGAAAATTTGGCAAGATTTAGTGGATGTTAAAAAAGTCAAGAAGGCAACGTTGTATTTAGTTAAAAACAATGAGTACTACAAAAATGTAAGTGTTGGAGTAGAAGAAACAGCTACAGAAGAAGATAGTGATTCTTCAGTTGGTCAAATTGAAAAAGTTGATGTGTCTAGAACTGAAGAAATATATGAACATTATACTGTTCATCCTTTGCATTCCAAAGAAGTAATGGGAAATGCAATTGACTTGTTTCAAATGAAAGCAGCAAAAGGAAGTCCCATTAGTGTATGGGAAGAAAGTTTGGAAGCTCGTTGTTTTCCACAATTATTTCCAACAGGTTGTGGTGGACGATATGATGATCGACCAGTTCAAATTCCTGCAGCTGAATACCGGACTCTAAGATTATATGCAGAAGATCCAAGGTTTCGTCAATGCATTCCTTATTTATTTCATCTACTGTTTGAAAGTGATTTGTCTGGGCTTTCTTATGCAGTTAATCATATATTAAAAAGTGGACCTCATTTGCAGAATGTTTGTGCGAGGGACTTTATGGAGAAAGTTAATCTGCAAGACAGTATTTTGGAATCTCAGCTAATCAATCTCATGGCATGTCAACGTGGAACCAACGAGTATTGGTTTCGTCGTCATGGAGAATTGAAATGTATGCTAAGAAACTTAGGAACTCCTACATGGTTCCTCACTCTTAGCTGTGCTGAGTATGCATGGGACGATTTACTTCAATTTCTACGAGAGGCAAATGAAAACATACCAAATATAGAATTGAAAACACCAGGAGAACTGTGTTCTTTAGATCCAGTGAATGTTTGCAGATATTTTAATCATAGATTTGAAGCTATGATGTCTTTTATTACCAACAAAAAAAATCCTCCCCTTGGAGAGGTTTTGGATTTCTTTTGGAGGAAGGAATATCAAGCGAGAGGTGCTCCTCATATACATATGTTGTTGTGGATTAAAGATGCACCCAAATTTGGATCAGATTCAGATGAAACAGTGATGAGTTTCATTGAAGAGTATTCAACATGTGCTGTTCCAAAATCTACTGAAGAAAACAATTTAAGGCAACAAGTTTTACGTTTTCAATCTCATCGTTGTGGAAAGTACTGTCGTCGAAAATTTAAAAACAAGGAAAAGTACTACACGAAATGTCGTTTTGCATTTCCTCGACCAGTGATTTCTAAGGGAAGAGTAAATAATTTGATGTCATCTCTACGACATACTGTGACGAGAAAATCTCCCAAAAACACATATAATTTGAAAAGAAATGAAGAATCTAAGTACATCAACGATTACAACCCAGTGATTTTGTCCATGTGGAATGCTAACATGGATATTCAGTTCGTTGCTGACAACTCTATTGCTGTGGCTCGATATGTGACATCTTACATCACCAAAAAAGAAAAGACAGAACTGAAGGAAATGTGGGAGGACATTTCACATGAAAAGAGTCTAAGCAAGAAATTATACAGTTTCAGTCTGAAGATGTTGTCGCATCGAGAAATTGGAGCATATGAATGTTCTGATCGGTTATCATCAGCAAGTCTCTATGCCAAATCAAGAACAATCATTTGGGTGAGTCTTGGTCTTGCTGCAACACGAAACCGAGTTTTGAAATCTGTACAAGAAATTGAATATTTGGCGGAAAAAGAACCAAACAGTACAGATATTTTGAAGACAAATATGTTGGATACATACTATCCAAATAGAAGTACTCACCTTGAGAACACATGTTTGTATGAAGTTCTTCAAAACTACAGTTATAAGAGGAACATCACAGAAGATATCAATAATGGAAAATATGCACTCATTGGCAATGAAGGATGTCTAGTGAAGCAGAAAAAAAGGCCATTTGATTAATCATCGAAAATTGAGTTGTGAAGTTCCAGACAAAAGAGAATTTTACTATTTAGCTCTTTTGCAACTCTTTAAGCCATGGCGTACAGAAGAGGAACTACTTGGAGATTTTCTGTGTTATGAAGACTCTTTTAATGCAACTAAGGATACCATAGAATGTCCTATTTTTCTAAATTATCTGCAAATGTTGAATGAAGAAATGGAGCAAGAAACCACAATTGCTGAAGAGATAGCTAGAAACAGTTCTCAAGATAGTCAGAGTTCTACTTCATTGAGCCAGGATCCACTAGGAGGACCAATTATCCAAAATGAAGCTGCCACTGCCATGGATGAGGTGGAAAGAGCTATGGAAAAAGCTCAAGAGGATGGAGTTAACTTAGAAGATTTGGTAAAGCAACTAAACATTGAGCAGAAAAAGATATATGATGAAGTCACAGAGCAGATTGAACATGGATTCAGACATGAGAAAAAAGAGTGCTCATGTATATTATTTGACCCTGTCCGACTGTATGTAAGTGGAGAAGCGGGGACAGGAAAAAGTTTTCTAATTAAAGCCGTTGCAAGTTATCTGCAGAAAAGGACTGATTCACCACTGTCTTGTGTTGTAACTGCTCCAACTGGTCTGGCAGCACATAATATTAAAGGGATTACTCTACATCGTTTATTGATGCTGCCAGTTGAACATGATAATAAATTGCATTACAACAAGCTATCTGGAGATGCGTGTTCTGAAGTTTCAAGAGTCTTGAAGAAAATGAAACTTCTTATCATAGATGAAGTAAGCATGGTCTCAAATCTAATGCTTGCTTTTGTGCATTTGAGAATGCAAGAAATTCTTAAAACAGACTATGATGTGTTATTTGGAGGAAAACACATTATTGTTTTTGGAGATCTATTGCAGTTGACTCCAGTAAAAGGACAACCAGTGTTTAAAATGCTCACGCATGAAGATACCAGGAAGTCCCTTGGAAGCATTGGAAATGTTAATATATGGCTAAATTTTAAATATGCTGAACTGCTTCAAAATATGCGACAGGCCAAGGATGAAGATTATAAAAATATTCTACAAGATGTAAGAATTGGAAAAATGACTGAGAAAGGGAAAAAAGCTTTGCATAGTCGATTAATTTCAAATTTGTATGCAAATGAAAACATTCTTCCAGAGAATATTTTTAAAAAAATGACTGAGAAGAAATCTGGGATATGTTTGATGCCAACTCTGCAAGAATGTTCCATCTTCAACCAAAAAATGTTAGACTTAGAAAATGAAGAGATTGTGAAACTGGAAGCAATAGATAAAATAGAGCATATGGGTGCAACAATTGTTTTGTCAGAAAATTTGAAAACTAATTTGCATTCATTGGAGAAAAGTATTTCAAAAACAGCTGGTTTTGAAAAGACTCTGAATGTGTGTTTAAATTGTCGTATCATTTTGAGAAGGAATTTAAATGTTGAAAGCGGTCTGGTAAATGGAGCAATGGGTTATGTTGTTGATTTTGTGAATTACAGAAATAGAGATGGAATTGAATTTTTAAAAATAAAATTTGATGGCATTGAAGAAGTACAACAAATAAGTCGTTGTTCTGCTAGATTTTTACTTGTAAAAGACTTATATGTTCGCCGAAAACAGTTTCCTGTTTGTTTGGCGTATGCGGTGACAATTCATAAATCTCAAGGTTTAAGTGTAGATAGTGCATTGGTGAACATTGGAAGATCTGTGTTTAAAGAGGGTATGGCATATGTGGCATTATCTCGAGTCAGAACTTTATCAGGATTGTACTTGATTGCGTGTGATGAGACAAAGATTTCTGCCGATCTAGATTGTGTTAAAGAATACAATAGGTTAAGAAGAGAGTATGCTCCACATTTGCCTCAATATCCTCTGTTTGAAAAACGTGTGGTAGGCCGAAAAAGAAGAAATGAGGATAATTGTAGTGAGGTAGTTGCAAAAAGACAAAAAGTAGAGAAAACTGTAATTGAAAACAGGAAGAAAAAGAATTGTGGAGAAAATGTGGTTGGATTTCAGTTTGAAAATAGTTCTGGTGTCAACTGCTATGCTAATGTAGTGGTTAATGTTGTTTTTTTTCTTAAAAGTTTACAAGAACAGATTGTTGAAAATCGGGATCAAAGATTGTGTGGTTTATTGAATTCTGTGTTTCAGAAATGTAGCAGTGGTACACCACAAATAGAAAGTGTAACGGAAATTCGAAATATTTTAGATTTGTGTTCTGGTCAAGATAAATTTTCACAAAACATTCAGCAGGATTGTCAGGAATTTTTAATGTATATGTTTGGTGTTTTGGAAGATGAAGGAGTAGATGTAGATAATCTTTTCAGTCTTTCTTATCAATGGCAGCATGACTGCCACAATTGTAGTTTATCAAGTACTACTAGAATAGACACTGAAAGATTTATATATTTGACTTTACCAGACTGTAAATCAGTGTCTTTTAAAAATCTAGTTAAAGCAGCAGATCATAATATGGTGTGTACCCAATGTAACTGTACAATGCTGTCCACATTATTTATACAAAGGTATGGGCAGTATATCATTTTAGTTTTCCAACGATGTAGACCTGATGGAACTAAATTGACAACTTCTATCAAAAATTTTGTGGCTTCTCAGTTATCAATTTCTGGAAGGACCTTTACAACTGAAGCTATTATTTATCATGATGGACCTTCGACCACCTCAGGACATTATACATGCTACTTAAAATCTGAAAATGGATGGAGTTACTGCAATGATTCTCATTTAACTTATAAACAACGTTTGCCTTATGACTCTACAAATTCTTATCTAGTGTTTTTAAAACCAAAGTTTTAGTAAAGGGAATTGGCCTTTGAAGACGGGAATAGTTAATAAAAGTTAGTTAGTTAGTTAGTTAATCTAATATTTTAAATTATTTATCTCATGTAGATACTTTAAGTGGATCTCAAAGTAAAAAATACCGATATATCAGACACAAATTGGCCGTGAGGATTGTGTATGGTATGATGTTTTTAGATCTTTTTTCATAGGAAGTCGATGAAATGGAACTTATAAGGAACAGCAGACTTTTTTTCTACCAAAAGGACCTTCACTATCTTCTACTTGGCCTCATGGAAAAGTAAGTGAATCAAAGATTAGTGTACATATATGAGATGTATGTTTGAATGGGTTTTTTTAAACACAATCTTTTAGATTGTGTTTTTTTTTCCCGCTGTTATATGATGAAGACTTTGAACTCACTAATTTAAGTGGAATTCAATATATTCTGAGAACAGCAAAAATAAATAATGTAACATATTGTAGAAGTTATTGTGTAGTTTGCATTATGTAATTTATATTGTGTTCACATTGTTATGCACTCATTTTCTTTTTCACCCTTATTTACCTCTCTTTACTAATTTACACTCTTTTTTCATTGCTGTTTCTTTACTGTACTTCATTCACAACTTCTTAATCTAATAGGAACTATCTGCATTTCCTCAGTTCCTTCCACCACTTTTTATCTTTTTTATATTCTCTTAGTACCACTGCTTTAGTTTCCTAACCCTCTTTCTCTTTCTCCATTTTTTTTTCTTTCACACTCATTGTACTGTAGTTCAGTTAGTTCTTCCTTTTGTCTTTCTTTTACTCTCTCTCTTCTTTCTCTCTATTACTCCCCATGTGTTGCCCTTATTCACTTATATGTACCCTCTTTCACCCCTCTTTACTTATATTCACTGATATTTACTTTCCCTCAATCACTGCTATTCTTTTCCTCTGATTCCGTCACTACCTGTCATTCTCATACTTAACTGTCCTTCTTTTTACTTTCAATATCCATTTATATTCTCCCTTAACCTCTACTTTAGTGTTCTTCCTATTTCTTCTTTCTTTTGCTCCCTTATTCATTTTTCTTTTCTCAGTTACTTCCTTTTACACTTTTTATCTGTCTTACTATCTATTACACAGTCCCTCCTTCATTTTTTTTTTTTCTTTTTTTTTTGTTAGTGCGCTGACGGTACGCGCACCGGTGCGCGCACCGGAAGCGCACCAAAGTGAAATATAAAAAAAAAATATTTTAAATTAAAAATATTATCTCAATATACATTATAGTGTTCATTTTTACAAAAACATACTTTAGCAATTCACTAAAAAACACATAGGTATGAGTCTGTATAAAAAGTTAGGAATTAGCATTAAAAAAACCTATGAAATTCACTGAAAAAACCATAGGTTTCACACCAGTTATAGTTAGGAATTAGCTTTTAAAAAACCTATGAAATTCACTGAAAAAACCATAGGTTTCACACCAGTTATAGTTAGGAATTAGCATTAAAAAAACCTATGAAATTCACTGAAAAAACCATAGGTTTCACACCAGTTATAGTTAGGAATTAGCATTTAAAAAACCTATTAAATTCACTGAAAAAACCATAGGTTTCACACCAGTTATAGTTAGCTGGAAATTTTACTGATATAAAACCATTGAAATTCCCACGTTATAGTTAGTCGGACTCACTATAACTTGCGCGTACAATGCACTGCTGATGACGTCACATATTACATCACTCATGACATGGTCAGTGACATCACTCATGACATCACTGATGACACCATCCTTGTGACAGAGTGACAGACCTAATTTCAGTGTAATGTAACGCTTGAAACACATATTCAAAAATAGAAACAAACATTTTCAAAAAAATGGAGATACCCAAACCAGTAACAACAACCAATTCAGTAATTCCACCATCTATATACACATCCACTCATTCACCAACAGTTCTATATAGTCACTCATATATACTCACTCATCATATGTAGTGATACACCTATACATCCTGTTACACATCAGCAATCATCCAAAAGTTACTCACACACATACTCACACATGCAAATAAACTATTGAACATCCATTTATTTGCATATACATTTATACACACACTACCACCTTACTTCTAAGGAAACTTACCCATACTTACTCTCTTAAACAATCACTTATAGAAACACATACTTATTTAAACAGGAACTCCTACAATCTCTCACTATATATACTATACTCACTTATATACATCAATACTCACATATACTAGATTAAACATATGTCGTTACTAATGAAGACACTAGTGAGACAGTCATTCACTCACTAACACACACATATACACACTCATCCACCCATACAGTCCTGCACATATGCTGTCTTCAAAACACATACAAACAGTGAGTCAGTCACCAACCCCTGCAGCCACTTATACACAAAGAGAAACACTGATACAAACATTTAAATATTTAAACAATACTCGCTAATATATGTATTCACTAAGATACACGTAATAAGCCAGTTACACAACCAATTTTTTTTTTTAAAAACATCCATTTACACACTTATTTAAACATTTATTCTTCCATCGACCTTTACAAATACATATATAAAACAAATTTATTTTTCAGAAAGACACACATTCACTGGATGGTGTCATCAGTGATGTCATGAGTGATGTCACTGACCATGTCATGAGTGATGTAATATGTGACGTCATCAGCAGTGCATTGTACGCGCAAGTTATAGTGAGTCCGACTAACTATAACGTGGGAATATATATATATATATATATATATATATATTCACTGAAAAAACCATAGGTTATAGACCATATATAGTTAGGGATTAGCATTTAAAAAACCTTATTTTATTTGCACAAAACCATTGAAATTCCATATATAGTTAGTTGCACTAACTATATATCGCGGACCCGCAATCCACTGCTAATGATGTCACATATTACATCATTCATGACATGGTCAGTGACATCACTGATGACATCACTGATGACATCTCAAATGACATCACTGATGACATCACTGATGACATCTCAAATGACATCACTGATGACATCACTGACATCTCATTTGACATTACTGATTACATCACTGATGATATCATTTATGTGATAATACATCTTCAGACTCTAATATAACCTTTGATACACTCAGTGTAAACAGGCACTCACAGACTGTCACACATCCATGGAGTTACTCACACACCTATTCAGTCATGCAAAGAATCAATCACATCTCCATTTCCTTAACTATACAGTTATACACACCTTACTTATTCAAACATATACTAACACATATTTACTCTCTTATACAATCCTTGATACAAGTTCACAATGATGCATACAGCCACTCTCACATTCACTGACTCTTATGTTCAGTTATTTATATATGTCAACTCTCACATGGAGTGTGTTTTACATATGTACTTACTTTGACATGTAGAACTGAGATATCCATTCACTCACCAATATACTCATGCACACAGTCAACTGTCCATACAGCTGTTTCTACATGCACTTTTGAACCCATACACCTAGGGAATCAACCGCTCACACATCTATGCACAGAGTTATACACCTCCCAGCCACCCACACACACACTCAGTCTCCCATACAAATACTTGGGCAACCATTCAATAACCCATATAGTTACTGATATAGCTACTGATTTAAACATGCAGCAGTTTACAGAAGAACATAAATATTGATTGCCAAATTAAGACACTTTAATCACTAACCCATGCACTCAGTGAGACACATTTAATCATTCTCTCATACAGTCAGTCATGCACCTACTAAATCCTTCATCCAGACACTTATACATCCACTCATTCTTCAATATGTAAGACATATTTTAACTTTACAGAAACATACAGTCACTGGGTGTTGTCATCAGTGATGTCATCAGTGATGTCATTTGAGATGTCATCAGTGATGTCATCAGTGATGTCACTGACCATGTCATGAATGATGTAATATGTGACATCATTAGCAGTGGATTGCGGGTCCGCGATATATAGTTAGTGCAACTAACTATATATGGAATTTCAATGGTTTTGTGCAAATAAAATAAGGTTTTTTAAATGCTAATCCCTAACTATATATGGTCTATAACCTATGGTTTTTTCAGTGAATTTTCAAGGTTTTGTAAATGCAAATTCCTAACTATATATGGTCTATAACCTATGGTTTTTTCTGTGAATTTCATTGGTTTTTTAAAAGCTAATATCTATAGCTGTAAAATATATTCTTTATTAAGTGACGTATCACGTAGCCCGTGAGACGCCTCATGATGCATCGCATAACCGTGACGTATCGTCTCTGCAGCGCAAACCAAACCCAAAACGTAAGCGCGCCAGAACACGCTTAAAGATATATATATATTTTTTTAACCTTAATTAGACAAAATCCACACGTGCACATATCACAAACGTTCAAAAAACACAATATGTCGGACTCCCGTTACGCTGCCGGTTAGCTGCCCGGTTAACGTACCAGGAAGCACCTTTACCGCGAAAATCGCAAATTTTTTTTTTTTCACCCCCCAGGGAACTTTAATAGCCCCCTCATCAATCCTAGGGGTTCAGGAGGGGTCTGCCTTACCCCTTTCATTCATTTACACCTTTTTTTTTCCACCTCTTGTCTCTCGATCCCACAGAGAGACAAGATGGCGGCCGCTCCAGACTGTTTACAATGATAACAGCCAATCAGCTTCTCCTCAGACTCCCGTTACACTGCCGATTAGCTTCCCGGTAGCTGCCCGGTTAGCTGCCCAGTTCGCGTACCAAGACGCGTCTCTACGGCGAAAAAAATGGATTTTTTTGTTTGTTTTTTTTTGGCCCCACGTGGCTTTATAATATCCCCCTCATAAATCCTAGGGGGTCAGAAGGGGTCTACCTTGCCCTCTTTCCTTCATTTCCCCCTTTGTTTTGGCCTCCTCTTGTCTCTCGATCCTACCGAGAGACAAGATGGCGGCCGCTCCGGACTGTTTACAATATTGACAGCCAATCAGCTACTCCTCAGACTCCCGTTACACTGCCGGTTAGCTTCCCGGTTAGCTGCCCGGTTAGCTGCCCGGTTCGCGTACCAAGACGCGTCTCTACGGCGAAAAAATCAGATTTTTTTTTTTTTTGGGTTACACTGCCGGTTAGCTTCCCGGTTAGCTGCCCGGTTAGCTGCCCGGTTCGCGAACCAAGACGCGTCTCTACGGCGAAAAAATCGGATTTTTTTTTTTTTTTTGGGTTACACTGACGGTTAGCTTCCCGGTTAGCTGCCCGGTTAGCTGCCCGGTTCGCGAACCAAGACGCGTCTCTACGGCGAAAAAATCGGATTTTTTTTTTTTTTTTTTTGGGCCCGGCGTGGCTCTATAATATCCCTCTCATCAATCCTAGGGGGTCAGGAGGGGTCTACCTTGCCCCCTTTCCTTCATTTCCCCCTTTGTTTTGGCCTCCTCTTGTCTCTCGATCCTACCGAGAGACAAGATGGCGGCCGCACCGGACTGTTTAGAATGTTGACAGACACCGGAGAGCCAATCAGCTTCGCTTTGCAAAGTTCCGATACGCGAAAAGTTCGCGAACCGGAGCGCTGCCCGGAGCGCTGTTACAGATATATATCTTGATTTAAACGTTAATTTCTCAAAATCCACTGAAGCACATATATTGAGACCTAGCAAAGGCACATCGGGCTAACAGTCCCTACAATTTTGCCAAGTTTCGTGGAAATCCATTCAGCCGTTCGGGCTAAAAGTGAGTCCAACCGCCCTATGGAAATTAACATGGGAAAAACGCGTTTTGGGACCCCCCTTTTTTCTCAGCCCCCCCTTGACGAACCCCCCCCAAATTTTCAGGAGCTGCTCAGAAACAAAATGTGCCATTTTCCTGAAAATTTCAGCCGATTCCGTCCACAAACGCCAAAGTTATTAGACATAGAATTTTCAAAAGTCCCATAGGAAAAAAATCCTAACTATATATACCTACTGGCTATCGCCAGTAGGTAATATATATATATATATATATATATATATATATATATATATATATATATATATATATATTTACACAGTAGAGAATCGCTCTGGATGTGCACCTCCCACATCACAAAGAAAACACCTTAAACGATCACAGCCACTGGCTCACATCACAATGGCAATAGCCACAAAACTCAATACATCACCTAATGCATACACTGCCCACTTCTGGCCGGGGGAAGTCTTCACACAGCCGGGGATCAGAGCTCAGCAATCAGGGTTCAATCCGAGATAGACACGTCTGCCCTCGCTCGGAATCCAAACTCCAAAACTTCCACCAGACCGGTGGAGGCTCCCCTTTTTAATACAAATCCAAACATAACGAAGCTTCTAGCAAGCCTCACCCCCTCGTTCTCATGAGTGCCCTTAGCAGTCTGCTCCAAGGCCACGGCATCGGTTGATCAGGCCTTTGCAATGGCTTTGGGACGGACCATGTACATTCCCCTGATAAGAACCGGTTTTCTTTAGTCAGAAAAGTGTGAAAAACAGGAGGGAGAGCAGGAGATGCCCTCCCCACTTTGCAGCTATGTGCAAGCACAGAAAATAGCTTTAGTCATGAAAATCGAGTTAGTTATGCCATGCACACAGAAAGGCCCAAAGCAAGATGGAATTGAAAAGCAAGATGACATGAAAGCATGTCAAAGCTAAGCACTGCCATAAAGCAAGGTAAAGTCAGAAAACAGAATGACATTAAACCATGTCAAAGCCAATAGTAAGAACTCATAATTCTCACCAATGCACAATACAGTACACATTCCTGCACAACTGCACGCCTACATACCACACACTCTGCTCTTGGCAAGACTGTCCACTCCGTAACAGCTCCCACTGAAAGACAGCAAGATTACAGGACAGAAGAGAAGCAGGCATATGCAGGACCATATTACATTAAGGCTAGGGTAAAATAGCACACAAAAATCAGTTAAAATGGTGGTGGTCGAGCGTCATCATAGGGTGCCAAAATCACAAGAGTGGCTCTTTTATTACAGACCGCTACTCACTCATATATCCCACCAAGCTACAAATATTCCACCTGGGTAAGACCCACTACTTTACTGATCCAAAGGCGGCAGAAAAATTTAGCAAAACCATCCTAAAGCCACGCTGTGACAATCTCCCAAGGCTGAAAATCCTGAAATGGGGCATCTCAGTGAGAATGACTAAAGAGAAATGAGCCTTTGGACCCTTCCCCTGTATTCATAGCTGGACTTTGATACTCCTGTTGAGACTATGCAGTGGCGACATCTGTGAAGGGTTGGGTGGGAGAGCCTTTGCCATACGACTGAGAGTTCTCCAGTCATCCAGTTGTGCCTTAGCTGGTTGTGAGTCGGATCTCTGACTGAGTTCTTGTTTGATACCTTTGTTCTCAAGTTTAGGGATGCTAGAAGGGTGGGCTAGGCCTGTTTGAGTGGGTCAAAGTGGGTGATGGGTGGATTGTTGGGACAATGTTGTTGTTCGTAGTCGACTGGCTGCTTAATGTTTGTTTTCTCCCTTTTCTCTGGCCACTCAGCTTCCAATTATGATCCCACTGGTTGGGTGCACTTACCATGCGTGTCTCGTGATTAATATTCCACCCTACCACTGCAATGCACCCACTGAAGTGTTTAACTTGAAATGTGCAAGGCCTAAATGATAGGCGTAAGGCACAACATGTGCTTGCATACCTGCTGCTTCAAAACACAAAGAAGGGACCCCACTCCACTTAATAAATTGTCAATGCAGTCTTCAGATAGTGGGAAAAAGAGACCTCAAATGAAGTTGCAAAAAGGGGACCTACTAGCCTGAATTACTTCTCACATTTGGAGTAAATATAAGTGTAACTGATTAATTTGTCTTTAAAATCCTTGACAAGGTTTTTTTTACATTATTTCAGTGTGACTTTACATTTGTTATTAAATATATACATTCAATGTTTCAAATTTAAAACATATTTTACACTCAAATTCACCAAAACACCCCTATAGAGCATCTTATTACACACTCTCATCACACCTTACCCTGCACACTCATCCTACAGCAATCCAGAAAAAATTAACATCCCCCAAACACCAGCCGAGTTAGATATCTTCTCTCCTTCTGGTGTAGTGGCCTGGACTGGACACCCCACAGTCATATCATGTTTCCGTGGTTTCATAATTATTCCACCACCTTCTTCAGGGCAAAATTAGCTTTGAATGTATACTCAAGACCTCTGGAGGACAGAAGACGGAGATTCTCCTATCTATTTAGTTAGAGGGAATGTTGGATACTTCAATCAACCATGGATCAGGAATAACTAAAGTTGTTCTCATTCACTTTCATTATCCAGTGCACCTTCTCACTCAAAATGGAAAACCATCACTTTTATTTTCCACAGTAATTGTCCCAAACAGAAGGGCAAAATGTTTTCCAATCTTGGTTCATCATCTCTGTATCACAAATAAAATTAGCTTGGTCCGACCGGTAGATTTCCCTTCCACATACATTTGAAATTTCTTTTACACCTTCTTCATGCCACAAACCGAGCTTCCCCACCTCGGTTGCATACACGTTGATGCTCAAGTATTTAAATTGGAATGTGCGAGGACTAAATGATAGACTTTAGGTGTGACATGTGCTGGCATACCTGCAACATCATCAGATAGACATTGGCTTTTTGCAAGAGCTACATCTCACTGAACACACACACAGATGCACCTGTGAACAGGATGGGAGAGTGAACAGCATGTGGCCTACTACTCGTGTTCTGCTAGGGGTGTAGCAATACTACTACACAAGGTGTTGCCCTGACGCACCCGCCGATCATCTTTGATCCTCTGGGGCCAAATGTGATATTGGTGGGTACTCTTCAGAATACTCCACTGTCACTGCTGTTGATATATGGCCCTAACATAGACAACCTGTGCTTCTTTGCAGAGGCTTGGAGAATGGAAGGCAACTGGATCTGGGGCTCAGGTTTGTGGGGTGGAGATTTCAATGTGGTCCTAGACCCGAGGGCTAAACACTCCAGCGAATCCAGGCACCTCACCTGAATGGGGCCGCACAGATACACCCTCCAATAACTGACAATCACCTCTCAGACTATTGGCGCTCTAGAAAGGGAGCGCACATGCATTACATTGATGCACACCACATTGTCCTACATAGACTACTGGTTGGGGATTCACGACATTGATGGTTGGACTTCTAAGGTAGAACATATGCCAAGGACGTTGTCTGACCGCAACCCGGTTCAGTTAAAGATGTTTCAGCTGGATTGCCCTGTGTGTGCCTTTATGTGACTTCTTCCATCAGGGGCCTTACGAGACCAGGCATTTTGTGAGGAGGTCAGAGGTACCATAATGGACTCTTGTTGAGCATTACAAGACTTTCGTGCCATCACATCCTACTCTATGGGAAGCCTTTAAAGCTGTAGTGCAAGAGGACTGGTTCAAAATATGGGACTCTTTCCACTGATATTTTGAAATTTGCTGCCGGCCTCCGGGTTGTATTCGCATAGCTGTGTGTCTATCATTTGTATTTAAACTTGATGCCGGCCCAGGGGGCGTGGCTTCGCTGAGCTGCGGAATGGCTGCTTGCTAGAGCGGCTCCGCCGGCCGAGGCTGAAATATCCGACATTCATCCGTACATGACCTGTTAGACTGCGGTCTGATGCTGTAACTATGTGGTCAACTGACAACCGGAGACAGTCTCAAAATTGCAGAGGGAGGATCGGCCCTGACGGGCCTAAATATAGAAGCAACTCCAGCGTGAGGAGCGGGGATACTGGAGAACGGACGCCTGAAACCGCACCGGCTGACAGGAGTAGTGGCGGTCACTCTCCGGGACCGCCTCAGCGTCTGAAGCTGATCAAGGTAGGGGTTGAAGGACACTGCCGCTGAGTGTGCGATGTGATTGTTCGGTGGTCTTGCGTGTGTGCCGACTCTGAGTACGCCATTCACGGGGCACGTACTGCATACCAGGTGAGGCGGCCCCAATTGCAGTGGGGGCATTGCAGTGCAAGTTTGGCAGCCCGTAATACCTCGCGCTAGCTACAGACATCGCGCCATCAGAGCGGACACCCAGCACTTACCGATATAGTGCAGCGAGCCTTTGAAGCACCCGCACGGCCACCATTTTGTGGAGGTCGGCTGAGCCGTACTAAATACACCTGAAACGGAGCTCGCAATCTCGCTGATTCGCATGCAGGGGGTTACAAGAACCAAATGGTCTCAATAACAGGGTAGCAGCGATGTACTGGACAGCGTGGATAAAGTAAATTGTCCATACTAATCAGGTGTCCGTCCAGGGTTACACTGCTACAGTAGCCGTCAGGAGGACACATTAATACAATTGGATTTATTACCATTTTATTAATGTGTGTCCCTGCTGCACTTGAAGCAGGCAGGGAGACGCTCCTCCACCATAATGGAGGAGCCGCCGCTGTCAGGATAGAGGATGGTACTAATGGCACCTAAACATGTAGTGAAAAGGCTTTTTGTTTTTGGTCACCAAGTGCACTGCAAACATGTAATGTTTGCTATCTTGTTATGATGGTTAAACTAGATGTGTAAGAACCATTACAAAAAGTAGAAAGAGGAGCATTGGTTAAAATAAATTATCAATGTGCATCCATGATTTAGACTTAATAGCATTAAAAAACAAGATGGCATACAAGGAACGTCAAGTGCCAAGGCAATTCAATTATATATATTGTCCATTTACTTGTTGTGGAACGGCGAGTGAAGCTCATCTTCCATTGACTGGCAAAGAAGAAACAGCAGGTGCAAATCTTACGTAACATTAAAAAAGAGAAAACTAAAACTTGTTTACTCTAAAATTAACGGCATATCTAAAATAATTTCAATCTTGTGCGGTAATACCTCTTTTGTTCTCAAAGTTCATGACAAATTTGACTAATCTGCAGATTAATTGTGGATCAGCTGTACACAAGGCTTGTATAACAGCGGAGCGACAGGTACGTACTCTATATTCAATAAACTTTGTCTTTAACCAGTACCGTCGTTCCTGATCCAGTGCAGGACAGATGCAGAGTAGGTGGATAAAGTCTTGTTTTGCATCGCCACACAGATCACACTCCTTAGTGTCTGGTTTCCTCCAATCCGGTTTGTCTGCATTTGTCGGCAGATTACCCATCCTTAAATTAAGGTATTTCGTTTTGACATATGAGGAAAAGGAAAGCCCAAGATAGGCTGCAGGTTTAAGCACTTTGTATGATTGGATTATCATCCAGGCATGCGCTCCGTAACTGAGGGTTAACTTGTCATTGATTAGCGAGTGCCTGTTTGCAGCCTTTTTAATCGCTAGCTTGAATGATGATACCGATAACTTAGTTTGCCACAAGGATGTAAGTTCAGTAGTGTCGAGGGATAGTTTTAGATAGAAACAATTTAACCAGTGCACATCCCTACTCGTAACTATTATCCAATACAATCAGTTCAGTACTTCAATTCTTTTCCAGTCCACACAGTTATTTAGATAGCACAGAGTCCATTGGTTCTTAACGTTCTTATTTATTGATTATTTTCTTGCCACATCGTCACAGCCGACGCGCGTTTCGCCCTCCACGGGCTTTTTCAAGGCAGAAAAGTATAGTATGGTGAGTGGCGTATTTTCGTATAATTCAATAAAAACCATAAAATTCCTTTGTCATTGGTCCTTAAAAGCCTGTGATCATGGAAGTGGAAATTATTCTTTTGTATTCTTGTACTTCACTATTCTTTTAGTCACTCAGTGGTCTGTTATTTAATAAAGGACTGCAGGAGCCATGATAAGTTCCATCGCCATCGCGAAGACCGGTCGCGTCTCTGCAAGGCGTCTCTCTTCCGCGTTCGTCTAGCAGATAGTTTTAGATACTTAGCGTACTGAGAGTTGGGATTTTTTTGCATTGCTTCCCACGTGGCTTGGTTGATTCCTGTTTCCCTGTTCATCCAAATATCGTACCAGAATTTAATGGTCTCGTACTTTTTTTTGCAGGTCTTGGGATTGCAGGCCGAACTCCAGTCGGACCTGCGCAGGTGAAGCATTGGACGACACACTAAAAACCCGCTTGTAGACTCTAATTTGGATACGGTCTAGAAGCTGTGCACTTCTGCCATGATGTAACACACTGCCGTAGCCTATTGTGGGTAGTAACTTGGCTTTGTTGACTGGCAAAAGTGGATTAAAAAACGGGCCTTTTAGCTGTTTGGAAATACTGTTAAACGCATGTAACAGGGCTATTCCTTTTTTTTCGATGACATCGAAGTGCAGGGAAAAGTTAAGGCGACTGTCCAATTGTATTCCCAGGTACTTGTAATTGCCCACCACTTCCAATTTCTTGTTGTCTATGACGAAAACCGGCAGAGTGTTAAGTCCACGTGTCAGTATCATAATCTTTGATGTGTATTACCTATGTGACACCCTAGGAGGTCAACGTACATCAGAAGGTGTTGTTGTAGAGGACCATCACCCAGAAGGTGCGGACCCTTGGGGTCACATGTCGTTAAAGTGACCCCTGTCGGAAACAATGGCAGGACTTGAGAGGCTGGATCCAGAAGATCGCAGAGGTTCAGCTGGACCTGTCACCCCCAAGCAGAAGGGCCACACGACACACCCTGACCACCATAATGGCCCGCATACTGGTGGTGGCCTACCCAGAGCTCGATGGGCAGGTGAGACTCAAACAGTAGCAAGGAGGGGGTGCGTATGGGCCTTAGGTAAACACTGTGCATGACCATATATGTTTTATTTCAGGCAGTTCTTGTTACTTCAAGCTTTAACACCTTCGACGCTCATGACGAGCTCAGCTCGTCATGAGGTACACCTCTCGTACACTCATGCCGAGCTGAGCTCGTCATGATTAATGGGATTTACAGATTTTCAGCGCAGGGGGGGGAAACCATAAGCGTTGATGGTGTTAAGGAGACTCCTGATCAACGTAATGGGCAAATTGTTGAATGTGAAGGTATAGTAGTAGGTGCTTGGTAATGTCCATTGACTAAGGTCCATGTAGGCAGGAACTAAGCAGGCTTCTATCAGTTGTGCATTTCCATGGTAGAATGGCCACATGGCAGCACAATGTCTCAGATGACATGCATTATATCTTGAAGTCATGCGTGACAGTGGTCCCAAACAGGCCACTTGTCGTCCTTGTCTCTAGATTGACGCACCCTCACTTCTCTGTGTTATGTGATGCAGGACCACTTGCATGTGACATGCCTTATAATGCATTCTGGTAGCAAACAATTGGCAATTTAATCCCTTGGAAAGTGGGGAATAAATGTGTATTGTGAAGTGAAGTGAAGTGAAGTGAGGATTTGTAAAGCGCGTTGGCTACCCAGGGGCGTCCCAGCGCTGTAGGAAGCTTGAGCTGAGTCAGAGAGGTGGGAAGGGGGAGCATAGTGAAGTTTTAAATTGTGAGAGAGCTAACACCACTGGTGCTATCTGTTGTTTGGAGTAGATGATGGCAGGTGTTAACTTGTGTTCTATTGTCACATGTAAGACTGTTCCATACATGAAGTGAGGGACTTCAAGCATCCTGTCTGACATCTTGATAATTGCATGTTTTTGCCAATGTGTACTTGAAAATATATGTCTACGATACACTTACAGAGTAGGTGTTACCTAGTAACAGGGGTGTAAATACATGGATGGGAGCGTAACACATTCACAATGGCATTGATGGGCGTCTTAAGCTAGATCAACATGTTGAGGCCAAAACATGCAGAGGTTGAAAACTAACTGACCTGTCTTGAATTGTGACTTAGCATACCATTGATAAGTGTATATTTAGTCAGGTGGGATGCATATGTGCATCTATGGATGGTCAATATATGACCCTTGGTGAAATTAATCAGGAAGGGATAAGCTGACATGTTGGGGTGAAAGGTGTACATTAGCAGTAACTACTAGCTTGTGATTAGGGTTGCCATAAGTTGGTAAGTAGCATGATTCCCCTTCTGTTATGGACACAATTAAGGGATCTTTGGGGCCTGGAGGTATTCTAAGCCACATGTCCTTTCACTATTCTGCAGTCATTGACATTGGCTGAGTAAATAAGGTGAGCCTACATGCATCACTGTTGACTGTGTGTTTTACTAGGCAAACTCATGTACAGTGGTCCTCCTCGGTGCTGACATAGAACACTACTTGGAGACACATTTTTTCCTGTCAACTCTTCTATTCTACTTGTGACTTTTATATAAGGTACTCATGTGCACCTCACCACCGAATCCTCTGTCAGTGGACAGATGTGTCGGTGTCTTTTGGTAAGTGTGAACAGTGTGGAATGGGCTAATCCATGCCACCTTCATCCTGGTAGTGACATTTTACAGTAAGTTAACTCTGGCAGATGGGCTGCAGTTCAACATGTTCAGGATTAGGGACACCTGACCATATGCTGGTTGCAGAGACTAACGTGGATAGTTAGTTTTGCATTCCAGGTGTATTCTGCCTTTGATGACATGAGGTAAATATGTTATACTGCAAGGGCCTAGGTTGTAAGAGTGAAGAAATCTGCTGGTGCATACATGAGGGTAGTTTTGGAACAAGGTCACACATGCAGTTGTACCAGACTGTGTTTATCACACCATTATGTGTGACTGTGTACATGTCATGTAGCTTTCAGGCATGTGTACTAATGGCTTTGTATGAACTGATTTAGTCAAAGAAGAATATCTTAATTGTTTGGCTAATTAAATCCTTTACAAAACGTAGATCATATGCATAACGATTTATGTTAAAAAAAAATCATATAGAAAGATAAAAAACAGTGCACTAATAATATGGATAAAATTTGTTTAAAATTTCTATTTTATTTTTATTAAAGTGCGTGAACCTGGTTAAAACCATCTAAATGCTTAGTCCAAGCCAATTCATAATGAATTAATGTCGCTATGCTTTATAAGGGTAAGTTGTACTTCCATGAGGTTGAGGCTGTCCCGACGGAGCCTTGTGTCAGGAGATTCACTCAAAGTTCAATTTGCCACTGTGCCCTCGTCTCTGGCCTTTCGTGAGCAGTGTGGGTCCGTGTGGCTGGGTTTGGTCAACTCTACTCCTGCTGCGGCTCCCTGGTCCGGTTTGACCTTGTGTGCTATTACCCTGCAAGCTACCCTGTTCCCGTGCCGTCTCCAGTGCCCTCCTGTAGTGTGGTCCCAATTGAAGGTGGAACTTCTTATAAAATTCACAGGGGAACCCACTCGGCCCAGGCGCCTTACCCGTGTTGAGTTGCCCTAGCGCATCTCCTAGCTCCTCCGCCGTAAGGGGGAGGTCCAGGGATTTCCTGGCGTCGTCTGAGACTGCACGAGGCGGCAGGTCAGCAATGAATTTGTCTATCGCGTCCGGCGGGAGGCTGTCCCAGTGGGCATATTGCTCCTCGTAGTAGTGGGCGAAGCTCGTCGCCAGAGTCGCTGGGTCCGTTATGGCAATTCCCTCACCGTCGGTGAGGCCCGGTAGTGTGATTGGCTGTAGAGTGTGCTGACATAGCCTATGCAGCATGGTGCAGGACTTATCACCCCACTGATATACCCTGCTCCGCGTGGCTAGGCACGCCTGCCGAGCCTCGTCCATTAAGACTGAGGCGTAGGATTGCTGTGCTTGCAGGAGCAGCCGTAACACCACTTCATCTCCCCTCCCCTGACACCGTCGTTCTAGCACCTCCACCCGCGCCGTGGCCGCGACAATGGCATCACGGCGGCGGCGACGGGCCGCGGTACACCATGCTATGTCTATGCCCCTCAATGTGGGCTTCATGGCCTCCCAGACCGTCACTTCGTCCACACCCTCGACTAGATTCTCCTGCCAGTAGTGGGCAACCGCGCTTCGCATAAGTTCTGTATAGTCCGCCTGTTGAAGATGCCACGAGGACATCCTCCATCGGAATGGCTGACGTTTCCTGTGCAACTCAATCTGCACCGCAACAGGGGAGTGGTCGGACAGTCCTCTAGGCTGAATCGTGGCCTCTCTTACCCTATCAAGGAAAGCTCCCGGTACGAACACACAGTCCAGCCGTGAGAAGGAACCAGCAGAACATGTTTTGTATACATTTTTTAATAAACACTTGAAAGGGATCCAGCCCTTGCTGCCTAACATAGCAAATTATTTAGAAGCACTCTTTACAAAATACACTTAAACACACACTCCAATTCTCACTCACCCTAGCACAATTAGCTCACTCACGGGCTAGCACACCACATGGGCTACCTCCCATCCAAATACATACATATATCAATTGGTATCTGAGAGTCCACTTTTAATTTCTAGAAAACATATTTCTTACCCTTATAAATTAACCTTCACATCTTGCAACCGACTACCCCAAAAATGTTTTGAATGTGGCTTCTCACCAATAAGCCACACCCCATCACTGCACTCCCACCTGGGAGGCAAACATACAACTGCAACTTTGAATATTATACACTTTTGAGCATGTCTTACCACCCCTGGCATAGCAGGACTTCAACACAAAACAAACAGCACCTTTTGAAAAGGGGTTTTATTTAACAAAATGCAAAGACTATCACTTTTAGTATAAGGCTTGGGGTTTATTACATAATACTCTCTAAACAAAGGCTATCTCAGATAACAAATGCTTAAGATTCAAATATATGTAGCAACCCTATAATCTAAAGGCATGAATTAATAACTGAGCAAATTTATATATCTATACTACTATTATAAAGAGAGAGCTGAAACCTTTGAGGCGGGTAAGCTCAAGAAGTATAGCACCAATCACAACACCCAATACAGCATTCGAAAGGGCAGTTGTAGCAGAAAGACATAGTCTATACAGATGCCCACCATATACATTTGAAAGGTAAAATAACCTTCCCAGCAAAGTAGTCACTTGTGGGCGTGGGCGGGGCACGGCATTACGACCAAAAAAAAGCCTTTGCTTGAGGGCGTGTGGAAATCAAACGTGTGCGTTAGGCTGGGGGCGTGTGCTGGGGGCGTGGCCAATGGGCGCAGCAATCAGAAAGGGGTATGGCCAATGGGCGCGACAATCGACCGGCAGCAATCGCGCAAAAATAAGCGTGCCTTGAGGGCGTGTGGAAACCAAACGTGTGCATTGTGCTGGTGGCGTGGCCAAGGCCAATTGGCGTGGCAATTGACGGGAGGAAGGGGCGTGGCCAATGGGCGTGGCAATCGGCCGGCAGCAATCGCGCCGCATTCCTAAATCATGGTGCCAATAGCGCACCTGGGCGTACGCATTCCTTGGGCGTCTGCGTTCAGCTGGAGGCATGGTAAATAACCGTTCGCTTGTGAGCGTGACCCTTATGCTGGGGGCGTTTCACACATACTGTGTGTGAATGCACTGTGTGCGTTGTGCTGGGGGCATGTCAGACATACTGGGGGCGAATGCCGTGTGTGCCTTCTGATGGGGGCATGTCAGGTCAGGCGGCAGCTGACGCGACTAAGCGTGCCTGCTAAGGACCATAACTTTTGAACTGACTGCACTTTCACAGCAGCGCATCGTCTCCAGCACGCTCTCACCCACTCAATTCTCTACATCAACGACTTTACACCACAAGCACAACATCAACCACAACTGGAGCCGGCCCTCAAGCAGGGGCTGACGCTACTCAGCGTGCCTGCGGGGACAATAACTTTACAAATGACTGCACTTTCACACATGCTTACCTATGTCAGTGGAGTAAATACACACTAGAGACATCTGCAAATACTTATTACTCCGAGGTGCACACAGTATATGCACACACATGCCTAACTATTGTGCCACTTCATGCTTTTAAAAGTCCTCACTACACCATTTAAAACGCTGCCTGATATTTCATACCCGGACAACGTCGGGACGGGCTGCTAGTATATATATATATATATATATATATTTACACAGTAGAGAATCGCTCTGGATGTGCACCTCCCACATCACAAAGAAAACACCTTAAACGATCACAGCCACTGGCTCACATCACAATGGCAATAGCCACAAAACTCAATACATCACCTAATGCATACACTGCCCACTTCTGGCCGGGGGAAGTCTTCACACAGCCGGGGATCAGAGCTCAGCAATCAGGGTTCAATCTGAGATAGACACGTCTGCCCTCGCTCGGAATCCAAACTCCAAAACTTCCACCAGACCGGTGGAGGCTCCCCTTTTTAATACAAATCCAAACATAACGAAGCTTCTAGCAAGCCTCACCCCCTCGTTCTCATGAGTGCCCTTAGCAGTCTGCTCCAAGGCCACGGCATCGGTTGATCAGGCCTTTGCAATTGCTTTGGGACGGACCATGTACATTCCCCTGATAAGAACCGGTTTTCTTTAGTCAGAAAAGTGTGAAAAACAGGAGGGAGAGCAGGAGATGCCCTCCCCACTTTGCAGCTATGTGCAAGCACAGAAAATAGCTTTAGTCATGAAAATCGAGTTAGTTATGCCATGCACACAGAAAGGCCCAAAGCAAGATGGAATTGAAAAGCAAGATGACATGAAAGCATGTCAAAGCTAGGAACTGCCATAAAGCAAGGTAAAGTCAGAAAACAGAATGACATTAAACCATGTCAAAGCCAATAGTAAGAACTCATAATTCTCACCAATGCACAATACAGTACACATTCCTGCACAACTGCACGCCTACATACCACACACTCTGCTCTTGGCAAGACTGTTCCACTCCGTAACAGCTCCCACTGAAAGACAGCAAGATTACAGGACAGAAGAGAAGCAGGCATATGCAGGACCATATTACATTAAGGCTAGGGTAAAATAGCACACAAAAATCAGTTAAAATGGTGGTGGTCGAGCGTCATCATAGGGTGCCAAAATCACAAGAGTGGCTCTTTTATTACAGACCGCTACTCAGTCATATATCCCACCAAGCTACAAATATTCCACCTGGGTAAGACCCACTACTTTACTGATCCAAAGGCGGCAGAAAAATTTAGCAAAACCATCCTAAAGCCACGCTGTGACAATCTCCCAAGGCTGAAAATCCTGAAATGGGGCATCTCAGTGAGAATGACTAAAGAGAAATGAGCCTTTGGACCCTTCCCCTGTATTCATAGCTGGACTTTGATACTCCTGTTGAGACTATGCAGTGGCGACATCTGTGAAGGGTTGGGTGGGAGAGCCTTTGCCATACGACTGAGAGTTCTCCAGTCATCCAGTTGTGCCTTAGCTGGTTGTGAGTCGGACCTCTGACTGAGTTCTTGTTTGATACCTTTGTTCTCAAGTTTAGGGATGCTAGAAGGGTGGGCTAGGCCTGTTTGAGTGGGTCAAAGTGGGTGATGGGTGGATTGTTGGGACAATGTTGTTGTTCGTAGTCGACTGGCTGCTTAATGTTTGTTTTCTCCCTTTTCTCTGGCCACTCAGCTTCCAATTATGATCCCACTGGTTGGGTGCACTTACCATGCGTGTCTCGTGATTAATATTCCACCCTACCACTGCAATGCACCCACTGAAGTGTTTAACTTGAAATGTGCAAGGCCTAAATGATAGGCGTAAGGCACAACATGTGCTTGCATACCTGCTGCTTCAAAACACAAAGAAGGGACCCCACTCCACTTAATAAATTGTCAATGCAGTCTTCAGATAGTGGGAAAAAGAGACCTCAAATGAAGTTGCAAAAAGGGGACCTACTAGCCTGAATTACTTCTCACATTTGGAGTAAATATAAGTGTAACTGATTAATTTGTCTTTAAAATCCTTGACAATGTTTTTTTTACATTATTTCAGTGTGACTTTACATTTGTTATTAAATATATACATTCAATGTTTCAAATTTAAAACATATTTTACACTCAAATTCACCAAAACACCCCTATAGAGCATCTTATTACACACTCTCATCACACCTTACCCTGCACACTCATCCTACAGCAATCCAGAAAAAATTAACATCCCCCAAACACCAGCCGAGTTAGATATCTTCTCTCCTTCTGGTGTAGTGGCCTGGACTGGACACCCCACAGTCATATCATGTTTCCGTGGTTTCATAATTATTCCACCACCTTCTTCAGGGCAAAATTAGCTTTGAATGTATACTCAAGACCTCTGGAGGACAGAAGACGGAGATTCTCCTATCTATTTAGTTAGAGGGAATGTTGGATACTTCAATCAACCATGGATCAGGAGTAACTAAAGTTGTTCTCATTCACTTTCATTATCCAGTGCACCTTCTCACTCAAAATGGAAAACCATCACTTTTATTTTCCACAGTAATTGTCCCAAACAGAAGGGCAAAATGTTTGCCAATCTTGGTTCATCATCTCTGTATCACAAATAAAATTAGCTTGGTCCGACCGGTAGATTTCCCTTCCACATACATTTGAAATTTCTTTTACACCTTCTTCATGCCACAAACCGAGCTTCCCCACCACGGTTGCATACACGTTGATGCTCAAGTATTTAAATTGGAATGTGCGAGGACTAAATGATAGACTTAAGGTGTGACATGTGCTGGCATACCTGCAACATCATCAGATAGACATTGGCTTTTTGCAAGAGCTACATCTCACTGAACACACACACAGATGCACCTGTGAACAGGATGGGAGAGTGAACAGCATGTGGCCTACTACTAGTGTTCTGCTAGGGGTGTAGCAATACTACTACACAAGGTGTTGCCCTGACGCACCCGCCGATCATCTTTGATCCTCTGGGGCCAAATGTGATATTGGTGGGTACTCTTCAGAATACTCCACTGTCACTGCTGTTGATATATGGCCCTAACATAGACAACCCGTGCTTCTTTGCAGAGGCTTGGAGAATGGAAGGCAACTGGATCTGGGGCTCAGGTTTGTGGGGTGGAGATTTCAATGTGGTCCTAGACCCGAGGGCTAAACACTCCAGCGAATCCAGGCACCTCACCTGAATGGGGCCGCACAGATACACCCTCTAATAACTGACAATCACCTCTCAGACTATTGGCGCTCTAGAAAGGGAGCGCACATGCATTACATTGATGCACACCACATTGTCATACATAGACTACTGGTTGGTGATTCACGACATTGATGGTTGGACTTCTAAGGTAGAACATATGCCAAGGACGTTGTCTGACCGCAACCCGGTTCAGTTAAAGATGTTTCAGCTGGATTGCCCTGTGTGTGCCTTTATGTGACTTCTTCCATCAGGGGCCTTACGAGACCAGGCATTTTGTGAGGAGGTCAGAGGTACCATAATGGACTCTTGTTGAGCATTACAAGACTTTCGTGCCATCACATCCTACTCTATGGGAAGCCTTTAAAGCTGTAGTGCAAGAGGACTGGTTCGAAATATGGGACTCTTTCCACTGATATTTTGAAATTTGCTGCCGGCCTCCGGGTTGTATTCGCATAGCTGTGTGTCTATCATTTGTATTTAAACTTGATGCTGACCCAGGGGGCGTGGCTTCGCTGAGCTGCGGAATGGCTGCTTGCTAGAGCGGCTCCGCCGGCCGAGGCTGAAATATCCGACATTCATCCGTACATGACCTGTTAGACTGCGGTCTGATGCTGTAACTATGTGGTCAACTGACAACCGGAGACAGTCTCAAAATTGCAGAGGGAGGATCGGCCCTGACGGGCCTAAATATAGAAGCAACTCCAGCGTGAGGAGCGGGGATACTGGAGAACGGACGCCTGAAACCGCACCGGCTGGAGTAGTGGCGGTCACTCTCCGGGACCGCCTCAGCGTCTGAAGCTGATCAAGGTGGGGGTTGAAGGACACTGCCGCTGAGTGTGCGATGTGATTGTTCGGTGGTCTTGCGTGTGTGCCGACTCTGAGTACGCCATTCACGGGGCACGTACTGCATACCAGGTGAGGCGGCCCCAATTGCAGTGGGGGCATTGCAGTGCAAGTTTGGCAGCCCGTCTGCGATGGGCTTCATGTCTGCACAGGAAGTAAGAAGCTGTGTAGAGGTGAGTTTCGGTCTTATATCCCTCCCCTTCCACCAGCTCTGATGAGATGGATGGATCGCCACAGACTGCATGTCAGAAATATGTATCGTAATTGGGCGGGCGGTTCGTAGGAAGGACCACGCTCCGACCTGCTCCACTGGTCCTTTCTGAGCCATGCACGGTCGGAATTTCCTATTGGAGTTAGAAGAACCACGGTGGTCGGAAAGCCATGTATTCAGATGCATCATAATACGGTGGATGGAGCGACCGCTTCCGACAAGATCTTCAGTGGCCCAACTACCTCCTCCAGGATCGCGGCAGCCGGTCCGCCTGGCATCGTAAAAAGCCCATTAGTTCTTTCAGAAATTCTCATGTTTAAGCATTTAGATCCTCTCCCCAATGCCAAAGAGATGGATCCAGCTTTTTCAAACTCCTAATTACATTAGATACTGCTTAGGATCACAGGAACAACCTGGCTTGTTCCTTGACAGATGTTGAGAAGAAATGTTTAGAACTAGTTGAAGTCTGGAGAAGAGCACTGGATGCTAGATCAAAATCGGGAAGGACCAAACCAAAAGAATAGTAACAAATGGGCTAAAGGACAAATAGTGCATCAAGAATCATCAACTATGGCAGCACTGGCTCTAGATTGGAAACATAAAGGGAAATTATGTGTACTTAGGGGAATATCCATAATTCACACAAAATTTATGGGAAAAGTGACTGTAATCACACTTTTGAGTATGGGGAAAATGGCCATTATTCATGGGAGGTCAGGATCTTACTATTTCTGGAGTTTAATATGTTTGTGGAGAACATGCTTATATTACATTACTGGGATTGGTATGGTTCATGTTATTTAGGAGTAGTTTTCCCAAAGAGATATCATGTAGAACATCTACATGATCTTGTGTGGAGTTGGCATACTAGAAGTAAACAAAATAGTAGTGCCACTGAAATAATTGGAGACATATTTGATGCATTGATCCCTTCGGTAGGAGTAGTTCTGACTTATTTGAAACGTTGAAAATTGTCCTCTATAGTTGATGAGTTATCATTCATTAGTACTGCAAGTTCATTGTTAGATGTGGGCACTGAAATGATATCTGTAGGGTCCATAGTTTTTCAGAATCATCTTGCATTAGACATCCTTACTTTCTTACGAAGGAGGGCGGAGTTTGCAAGATGTTGAAGACTCAGCAATGCTGTATGTATTTCCCTGATAAGAGTGAAGAATTTATAAAGTATATTGAGAACATTACAGACATAAAAGAAGATTTAAAGGAATTGGAAGCTACAGGCACTTAGGAAGTAATTAGAAATGGATTTGCCACAGTGAGCAAATGGTTTGGAAATCTTTAAATGGAATACTTGGTTCCATGTTGAGACCCCTTGTGATAATTCCCTTTGTGCAAAATCTATATTTGTAATCTTTAAGGGTACAAGTACATGAAAGCCAAACGAGAAGTACAGCAAAAGTGGATGGGGAAATGCGGATAAGGAGAAAAAGAAAGGATATGGAAATAAAGAGCTAGTGTAGATGACATGATAATGTGAAATACTTAGAAGGTTCTAGGCAAAACATGATGAAAATCTCAAGAATTTAATTGGTCATCTGATAAGATTCATATGTTGATTGTGATTGCTAACAATGCCATCAGAGCGAGGATTGGAGTATCGTAATTTAAACTCCACCGTTATACATCACAGAGATGCAATTATATACGTGTACCTGACACAATATATTTACTGAATGTCATAAATAATATATTAACATGAGTGAAACATTTAAACGCATTACTGAAATGTATTCACCTGGGCCGGCTTTAGTGCTGGCACCCACCGCAACAATGCTTGCTGGCACCCTCAATTACCTCCTTCACTATGGATTCCCTCACTACCACCTTTTAACAGGACCCCTCAAGTCTCCATAACCATGTCCTCTCACATGCATTTCTGCATGCAGCTCTTGTATGACAGTTAATAGCTCACTTTGCCATATTAGGATTTTAACTTAGAAACTGAAAGTAACATAAGATCTCTTGGACAAAAACAGTAACCCACTGAAATATTTATGTTCCATACAAGTTGTGATCTGCATGGTACATGTACTTTTCAGCTAAACCCTCTGTGGTACCTTATGATGAGTCAAAACTTCCACTAGACAAAATCACCATCTCTCTCCAGCAGCTCCATTAATCACCAGAGTTTTAAAAAAAAACATATTTTATTCAATTTTTTCTTCTTTTGTCGCATAGTTATTTACTGACAGTTTGTGTGTACATTGCAACTCCAAGTGTTATAAGGCACATTTTATGAATCACAGATGAACAATCATGTTTACATTTCACAGAGCGTATATTGTACCCTTCTTTCTTCATTATTCACACGGTTCTGTCCTGCTTTTTAATGGTATATATAAACAGCCAACAGTTTCCCTCAACTTCTCCCCCTCCCATATGTCCTAGTCTCCAATTGTCTATTGTATATATATATATATATATATATATATATATATATATATATATATATATATATATATATATATATATATATATATATATATATATATATATATATATATATATATATATATATATATATATATATATATATATATATATATACAGTTTAGCCAAATTTTCATATATAGTCATCTCATACTGGGGTACAAATCTGCATGTAATCTATAACATTCACGTGGCATGGGCTTCAGTTCCATGAGGTATATAACATTTAGCCTTCTGAGTCTGTGTCGTGTGCTCTCAGCACATAACTTCCCACTCAAGAGAAATTTGCATTTTCCGCAGTCCTCTGATCTCTTCTCTACGCAGCGCAGCTCCCTCTACCCCGCCCAATCGTAGCATTTATGTATACCAGGTATGTATTTCAGGGGGTTTGCGTGATTTCCATCTCATGGTGATGCTCCTGATAGCCAATATCGGTGCAAGATCTATGAACTGGTATTGTACCTTGTGTTTAGATATCCGAATATGGAGACCTAAAATGCATTCCTCTACTGTGTCACCAATGGCAAGGTGTGCAGCCGCACCAGCCATTCCTCTAACCGCGTCCCAGTATCCCCTTACCTTCGAGCATTCACATAACATGTGCAGTAATCCTGCCCCCTCTAGCATACATCTCGGGCACGAGTGTTGTGTTTGGGGAAACATCTTATCTAGCCTGTTCAGCGTTAGGTACGCACGGTGTAAGACCATTGTCTGAATAAATTTGAACTTAGCGTTCCTTGAGATTTTCCGGGTGTGCTCAAATATTATTGACCAATCTTTATCTATTAGGTCTTTGCCTATGTCTACCTCTCAAATAGCCTTCAGCGCATGTAAGGGTGCTCTTGTATGGGAGCTAATACCAGCATATAGCCATCTGATCAGATGTCACCCTCTACCCATGTAATATACCATTTTGACCAGTTCGTTATCAGGTGGTGCTCTCCTTTGCGGGGCCCAGTGTGTCCTTATATACCGGCACAATGCTGCGTGTGTTAGATATAGTTGTGCCGGGGCGCCGGTCTCATTTATAAAAGTATCATGGTCCAGCAGCGTCTCCTCCCCAAATAGGTCCACCACTGTACTAATACCCACCTCTAGCCATGGTGTCAGTTTGTGTTTTGTAAGCCTACCGCTAGTCAATGGGATGCCTAACAACGGTATGTTACCTGAGTATGCATGCGGTGTATTTGTGTATTGTAGCGTTGCTTTCCAGCATCTCAGTGCAGTCTGCAATAAGGGGGGGAGGTCATTCGGGGTTCTATTGGCCAGCAAGAGCAAGGCGTGTAATGCTCCGCTGTCAATATCCGCGTTCGTGTAGTCTATTTCCTGCAAATTGCGTCCCGCCGTCCAGTACGACAACCATTGTAATTGACAGGCGTAATAGTATGCTCAAAAGTCCGGTACCCCCACGGCTTCCCGTCCGGGTTCCCACTTGTAGTTTTTTTAGACTAATGCGTCTACTGCCCTTTTCCCAAATTAGGTCTGTGATCAGAGTATTCAGTAATTTAAAGGTAGTCTGTGGTACTATTAACGGCAAATTCGTAAAGTCATATAGTAGTCTTGGTAAGACAACCATTTTTGCTATCGCTGCTCTCCCTGTGATACACAGCAGCAGTGCTGTCCAAAAAGAGACACTAGACCTCAAAGCTCTAATTGCTTTGTTTAAGTTACCTTCTAGCATATTGTGTCCTGTATATTTGGATGCCCAAATATCTAAATGTGGACTGTGTTACTTGAATTCTAGCACCCCCAACTTCTACGTCAGTAATGCCCTCCTGGTCCGTGAAGAAGAAAGAATGTGTTTTAGTAGTATTTAAGGCCAGGCCCGATAGGAGAGCAAAATGACGATATGTCTTGAATAATGGGGACAGCGGTCTACGGAGATCATGTATGTACATAAAAATGTCGTCAGCATATGCCAAAAATAAATGGGTCTTATTCACAATCTTTATCCCCCAGACCAGAAAGTCCTGTCTTAGCTTTATGACTAGCGACTGTAATGCCAGAACAAAAATGAGGGGCGATAAGGGGCTTCCCTGTCTGGTGCCTTTGTGCTTGGTGTATTCCTCCGAATTTTTTTCCCCCCGTTCTGGTGCGCGCTGTTGGAGCGTTATACAGTAATCTTAGCCATGTTATGTACTCGCCCGGTATCCCGAATTTCGGTAGTGCCTGAAACATGTATTCTCAGTTTATTGAGTAGAATGCTTGCTGAAGGTCCAACGAGACGCAGCCCGCATGAGGGCAGCTTCCCGGCGCCTCTGTCATCAAATAGTGTAGTTTCCTGATGTTGAGTGAGATACTGCGCGCCGGTAGAAATCCGGTTTGATCTATATTAATCAGGTTCGATAAGTGTGGAAGTAGTCTGTTAGCCAACACTTTACTCAATATTTTATATTCAGTGGGTAACTGCGACAGTGGCCGGTAGTTCGCCATGTCGGTATGATCCCTGTCTGATTTCAACACCAAACAAGAGGTTCAGGTACCAAAATTAAATAACAAAATACAGATTCACATGAAAGGAAATTCATAGAGCCAAAGAAGGAAAGAAAGAAGCCTATATTCCCAAATTAGTTTCAGAAAAATGCTCTTAATTTATTAAACATATAAATTCAGATAAAACACATTGCAGATAAAACAAACGCTCAAAGAAAAGTGTTGGCAAAAAACAAAGACAATCAACTCATATTACCAAACACGTGGCTATCATACAAACATTACATGTACAAAAGGAACAACAGCAACACATATAGTATGTCCTTCACAAATTATGGCCACAAGAAGCGTCGACGGCGTTTCAACCGCTGGTTAACTATGCGGTCATCATCAGGACGAACAGTAATTAGAGCGTTTTGGATAACTATTAAAAAAGAAAATTGCAATAAATAGTCACATTCAAAGGGGTAGGTTTCTTTAAAGGAAAAAACTAGAAGTAGAGAGACACCAATTGTGACGGAGATGGAAGAAATAAAGAGTCAATGGAGAGCTAACACCACACCACATTTAATTGTGGCCCAACGATAGCTAAATCAATCAGCACTGAAAAATATAAAAGAAAATGGACAAGGAATGTCAATCTATACTCGTACATTACAAACACTCAACGAGCCTAGTAGCTTATTTTAATGCTTCCTAGAGTTATAATCCTGATTGATGAAATGGTCTTCACTGACTTTCCTTTCGTGCCGAGATAATCCGAAAAAAAACTTTATATTATTCCTCGACCCCAGATATGAGGACAGTTGACTTACTTATTTAGTAAGTATTTCATTGACTGATGTGATCTATGCATTGTCCTTCGCCATCTTATATGGCTACTAGACTGGACCTATTCACAATAATCACTAAAATATTTTTGTGAATTACAGATTTTAACGTATTGCACATGCCGTTCAAATTCTGAATGGGCTGCTTCTTATGCTGGTGATTATTAATTTATTACCTTTGGGATGATACTATCATCTGTGGTGTGGTGTTAGCTCTCTATTGACTCTTTATTTCTTCCATCTCCGTCACAATTGGTGTCTCTCTACTTCTAGTTTTTTCCTTTAAAGAAGCCTACCCCTTTGAATGTGACTATTTATTGCAATTTTCTTTTTTAATAGTTATCCAAAACGCTCTAATCACTGTTCGTCCTGATGATGACTGCATAGTTAACCAGCGGTTGAAACACCGTCGACGCTTCTTGTGGCCATAATTTGTGAAGGACATACTATATGTGTTGCTGTTGTTCCTTTTGTACATGTAATGTTTGTATGATAGCCACGTGTTTGGTAATATGAGTTGATTGTCTTTGTTTTTTGCCAACACTTTTCTTTTAGCGTTTGTTTTATCTGCAATGTGTTTTATCTGAATTTATATGTTTAATAAATTAAGAGCATTTTTCTGAAACTAATATGGGAATATAGGCTTCTTTCTTTCCTTCTTTGGCTCTATGAATTTCCTTTCATGTGAATCTGTATTTTGTTATTTAATTTTGGTACCTGAACCTCTTGTTTGGTGTTATTATCAATTGTCCCTGGATCAGGGGTATTGGACAGCCTCTGTTGGTGTTAATTATTTTTCCCTGTCTGATTTCGGCAGCGATATGACCAGGGCTTGTGTTGTTGTGATGGGCAGGGATCCTGTCTCCCATATTGCTTTGTATAGCTCCACCAGTTGAGGCACTAAGGCCTCAGCATACGTGTCACAAAATTCAATGGGGAGTCCATCCATGCCAGGCATTTTGTTGCGCGGTAACCCCTTCATAGCAACCTTAATCTTATGGTGTGATGTGTCCTATAAGGCCTTACCGCACCGACGCCAGTATTTCTGGGAATGTGTCCTATAAGGCCTTACCGCACCGACGCCAGTATTTCTGGGAATGTTAAGGTGGACAGGAAAGCTTCCATTTGTTTTCTCCTGTCAGAATCAGACGCCCCGTATAATGTAGCATGATATTCTCTGAAAGTGGCATTGATCTCTCCTTGGCTAGTCACTATGGGCCTGATTCATGAAAGGGTTTTGCCCATTCTGTGTCTATGGGAAAATGTGTTCATGAATATGGCCGTATATCCCCATTACCTTTAACAATCTGGGGGATAACCACTGACGGGGGGTACCGCATATTATATGAGCGAGCAGTGCTCCTGCTTTGTCTGCCTCACTATGCGCATGTTGTGTGTATACCGTGTAGTCTATAACCCTTAGTGATTCTAATAACTCAGCGTGTCGGATTCTTATCTCTTGTAGAGGGCCCTTTTGCTCTGCATTATGTACCGCTTCTTGTTCAAGTCTACCCATCTTCTCTTCAATGTCCAATAGGGACTTATGTAGCTCCTGTCGTGCCCCCACTGTCATGCTAATTGCTTTCCCCCTTAGCACTGTTTTAAAAGCGTCCCATTCCACCAATCTGCTTGTGGCCGTGTTGCTGTTTTCTATGAAATAACGTACTATAGTGTCAGAGAGGGCCCCATGAAATACCTGCTGCTCAAGAAGCTGCGGCCAAAGGCACCATGTCGGGACTGGTGTAGGCACCCTGCCCCATGTAATGATTAACTCTAAAGGGTTGTGATCTGAGAAGGTCTTGGGCAGATAAGTGTTTTGGAGCACCTGCATGGCTATTCTGTCAGAGCAGAACATTCTGTCAAGTCTGGTGTGTAGACCGTGCACCGCTGAGTAGCAAGAGTATTCCCTATGCATTGGGTGTCTTAGACGCCACACGTCATGCAGCCCCCATCCTTCAGCCCATCTTCTCAGTGCTTCGGCCTGTTTGTGTACACCGGCGCCATGTAAGGGTGGGTGTGATCTGTCCAAATGCACATCCAACACTGCGTTGCAGTCTCCCCTCACTATCCATGGGTGTGCCTCCCAGCCTACCAATGCCCCACTCACTACATTCCAGTATGTATCCTGATCATATTTTGGGGCATATATATTGGCCAGTACGACCAACTGGCCATCTAATGTCCCTTTTACGAATACATATCTGCCCATTTTATCAATTCTCTGTTCCTGTGCCACGAAAGGTACTCCATGCGGTATCCATATTGTGACCCTTCCATTTCTTTCGGAGTTTTACCACTTCACTTTCCACTATGTGCGATTCCTGTAGATACACTATTTGTGCTTTACGGCGCTGCAGGTGGGCATGTATCCTGTGGCATTTTTGTATTGCGCCCATACCTCGTTCCAGGTTATGATTGTGTATTTCCCCAGTACATGAATCGCGATACTAATCGTGTTAGGACATGAAGCATTGTGTCACATGGCCTGGTCCTCTGATTAGAAATAGTTGACAATTCGAGACTGTCCCCCATCCCAACCTTCCCAATACACGGTCTGGTCGTTGAACTATACTGGACCACAAAAAACACTAACATAACCTTTACAAACATAATAGTCTTAAAGAGGGCCTTCGCCTTGCGGGGGGTCGCGCTAGCTCTTTGCATGTAGGTGGTACAAGTTACCTCCGTAACAGTAAGCCACAACAGCAACCTGGGTCATAATACCATAATGCCTACCACTGTGCAGATATTAATGTCTACTATGGATCAAACATTAGTCACATATTACACTTGCAAGGAGGAAGACAGATACTTGCGCGAGTCCATCTAGCCAAATAAGTCAGTGATCAGTTGCGGGGTGGCCGAAGGAAACAGAGCCACACTGCTTCCAGAGTCAGATTCACGTGGTGTGTCATCTTCCGATGAGGATTTAACGTCCGACCTGGGGGTGTTTGTGAAGGTGGCAGTAGCAATGAGCGCTTGGGATTTGGTCTGTTGTATCTGTTGCATCGTGACGGGTTTCCGCGCCGGTGTACGACGCGGTTTCCCACCCCCCCGGTCCGCTTTTGCTCCGGTAGTAGATCGAAGTCTGGCTGCAGTTTGTGTTGGAGTTGCTGCAGCATTAGTCAGTTCCATCACCTCTAGCCAATCCTCGATGCCCCCTGGGCTTTCGAAGAAGTAGGTTTTCTGCTCGTACATTATTTTTAGACGTGCAGGAAAAAGCAAAGCATATTTCAGTTCCAAGTCCCGCAGTCGTCGTTTTACAGCCAGGAAGGAGGATCGCCGGCGCTGTATTAGCATTGTGAAATCCGGGTATAATGAGATTCGTGCATTCTCAAAGTTAATTGGGGCCAATTCCCTGGCTCTCTGTAGGAGAGTGTCTCTATCTCGATAGTTCAACAGTTTAAGGATAAGTGGTCTCAGCGGGGCCCCCGGTTTAGGGCGTCCCGTTGGTATCCTGTGCGCACGCTCTATACAGTATTGCTCAGAGAGTGTCACGATCGCGCATGGGATCGGAACTACAATTCCCAGCAAGACGCGAGTCGGAACTACATCTCCCATGATCCGTCGCGAGTATCGCGAGATTACGAACCAGGAAGCTTAAAAGGAAAGCATTTCCCGAGATCGGCGTCAGGAATTCCTCCTTTCCAGTGCTCTGGTGTCGGTTGCTGATCTTCTATGGGTGCGGTAAGGGTGCTTGCACCAGGATTCGGCCGCTTTTGTATTCACTTGCTTTTGAGGTCGTGTTGGCAAATGCCCACACGTGTTCTTGTTTGATCTTCTGTGGGTCAGTACTTTTCCAAACAGGATTTGACCCGGTCGGTATTGTCGGCCGACGGAGAAGTGGATGTTTGATAATCCACGGGTATCTCCAGTTCTTTTTGGGTACTTTAACTTTGTGGTATTCTGGAATTAGAGCAAGGAGCTCTCCCTTAAAACTTCAGACTACAAGAGATTTCTAGCCTCGGATACGTTGCCTTGAGTGCATTAACTACAGGGCTTCTCACCTATCGTTTTTCTATGATTTCTTGATGGAGAATGATAAGTTATTCATGATATACGCTTTTCTTTGTGTTTTCCGGATCTCCCTCCCTGCTGTCTCCTTCCTTTCCTTCCTGATCCCAAACCCTCCATTTCTCCCCCACTTAATCCTTCCAATGCACTGTGCTATTACAGCAACTCAGTCATTGGCTAGATTTAGAGGTGGAACATAAAACGTCAAACCGATCCTGAGGACATCCCGCATAAAAGAATTCCCGACCCAAGAATTTTGTCCTCCCGGTCGGGTTGATTATTATGGCCACCTTAGATGAAGTTATAGCGGTCTTGGCCAATCTCCAGTTGGAAGTGGTTGCTTCTAGACAGGAGCGGCGGACCTTAGAGCACGGTTTGATGGTCCTCCGCGTAATCCGTTTGATGCAGGGGCACCGGCACCTCCTCCACCGGTGGTGGTGGAGATGCTGGTTTCCATACCATTAGCATCGCCTGAACGCTTTCAGGGTGATGTAGAAAAAGTTCAGGTGTTTTTGACACAGGTGACGCTCCATTTTACATGTAAACCCAAGTAATTCCCTACTAACCAGGCCAAGGTGGCCTTTTTTGTTTTCCTATTTAATTGGCAATGCGGCACAATGGGCGGTGCCTTTAGTTAATCGTAACGATCCGTTGTTGCATGATTGGGAGGCCTTTCGGACTGAATTTCTGAGAGTGTTTGACGGACGGGCTGACTCATACACAGTGGACCGTGAATTATTGGAGCTACGTCAAGGTGGTAAGGATTTGGTGGTTTATCTAAACACGTTTAGGAGGTTGGTGGCTGAGACCAATTGGCCCGAATGTTAACAAGCCTCACTGTTCCATCAGGGATTGAGGGAGGAACTGAAAGACGTCATAGCCCAGATAGACCCACAGCCGACTGCTGTGGAGGATTTGATTAATTTAACTTTACGGCTTGACCATGGGTTGAGCGAGAGGAGAGGAGATACCCGTAGGAAGCCTCTAGGGGACCTGGGTAAACCGATTGAACAACCTTTAACCCCGCCCCATAACCTATGGAGATAGGAGCTGTCAGGTCAGCTTTAACCCCTGCTGAGAGAGAGTGACGTCGTAAGCCAGGGCTTTGCCTGTACTGTGGGAAACGTGGTCATTATGTCAGGGAGTGCCCAGTGAAGCCCAAGGTCAACCGCTTCCGTGCCCTTCGAGTAGCCTCTGCTAGTGCAGACGTGGGGTCAGAAAACTAACAGACTCTAAGATTCAGGAAGGGGTTTCTTGGAGTCCTTTGTGTGCCCCTTCATTAGGCGATGGAAAGACGGTATCAAAAGGACACCTGTTCATACCGATTGTGGTGATGCTTGCTGGTGAACGAGTGTTAATGTCTGCTATAGTGGACTCTGGGGCCACTGGGATGTTCATGGACATTTAAGAAGCACAACGTACGGGTGTTGCATTGATAAGGAATGAGAACCCTGAGGAAATATATGCAGTAGATGGGAGGAAGCTGTATACTGGCCCCGTTGAGTATATGACAGAGGAATTGGAAGTACTGTATGGGGAGTCACACACTGAAATGATAACGTTCAGCGTTATCAGGGCCCCCCAGTATGGAGTTATATTCGGCCTTCCTTGGTTAGAGAAACATAACCCTAGCATTGATTGGGACACGAGAACTCTGCTCATGGACTCTGATTATTGTATGGGGCACTGTCATGTGACCTCTATGAAACCATGCTCGGGCCTTATCTTGGGGTGCCAGCATTGCTACGGCGGCTGAAAAGAGCGTTCAACTCCCTGCTGCCTACAGTGAATACACTAGGGTGTTTAGTGTAGTACACGCTGAGGAGCTCCCCCCCATAGGCAGTATGATTGCCAGATTGATTTAATACCTTGGGCGGTGGTTCCTACAGGGCGTATTTATGCATTGTCAGAACCAGAAACTATTCATCTGAGGGCCTATCTAGACAAACTGTTGGCAATGGGTTTCATTCGCCCATCCAAGTCTCCTGGTGCCTCGCCTCTTTTCTTCATCCCAAAAGCCAACGGAGAATTGAGGGTTTGTGTGGATTTTTGCACTCTAAACGCTATAACGGTAAAGAATAGGTACCCTTTGCCACTTATTAGCGTTTTATTGGAGCAAGTCAAAGGGGCTACTGTATTCACTAAACTGGATCTGAAACGGGCTTACCACTTGGTCCGGATGCGGAGTGGGGATGAGTGGAAGACCGCCTTTAAAACCAGGTACGGTCTCTTTGAATACATGGTGATGCCATTCGGGCTGTGCAATGCCCCTGCGGCATTTCAATTCTTTCTCAATGATGTCCTCCGTGAGATACTGGATCATTATGTGATAGTTTACATCGACGACATCTTGGTGTATTCTGAGTCTGAAGAGCTTCATTGTCATCATGTGAAATCAGTGCTGGGGATATTGCAGTCGCACAATTTGTTTTGAAAACTCAGTAAGTGTGATTTCCATGTCCGGTCAGTGGAATTCCTGGGGGTAATTCTGAGTCCTGAGGGCCAGGAGATGGCGGAAAGGAAGGTTTCTGCTGTACAGAACTGCCTGTTCCGTGCAACGTTCGTGATGTACAGTGTTTTATTGGCTTCGCCAATTTCTACAGGCGATTTATCAACCAGTTTTCACAGCTAGTCGCACCCATCACGCAGTTGTAACGGAAATCCAGAGTTTTTTGCTGGAATGACCAGGCGCAGCAAGCTTTCGATGTTCTAAAACTAGCCTTTGTATCAGCTCCTGTATTAGCTCCTCCGGATCCTGACAAGGCATATGTGGTTGAGGCCGATCCTTCGGATGTGGCAGTCGGGGCTGTGTTGTCTCAGAGAAACGCTGAGACCGGTCAGCTCCACCCGGTTGCGTTCATGTCACGGAAACTCAATCCTGCTGAAAGGAACTATCATATCTCTGAGAAGGAACTTTTGGCTATCCGGGACTCCTTTCAGGAGTGGAGACACTTTCTCATGGGTGCCAGGCATGTGGTCACCGTTTTCACAGACCATCGAAACCTGCAGTTTATGACAGCAGCCCGTCATCTTACCCCGAGACAACTCCGGTGGATGATGTTTTGCTCTGGGTTTCACTTCATCATCACATATAGGCCTGGGGCTGACAATCGTAAGGCGGACGCCCTTACTCGTTAGTCGTCCGTGTCTGCTCTGGAGGGGACTCCAACTGCCAGCATCATAGACCCAGGAAAGGTCTTATGTGCCATGCAGCCTGTTACATTCCTAAAAGAGGTTGCGAGGGGTGTAGCGGCTTTCACATGGAGGGCGTGGCTTCGAGGTCATCCTGAATGGAGAATGCATGGGGGACTCCCGATGTTCAACAATCGGTTGTTGTTGCCCACTGAGAGGCTTAGGAAACAGTTTTTCGTGTGGTGCCATGAGTCTCCCTGCGCGGGTCATTTGGGAGTTGCTAAGACTGTGGAGCATATTCTCAGACATTTCTGGTGGCCGTCCTTGAGGCTCGATGTTGGGCGGTGGGTTGCTGCCTGTGAACAATGTGTGAGGATGAAGTCAGACCATAGCTGTCCGCAAGGCCTTTTACAACCTCTTCCTACTCCATCGGATCCTTGGGATAGGATCTCATTGGATTTTGTGGTAGGCCTGCCTAAAGATCAGGGGTGTACGGCGATTTTGGTGGTAATCGACTACCTGACCAAGATGGGACATTTCATCGCTTGTGCACAAGTGACCTCAGCTGGTCAGTTGGCGGTGTTGCTCATGACTAATGTGGTGTGCTTACAAGGCTTACCGAGTGCTATCGTATCTGACAGGGGTTCCTAGTTCACTGCCCAGTTCTAGAAGAAATGGTGTTCTGTGCTCCACATCGACACAGCCCTTTCCACTAGTCTCCACCCGCAAACAGGTGGGCAGATGGAACGTCTGAACCAGACTCTCAAGCAATACCTGAGGTGTTATGTGGACCAGAGTAAGGACAATTGGGTAGGTCATCTATGGTTAGCTGAGGTGGCGTACAACAATGCCACGCATGGCTCCACCAAGGAAACAGCGTTCTACTGCAACTATGGTAGGCATCCTCGGTTCCTTCCCTTTGTCTATCCGTGGGCTGATCCTGCTCTGCCTGAGGTCGCGCGGAGAGTGGTGCATATTCGGGAGACTTTGGCTAAGGCCCAGAAGCATCTTGAATTGGTGAAGGTCAAGTACAAGGCTGCTGCTGATAAACATCGGAGGCAGGGTCCGTTGTACTGCAGAAGTGATGCTGTGTGGCTATCAACAAGGAATCTACGTTTCCGGAAGTGAAGCGTGTTTAACCCCCGGTACATTGGTCCTTACACCATTGTTAAAAGGGTGAATCCTGTGGCTGTGAAATTGAAGCTCCCTTCACATTTGCGTATCCACCCGGTCTTTCATGTGTCATTGTTGAAGCCCTCACATGCGCGGGGGCGATCGCGTCCTCCGCAGGTGTGGGTGGATGGCGAACTCGAGTATGAGGTCAAGACCTTGTTGGATTCTAAGTTCCGGGGCCGCAAACTGTGGTATCTGGTTTCCTGGAAAGGGTATAGCCCAGAAGAGAATTCGTGGGAACCTGCGGCGGGGATCCACTCACCAGCGCGGGTGTCATCCTTTCATCGGAGACATCCGGAGAAACCTGGGCCTTGATTTTCCTTCTCCGTGGGGGGGATGTACTGTCACGATCGCGCATGGGATCGGAACTACAATTCCCAGCAAGACGCGAGTCGGAACTACATCTCCCATGATCCTTTGCGAATATCATGAGATTACGAACCAGAAGGCTTAAAAGGAAAACATTTCCCGAGATCGGCGTCGGGAATTCCTCCTGTCCAGTGCTCTGGTGTCGGTTGCTGATCTTCTATGGGTGCGGTAAGGGTGCTTGCACCAGGATTCGGCCGCTTTTGTATTCACTTGCTTTTGAGGTCGTGTTGGCAAATGCCCACACGTTTTCTTGTTTGATCTTCTGTGGGTCAGTACTTTTCCAAACAGGATTTGACCTGGTCGGTATTGTCGGCCGACGGAGAAGTGGATGTTTGATAATCCACGGGTATCTCCAGTTCTTTTTGGGTACTTTAACTTTGTGGTATTCTGGAATTAGAGCAAGGAGCTCTCCCTTAAAACTTCAAACTACAAGATGTTTCTAGCCTCGGATACATTGCCTTGAGTGCATTAACTACAGGGCTTCTCACCTATCGTTTTTCTATGATTTCTTGATGGAGAATGTGGTCAGATGTATAGTGTATTAACCTTTGTTGTGTCTGACTTCCTCTATTAACAGGGGTTCTTCACGAGTGGTAGTGGTCTACACTCAATCCCTGTGAAGCATATCAGGAGTGAGTTAGGGGTATGTTCATGTAGCGTTATCCTCTCAGTTGATGCCTTGTTGTATATGTTTCCTATAGTGGTTGTTATATGTATATGTTGTTTTGTATTACTGCAGCAACTTCCTTAATACCATCATCTCGACTATCAACCATCACCTGCTTCTACACTGAAGTTTCTTTTACTTTTCAGGTAGTTAGAGAGCTAGAAGTAATAAGGGAAAGGTTACAGTGTGATCATGGCAATAAGAATGATAACTTATTCATGATATACGCTTTTCTTTGTGTTTTCCAGATCTCCCTCCCTGCTGTCCCCTTCCTTTCCTTCCTGATCCCAAACCCCCCCTTTTCTCCCAAACTTAATCCTTCCAATGCACTGTGCTATTACAGCAACTCAGTCATTGGCTAGATTTAGAGGTGGAACATAAAACGTCAAACCGATCCTGAGGACATCCCGCATAACAGAGAGGCCTTCCGCTGTGATGTGGTTGCGAAGCCATTTCTCCATATATCGTGGTGCATCGGTACCTTCGCTTTTCTCTGGCATACCAATCACGCGTATGTTGTTCCTTCGTGCCCGGCCCTCAGCATCCGCCACACGAACAAGCAAAGTGGTCACTTGCAGTTGTAATTGTTTCACGTCACTCTCGATTTGTTTCTGCTTCGGCACCACCTCAGCCAGCGTCGTCGCATGGTCCTTCACCCTGTCCGACGTCTTTGCATGGTCAGCCCGGAGCTGGTCCAGGCCAGTAGTAAGGGTTCCAATCTGGAGTTCTATCACCTTCCTGGAATCCCGTACCTCCTGCAGGATAAGGTCAAGTTTGTCCGTTGTCGCCAAGATAGCCGTAGGCGGGATGCAGCTAGGCTCCGGTGTGCTGTCTGCATGGGCCACTTTTTCGGGCGTGGAGTGTGTGTCATTGTGGCTTTGCTGTTTCGCCCTGTTGCGCCCCATTATCCTTGGCCTTGGAAATGTCAGGGTAGGAGGCGCGGACAGCCCTGGCGCTCCAGGAGCCCAGTTCTAGGTATTGCGCATTTAGCAGGTACCCCCGTTGTTCGTCCCTCTGCAGGCGCCGGGACTTGGTCTCAGGCAAAACCCAACATCCAGCACAGTGCTGCGCCACTGCACCAAAATGGCGCCGCCTGTCCTAGTGTGTATCTAGCAATAGCTTCCTTGGTGCAGAACTTTCCACTGCTTAGGACCTGTATTGGGTGGACTCCATGAATCCAGGTGGGGCATCAAGGTATCATGATTCCCCAGTTCTGTGTGTGTTCAGTACAGGGTACCAGACATGGGCGTGTCTGGATTGTACTATATTCACCTCTTTGACTTTGGTCCCATATAAACAGAGCGCATGATGCCCAGTATTCCTTATGGGTGTCCCTCACCTCTTGTGTAACAGTCAGAGGTGTCACCACGTATGGGATCTGCCCCACAGAAGCACCAATTCACAGGCCCCGCACGGGGGGCGCCCACACTGCCGCTCATATCCTCTACCCTCTATGGCAATCAGGAGTTTCTTGCGGTATCTCATCGTCCCAGCCGGGGGGGGGGGTTTGGGGGGGGGGAGAAGGGCAAACAGATACATAACCCGCAGGGCGCAGGCACCCTGCCGCACAGGGCCCCCACCACCTCTCCAGTCCTCACAGTGGATCCCGACCTGAGCAGCAGTAATGCAGTCCGAGGGCGGTACTGGACCTCGACGTCGCAGGCGTCTCTCAGCCGCCCCACCGCTCGCCTCCGATATCTCTTCCAGGGGCAGATTGCCTCCGCAGAGAAGTCTCTGCGTCACAGGCGTTTGGCCTGCCACCACATAGGGGGAGAGAGGGAGAGGGCGGGGGAGCGGGTTATATGGAGGCCTCACCGCCGCCCCGGGCTCACCTCTCTCGTCGGACTTCGCATAGGCTCCCTCCTCCGCATCGGCGACATCCGTGGCCAAGCGCCTCCTCCTCCGTCGCAGCACAGCCCCCGGGCTCCAGTCCGCACCCGATCCGCAGCCTCACCACCTCCGCTCGGCTTCACAGTGGGTATCGGCCCGCCGCCATGCACTTCTGCGTGTCAGAAAAATGGCGCTTCTCAAGGGCGACGGCTCCGGGCTCTCACTCCCCGAGCCACGACCTTCGGCGGTGTACTATATCTCTGGCTGTACTGTCAGGTCCCCGCTACCTCCCTGGTATTGTGGGAGTCAAGTATGCTCGCATTTGTGTGGGTTTTGCAGGATTAATGAAGATTGTTGGCGGCCCAGGTCCGGAGCTCTCTGATCAAGCGACCGCCTTGCTCAGCACGTAGCCACGCCCCCAATCACCAGAGTTATCTTGACATTTTTATTGTTACCCAAAAATTGCTGGAGGCAAGGAACGCTGCAGCAAGTTCTTTAAATTCCATAATATCTTTGGGAAAATGTGTGCCCCCCCCTCCCTGAAGTCAGTGCCCAGTGCGATGGCACCAGTTGCACCGCCCTAGAGACTGCCCTGGTATTCACTGTATAAACTACAGATTTATATATGTGTGTACACTAATGTTTAGTTTAAACATGAATCATGTTTTCTTTATTTCGTTTTACACTTATACTAACACTTTAAATTATATTGCATTTGTAAACATGTTTTCTTTTTTCCACGTTTTGCAGTTCATTTAAAGTTACACGTGTACGTGAACAACCATGTATTCAAAGTGCACATTAAATGCTCAGTTAAGTTACGCTGACTACAGGCTGCATGTTTTGGTGCAGAACAAACAGAAGAGTCGACATGGCACACATCCCTGTGTGCCATGCCTACAACCCACTGCCCTGGCATAGGTCAGCCATCCCTCTAGCTGGGTGCTCTATACCAGTGGTGAGGGTACAGGTGCATGAGCCCTGTACCCCTGCAGTATCTAAGCCAATTCTTAGACATTGTAAGTGCAGGACTGTCAATAAGAGTATATGGTGCTAGGAGTTTGTCATTACGAACTCCACAGCACCATAATGGCTTTGCTGAAAACTGGGAAGTTTGGTATCAAAATTCTTAGCACATTAAACCCAATCTGATGCCAGTGTGGGATTTAATGAAACATGCACTCAGAGGTCATCTTAGAGATGCCTCCTTAAAAAGAACCTCCCTCGGGTGGGTTCCCTGACTGGTACACACCAGCCTGCCACCACAAGACATGTTTCTGGACCCCTGGGGTGGGAGCCGTGCTCCCTGAGCCCAGAAACAAAGCCTTTCCTGGGCGGAGCTTCAAAGGCCTTGCAGCCTTTGTTATGCGACCCCCAGCCTCTCCTGCTATCAGGAGCAAGCCCCCTTCCTGTTCCCCCCCCTTTTGGGTGGGAAGACAGTTAAAAAAAATTGCCAGCCCAAAAGGTGTGCCCTCCTCTGCCAACCTCACCCCTTAGGTGGGGGAGGCGAGTTGAAGTCCACTCTTCAGTGCCCACCATCTTGCAGATGGCAGGCACTCCACAATCAGAATTAGGGATTGTGCTCACTCACCCACGTGGGGTGAGCACACCAAGAGTGTAGTCACCCTAAGGTCAGTAGCCCATTGGCTACTGACCTCAAGACCCCTGAGACCTCCCCTATATACAGTATTTAGGGGGCACCCCTGAACTAAGAAGACAGATTCCCCCAACCTAAGAAGAAGAGGGATGAAAGAAGAGCCCAGCAGAGGAGAGTGCAAAGAAGAACTGACTTGACCCCAGCCCTACCTGCCCACCTGCAGTTTCCAAAGATCTTTCACCAAAAGTCGCCTTGTCCTGCAGCCAGTGACCTTCAGAACCCTAGGAGGACTGGCTTCCTTTAACAAAGACCGGATCTCCTGTGAACAGCAGCTCTGTTCAAAATGAACTCCCATGACAGACTCTAAGCCTGCTTAGGACGAAGAAACCCGACTCCTTGAACCACCACTGCACCCGTCGCCGACTGTCCGAGTTCGAGTGGCCCATTATCCCAGCAAGTTCCCCCAGTGTTCCAGAGTGTAAGTTCACCATGGGTTGACCCCTCCAGCACTCCCCGACGTCGCCTGCAGCCGCTGCACAGAGTCCCGCCCGACCGCGAGTGGCCAGGTAGGGTGAAATCCAACCTCAAAAGACACCCCTGCATCCAGATGCCCTGCGCCCTAGAGAAAAGAACCCTAGGTGCAACTACGTCCCTGACCCCTCCAACTTACCTGCCCAGCTGTTGGTTCCTCCCGAAAGTCTTCCTGGACTGAGCCTGCAGCTAAAAACCAAAACTGAAAATCCTCATTTAAAACAACAGAGCACCCAATGCTAAAACAGCACCCTATCCACAGCCGCCCCTGCATCTGCGGGTGCACTATGTGTGCTAAACCGGATCTCCCTTTGCTCTGAGCCTAACTCCAGGAGCTTTGCTCCCACAACCTTGTGGCCTGCTCGTGAGTAGCCACCAACCGAAGGCCCCCTATCCCCTATTGGATAACATTGGACCTCCGCACTCTGCACCCAGCCACCCTAGTGCCGCTGAGGGTGTTTTGAGAGTGCATCCTTGACCCTGGGGAAACCCTTATTCTAACCTCAGAAACTCAACCCCCTAGACCGAGTACTTACCTGTTAACCGATAACTTAATTTCTTTCCATAGGGATACATTGACTGTTTTCCCTTGAAAACTGTTTTAAGTGTAGAGTTGATTTGTATGGAAGCCTGAAAAACTACAACTGTGCAAAACCGATTTTACTTACCTCTTCTCTAGGAAATGCCCCAGTCTGATATCTATGCAAATCACACTGAGCAGAAAAAGTAACTTAAAAAGTATCAAGTTAAAACAATTCTGCACATGATATTAAAAATATTTCAAAATGTATATGTTTTGGAAAAAAAACAATATTCCGACTGAGAAGAAGTTCTCCTGACCAAGCTGTTTTTGATTCAGCAGATGCTGTTAGGGGTCGAGGGTACTTAGTTCCAGTCCACTGATTCCCGTCACTTCTTATACCAGGCTTCAAAAATGTGTTTCTACGTGCAAAAATACTTTAATAAAGTGCTTTAGTACCAGGACTGATGTGAATAAGAGGAAACTGCCCTCTTTGAGCCCCCATGATGGGATGGCAATTGTTCCCTGGTACTATCCTAAGATTGGTACATGACTATTGTGCTGGCATTTTCTTTTCCATTATCCTCAAGAACTTCTCTAGACAGCAATTCAACTGTGGGTCATTCGGTGCAAAACAGGCCAGCACTGTTTGTCTCCTAGTGTGTACCCCTCGCTGATTGAAGTGGCATTTTAGCAGTTGTTTTCGTTCTTCAAACAGTTTTTCACATGTACATAACAGGTGCAGCAGATCAAGATAAGCCACAGTTAGATCCTGCTTTTTCTTTTATCCAGTGCTGGAAGTGCTGTATACAGGGTAGCAGACCAAGTCTGTGCTTCAATAACTGGATTTTAGTGGCTTTATCATAACCCAGGTCAAAATAAGTCTGAGCTGCTGGTACTGAATAGGTGTTCAGAGTCATCCATCCATGTGACCTTTTCAACCACGAAAGACGTTTGACTGTCTTCCAGACCAATATTCTAAACTGTGATGATGTTTGTAGGAGTCTTTCAGAGCTGGTTTACCCCATATTGATCAGGCTACTTTTGAGGTATTTGGCAGTGAGTGAGGTGGCTTCTTGTTGTAGCTCCTTCCACAGATATTCATTAAGGGATCCTTTTTCGGATTTCCGCACTTTGTCCCAGGTGATAATGTACGCTCCATGTCTTGCTAAAGACTGTTTCTGTATACCAAACTCTAGCCTGATTTGCTCTGGTGAAGTATATTTGGGCAGACCAAGAATAACCCTATATGAAGCTGTAACTGTGTTGTCAAGTGTATTTGTATCTCTTCCTCTCTGTACTTCGCTGCCATAGGCAATTGTTGGCAGCAGTTTGGCACGTACTACTTGTGGCAAGGGCAGGATCGACGGGCCATTTAGTTTGCTGTTTAGTGCTTTTAAAAAGATTGCCAAAGCAAGGCCTTTACGTCTGATGCTGTTTTTCTGTGCAGTGAATTGACCGCCTTTGTCTATCTTCAGGCCAAGATATTTATATTCAGACGTGTCCTCAATATGGGTCCTGCCCCAGAACCAAGCTGCATGTTTTTTCCTTTTTTTGCTGACCATCATGGTCGTTGTTTTCTCGATGTTTATGGTTACTCCGTTTGCTTTGGAATAGTCCTGCGTGACGTTCAAAAGGTGTTGTAAGCCTACTTGTGTATGGCTGATCAGGACTATGTTGTCCACATAGAGGAGGCATGGTAGTGTTAAACCTCTGAATCTTGGAGTGTGTAAATTACAGCTGCTTAAATCCGGGACAAGGTGTGCTAGAAACAAGTTGAACAGTGTGGGTGCTAAGACACATCCCTTTTTGAGCCCTTTTTCAGTTGGTATACGTCTTGACAGGAGTGACCCATCACCCAGCTTTATCTGAACTCATGTGTCCGTATGCAGATTAATCAGCAGGTTTAGCAGAGGCTGTGGAATCCCTCAGCTACTCAGTTTGGACCATAAGCTGTTCCAATTTACGTTGTCAAAGGCAGCTTTGTAATCTATAAAGCATAGGTGTAGTAGCAGTGTTTTAGATTCCGCCTTGTCTATTAGCATTGCCATGGTTAGAATATTTGTAGTTGTTCCAACTGTTTTAGAATAGCCAGTCTGTTTGGGTGGAATTACTGATTTCTCTTGGGACCAAGCCTGGAGCTCCTCTAAAAGCGTTCCTGCAAAAACCTTTGCTTAGTTATCCATAAGAGCCACTAGTCGATAGTTTTGTGGAAAAGACTTTTCCCCTGACTTTAAAATTGGAGCAATAATTGATCCTCTCCAGGAGCAAGGAAGTATGTTTACCAGCCTTATTTCCGTAAAAAGTGGTTCCAAAGCTACAGCCGATTAGTTTGCATTTTGTTTAGAAAGGACAGGTGGAATTCCGTTTGGGCCTGGAGCCCCCTTTGCTTCCCTTTCATATTTGCTGCTGATGGTATTGATTTTCCTCTTTAAAGTGTCATCTGTTGGTAATTTATCCTTTGGTTTTCCAAGGGCTATGTGGTCACTTGCTGCCCAGGCAGTGTTAGTTGTTATGCCTCCTGAAGCAATTTTAGTTCTTAACTCCAAAGCTGTGAATTAAATGTCTTGATGGAAATGATTCCTGAGGTAGTTTTCCCATACTTCTTCTGAAATGTTAGAAGAAATTCCCTCATGTGAGGGACGGATGAATTGGTTTATAGTTCTCCAGAATCTAGCGCTGTTACTCTTTATTGTGTTGGCGCGTAATTTTGCCAGAGATCGTCCTCCACAGATCTGTCAGCCTCCCATTTGTGTTTTTTTAACACCACCTTTTGCTTTCGTAGCAGTTCTAGTTGCATTTTGTCAGTCGGATTACTTCGAAGATGTCTCAAGATACGGTTAATTGAATTTTTTATGAGCTTAATTTTCTTTTTGGCATACTGTGACATATGCTTCATACTGCTGTGTCTCTGTTGAATTGTTGGTTTAGTCATAGTAGCATATGCTCCTATAGTTGTGAAATTCTTCCATTTACCGACTTCACTTGATCCAGCCCTTAACTCAAAATGCTGATTTGCATTTTCCACCGTGCTGCTATCTGCTGCTTGTGCGAACTTGATTCTTTTGAAATTGATAGTGAAAGCTGTTCCTGAGGGATCAAAGACCACTCAAACTTAGGCATGTTTAATCTAAGCATTATTTCTTGAGGCTGATGGTCACTATCAGCTTTATCGCCCAGCTAAAAAAAAGATATTTGATGAAACAGGGCTAAGGAAATGAAGTTGTACTCTAGTACTGTATTAGCTTTTGTAGAGCAGTGTGTTGTTGCAGGGGAATTATCCCTGGCAAATCTTCCATTGAATGCTCCGAGGTTAAGATGTTCAAGTTGCTCCAATACCCGCTTTCCAGTTTTGGTTTGTTTCCCCGATTGAGGTTTCTTTAGCGGTATGATGTTCCAAATAGAATTTTGAAGTAACAGTTCTTCATCTGATGAGGTACCCATTAGATTGCGGTTTAGGTTCCACGTAAAAATAAGGTCTGTTGTAGGCCCTTCGCCTATGCATGCTTCCAAAAAAACACAATTCCTTAACTGCCTTATTTTTCCGTTTCGTTGGACATAAGAATTAATTATCGTGCTGTTGGTACCTCTTTTATCTGATGTTGAAGACGGAGTGAGAAGGATTGTTGCCATTGTTGCTGAAGACGTTGGGCCAGTTTAATGGGCTGCAGTTATACTTGTATTTGAGACAGCCATTACTATTCCTCCTTGAAGGTGACTGTATTTTCCCCCTTAAGAGCTCTAGTGAAGAAATGCAAGAATCCCTGAAGGTGCGGAGGATCTGTTTGCCAAGTTTCTTGTAATGCTACGATATCAAATGACCTTATGTAGGTGACAAAATCTAGGTCTGGTATTGTATCGGCTAGGCCTTTTATATTCCTTGATCAAATTCGTAAAAGCCCATTTATGCTGGTTCTTCGTGGTGGACAGGTATGCTGTCAATTTTTTGCGTTATTTATTGTCCTTGAAATCCTTCTTAGGTCTGTTTGCCAGTTTGGTGACATTGTAGAATCCTGGTGGCTTCTGGAGTTCTCTGGAGGAAACTCTAGTTCGTTCAGCAATGCCCCACTGCTCCTCTAAGCACTGATATTTTAGGTCTTTTTAAAGTTGCTTGAACCACCATTATGGTTTCTGGGCTTAGCAAGTCAGAGTATCCTGGCTCAGTGTAGGGAGTGATGATTATCCCCCAGTTTTAAAGGTGTTGCTCTCTAAAAGTATTTTTTGTGCAATTGATGATGTTGTACATGTTGTTTTTGTTTTTTCTCCTTCCGCTGAATCCTTGTATTTAATAAATTCAATTGAAACGAAGTCCAACGTCATCACCTATGTCAGGGATGGTATGTGAGACAGCAGATGTAATATGTTACCTCGATTCATGATGTCATGTCTACCTTTAGATCTGTATTCTGGTGTGAACCATATGGCGCTTGTTCCCTCCCTGTTGTCTCTGGAGGGGTAGTTTCATGATTATTTGGGGACTGAAAGATGGACTAATTTATTAATGCTCCTGGTACGGCCAAGTGCCTGGGGGACTCCATATTTTCTTCCTCATTATGCCTCTGTGAGTTTTGTAGAAGTCCAGGCTATTCTCCTATTCTTTCCTGTCGGAGAGATTCCAAGCTAATTCGGTTTTGCTTTGGGGATGCCTGGATTTCCTGTCTTCGTTGGACCCCTGGTCGTATAATAGAAACAGTTTGTATATTGTTTATGTTTTTGTAATAGGTTTGGCTTATCGTTGTACCATCTGGCTCCCTGTTGTTTAAACATTGGATGTTTAGATTTTCCAGACTTTTCATAATTGCTTGATCGTCCTTGGCTGTGCAAAAATTGGTGAGTGATGTTGAGGGATTGCTAATTTGCGAAAACTTCTGATTTGATTCAAGTGATTCAGTTCTTGTTATAATGTCAACTGCCTCTTCCTCTTGATTTAATCGAGGGGTAGTGATGTTTCCTTTTCTTTTATTCAAGGCTTTTGTCTCTTTATACACAGATTTCCCAAATGACTGAATCGTATTTATTCCTTCCATCATGCTAAAGGAGATTTGACTTGATCCTGTTATAACTTCTGTGTTGTATTTGGGTATCCCTTTTAGTTTGGTATTGCTTTCATGATGTATCTCTTTTTGCACTGATGTTGTCCCAAAGAAGCACCGGAAACCACCTTGATTAGAGCGTATTTTTAGTTTTTGGCCTTTCCGTCTTTGTGCGCGTCTTTGTCTTGTATTCATTTTTTTGCCCCGATTGTCTTCCGAGCGAGGGCCAGAAAATTGGCCTGGTTTCGTTGCGATTTTACTGCCCTAATTTCCTATGATGTTGTGTTTTGGTTTTCTCTAGGTGGAAGGATTCTCTTCGTTGAAGGTTGTAATCAAGTGCGCTGCCATAGCTTCTTGAGTTCCAGTAGTGGGTTTGTCATCCAGAAACCGTGTGTTTGAGCATTGTGAAGCCCTTTTAAGTTGTGTGCACAAGTCACTCAGTATTGATGGGATGGAGGCTAGTTTATTGACAACCGGGCTGCATCCACAGATTTGGTTGTTAGCTTGTGTGTGATTCTGTATATTTTGTAGAAAGGTGTTTCATTAGTTGTGTATCCATTTTATCGGATTGATATTAGAGGGCCTCTACCAGGAGTTGCACTGTTTTTAACAAGCTTGTCCAGGCAATTCCATGATCTATTTGTTGCGGATCTCCTGGTGGAGCTCCTGTGTCTGTTATTAGATTTTGCCCATCTTGAATCTTCTTGACTGCCTGTTGTTCCTGATGCTCCTCGGTTGTCGATTTTGCAGGATGGTCATTCCTACACTTCTCTTGAGAATAAGTTACCCAGAGGCCCTCCCACTCTTCCTTTCCCAAATATGAGAATTGTTCAGGGTCTTCCGGCTCGCAATTTAGTGACATATCCAATTTGGTTTGTATTGATGATGATGCTATTGATGTTTTGTATTTTAGTCATTACGATGTTTTGACTTACCTGTATTTCAATCAAACTGCATTTGAACTTGCATTCACTTGTAAACATCAAATACTATTTTGCAAGGCATTTATTTCACTTACCTGTGCCAGGCTTGGCTTGATTCTAGAAATAAAATAGCCTAATAATATTTTTATACAATCTGAATTGGTCTTAGTTCAGTCTTTGAGTGTGTGACATCATTTGCTGATTGAATGTGTACAACAAATGCTTAACACTACCCTTTGATAAAGCCTTACTGCTCGCCCACACAACCACAAATAGAGAGTACTTTTACCTCTGCCTACCTTTCAGTTTCCACTGGACTCTGTGCACACTATACCTTACTTTGGTATAGTATACACAGAGCCAGATTCCTACAACAGTGGTCAAAAAGAATCTTTCTGTTCACCATGTACCAGGCTGGGAAGATGTTCAAGGCTAAAAACAGAAACCTTAGTTTGATGCATTGGGAATTCAGAGCTGTGTTGCAGAAGCACATGAACAACGTTCTGATTGGATGATGGCAGTGTGAACCGAGATAACACACATTTCAATCTCATGCTTCTGTTATATTAGTGTTCTCAGAGCTGTGAGTTAGTTCTGTTGGAGTTAGGCTTTAAGAAGAGATCTCTTTTAGAGTCTGAGAGGTACTTACTTCTGTGCTTGCCCCATTCTTGCAAGTGTGAAGCTTTATGCTAAACACATATTTCCTTTTTTTTTTTTAGACTTTTAATTAAGTCTGATCATGCTGATACCTACCTTTTGCTTGTATGCTCCGGAACAAGAGACCCTTAATAGATGATCCTTTCATTGATTTAGGAGTAGAGGAGAGAAATTGCCTTTAACTAAGTTTCTTTATGGAACACATATTCACTTGTATTTGCTGTTATATGCTTGTGGCAATCACAATTTTGTATCTCATGTTATTGCATCTCAACCTGAATATTTTACTTTGCTTATTGTACTAATGTACTTATTGAATCTGCATATGGCTTGCGTATTGACTGGATTGATTTGTAGTCAGGGCCGTACTGGCCATACTGGGCATCGGGCGTTTCCCCGGTAGGCTGGAGGCAGGGGGACGATTTTCACTTAAGTGGGGCCGATTTTTACCTTTCTGGGCCGCTCTCACTGTAGGCTTGGATGGGACACGGAAATTCCAACAATGCAGTACAACGCAAATACAAGCCTCAGCGCAGTCGAAAGGAGCGGCCTGAGACTCGCTATGCTGTGAGGGGGCTGGTCGGACAAAAGTTGCCAGGGCTGCTTTTGGCTCTTAGTCCGGCCATGTTGGTAATCCACATAAAACCCTTCATATTCTTTGCTTCCTGGTCCTCATTGTGGAGTCTCATAGGCTTCACAAGTTAAATTGTATTGCCAAGGTTTTCTCCCTTTCATTGCTCACATCAGCTGCAAAGGCTCATCGACTCCATTTAATACAATCTTCAACGACATGACTGGGAGACCACATCGGTAAGGCCCAGGTCACTCCAGCATGTATCATGCTTGACATATTCTTTTGTGCTCTTTGTAAGAATGTACGTGGGTAAAACTGGTTATCCTGGTGTACTGTTGGGTTCTAATTTACTAAGCTTTACAATAAAAACTGTTGGAAAATGCACAATTTTTGCAATTCTTCCCAGATTTTCTTGGGGGTGGAGTCCCCCTCCCAAGTCACCCAGCAGTGGTTAGGGCACTCGCTGCAAACTGTATGGGGACCGGTTTGAAAACATTGTTCGCCTACTTTGGGTTCCCAGTTCGGTCCTGGCTGCCCCAGAGGAACAAGAAATGGTCTGCTTCAGGGCCGGACTGGGAACTGAAAGCAGCCCTGGCAAATTTTGCCAGACCAGCCCCTGTCCAACGTGTCGCGAGCGAGCCCAGCGAGCGAGCCCGACCACTAAAATGCATTTTCAACACATTTTTCATTACATGCCTTATGGCTAGTTGTGACATGTAAATAAGCACCTGAGTGGGTCAAGGGTTTGATTTCCAGGGGCACAGTCTTTAAATACCTTTGAAAAGGAGTACAAATAGTAAACTCTGACATGAAGAAGGCAGAGCCAGCTTTAGCGCTGGTGGTGCCAGGGGCAACAGTCTTTTAAGGCACATCCCTCGTCAACACCCTCCAACAGTGCCCTTCTTCTCCGCATAGCCACTCACATGCATGTCATTTGTTTTATAGAACTACTCATACCAGGGAGTGTAGGTTGTGTGATTACTTTACAACACACACACATTATATATGGAGACAATAGTCTATAGGAAATAACACATAAGACAATGTGAATTGCAGGGTGTAGGAATCACATAGCATCAATACTGGTAGGCATTACATTTTAAGAATGTGTGTTCTGGAGAAGCACAAACTGAGGATGTTAAATGTACCTCAGTGGTTGGGGTTGGCTTTACTATTAAGAATATATTTCTACCAAAAGAAACTCTTTTTAGCAGCATTAGGGTAATGAAAAACTGGGAAAAAATAATGTTCTAACCCATAGCATATAGTGTGCCCGCAGCTCTTTGATGACAGTTTATTGGTCATTGCACAATATTACGATTGTAATTTAGGAACTGCTAATTACAAAAACATCTCTGTGGCAAAACCAGTAACCCACTGAGCTGTGCACATAAAATACAGTTATGTGATTTGCATGGTATATGTTGTTTGCAGCAGACATATTAACCCTTTGTGCTACTTTATGATGAGTCAAAACTGTCACTAGCCCAAACTCTGATCTCTTTCCAGCAGGAATATTAACCACCAGAGTTAACTTGGCATTTTTATTGTTGCCTGAAAAGTGCTGGACACACTACACACAAGTGTATTTTAAACGCATAAGTTATTTCTTTACCCAGTGTTCCCCAGGTCAGCATCAGGTGCGGCTGCCTCGTCAGTCCTCCCCAAAGAGCTGGGTACCTACCTGATTGTTTGGTAATTGCACTTACCAGCAGAAAGGGAAAGCAAATGAATCCAAAGATGATGATCATAGCCGGTCACACTAGTATATTTACTGCGGCATAATGACGCAACTGATGTGAACTACAGGTTCCTGGGGTGCACAGCAATTGCATCGTTATGCTGCATTAAATATGCAAGTGTGAGGACAACAATCTGATGCCTAGTATGTGAGGAATGATTTGACATCTTTAACACTTTGGATCATAATATCGGATTTGGTCAGTTATATGTGTATGGGTAAATATTTTCATTTTCTTAAGTTTTGTAAAGTGAAGGAGTTACTCATTATCCTGTTTGAGAGAGATACATCGTGCAAAGCTTTTTAGGGATGGTTTCACATTGAAAAGATATCAGGATGTGATATTTCCCTGCTGGGTGTGATTATTTAAAGTTTGCTTATCCGTTTTAACAGTTGTGTCAACTGTCACCCAATTACGCCTGCTCCTTTGGGTCTCTTTCCGGCAGCTGTATGAAATGCTATAGATCTTTTGTTAAAACAGGGTAATTCCAGCCATTTCAGCCCAATTGGACATCAAATTGTATGTATTGCCGTCGTTTGCCTGTATCATTGTGCCCCCTTGATCATCACAGAGATGGTCTCTCTGGTGACATGACTCATCAATCGGGCCTGGTCGGTTCAGTGGGTCACGAGTTGATGTTGTGGCCAGGTGGTGCCTAAAGTGAAAGTTTCGGCCTGCCCTGTCCACTAATTAAATAGTGCGTGCACAGGTAGCAAAACTCCAGGGAGGGTGACTGTGGCTGCGCCCTAGGGAGGAGGATGATGATGGGGGGGGGGTCTGTGCCAGTGGCCAGGACAGTGTAACAAAACTTCCGTTCGGCCCCCCTGCAAGCCGCGCCTCAGGCTTCCACATTCACTAACTGGCCTGGAGTGGCACTGGCAATCTTGGTCGCAGCCTGTATTAATTTACAAATTACCGTCTAGGCCCTAGAAGGTGCTTTGTAAATTAATACAGGGCCCGGTTCTGCGCTGCTCAGAGCACAGAACAGCACAGTGCGCAGCAGTGTAGAGTAGACTACTGTATTCTACCGGCCCGGACGCGGTGGCAGCCAGCCGCATCAGGCCTGCCCCTTGCCATCATGCAGTTCCGGGCTGCGGGCGGCTTACTAACTGTTGCGCTACTCGCACCGTCGCATTCGCGTGCGTGCAATAAATCAAAACTTTTAATCATGATGATTGTCACGGTGACAATCATCATGATTAAAATTGTTTATTTTTCATCTGCCACGCCGGCCCATGCGGTGCGCAAGCCACTTCTCTCTACTGCGCTGCGGACACTCACTCATCAATGGGAACAGCCTATCAAAAGCTTGAGGAGCAAATACATGTATGCAATCTCATCAAGGCGGAACCGGGCCAGGGCCTATTATAGTTAAATGTACTTTTACTCAGATTCCCGGCCCGGCCGCCTGCCCCCACCTGACTGTGCCCAGCCCCAGCCCTTGCTGACCACCACAACCAGACGGACCACTAAAAAAGCAAAATGCCAAAAGAAGGAAAACTGAATTGCTCACGTGGTCTCAAAATATCTGCATATCGTGGTGCGCAGCATTTGATTAATACGATTGATATTTTTACAGGAAAATATTTTAGTTTGCATTTTGAAGAAGAAATCACCACCTGTTGTTCACGTGTGTGCTTAAGCATTCAAAACCGAAAGTGAGGTGCCTATCCGCCACGCATTTGTCTTTACGGGTAGATTGTTCGCTTGCATATCTATGCAAATGAGCACACTCCTCCGCGTTTAAAAGGGCAGTTTTTTTTGCGAGCTCCAGTACTCCCGTACACCGACAACAAATTACACGTTTTTGCTGTTGTGGGCAGTGCAGTGAAATCATGTCTTTTTCTGTTTTTATAATTGTTCTTCTTTCTTTTATGTCCGGTAAGTGGTAAAGAGTGATGTAGGGGTATATTTCCTGACTCTGAGCAGGCTAGGTGAAAGTAACAATATTCTGTCTCCTCTTTACTAAGGTGCCCGTCCGCAGATCACTCTCTCCGAGACTCAGTTACTCAAACTGTAACTGTTGATGTCACTGAATAATAACTACTGCTGCGGTCGCGGAATGGGGCCGGGGCCTAAGTCTAACAGGCTTTTGCAATTCCGGCGGCCGGCCCCCCGGTCGCGACGCCTCCAGAGACAGTACCTGGCCATAAATTCACTGATCAGGGTGGGAGATAAGGATTACATTTGCATTGCCGATCATCACTCACTTGCGGGTGCCGGGCAGCAGCTTACAGACACGGCCCAGGCAGGCTACACATAAATAAATTATGTGGTCAGGCAGGCTAGGGCCTCTAGGATCCGCTCCAGCCTCTCCTATTCTCACTCGCTGGCCTCCTCCGCCACTCAGCCGACCCCCAATGCGCTTGCCCATGATCGCCACCCCCGCCCTAAGGGTGAATGACATGCCGCGCAGACGCGAAGGCGGAGACTGAAGACGAGCATGGCAGGGCTGCTGAAATGATATAAAATTGGGTGATGACATGTCATCCACCACAGACATGTCAAGGACGGTGTGTGCAGCACCACCAGGCAGCAGCTGCATTTTATGCAGATAGTTGTCGTTGTGTGCTTGTCCTGTGCTCGGTCACGCCAAAGCTCAAATCGGCCCTAGCAACAAAACCGGCCCCCTGACATAAAACCGGCCCCCACCCCATCCAGCCGACCGGGGGATTGCCCGGTGCCCGGAAGTGCCAGTCCGGGCCTGGTCTGCTTGATGGGCAGTGAGGAAGCGATGAAGTACAGCAAAAACTCACTCGGTGAGATTAAACTCCAGAAGAGAAGAAACTCAACGTGTGGAGGGTCATCTGCCAGTTATGTGAATACAAGCAAAGCACGACCAGAAAGGAGTCTGCTTTTTAATTTTGACAATGTATTGTCACCACAAGCCTAGTCTGTCAGGTTTCTGTAAGAGCAGAGAAAAATAAACACCAGCACACTGCGGAACAGAACAATTCCCACCTGACAGCATCTTTGCAATCTACTCCATGGAGAATAAAATCAACATCTGGTGCCAGAGGAGAATCCCAGGATAGGGGATCAACAACTAATAGAACATTACCGAAAATTACACCATTCGGGAAAAATAAAAACAAGTAAAAAACATGTTAAATGGCATTTTGCCACTAAAGCTGCAAAAACACAACAATCAAAAACGTTAAAAAAGTTTCTATCGAAGACGACAAAACACCCGCAGTTGCAATATCACTGTCTGTCTGTGAGAAGTATTTATCAGAACACCTTTTCGTTTTACTTTCTAATATCATCCTGGTTAAAATCCAAAACACAACCTGTCAGGAAAATTACACAAATTGCTACCTGCCTACGGGCGCCTTTGTCTTCCCAGATAAACACATGCTAATTGAGCAGGGCGTGCCTCTCTGAGCCGCACGTGTCTCTCTCGAAGCCGCTGTTTATAGTTTCAGCGCAGTGCTGCCTGTTAGTATCACCTTCAAGGAAATACCTAATCATCAAGAAAATCGAGGAGAAGAAGATTTAAACTGAGAACTTCAACCCTTGCCAGCGCTGCAGCATGATCACTGCACGCTGGAAGCTGCTGTGATACACCTACGAGACAAAGGAGGGTGAGTTATTCAATAGCTTACAAGGGTTTGACGAAGATGGCGGGAGGTTGCGGAAAGGAACGGTCTCTCGGTGAGCGTTTTTTTCTTATTTTTAGAGGAAGAGACTAATGCCCCGACGCCGCGTGGATTGCGATAACAATAACACGCGGCTTCACATACAGCTCTCATTGGATAGCAGCGATGGAGGGTTGGTTAGGAAAATTTTAAGTTTTTCTAAAGCGCGAACTCCATCTGAAGGTTACGGGTAAACTTTAGATGAGCGCGAGTTATTTACACAAGGTGGCATTCATTCAGGGCCAGCTTTAGGGCAGTGCGACTGGTGCGGTCGCAGTGGGCGCTGACTTCAGGGGGGCGCTATGTTGAGCAGTAACGTATGATTTAAAAACACCTGCTACAGAGTTACGTGTGTGTCCATGTTAAAATTAATCCAGGACTCATATAAGTTGAATAGGATTTAATGTCCAGCACAGCATTGACAGTCTGTCTACAAGCAGGTCCAGATGCAACAGGCTCTCTTTTACCTGACCACCTTCAGAATCCAGAATGTGATTGGAATATACACAAGGTGTACAGGAAGGCACCTCTAGAACTGTATGATGTCACACAGGCAGATACAGATAATCATAAAAAGACATGATGAAGGATGTAACAGTCCCGTTTTCAGGCAGCATTAAAAAGCTCAATATAACTTGTGATGATGTTCCTGCTAGAGGGTTCAGAGTTTTGTCTAGTGACAGTTTTCATTTGCCTTAAAGTAGTGCTGAGGGTTAATATGCCTGCTGCAATGAATTTTTACCGTACAGATCTGTATTTTATGTGGATAGCTGAGTGGATTACTGCTTTTTCCATAGGTATCCTTTTTATCACCGCAGTTGGTAAGATAGAGCCCTAATATAGAACAGTGACTGTTACGAACTGTAATCAAAGAGCTGCATGCAAACTGCATACAATGGGTTAGGGTGGTATGTCCCCCAGTCTTTTATTATCGATTCCTAATGTTGGTGAAAAGGATTTGGCTAGATATAGTTTCTTATTTGTGAAGTCAGTCATTACCTGTGCTTTAAAACAAATTAAGTGTATGTGTCTGTGGAGAAATGAGGGACACTTTTGTCCGGTGGTCATGAGGGAATTCAAGGAGGAGGTCATGGGAGGGGGCATCAAAAATAAGTGTCGCATGGGGTGCCAACAGCCCTGCATTCATTTTCAAACAACAATGAGATTAAGCGATTTGCCTAGGATCATAAAATGTTAAACCAACGCTGACACTTCAACCTACTTCCCCAGTTCTAAAGTCCGCAGCTCTGACCAGACCATAACGCCAAATCCTCCAGTTCTATTCTAGCTAAAAAAATGTCTTTTATCAACATTTGGAATTGTCTGTTATATTCCTGTTTAGAAACAAATTAGCAAGTCACTCAATGCAGTAACATAATCTAATGTATAACTTAGATTATGTTACTGCATTGAGTGACTTGCTAATTTGTTTCTAAACAGGAATTTAGGCACATTTTCGAACCACTCCTCTGCCCTAGCAAAGACACCATTTGTGACCCAAGAGGCAAGGCAGTTGTCTTGTACCCATAATATATTGCCTATAATGTTATTATAGATGAAGCGATGGTGTAGTCTATTAAAACATTTACATGATGTGTTTTGGTACAGCACACATCCTGAACAGAATTATGTAAATCTGCTCTCAAAAGTGATGATCAACCAAAAGGAGGCACAGTGAATTAAAGCTTAGAGTCTCACCGTTTGTTTAAGCGAGGAAGCTGTGATCGAACGCAGGTTTCCAGATTACACATTGCGCAATTGTGCTAATGGCTTTGCTGTCGTCTAACACAAAAGCATATTGCTTTGGGCTTAATTCTTTCAGGAGCTAACTACTATATATATGTAATATCACAAGTTAAATGAAGGGGACAAAAAATAATTCTAGAAGAAAGTAGAATAATAAGAATCGTTTAGTTTGAGGGCCAGTCACGCCACACTAATCAACTCACGTACACCACAATTCACAGATCAAAAATACTAATAATAAAGCACTTACAAAGAAAATGACAGCTATATTAAAATATATTGCAATATTTATTTATCATTAAAAAACAGCAATGGTCCCTAATACACACATTCATCAATCAATCAATCAATCACAGGCATTTATATAGCGCACTACTTACCCGGAGGGTCTCAAGGCGCTAGGGGGGGGGGAAGTGCTGCTACTGGTCGAATAGCCAGGTCTTGAGCTTCTTCCTGAAGGAGAGGTGGTCTTGGGTCAGGCGCAGGTCGGTCGGTAGGGAGTTCCAGGTCTTGGCGGCCAGGTAGGAGAAGGACCTTCCTCCTGTTGTTGTTCTTCAGATGCGGGGGACGGCGGCGAGGGCGTGGCTGGCTGATCGGAGATGTCGTTTGGGAGCGTAGAAGTTGATGCGGTTGTTGAGGTAGCTAGGGCCTTGATCGTGTAGGGCTTTGTGTGCGTGGGTGAGGAGGCGGAAGGTGATTCTTTTGTTGACGGGGAGCCAATGCAGGTCTCTCAGATGTCCGGAGATGTGGCTGTGTCGTGGGATGTCGAGGATGAGTCTGACTGAGGCGTTCTGGATCCGCTGGAGTCTCTTCTGGAGCTTGGCGGTGGTTCCGGCGTAGAGGGCGTTGCCGTAGTCCAGTCGGCTGTTGACGAGGGCCTGGGTGACCCTCTTCCTGGTCTCGGTGGGGATCCACCGGAAGATCTTCCGTAGCATGCGCAGGATGTTGAAGCATGACGAGGAGACGGCGTTGACTTGTCTGGTCATGGTGAGGGAGGAGTCCAAGATGAAGCCCAGGTTGCGTGCGTGGTCTGTCGGTTTGGGTGCGCTGCCCAGGGCGGGGGGCCACCAGGAGTCGTCCCAGGCGGAGGGCGAGGAACCCAGGATGAGAACTTCCGTCTTGTCTGAGTTCAGTTTCAGGCGGCTGGTCGTCATCCACTCGGCTACGTCTTTCATCCCTTCGTGAAGGTTGGCTCTGGCGGCGGGGGGGTCGTTGGTCAGGGAGAGGATCAGCTGGGTGTCGTCAGCGTAGGAGATGATGTTGAGGTTGTGTTGGCGTGCGATGGCCGCGAGGGGGCTCATGTAGACGTTGAAGAGGGTGGGGCTCAGCGAGGATCCTTGAGGGACGCCGCAGATGACTTCGGTGGCCTCTGACTTGTACGGTGGTAGACGGACTCTCTGTGTTCTTCCGTCGAGGAAGGAGATGATCCATTCCAGTGCCTTCTCCTGGATTCCGACGTTGCTGAGGCGCTGCACTAGGGTGCGGTGGCAGACAGTGTCGAATGCCGCGGAGAGGTCTAGGAGGATGAGGGCCGCTGTTTCTCCGTTGTCCATCAGGGCTCGGATGTCATCGGTGGCAGCGATGAGGGCGGTCTCGGTGCTGTGGTTGGCTCGGAAGCCAGACTGTGAGGGGTCGAGGGATCCATTCGTCTCGAGGAAGGCGGCCAGCTGCTTGTTGACGGTCTTCTCGATGACTTTGGCTGGGAACGGGAGGAGCTAGATGGGGCGGTAATTCTTGAGTTCGGTGGGGTCCGCTGTAGGTTTCTTGAGTAGGGCGCTGAGTTCGGCGTGCTTCCAGCTCTCCGGGAAGGTGGCGGTGTCGAAGGAGGTGTTGATGATGTCCCGCAGGTGGGGTGCGATGACCGCGTCGGCCTTGTTGAAGACGTGGTGAGGGCAGGGGTCGGTCGGAGATCCGGAGTGGATGGAGTTCATCATGCGGATGGTGTCTTCGGTGCTGATCGGAGTCCAGGCGCGGAGGGTGGTGGTGGGGGGCGGTGGTTCGGTTGTGGCGTGCGTCGGTTGAGTGCTGAAGCTGTTGTGTATGTCCGCGATCTTGTTGTGGAAGTAGGAGGCGAGGGAATTGCAGAGGTCTTGCGATGGGGTGATGTCGTTGTTTCCGGCGTTGGGGTTGGAGAGCTCTTTGACGATGTTGAAGAGTTCCTTGCAATTGTGTGCGTTGTTGTCCAGCCGGTCCTTGAATGCAGTTTTCTTAGTGGCGCGGATCAGTTGGTGGTGCTTCCGGGTGGCAAGCTTGAGGGCGGTCATGTTGTCCGGTGTTGGTTCCCTTCTCCAGGCTTTCTCGAGGGCTCGGCAGTTCTTCTTGGAGCTCTTGAGTTCGTCGGTGAACCATGGGGCCTTCTTGCTGCCGGGTCTGCTAGGCGGGGTCCTCAGTGGGGCGAGTTCGTCCGCGCAGTTGTTGATCCACTTCGTGAGGTTGTCGGCGGCCTGGCTGGGGTTCGCTGAGCTGGCGGGGGGGTGCTGGCTTAGGGAAGCGGCGAGCTGGTCGGCTGTGATCTTGTTCCAGCTTCTTCGAGCAACCGGTTGCTGGTGGATCGTCGTTCTTCTGAAGGTGAAGTGGACGCAGCTGTGGTCCGTCCAGTGGAGTCCAGTGGCGTGGCTGAAGGCGATGTCTTTGCTGGATGAGAAGACGGCGTCGAGTGTGTGTCCGGCGAGGTGGGTGGGGGTGGATACCAGCTGCTTGAGTCCGAGGTTGGCGAGGTTGTCGAGCAGGGTGATGGTGTTGCGGTCGTTGTTGTTCTCCAGGTGGAAGATGAGGTCCCCCAGGAGGATGTAGTCAGCGGAGGGGAGGGCATGCGGGCTGACGAAGTCGGCGATGTCCTCGCTGAATTGTGTGCGTGGTCCCGGGGGTCGGTAGATCAGGGTGCCTCTGAGGGTGGTCTTCGGGTCGGTGCGGATCTGGAAGTGTAGGTGTTCGGCGGTTTTCAGGGTGTCGTCGGTGTTGGTCGTGATGTGGATGGTGTCCCTGTGGATGATGGCGATGCCTCCTCCAGTCTGTTTGACGGGGTCTCTTTGGGTGATCTTGTAGCCCTCTGGGATGGCGATGGCGATGTCGGGCGCTGAGGAGTCGTTCATCCAGGTTTCCGTGAGGAAGGCGACGTCAGGAGCTGTGGTGTCGAGGAGGTTCCAGAGTTCGATGGCGTGCCTGTGGACGGAGCGGGTGTTGAGCAGGATGCACTTGAGGTGGTTGCTGCTGGTGTTTGGCTTGGCGGGTGCTGGTGTGGGGCAGGTCCGGATGCAGGTGAACTTGCAGGCGTGGCAGCTGAAGGGTCCGTGGGTGCGCCTCGGGGTGGCTCGGTAGCATCCAGGGATCCCGCCGGTGTTGAGTGCGATGAGTTCGGTGGCGTTGTAGGACAGTCGGGTCGTCTTCCGTCAGTGTGGGCCAGGGGTCCTGGCGCTGGGCGCGGTCCAGGCGCAGACGGGCTTACCTTTGGCACGCCTTCGGCGCACAATCGGCGCTCCCGCTGCGCGTGGCCGCTGCGCGTTCACACGGTCGCCATATATGGCGAAGAGCGAGGGAGGGCGGAGCAGCTGGGAGGCGGGAGCGGGGAGGGTACAGAAAGAAAAAAGGGGGCGTGGTTAGCGGCGGTGGCGGTAGGCGGGGAGCGGGTAGGGAGGAGACTGGGGGAAAAACAGGCAAACTGGCGAACAGGCAAAAAACAAAAATAAACACAATAAAATACAATCAATGCAGAGGGGCACACGGCGAGATAGCGGGGTACAGGAGCCTGCAGGTCAGGCGAGCACCGCGCAGCACTGTAGGAGACCACGCCGCTCGGTGGCAGGGGGCGTGGTCACACGGCGGCGGCCGGGGCAGCGAGGCAGGCAGGCGGGAGGCACACGCAGCAGCTGGTGGCCGTGCGGCGCGGGGGGTGTCCTAAACTAGGTCAATACATAGAAAATATATATTTTTTAAAAACAAGTTAAGGAAATTTTTATCATACAAAGACAGGAATATATATTTTTTAAAAACAAGTTAAGGACATTTTTATCATACAAAGACAGGAGACCTTCAGACAATTGACTTTGTCTTGATAGTGTTACTTCAGATACAATTAGGACAACAGAGGGCAAGAGTTTTAATTCCCTATCATCATGACACTGTTGGCCTTTCCGGAAATTAAAACTGAATTGTGGTGTATGTGAGTTGATTAGTGTGGCATGACTGGCCCTGAAGCTAAACGATCCTAAAGGGAAACCTTTCTTTTTTACTATATAGTATTTTGGCACTCTATTCCCTTTGGTTGAAAAGAGCCCCTCTCCTTGTTTTACGAGAATAATAAGAATGACAGGGTATTCTTTCATTTTTTTTTCTTTTTCTTTCAAGAGGTCTTTATTCGATTTGCATCATAAAAGACAAATACATATTAAAAAGCAATTCATACTCTTACATATAAGATAATAAATACATACATTTTTAAAAACAAGTTAAGAAAAGTATTACATTTTTAGATGATGATGTACAAAAACAAAAAGACCCCTTACTACATAAACAATACTGCATTCGAGCTAAAAGATATAAAAAACATGTACTGTGGGAACTTCATTTGCCTACTCGTAATTGGTGATACAGTTTGCGATCGTTTGGCTTTGTAATTAAGTCCCAGTAGGCTTCATATTTAGGGACATCCTTTACAACCAAAAATTCGAGTGTCATGGTGGAACCAACAACCATTGCGAATCTCCTCTCAGCGATCCAGTGCCAATAAATATCTTTAAGTGCCTTTTTTGATGGAAAGGTCGCATGTGCAGGATCAACCCACAATGCCTCCAGGCTCAGATTTTTAAAAAGCATCCTGAGATGCGAGAACCAGGGAACCCGATGGGACCCTTCAAGCCCCCTCACCTCAGTAATGGCCTCAGCAAACGGGGTTAATTCAGGTGTAATCCACAGAGGACGCCAGAACGCCAGTGGTCTATACCTTACTGCATCCTCAATAGATTTAACACCTAAATCAAGCTGCAAGGGTAAGGAAGGTGTAGATTGTGGGAGACCAGTTACCATTCTAAGGAACCTATTCTGAGCCACCCTCAGAGTGGTTAGATCACTATACCCCCACAATTCTGCGCCATAAATAATTGCAGGAATTATCTTGGAGCCATATATTTTTACCAACGGTGCCAAGGGTTTAGTGAGAGATTTTGCGAGCTCCTTCAGTAGGGCACCCCCAGGTTGAGCATGTTTCAGAGTCATAAGGTCCAACTGGGGTTTCCAGCTCAAGTTCTCACTTAGTGTAACACCTAGGTATGTAAAAACCTCAGTTTGTTCCAAAATTGCTCCACTCATTGACACCTTGGCCTTCACAGTCTTGGGACCTCGCAGGACCATAAATTTGGTCTTATTGACATTCACTTCTAACTCATGGTCACTGCAAAAACACTCAAAACGGGCCAATGCGGACTGAATACCCTGCCTCGTTTTTGATATAATTAGAGTGTCGTCCGCAAACATAAGAAGGGGAATTTTCCTTCCAGCAAGAGAGGGCGCGCCCGTTGGATAATTAGAAAAGTATTTGGTCACCCCATTGATAAACAAAGAAAAAAGGGTGGGGGCCAACACACACCCTTGTCTAACCCCCTTGGCAACTTTAAAACTGCCAGTAACCTCTCCTGGACCGCCCCATCTTACTTTGGCATAAGTATTTAAGTGCAGATTAATCAATAGCGCCACCAGCTCTTTGGGCATGCCCAAATCCAGCAGGACTTCCCAAAGCTTGGTCCTGGGCACTAGGTCAAACGCAGACCTAAGATCCACAAATGCCCCAAACAACAAACCTCCACCAAGATAGACCACTTTCCAATAGAGTAGCATGAATCTAAACACTTGCTCTGAAGTCCCCATATGTTGCCGAAAACCCGCCTGAAGAGGACTTAAAACATCGTGATCAGAGATCCAAGTCTGAATCCTACCCAAAAGAAGGCGAGCCACAATCTTTTGTATAGCATCAATCAGGCTAATAGGACGATAATTAGCCGTTACTGAGCGGTCACCCTTCTTGTGGATAGGGAGGATCTCCGCCCCTAGCCATGAATCAGGAACTTTCGCACCCCTTGCCAAAGCATTGGCTAAAAGAACAATATATGGGACCCAGAGGTCCTGTTCCTGCTTAAACATATCAGCTGGAATGCAGTCAGGACCTGGTGCTTTACCCCCCGGAATAACCCTTAACACTGCCCTCACTTCTGCTGGCGAAAAAACCAAGGATTCGTTAAAAGTAATGGGCAGCAAAATTGCTGAACTAGTGACATTCGCTTTGAATTGGTTCCCGTAGTATTCAACCCATTACCCTGGCTCAACACAGTTTGAGGGGGATCTATCCTGTGGGCGATTGCCCCATTTAAGCTGCCGCCAGAATTTAATCATGTTATTAGTCTGGCAGGCCTCCAACAATTCCTTCCAACGAGTCTCGTCCCAGTTCTTCTTAGCAGTGGCCTGCACAGTTTTGTAGGTGGCCCTGCAACTACAGATTAGGCTCTGATCTCTTAACTTTAAAGCCGCATGCAGCGCCTTTTGTGACTCCCTGCAAGCACTATTAAACCAGGTTAGGGGCTTCAGCTTATTTCTTCTAGGGCCAGTAGATTTAATAAAAAGAGTTCTCAGTTTTAGAAAAAGATCCCTGTGTAGTGTAGTAATGTTATGTAGAAGGGCTGACTCTTGGCTGAACCCACTAATTTGAGTCATTGTATCCCTCAACATGGATCTAATCTTTGACAGAACCTCCTCATCCAGGGCAATTTTAGGCCAGCTGACCCTTCTTTCATTGTTGGATAATAAGACCTGCGGCGGGGACGCCTCTACCACCGAGGGCTCTAGAAAGAAACCTTCTTTGAACGATAGGACCAGGGGATTGTGGTCACTCTCAGGTCTGTTTGCTACCACCATATCCAGCAGACTGGCCCACATTTCCACATTCACCAGGATGTAATCAATACGGGAACCAGATCTGCCGTTGTCGTAGGTCATTGCCCCCATCCTATCAGACTTCAGACAGGGTATTCTATTTTTATGTAGCTATCTCCAGCTTCTTCTACTGTAGCAAGGAGACCGACTTTAGGAGCAGCTCAAGGATGCTCAAACCTCTTTAAGGAAAATTGTCATTGTAACTATATTTATATATCACTTACTACCCCTGATGCAGCGATGAAGCGATTTTCGGCGAGTAGCACGCTACTTCGGAACCCAAGGTGGATTAGTATATGAAAATATAAATTGTAAATTTGAGCGGTGGACATGTGAGTCTGTAAGTTGAATTTAATAGGATGAAGGAGAGAGGGAAGCGTTTGGAAAGTGTTCTTTGGGTAATCATCATAGTAAAATGAGGTATGTAATGAGTCTACAAAAGGTTATTGGAGAGGTCATAGTAGTTAAATGAGGTTTGGGATGAGTCAAAGGAGGGATAGAGGAGGGAAGACCGAAAAAGTGTATTATGGAGATAATGGTAGTACAGTGAGGTTTGGAATGAGTCAGATAGTGGTGGTAGAGGGTATATTGAAGGTTTTTTTTTTACAGTAGGAGTAAAGTAATACATATATGGATAGATAACTTCATAGAAGGTGTGCATGTAACATAATAAAGAGATATAAAGTTGCATTAGGTAAAGTCCCATAAGTGAATGTATGGACAAATAGGAGACTTTCAAGTGTTGCTGTACATAAAGCTAATTTATTTGTGTATTTTTATTTATTTTTGGATATTATGAGTTTTTGTTTATATATTTTCCCAAATATTTAAATAGTGAAGCACTTATAGGTACAATTGTTATGATCATATTTACACATTGCGATAGATAAAATTATATAAGAGGCCCATGCACATATAATCAAATAACTTATATAATTTATCACACATTTTGATAGAATAATATAAACAGAGACCAATAAGCATATAATCCTATAACGTATATGTAAACTCTGTATGTATATGTGTGTATATATATATATATATATATATATATATATATATATATATATCCAACAGCCGTTTTCGCTTCAACTCAAGCCTCAAGCGACGGAGGGCCGTGGCGGGTTAGCAAAACCCTAAACTTCCATAATTCATCATCATATGTCACCAACAATGATCCACGGCACCCAAATGCTGTAAGCAGACTTTTATTTGGCAAAGACAAGACTCGACGCATTTCGCAAAACAGGTTTCCTTGTTCAGGAGTATTGAGGTGGTGTTTGACAGTGATTTAAATAAACATCACATGAGTTGTGACTGGACAAAAGAGAGTGAAGAAAGACTCCAAGAATAACGCAAATGCACCACAACATAATTAACACAATATTAAAGCATACTGGTATTCGTAATTTGTGAATGCATGGAGCAAGTATTGTTGTTCTAGTGTGGGTGATAAATGAGTATTCTAGGAAAAAAGGTGAGCGTGTCAATGCGGCGGTAGAGCACGGTAAGTCAGTGTTAGTTTTTTCTTGTGTTTAATAAAACTTAATTGTTTCCCAATTCAATTCAATCTAATGTGGGCATAGGAATTCCCAGTTAAATAATCTGGAAAGAGAAGGGGAATGTTATTTTTCCGATCGATAAGGTTACATATCTATTGCAGTAATAATTATTGCATTGCTCTCGAATAACGCACTAGTGTGCCTAGTCCCGTGTTGCAACTAGATAGGTTGTGGGTCAGCATAAAGCCCCAGTGGGCAAGTGCTCGTAACCAAAAGGGGAACTTCTATGCCTATGTGAGTCATTCTAACCGTGGGGATAATGAATCTACTAATGTAAGTTGAAACAAAGACCATAAACATAAATCTACTCTCGTCGCTCGATTGTTAATTCGTCTCTTGAGGTGCTGTTCCCACTCGTTTATCAAAATTCCCAAAGCGTAGAATCTGAAAAAAATACATATAACAAAAAAGTGCCACAAAACGGTGAATCTAAAGCAATATTTCAAACAACAATAAATGCAAGCCACAAGTGAGGTTAAAAGCCATACACATCATATAAATATATTACAAATAATGGACGTTTGCTGTACTGGGGGGCCCACTAAAAGATTATTCACCCAAATGGACTGATAGTTCTTCATCAATGTTATGCCCTAAAGGCTGTGTTGTATGGTATTCAATTATCATTCTGGACTCAAGACGTCTCATTTCGAGGACTCTATTCCCACCCCTCTCTCTTGCTGGGATGGGATCAAGCCCGCAGGAGAGCAGACTTGTATTTTGTTTGTGTATCGTCTTAAAATGTCTAGCTATTGGGTATTGTTTGTCAAAGTTCTTGATCGCCCTTAAGTGTTCAATACCCTCTTTTTGGCAGGGTGGATAGTGCTGCCAATATAGTATTTTTCACAAGGACACTTCAGGGCGTATATAGCATAGTCTGTATTGCACAAAACATGTTTAGTTATCAAAAAAGGTTTGCCGTTGACCGACAGCTGGATCTGTTTGCAGTTTTTACTGTACTTACAGGCCTAACATTTGTTACATGTGTAGAACCCACGTACCGTGCTTACCGGTTTAGGAATGGATGCCACAGTACTTTGATATATAATGTCTTTGAGGGAATTTGCCTTTCGGTACGTGACCAGGGGATAGTGTTCAACTGCTGTAGCGAGATCTTTATCAATTCTAAGGATTCTCCAGTATTTGTTAAGGCATCCTCTTACTTCGTGTGCCTGATTGGAATAGGTGGTGATGTACCTAATCTTGGTCTCAGAATTATTGTTAATGGATTCAACTGTTTTGACTTTCAATAGATCACTTCTAGCTCTGTTTTCGACTTCAGTACACGCTTTCTTGATTTCTCTTTGGGTGTAGCCTCTTTCTAGGAAACATTTGATCATTATCTCCTTTTCAACTTCATATCCCTGGTCATTACTGCCATTTCTTTTGGCTCGCAGCAACTCACCAAGAGGAATGCTACATACCAGATTTGTGGGATGGCAGCTTTCTCGCATGAAGCAGACTGTTACCCGCTGTGTTTTCCCTGAATAAAAAGCTCTCCAAACGTTGTCCTGTGACCACCATTCTTAGATCAAGAAATTCATTCATCTCTTTCTCAATCCTACTACTTAATTTTAAATTCAAGGTCTTATCGTTGAGTGTGTTGACAAACTGGATAGCCTGGTTCATGAGTGCTCTTCCAGACAACGAAAATGTCGTCTATATATCTTGCCCACGTCACAAAACACTCTTTATACATGGGTAGTGTGAAGGTGACCTGCTCCTCCCACCAGCCTAGGTAGAGGCCCGCAAAGCTGGAAGCGAAGCAGGTCCCCTTCACAGTACCAAGGATTTGGTGGTAGATGACCTTGTCAAATATGAAGAAATTTTGTGTGAGGCATCTATACATCATGTCGATTATCATTTCTGTGTGAAACAGATAATGGATAGATCGACTTCTTAGGAAATGTCGTCAAGCTTTGATCCCTGCCTCATGGGGGATACACGTATAAAGGCTTGTAACATATAGGCCCATCAGTAAAAAATCATCATTCCACTCAATCTGGTCGATTGATCTTAAAAAATCACTGATGTCCTTAACGAAGGACGGGAGTTTCTGGACTAGTGGCTGCATAAAGAAATCTACGTATCGTGAGGTGTTTTCCAGGCAGCTGCCTCTTGAAGATACAATGGGCCTGCCAGGGGGATTCTATCTACTTCCCAAACTGCATAAGAATGACACTAATCCCCCTGGCAGGCCCATTGTATCTTCGAAGTTGAAAACTGAGCTAAAAGTGATCTACTGAAAGTCAAAACTGTTGAATCCATTGACAATAATTCTGAGACCAAGATTAGGTTTATCACCACCTATTCTAATCAGGCATACGAAGTTAGAGATTGCCTTTACAAATACTGGAGAATCCTTGGAACTGATAAAGATCTCGCTACACCAGTTGAACACTATCCCCAGGTCACGTACCGAAAGGCAGATTCACTCAAATACATTATATGTCAAATTACTGTGGCATCCACTCCTAAACCGGTTAGCACGGTACGTGGGTTCTACACATGTAACAAATGTAAGGCCTGTAAGTACATTAAAAACTAAAAACAGGTCCAGCTGTCGGTCAACTGCAAACCTTTTTTGATAACTAAACATGTTTCGTGCAATACAGACTATGCTATATATGCACTGAAGTGTCCTTGTGAAAAATACTATATTGGCAGCACTATCCAATCTGCCAAAAAGAGGGTCTTGGAACACTTAAGGGCGATCAAGAACTTTGACAAACAATACCCAATAGCCAGACATTTTAAGATGATGCACAAACAAATTACCAATCTCCTCTCCTTCTGTGTGCTAGATACCATCCCAGCAAGAGAGAGGGGTGGGAATAGAGTCCTCGAAATGAGACGTCTTGACATGGCTGCCAAGGTTTCAAATTGCTCTGTGCGACATTTTCACAATTTGAATACAATTATGAGTGACATTTCAACGACGATGAGTGACACTTTCATTTGATCAAAATCAAGCCATGAAGATTACCGAATCTTATAAATATCAAAATTACACCCATTTGAGCAAAGAGAAACTCTAAGAAGATCTTAAAACTGGTACAAAGTGCCAGAAATGGAAGGACACTTAGGTTTGAATGTAGGAGGTGCTCTGCTTCTAAGCGTCTGGCATCATACTGCCCCTGACGACCTCAAGCCCTCTGTGGGTTCTGGGGAACTCTGTCCATCCTATCATGACTCTCTATAACTGCCATGTTTTCAGTTTCATTATGTGTGGTATTTCCATGATTTCAGTATACTTAGGAGTGACATTCTAAGGCCAAATCATTGACACTTTGAGTGACCATTATCTACTACAGTGCGCATTACAATCAATGGCTTGCATAGTTAAAGTGCTTTCTCAGTCGCAAAAGCAGGTGATGTCATAGCATTATAAATAAGCAAGTCACTATGCCCTGCTGCGCCAAGCAGGATACAATTATTTCTCTCTCCTTAAAAACAGACAGGCATCTGCAGGAAGACTGAATTAACCAAGTGAGGTTTCATAATGTAATAGTGTATTTCTCACTGATTACTTCAACTTGCATTTATCTTTCAATTAATGTGCGTGCTTTAGATATGTAAAGGTGAAACACTAACGAAAATACATACAGAATAATGCCTTTTTTAACCACGCCTATGGTCCATGCTCTGACACTGCCCCCATTGCTGCTTCACTCACCTGTGCCAACCAGAAATGACCAACAAGGGGTGGTGAGGGACAGAGTCTCTGAATTAAGCAGAAAGCTCTCACCCAGTCAAGAGATCAGGGCTAGATCCAACACCGTTTTTTAGCTCACTGCACCATCCCAGTTTCAGAACCTGGCTGTATGCAAATTAGTCTGTTCCTGTCCCAGTGCATGATGGGAACAGGGCAAACCAAACTACAAAAGCCAATTCTTACACTGGGAAGGAAACAAGCTCCCGGGGACCGGTTTCTGGCATTACAGCCGTCTTCGGCCCGGTTTGCTTGAATCCTGATGGTGCAATGAGCAAGGGTCTCACATCTGAGAATACCCTTCCACGCTTAGGGTGGACAAAAATATTTACAACAAGGGGTGGTGAGGGACAGAGTCTCTGAATTAAGCAGAAAGCTCTCACCCAGTCAAGAGATCAGGGCTAGATCCAACACAGTTTTTTAGCTCACTGCACCATCCCAGTTTCAGAACCTGGCTGTATGCAAATTAGTCTGTTCCTGTCCCAGTGCATGATGGGAACAGGGCAAACCAAACTACAAAAGCCAATTCTTACACTGGGAAGGAAACAAGCTCCCGGGGACCGGTTTCTGGAATTACAGCCGTCTTCGGCCCGGTTTGCTTGAATCCTGATGGTGCAATGAGCAAGGGTCTCACATCTGAGAATACCCTTCCACGCTTAGGGTGGACAAAAATATTTACAACAAGGGGTGGTGAGGGACAGAGTCTCTGAATTAAGCAGAAAGCTCTCACCCAGTCAAGAGATCAGGGCTAGATCCAACACCGTTTTTTAGCTCACTGCACCATCCCAGTTTCAGAACCTGGCTGTATGCAAATTAGTCTGTTCCTGTCCCAGTGCATGATGGGAACAGGGCAAACCAAACTACAAAAGCCAATTCTTACACTGGGAAGGAAACAAGCTCCCGGGGACCGGTTTCTGGCATTACAGCCGTCTTCGGCCCGGTTTGCTTGAATCCTGATGGTGCAATGAGCAAGGGTCTCACATCTGAGAATACCCTTCCACGCTTAGGGTGGACAAAAATATTTACAACAAGGGGTGGTGAGGGACAGAGTCTCTGAATTAAGCAGAAAGCTCTCACCCAGTCAAGAGATCAGGGCTAGATCCAACACCGTTTTTTAGCTCACTGCACCATCCCAGTTTCAGAACCTGGCTGTATGCAAATTAGTCTGTTCCTGTCCCAGTGCATGATGGGAACAGGGCAAACCAAACTACAAAAGCCAATTCTTACACTGGGAAGGAAACAAGCTCCCGGGGACCGGTTTCTGGCATTACAGCCGTCTTCGGCCCGGTTTGCTTGAATCCTGATGGTGCAATGAGCAAGGGTCTCACATCTGAGAATACCCTTCCACGCTTAGGGTGGACAAAAATATTTACAACAAGGGGTGGTGAGGGACAGAGTCTCTGAATTAAGCAGAAAGCTCTCACCCAGTCAAGAGATCAGGGCTAGATCCAACACCGTTTTTTAGCTCACTGCACCATCCCAGTTTCAGAACCTGGCTGTATGCAAATTAGTCTGTTCCTGTCCCAGTGCATGATGGGAACAGGGCAAACCAAACTACAAAAGCCAATTCTTACACTGGGAAGGAAACAAGCTCCCGGGGACCGGTTTCTGGCATTACAGCCGTCTTCGGCCCGGTTTGCTTGAATCCTGATGGTGCAATGAGCAAGGGTCTCACATCTGAGAATACCCTTCCACGCTTAGGGTGGACAAAAATATTTACAACAAGGGGTGGTGAGGGACAGAGTCTCTGAATTAAGCAGAAAGCTCTCACCCAGTCAAGAGATCAGGGCTAGATCCAACACCGTTTTTTAGCTCACTGCACCATCCCAGTTTCAGAACCTGGCTGTATGCAAATTAGTCTGTTCCTGTCCCAGTGCATGATGGGAACAGGGCAAACCAAACTACAAAAGCCAATTCTTACACTGGGAAGGAAACAAGCTCCCGGGGACCGGTTTCTGGCATTACAGCCGTCTTCGGCCCGGTTTGCTTGAATCCTGATGGTGCAATGAGCAAGGGTCTCACATCTGAGAATACCCTTCCACGCTTAGGGTGGACAAAAATATTTACAACAAGGGGTGGTGAGGGACAGAGTCTCTGAATTAAGCAGAAAGCTCTCACCCAGTCAAGAGATCAGGGCTAGATCCAACACCGTTTTTTAGCTCACTGCACCATCCCAGTTTCAGAACCTGGCTGTATGCAAATTAGTCTGTTCCTGTCCCAGTGCATGATGGGAACAGGGCAAACCAAACTACAAAAGCCAATTCTTACACTGGGAAGGAAACAAGCTCCCGGGGACCGGTTTCTGGCATTACAGCCGTCTTCGGCCCGGTTTGCTTGAATCATGATGGTGCAATGAGCAAGGGTCTCACATCTGAGAATACCCTTCCACGCTTAGGGTGGACAAAAATATTTACAACAAGGGGTGGTGAGGGACAGAGTCTCTGAATTAAGCAGAAAGCTCTCACCCAGTCAAGAGATCAGGGCTAGATCCAACACCGTTTTTTAGCTCACTGCACCATCCCAGTTTCAGAACCTGGCTGTATGCAAATTAGTCTGTTCCTGTCCCAGTGCATGATGGGAACAGGGCAAACCAAACTACAAAAGCCAATTCTTACACTGGGAAGGAAACAAGCTCCCGGGGACCTGTTTCTGGCATTACAGCCGTCTTCGGCCCGGTTTGCTTGAATCCTGATGGTGCAATGAGCAAGGGTCTCACATCTGAGAATACCCTTCCACGCTTAGGGTGGACAAAAATATTTACAACAAGGGGTGGTGAGGGACAGAGTCTCTGAATTAAGCAGAAAGCTCTCACCCAGTCAAGAGATCAGGGCTAGATCCAACACCGTTTTTTAGCTCACTGCACCATCCCAGTTTCAGAACCTGGCTGTATGCAAATTAGTCTGTTCCTGTCCCAGTGCATGATGGGAACAGGGCAAACCAAACTACAAAAGCCAATTCTTACACTGGGAAGGAAACAAGCTCCCGGGGACCGGTTTCTGGCATTACAGCCGTCTTCAGCCCGGTTTGCTTGAATCCTGATGGTGCAATAAGCAAGGGTCTCACATCTGAGAATACCCTTCCACGCTTAGGGTGGACAAAAATATTTACAACAAGGGGTGGTGAGGGACGGAGTCTCTGAATTAAGCAGAAAGCTCTCACCCAGTCAAGAGATCAGGGCTAGATCCAACACCGTTTTTTAGCTCACTGCACCATCCCAGTTTCAGAACCTGGCTGTATGCAAATTAGTCTGTTCCTGTCCCAGTGCATGATGGGAACAGGGCAAACCAAACTACAAAAGCCAATTCTTACACTGGGAAGGAAACAAGCTCCCGGGACAGGTTTCTGGCATTACAGCCGTCTTCGGCCCGGTTTGCTTGAATCCTGATGGTGCAATGAGCAAGGGTCTCACATCTGAGAATACCCTTCCACGCTTAGGGTGGACAAAAATATTTACAACAAGGGGTGGTGAGGGACAGAGTCTCTGAATTAAGCAGAAAGCTCTCACCCAGTCAAGAGATCAGGGCTAGATCCAACACCGTTTTTTAGCTCACTGCACCATCCCAGTTTCAGAACCTGGCTGTATGCAAATTAGTCTGTTCCTGTCCCAGTGCATGATGGGAACAGGGCAAACCAAACTACAAAAGCCAATTCTTACACTGGGAAGGAAACAAGCTCCCTGGGACCGGTTTCTGGCATTACAGCCGTCTTTGGCCCGGTTTGCTTGAATCCTGATGGTGCAATGAGCAAGGGTCTCACATCTGAGAATACCCTTCCACGCTTAGGGTGGACAAAAATATTTACAACAAGGGGTGGTGAGGGACAGAGTCTCTGAATTAAGCAGAAAGCTCTCACCCAGTCAAGAGATCAGGGCTAGATCCAACGCCGTTTTTTAGCTCACTGCACCATCCCAGTTTCAGAACCTGGCTGTATGCAAATTAGTCTGTTCCTGTCCCAGTGCATGATGGGAACAGGGCAAACCAAACTACAAAAGCCAATTCTTACACTGGGAAGGAAACAAGCTCCCGGGGACCGGTTTCTGGCATTACAGCCGTCTTCGGCCCGGTTTGCTTGAATCCTGATGGTGCAATGAGCAAGGGTCTCACATCTGAGAATACCCTTCCACGCTTAGGGTGGACAAAAATATTTACAACAAGGGGTGGTGAGGGACAGAGTCTCTGAATTAAGCAGAAAGCTCTCACCCAGTCAAGAGATCAGGGCTAGATCCAACACCGTTTTTTAGCTCACTGCACCATCCCAGTTTCAGAACCTGGCTGTATGCAAATTAGTCTGTTCCTGTCCCAGTGCATGATGGGAACAGGGCAAACCAAACTACAAAAGCCAATTCTTACACTGGGAAGGAAACAAGCTCCCGGGGACCGGTTTCTGGCATTACAGCCGTCTTCGGCCCGGTTTGCTTGAATCCTGATGGTGCAATGAGCAAGGGTCTCACATCTGAGAATACCCTTCCACGCTTAGGGTGGACAAAAATATTTACAACAAGGGGTGGTGAGGGACAGAGTCTCTGAATTAAGCAGAAAGCTCTCACCCAGTCAAGAGATCAGGGCTAGATCCAACACCGTTTTTTAGCTCACTGCACCATCCCAGTTTCAGAACCTGGCTGTATGCAAATTAGTCTGTTCCTGTCCCAGTGCATGATGGGAACAGGGCAAACCAAACTACAAAAGCCAATTCTTACACTGGGAAGGAAACAAGCTCCCGGGGACCGGTTTCTGGCATTACAGCCGTCTTCGGCCCGGTTTGCTTGAATCCTGATGGTGCAATGAGCAAGGGTCTCACATCTGAGAATACCCTTCCACGCTTAGGGTGGACAAAAATATTTACAACAAGGGGTGGTGAGGGACAGAGTCTCTGAATTACGCAGAAAGCTCTCACCCAGTCAAGAGATCAGGGCTAGATCCAACACCGTTTTTTAGCTCACTGCACCATCCCAGTTTCAGAACCTGGCTGTATGCAAATTAGTCTGTTCCTGTCCCAGTGCATGATGGGAACAGGGCAAACCAAACTACAAAAGCCAATTCTTACACTGGGAAGGAAACAAGCTCCCGGGGACCGGTTTCTGGCATTACAGCCGTCTTCGGCCCGGTTTGCTTGAATCCTGATGGTGCAATGAGCAAGGGTCTCACATCTGAGAATACCCTTCCACGCTTAGGGTGGACAAAAATATTTTTCAACAAGGGGTGGTGAGGGACAGAGTCTCTGAATTAAGCAGAAAGCTCTCACCCAGTCAAGAGATCAGGGCTAGATCCAACACCGTTTTTTAGCTCACTGCACCATCCCAGTTTCAGAACCTGGCTGTATGCAAATTAGTCTGTTCCTGTCCCAGTGCATGATGGGAACAGGGCAAACCAAACTACAAAAGCCAATTCTTACACTGGGAAGGAAACAAGCTCCCGGGGACCGCTTTCTGGCATTACAGCCGTCTTCGGCCCGGTTTGCTTGAATCCTGATGGTGCAATGAGCAAGGGTCTCACATCTGAGAATACCCTTCCACGCTTAGGGTGGACAAAAATATTTACAACAAGGGGTGGTGAGGGACAGAGTCTCTGAATTAAGCAGAAAGCTCTCACCCAGTCAAGAGATCAGGGCTAGATCCAACACCGTTTTTTAGCTCACTGCACCATCCCAGTTTCAGAACCTGGCTGTATGCAAATTAGTCTGTTCCTGTCCCAGTGCATGATGGGAACAGGGCAAACCAAACTACAAAAGCCAATTCTTACACTGGGAAGGAAACAAGCTCCCGGGGACCGGTTTCTGGCATTACAGCCGTCTTCGGCCCGGTTTGCTTGAAACCTGATGGTGCAATGAGCAAGGGTCTCACATCTGAGAATACCCTTCCACGCTTAGGGTGGACAAAAATATTTACAACAAGGGGTGGTGAGGGACAGAGTCTCTGAATTAAGCAGAAATCTCTCACCCAGTCAAGAGATCAGGGCTAGATCCAACACCGTTTTTTAGCTCACTGCACCATCCCAGTTTCAGAACCTGGCTGTATGCAAATTAGTCTGTTCCTGTCCCAGTGCATGATGGGAACAGGGCAAACCAAACTACAAAAGCCAATTCTTACACTGGGAAGGAAACAAGCTCCCGGGGACCGGTTTCTGGCATTACAGCCGTCTTCGGCCCGGTTTGCTTGAATCCTGATGGTGCAATGAGCAAGGGTCTCACATCTGAGAATACCCTTCCACGCTTAGGGTGGACAAAAATATTTACAACAAGGGGTGGTGAGGGACAGAGTCTCTGAATTACGCAGAAAGCTCTCACCCAGTCAAGAGATCAGGGCTAGATCCAACACCGTTTTTTAGCTCACTGCACCATCCCAGTTTCAGAACCTGGCTGTATGCAAATTAGTCTGTTCCTGTCCCAGTGCATGATGGGAACAGGGCAAACCAAACTACAAAAGCCAATTCTTACACTGGGAAGGAAACAAGCTCCCGGGGACCGGTTTCTGGCATTACAGCCGTCTTCGGCCCCGTTTGCTTGAATCCTGATGGTGCAATGAGCAAGGGTCTCACATCTGAGAATACCCTTCCACGCTTAGGGTGGACAAAAATATTTACAACAAGGGGTGGTGAGGGACAGAGTCTCTGAATTAAGCAGAAAGCTCTCACCCAGTCAAGAGATCAGGGCTAGATCCAACACCGTTTTTTAGCTCACTGCACCATCCCAGTTTCAGAACCTGGCTGTATGCAAATTAGTCTGTTCCTGTCCCAGTGCATGATGGGAACATGCTTGGTAGTTTAGTCTGCCCTGTTCCCATGATGCACTGGGCCAGGGACAGACTGATTTGCATATAGCCAGGTTCTGAGCTGGGATGGGGCAGTGAGATAAATAACGGTGATGGATCAAGCCCTGATCTTTGGACTGGGTAAGAGTGGTCTGCTCAATTCAGACACTCTGTTCATCACCACCCCCTTTTCTGAATCGATTTTGGCCACTATAGGTGTGGCAGGGTATGCTCAGACATGAGTCCCTTTCTCACTGCTCCATCAGGATTCAAGCAAGCCGGGCCGAAGACGGCTGAAATGCCAGAAACCGGTCCCCGGTAGCTTGTTTCCTTTCTGGTGAAGAATTGGCTTGGTAGTTTAGTCTGCCCTGTTCCCATGATGCACTGGGCCAGGGACAGACTGATTTGCATATAGCCAGGTTCTGAGCTGGGATGGGGCAGTGAGTTAAATAACGGTGATGGATCAAGCCCTGATCTTTGGACTGGGTAAGAGTGGTCTGCTCAATTCAGACACTCTGTTCATCACCACCCCCTTTTCTGAATCGATTTTGGCCACTATAGGTGTGGCAGGGTATGCTCAGACATGAGTCCCTTTCTCACTGCTCCATCAGGATTCAAGCAAGCCGGGCCGAAGACGGCTGAAATGCCAGAAACCGGTCCCCGGTAGCTTGTTTCCTTTCTGGTGAAGAATTGGCTTGGTAGTTTAGTCTGCCCTGTTCCCATGATGCACTGGGCCAGGGACAGACTGATTTGCATATAGCCAGGTTCTGAGCTGGGATGGGGCAGTGAGATAAATAACGGTGATGGATCAAGCCCTGATCTTTGGACTGGGTAAGAGTGGTCTGCTCAATTCAGACACTCTGTTCATCACCACCCCCTTTTCTGAATCGATTTTGTCCACTATAGGTGTGGCAGGGTATGCTCAGACATGAGTCCCTTTCTCACTGCTCCATCAGGATTCAAGCAAGCCGGGCCGAAGACGGCTGAAATGCCAGAAACCGGTCCCCGGTAGCTTGTTTCCTTTCTGGTGAAGAATTGGCTTGGTAGTTTAGTCTGCCCTGTTCCCATGATGCACTGGGCCAGGGACAGACTGATTTGCATATAGCCAGGTTCTGAGCTGGGATGGGGCAGTGAGATAAATAACGGTGATGGATCAAGCCCTGATCTTTGGACTGGGTAAGAGTGGTCTGCTCAATTCAGACACTCTGTTCATCACCACCCCCTTTTCTGAATCGAACCAGAAATGACCGACAGGGGAGGCTGAGGCTGAGTCACAGTAGATAAAATCACGTGCTGTAGTGCACCAAGAGGCATGGTATGTGTGCCGCCTTGAGTGTCATGCTTCACTGCCGGGTGTTTTCTAGTGTTGAATGGAGGCTCCAGTGAAGTCACGGTCACTGCAGTGGCCGCTGCTTGAAAAATGATTTGTATCAGCTGAAGGCAGACTTGCTCTCCCAAGCGTGCCGCCACTGGCAAGGGATTGGACTACAAAGAGCCCACAGGTGACTGGAGGCAGGAGGGCCGATGAGGCCTAACATCCTCCTGCCCTCCTCACACGTGATGGTGGTGCTGGGGCCGGGGCTGTTAGGGCGGGCTGTGGCTACAAGACTGGCGCAAGGCAATTGGCGAGCCCACTGTGGCTGCAATCTTGTGCCTGAACATTTGCCGACCACTTTGTTTGTATCCCCTTGCAATCTGATTCTCCTCAGCCCTGAACATCAGCTGCGTACACGCCTGCCATTGCGTGGTACGGTTGAGGTCAGTTGCGGCAGCCACCGGCGTGTGAGCACCCGTGAGCTCTGTCATAATTAAAAATTAATTATGTTGCCATAACGGTACTTTTAAAATGCTCACAAGAAGGCCGATGGGGTCGGGTCTGTCTCGCGGGATCACACATGCAGCAGGGCAGCCTATCTGCAGCACTGACGGGCCCGGCCAAGCTTTCGGCTCGGAAATACGTTTTTGCTGCCACTGCAGTCATAATTATTCTGCGCAGCCCCACAACGCGGGCGGCCCGGCCGTGCAGCAGCCAGTGAGATCAGCGGTGCTGCAAGGCAGCTGAGCCCATGATTCCGACGCCACCCGCGTCGCTAACCATTGAGCAGCCGGCCTCCACCTCCATAAATGCACGGCGCACCCTGTCAGCAGGACGTGATGTCGCGTCCCCACATGGCGCCATGGCAAAGTTGCCATATTAACTTTAACTGCGGCGGGCAGGCCCCACCCGGGTCTCCAGGCAGCAGGGCAGTTATAATGTAAGTAACAGTGTAGCACTGAGAGCAGTGCACGTTGGATCTTTCACTGTAACATACTGAGCCTGCTGCCAAGTGAAGTCTACTACGGCCGGGCCAGGCGCAGGGCACACAGGTGTCAGAAGCTCCAGCGCGTGCGCTAGCACGTAGCGTAGGCTAAGGCAGCCAGTTTCACCGTTCTCGGGTCAGTGCCAAAAAATGTGTGACAATGCATTTCAGTGCGGTGATGCGGGAACACCACTCTGAAATGCGTTAGCTTCACGCCTAATGCATGATATACTTAACAGGACTGTTTTTTCCAAGTGCATTTTATCTTATGCCACTTGTAACAAGGTAATAGCGTACATGGGATATGCATTAGACTCTTGAAGGAATCTACCTTTTGCAAAACTCTTAATAAGGCTCTAAATGAGAGCCTTAGATTTGTGATGTTATATTACAACCTGAAATTTTTAAAAAATGGTTACGAACAACATGCTTAATTTTTTCAATGCATTTACTTACTTGTCGCAGCTCAATGACCTACAGCTCCCAATCCAGGTCATATTAGACCACTGCCAGAATGCGCTGCATCATGTGGGTCAAGGACCACCTCACCTGCTTTTTTGCTGGGGGTACCTTTCCAGTTCTTCCAAAGCAAATAAGTAAGCGCACCACCGAAGGTCATCTTGCCTTTTACGGCAGTTGTTGTTGTGACACTGTAGGAAGGTGGATACCTGACTATGGTTACCCCAGATTTTTTGCCTTGTGTTTAGCTGGTTTTCGACTTAGTTGGCCTGGCTCCCTGCTAATCAGGGCCCCAGGCTATCTGCTCTCTCTGTAAAATGGAGTCCATGTACCCTAGGTGCATAACTAAATTGGCTTGGGTCACCTTATCAGCCCCTGTACAGAGCACTATAGGTGCAAAGTGCATAGGTGCATCCAAGGCCTACCAGGGGCTGCAGCATATCTTTTGCCACCCCTGGCTGGCTATCCAAAATGGACACAACTGGCTGATCACTCAGCTGGGGCAAGGTGGTGTAATCACCCCTTGCTTAAATATAGTATGCCTATATCTAAACCTATCTGGACACATATATACCTATAAGTTACTCCTATGGCAGGCCTTAACAATCCTGGTGGCAGAGTGCTTGGTTTTATGTGAGATGGTGCTCTAGCATGAGCTGAGCCTGTCTGCAGCTGTCGGGACCAATTCCCTAAGCTGTTCCGGGATAATGCCATACCATATACTATTAAGTGTATTATAATCCTCGCGGTTATATGTCAACTTTGGTTTGGCTTTATCAAAACATGTCGTGTAAGGTGTCATACGATTTGGAATACTATCCCCTCGACAGTCCTGTCGACGGGGATAGCATTCCACCCCTCTAGAGGGAGAAGACCTGTTACTTTACTGAAACGCGGTTGATTTTAAAAAGAGCCTCAGCATCACAAAATGGACGCTTTTGCCACAGACACAAGTCTGACCTCCTGCTGCCGACCGATACTCAGCAGAGGAGGCCTGGACAAAGGGTTTCCTGTCACAGGGAGGTGTCACACCACCCCAGACAGGAGATAGTGGATTGTAGCAGGGAGGTTTGAAAGAAACCAGACAGTGCCTGGGGAGCACAAGGCTTCCCCTTGCATAATCCGGTCTAACCGGTTCTGGGGCACACCAGCCCCAGTCCCAGCGCGACCTGGACAAAGGGAAAGGGGTGTAACCACCCCCTTCCTGGGTCCCACCCATAGGAGGGGACCTAGCAGGTAATCCAGCCCCCTAGATTGGTATAAGAATCTGAGCAGTGTCAAAGCACTCAGATTATCCTGACTGAAACTTATGAAACGAAACTCTGGACCCTTCGACATCCTACTCGACGTAGAAGCCTGAAGAATCTCCCTTGTGGTCAAGGAGTGACCACTCTGTGCAAACAGGCACCATCCAGCACCTCGACATTTGCTTTGTTGCAGTTCCCGCCGGAACTCGAGCGACAGAGCTCGACAAGACCAAGCGTGCCTGCCTTCTAACAGCCCGATCCACAGTCCCTGCAGAGCTGAGACCCGAGGAGGTGACCGGAAGCGTAGGGCCCGCCATCTTGTAAAGACCAGGAGACGCTGACCGTGCAGCCCACGAGTGACCCTCGAAGCTGTACATCGGGGTTTGAGAAGCCCCAGCCCTGAACCACTCTTGCACCGAAGCTCACCCCTCTACACTCACCGAGTGCTGCGTGGGGCCCTTCTGCTTCTTTTGGCTCAATGCGTTGGCCCGGTCACTTGCCCGTTGGCTTGTGGCCCCTGTGCTGACGAACTACGAAATCTAACTTGTGATTCTGGTTGCTCCAGACTTGCACTCGCTCCTCTGAAAAGGAGCACCCGCTCTGACCCTCCTGGTCCGAGTGAGAAGCAATCTTCCAGCCCTGCGTGGATTGCTCTTGCCAAGTGTTGTTTGCTCCAATCCTGAAGCCGACACCGCCGACGGGCAGAACCTTAATGGGACAGCTCGTGATCCACTCCTGGATGTCGCAGATGCCCTAGAGTCCACGTGGCAGCGGAGAGAAGGTCCTCAACAACCACCTGATTGCGCCCGACATTGCCTGGTTCCGTCCTGGTTCCACCCTGGTCACTGCTGAGTGACCCAGACTCTGTCCCCTCTGCTTTCAGGTACTCTTCAACTCCGATCCACCCTTGGATCACACCGGACACTTCTCCTTCACGACGCCAGCAGCATCTTCAGCTCCAAGCACCATCAACCAGCGTGACAAAACCCGACACTACTTTGCACCTGTGCACCCGCTTCCTGTGGGTGAGGTAACTCATCAACGCCGGTATTCCCACACTGGTTCACACCTCTAGTGTATGTGTCTAAAGTTTCATCTTGCTAGGTTAAGCGGAAATCTCCTTAAACTATAACTTTATAACTTTTACGCACCATTGACTTTGCATTGGTGCGTGCGTGTGCTTTAAGAGCTGTACCCGAATCCCGCGGGCTTTTCCCGACTTCAGCATTGCTAGTCCCGACTGCTCCCAGTGATTCCCTAGGCCCTAGGCCTAACCACTGTTCGATTGGTATCTCTTATACCACTTTTTTAATATATGGTTTGCGTGGCCCCCCGGCCTCATCCATAATTGTGCAACTTTCATATGTTTAACTGTGCTTTTGTTTTAACGCTTGTGCCTCTGCACTCATAAAGAGTACAGAGGATTATTTTAGAAATAAATACATATATTTTTATGAATAACTTGTGTGGTGTCCTTTCATTTGGTATTACAGGATTGTGATTGTAAAACAGCTCGCTTAACACGACCTCTTGAGTTTAGCCTTTAAGGCTGCTTAGTCCATGCTACCACTAGGGTAGCTTGTCTATAAGGTTGACTTACAACCAGACACCATAAGGGATTGTTTGGACTGATACAAGGTGGTTCCAGAAATGGAAACATCACATATCAGGCCAACTTCTCACATTGGTATGCAGCGGTGCGGATTTGAGCTTGCTGTTGTTTTACCATTGCAATCTTTTTATCAAATTGAAAGATCACATCAAGTACCTTAGGTACATATGAACAAAAGCTTAGCATATTTAAGTTCTACTGAACTTAGTAGTTGTAGATCAAAGGGATTAGCACACCCTGCCTACAACTCACTAGCAAGGTACAGTAGGAAAACACTTAGTGTAGGTAAGTGCACCACTTGCACCTCACTAGCAGTCATGTCTGGCACAGAGGGAGCTTCAGGCTCTTCACCTGTGAGAATTGACCTTACCAAGGCAACTTCCAGCTTTGAAAAACTTAGCAATAAAGACTTGAGTGCCTTATGCATTGCACGAGGGCTAAAAAGGGGTCACAACCCCACCATTCCTTCCCTGATAGCCACCCTGGATAAGGATGACTTAGCTAACGCGAGTGCAGTTCCCTTAGATGCAGGAGATGGAGTGGGAGTGAACCCCCCAGAGAATGAGAACACCCCAGAGAGTGAGGTGGACCAAGAATCAGATGGTAATGTGTCAGATCATGATCAAGGGGATACCCAGGTCCCAGTGGGGAGGCTTATCCGAGCCAACTTGGACCTACATAGGGATGGAGAGGGCCAGCGCCTCCCCAGACCCTATAACCTAGTTCCCTCAGGTAATAGGAGAGTGAGATCACCTTCCAGGGACTCTCATATTTCTAGTGCCTCAAGGGAATCTCAAAGGGGAATGACTTCCCCCCCAGAGAAAAGAGCATAGGGCCAGAATGAGGGCTGTCCAACTCCAGATAGAGAGGGAAGAGGTAGCCCTGGCTCAAGCTAAACTTGCTTTAGCAAGAGAACAAAAGTTGTGTGGATTAGATTCCACTGGTGGCAGCAATATTCCTAGAGAGAAAGACAGGGCCTATGATAATAGAAACCTGACAAAGATTGTGCCCCCCTACAAGGAAGGGGATGACATCCACAAGTGGATAACTGCTCTTGAAAGAGCCTGCATGGTACAGCAGGTTCCTGAAGAACAGTGGGCAGCAATCTTATGGTACTCCTTTTCTGAGAAAGGGAGAGATAAGCTCCTCACTGTCAGACATGAGGATGCTAAAAACTACAAAGTCCTGAAGAGTGCTCTAATAGATGGGTTTGGCTTAACCACTGAACAATACAGGTTAAGGTTCAGAGATACCCAGAAGACACAGACTCAGGACTGGACTGATTTTGTAGATTGTGCTACTAAGGCTCTGGAGGGTTGGCTTCATGGCAGCAAAGTACATGACTTCACAGGATTGTATAATTTGATTATGAGGGAGCAGATCCTAAGTAATTGTCGGAACCAGCTTTTACACCAGTACCTGGTGGACTCAGATCTGACCTCTCCACAAGAATTGGAAAAGAGTGCAGATAAATGGGTCAGAACCAGGATTAGGCCTAAGAATCAGGGCAATGGTCAGAAGAAGGAGTCTACCAAGCCTCAAGATAAGGGTGGGGATAAAAATAAAGAAAAGACTTCCCCAGGGCCCCATAACTCCAAGGATGGGGGTGGGTCCCAAGACACTTAATCTGTTAAGAAAAAGCCATACTGCCATGTCTGTAAACAGACTGGCCATTGGAAATCAGACAGCTGTTGTCCAAAGAATGGCAATAAAGAAAATATACCTCCAAAAACAGCTCCAACACCTCCTGTTACTGTCAGCAGTAATCCCCCGGGAAGTGGGAGCACCCCCAGGAATCTGGGTGGGTTTACATTTGGAGCACAGGTGGACCCTGGCTTACCCAGATCCCCAACCACTTCTGTCTGTGAAAATGGCATGGGGTTTACCGACTTCACTGATTGCCCAAATACCTTGAGCAAGTACAGACAGGAGCGCCTCATCAATGGTTTGAAAGTTGAGGCCTTTAGAGACACAGGGGCTAGCATCACCATGGTGGCTGACTGTATAGTCCCCTCTAAGCAACTTTTACCTGGTGCCACATACCAGGTGACAAACATTGATGGAATACAAACCAATCATCCCATGGCAGTAGTAAGTCTCAGCTGGGGAGGTGTCACTGGCCCAAAGAGAGTAGCAGTGTCACCAAACTTGCCTGTAGACTGTCTGCTAGGAAATGATTTGGAAATCTCAGCCTGGGCTGAGGTTGAACAGGAAACCCATTCTAAAATGGGAATTGTCACTGGGAAGGTTAGTGGGCTGTAATGGCTAAAGCCCCAATCCAAGATCTCCTTCCTGAAAAGGTTGGTAGGGCTGAACAACTCTCAGCCCCATCTTTAGATAACTCCCTTCCTGAAAAGAATAGCAGAGCTGTTATGATAACAGCCCATACCCAAACCGAGTCTCCTCCTGAAAAGGTTGGTGGGGCTGTGATGGCCACAGCCCAAACTCAAACTGATACCTGTGTTGTGAAGCCTGAAATGATGGATCACTCCACACAAACAGAGAGCATGGAGGAGGAAGAGAAATCTCCCCCTCACCAGACATTAGGACAGGATCAGCCTCCTCAGGGAACTGATCTTACCCCTGATGAAGGAACTGTCCCAGAGGTTGTTAGGCCTGGCCTGACAGAGCCTCTGATGGCAGTGGACCCTTCTCAGGTGGGACCCAGTCTGGAGCAGGTAACCTGCCCCTCTCTGCCTTGCCTTAGTCAGCCCAGGGCTGCAGAGGACAAGAAGGACAGTGAGCCCCAAAGGGCCCCATGTTAAATAAAGCACCCCCATCAACAGATTAGGGGCACCAAAAATAGTAGCCCTAGTAAGGTGAAAACTTTAAAAACTCCTGAGGGAGCCCCCTTAAAAGTAGTTAGGGACCTCCCAACAATGGATTCTGTTGGGCATAGCCAAACCTGGGACCCAAAGGGCCCAAACCTGAACTGTCCCTCCAGTAAGCCAAAACAAGGGACCCAGCCTCCAGCTTTAGGTAGCCAGAGGTTGACCCTGAGAGCACAGTGTAACTCAGTTGAAGAAAGAAAGGCACACATGGTGGAAGATAATTGGAGGAAGCTGAGCCCTAAATTAGTGGATCCTCACTTCAATACTCCATATCAAAACCAGCCTTTTACTTTGCATAAACACACCCAAGGTAGTGATTTCCTATGGCGGAGACCCTCTAATACCTCAAGGGTGAGGGACTGCTTAGTGGACCATGAGACAGGGGGTACCCATGCTAGTGAGGGTACTTCCTTATATGGCCACTCAGGCAATATAGGCTTACCTGGTCAAGGATAGCCTTATCTCCTTTCGTTTGGGGGGGGGGGTTGTGTAGGAAGGTGGATACCTGACTATGGTTACCCCAGATTTTTTGCCTTGTGTTTAGCTGGTTTTCGACTTAGTTGGCCTGGCTCCCTGCTAATCAGGGCCCCAGGCTATCTGCTCTCTCTGTAAAATGGAGTCCATGTACCCTAGGTGCATAACTAAATTGGCTAGGGTCACCTTATCAGGCCCTATACAGAGCACTATAGGTGCCCAGGGCATAGGTGCATCCAAGGCCTACCAGGGGCTGCAGCATATCTTTTGCCACCCCTGGCTGGCTATCCAAAATTGACACAACTGGCTGATCACTCAGCTGGGGCAAGGTGGTGTAATCACCCCTTGCTTAGATATAGTATGCCTATATCTAAACCTATCTGGACACATATATACCTATAAGTCACTCCTATGGCAGGCCTTAACAATCCTGGAGACAGAGTGCTTGGTTTTATGTGAGATGGTGCTCTAGCATGAGCTGAGCCTGTCTGCAGCTGTCGGGACCAATTCCCTAAGCTGTTCCGGGATAATGCCATACCATATACTATTAAGTGTATTATAATCCTCGCGGTTATATGTTAACTTTGGTTTGGCTTTATCAAAACATGTCGTTTAAGGTGTCATACGATTTGGAATAGTATCCCCTCGACAGTCCTGTCGACGGGGATAGCATTCCACCCCTCTAGAGGGAGAAGACATGTTACTTTACTGAAACGCGGTTGATTTTAAAAAGAGCCTCAGCATCACAAAATGAACGCTTCTGCCACAGACACAAGTCTGACCTCCTGCTGCCGACCGAAACTCAGCAGAGGAGGCCTGGACAAAGGGTTTCCTGTCACAGGGAGGTGTCACACCACCCCAGACAGGAGATAGTGGATTGTAGCAGGGAGGTTTGAAAGAAACCAGACAGTGCCTGGGGAGCACAAGGCTTCCCCTTGCATAATCCGGTCAAACCGGTTCAGGGGCACACCAGCCCCAGTCCCAGCGCGACCTGGACAAAGGGAAAGGGGTGTAACCACCCCCTTCCTGGGTCCCACCCATAGGAGGGGACCTAGCAGGTAATCCAGCCCGCTAGATTGGTGTAAGAATGGGAGCAGTGCCAAAGCACTCAGATTATCCTGACTGAAACTTATGAAACGAAACTCTGGACCCTTCGACAGCCTACTCGACGTAGAAGACTGAAGAATCTCCCTTGTGGTCAAGGAGTGACCACCCTGTGCAAACAGGCACCATCCAGCACCTTGACGTTTGCTTTGTTGCAGTTCCCGCTGGAACTCGAGCGACAGAGATCGACAAGACCAAACATGCCTGCCTTCTAACAGCCCGATCCACAGTCCCTGCAGAGCTGAGACCCGTGGAGGCGACCGGAAGCGTGGGGCCCGCCATCTTGGAAAGACCACGAGACGCTGACCGTGCAGCCCACGAGTGACCCTCGAAGCTGTACATCGGGGTTTGAGAAGCCCCAGCCCTGAGCCACTCTTGCCTTCTGCTTCTTTTGGCTCAACGCGTTGGCCCGGTCACTTGCCTGTTGGCTTGTGGCCCCTGTGCCGACGAACTACGAAATCTAACTTGTGATTCTGGTTGCTACAGACTTGCACTCGCTTCTCTGAGAAGGAGCACCCGCTCTGACCCTCCTGGTCCGAGTGAAAAGCAATCTTCCAGTCCTGCATGGATTGCTCTTGCCAAGTGTTGTTTGCTCCAATCCTGAAGCCGACACCGCCGACGGCGAGAGCCTTAATGGGACAGCTCGTGATCCACTCCTGAACGTCGCAGATGCCCTAGAGTCCACGTGGCAGCGGATTGAAGCTCCTTGACAACCACCTGATTGCGCCCGACATTGCCTGGTTCCGTCCTATTCCACCCTGGTCACTGCTGAGTGACCCAGACTCTGTCCCCTCTGCTTTCAGGTACTCTACAACTCCGATCCACCCTTGGATCACACCGGACACTTCACCTTCACAACGCCTGCAGCATCTTCAGCTCCAAGCACCATCAACCAGCGTGACAAAACCCAACACTACTTCGCACCTGTGTACCCGCTTCCTGTGGGTGAGGTAACTCATAAACGCCGGTGTTCCCACACTGGTACACACCTCTAGTGTATGTGTCTAAAGTTTCATCTTGCTAGGTTAAGCAGAAGTCTCCTTAAACTATAACTTTATAACTTTTATACACCATTAACTTTGCATTGGTGCGTGCGTGTGCTTTAAGCGCTGCACCCGAATCCCGCTGGCTTTTCCCGACTTCAGCATTGCTAGTCCCGACTGCTCCCAGTGATTCCCTAGGCCCTAGGCCTAACCACTGTTCGATTGGTATCTCTTATACCACTTTTTTATTATATGGTTTGCGTGGCCCCCCGGCCTCATCCATAATCGTGCAACTTTCATATCTTTAACTGTCCTTTTTTTTTAACGCTTGTGCCTCTGCACTCATAAAGAGTACAGAGGATTATTTTCGAAATAAATACATATATTTTTATATATAACTTGTGTGGTGTCCTTTCATTTGGTATTACAGGATTGTGATTGGTAAAACAGCTCGCTTAACACGACCTCTTGAGTTTAGCCTTTAAGGCTGCTTAGTCCATGCTACCACTAGGATAGCTTGTCTATAAGGTTGACTTACAACCAGACACCATAAGGGATTGTTTGGACTGATACAAGGTGGTTCCAGAATTGGAAACATCACATATCAGGCCAACTTCTCACAGACACCTATGGGCTCAACCTGCTAGCGCACTTGCCTGGTAATGACCCACAAGATTTTCCTTTGTGGGGGCTGACACATGGAGAATAAGAGAAGAATCCCCCCCCCCCAAAAAAAACAAAATATGTGAACCATCATGTTTACTTAAATCACAGAAGTAGGCACACCTACTTTGCTATATAATTTAAATTTTGATGAGCAGACCATGGTGGTGGATGAGATTTTGTATGACAGGTTAGTGCATCACTACAGTGACTGTAGTCCAGGGGCTGCCCCACCCAGGGATTCCAGCATGGTTGACAACGCAGACCCAGGATTGTGCAGCAGCAGCGTTCGGTTTGCTCCTTGCAACGTCCGGCAGTCGCCCTGGATGATTGGTTCTAAAAAGCAGGAAGAGTTGCCAAGAAGAAAGAGAGAAGAAAACTCAGCAAAGCCGGATTGCCCATCCGTAGGGGAGAGAACCAAGGAGATGACATCAGAGCACTACTGTGGACCGGCTGGAGCCACACAGCTGGAGGAAGAAGCCGAAGCAGAGAGGGTGCCAGCCCTGCTCACTGGGATGTGAGGCGAGAATCCCAAGCTGACTGTTGGAAGAGAGGAAGCCTGTGATGGAGACCCCGCTATCCTGGAGGAGATCGAACTCGCGGCCAAGAAGGGGTAGAGGATGCTGTGGTTCTCGAAGCTACGACCCCGGATAGCCGTGGTCTCAGGCAAATACCTCTGCTGCAGTTTGTCAATTTGGAGAAGTGGTCAGGGGTGTGGCTACCATTTCTGGGACACACTGAAGGTGATAAGGGACAAGTGTAGGAGAGCACAATTTACTCCCAAGCACGTAGGTGGGCACTGATGGTGTAAGTGTCTGGTTACTTTCGAGGCCATCAATTCCACGACTATCACCTTAGGCCTTGAGAGGAGGAACTGCTGACTACAGGGAGGAAACCAAAAAACAGAAGGGGAAGCGAGCACCGCAATACCTTTATGAAGATACTGGGGAGGAGAAGACACCGCACCACAGGACAGAGTTGTCCGGAAAAAATCCATTAAGCTATATAATAATAAAAAGGCTGAAACCCATACCCTCGCCGGTATTTCTGTCTTGGGAAGACCACACAAATACAATCCACCTTATTCTAAGTACGATTTGCAATGTTGTATTTGATATGGTTGCTCGGATATCTGTTACTTACTTAACTTCAACCATGCAAAAGTGTTTTTATTCTTATTGTTTAGGAAAGTGTATGTAAAGTTTTTGTTTGCCCATCACTCAATGTTGTGCAATGTTGTGAGGTGGCATTTATGCCCATATTAAGGGATATTGTGTTTTTTTTCAATGCAAGTTACTCCACGACAATGCAATGGATGTCCTCTCCACTGTAGTTCTAGTACCTTTTAATGTATAGGACTTTTCTTTCTAAGTATGCCTACATGTCACATTGTGATGGAGTGGCCATTCTGCCTAAAAATAACCCCAAGACTGTTGTGTTGTATGTATAGTTAACTCATTTCAAAATGGCAGAGTAGACAATCCACAAAAATAAACATTTATGGTCATTGGCAAAGTCAAGCACAGTGTGAATTTTTTTAAAGGCATGTTTATTATTGAGGTTTGGAAAGTTAACTTCCACACCAAGGGCCTCACTTGGGCCTGCTAGTGCCACGTCCTCAAACATATATGACATAAAAACAACCTTCACGTTAAAACATGAACAACTTCGTGACACCATGGATGTTTACTCTTATAGTTTTCGGCTTGGTTGACCAATTTCCTTCTGTCAATCAAAACAGTGAGCCTCCGTGTCCTCACCTATGTAATACTTTTGTTTTTGCTAACATAACATGCCTTGCAGGAAAATTATCTTTTCTTATCATTTATATGTTGATATTTCTTTGCAATCATTAATGTCAGTGGAGAACATGAAGTACAACTTACAGACATGCTTGAGTTGCAGAATTATAGCCTTTACTCTAACTGATCTGTCACTCCATTAATGTGCATGTAGTTTGCTTAGCAGAACTCTATATCACCATGTATGTACAAGGTTTCTAGGTTCCACCCATGACTCGCTAGATGTACTCAACGGTTCACTACCACTACAGATGGCAGACTTTGCAGCGGGGAGAGCTTGTTGATTAGTGTTAATATTTGTGTTGGGAAATCTGTTTGGAAGGTTGAGGTCTTCTAGACATGATTTTACTTTTGTTTGCTTTGGTGATTCTATTTTATAGGGGCACAGTTATCCTAGCCGAACATTGCTTTTAGCACTTTTGACAAAACCAATAATGCCAGGGAAAGTCCACTTTAATGAGGCCCATGTGTAAGCAGGGGCCCTTTGTATCGGGCCTATGGGCTCCCGAGGACCTGGTTCTCGTGCCTGAGCTAGACTGTAGGGGCCCTATATTCTTCTGGGAAGGTATGCAACACTGTCGTGTCACGTTGTGTGCTTCACAACGCTATCCTGTGGAGAAACGTCCTTTATCTCCGATGATGATTAACAGTGGGAACCCCAGGGTGATTTTTGTGAGATGTGTTAGCAAAATGACAGTGATAAAGAAGAAGGCAGTGACCTAAGGTGTGAACTCATTCAAAACATCTTTGCGTAATGGTTAGTGACTTAAAGGAAAATGTCACATGAAAAAGACAGTAATGGCATATTTTAGAATGTTGGCTAAGCCACTAATTTCATTTCAGGCTATTCATTTGACACAAATCAAATTCAAATGTATTTGAGAACAACAAATAGGATGATAAAACAATAAAATTACATTAATAGTCAGCAAAATTGTTAACACTTATTCTAATGCAATTTAAAAAATGTTTTTACAAATTTAAACAGATTATAGCATACAAATTCATTGGGAGATGATTTAAAAATGGAAATAAAACTCTGTACACTTGTAGAGTTGCACTTAGTTTGAACAGGTTTTAAAAATCGCTTTCTGGCGGCGACTACAGTGGGGTTAGGATAAACAAGCAAAATATGCATCAGATCTTGAACTCCTCCTTTACAGAGGTCAAATAAGCTACTGGCATTATTGTTATTTGACCATTTACAGGTAAAAGATTTGAGAGGAAGGATCCCAAACCGAAGTAAAATCATGCAACGGCGGGTGACACACATTATACTTTTTATGAAAGTAAAATAGTATATAGTCTAAATCTGACGCATCATGAAGAGCATGTTGTGCAGGATAGTGTTTTTTACAACTCTTGATGTATTTGTTAAACATACTTTGTACTTTTTATTAAATTATCATAGTAAATAGTCTAAATCGGAAATATAATGTTGAACTTGCCATGCAAGACTGTTTGTTACAGCTCTTGATGTATTTTTTATTAGAAAACAGGGACTTATGGGGGGCGTGGCTTGGACGCCGGAGAAATGGCAGCGTAATTCTGTCCTCCTCCAGGCAGCTACGAGCTCCTAAATACAGAGGGCTGCAATCCAACCCCATCTCCTGATTCAAGAGGGGATTTGGGTGTCGGAACATCATACCCGACGATCCTGAAAATTTGAGCCGAATTCGCACCCGGGAAGCGAAGAAAAACAACCCTTTGCCCTGACCGCCGGAGGCTGCAGAGCGGGACGGAGCCCGGACCCGGCTGCACCCACGAGGCCTCCCGGAGCACCTGGTGCGCCTCATCGCTGTGCGAGGCAATGCTTATAAAGCGCGGTGTATGACTCCAGGAAATTGGACTTCAGCGGCTGGGTCGTGAGTAAAAGCGTGCTCGCAAAAGACTTTATTGGCAAATGTAAGGGGAAAAACAGGCGCGAAGAAATGACCGTTTAAAATGGCGGTTTACCGGCGCATTCGATTTCGCGCACAGAACACTCTGCGCACCCGCTGCTATGGTCCGTGCTACTGATAGTAGGCTTACAGGACATTTTGCACACAAATAATGTTCCCTAATGCGTGCACTCACTGTGTACTGAGCGAGATGGTGGAATCGATGAGCTAACGAGAACGAGTGAATACCAATCCAGTGCAGGTTGTTTGCCAATGTCTCACTAACGATTCACTCTCATTGTGGGATCTTGACTGGCCACAAGGTTGTTGGAGATCTGAAGATCAGTATATAATTTTGCCCTGTATCTCACACTGATAGTGTTATCAACAGCAGCCTGTAAGCAAAGAGACGCGCCACGCGATGTACAAAATGGCGGCTCCTTTTGATGTATCTCCGTGTGGGGCTATGTATCCAGAATGACTGGAATGCGCACATAACCTCCCCGTAAACAAAGCGCAAATCACTATCCACAATCCCCCACTAGACCTAAAGGTACATCGGCGCGCTATGAACTCCACATAAAGAAGCTTAATTAATCAATGCGTTGCCCTGCACTGGCGTGCACGACCCAGACACAGCGTTGTGAGCTCTGTGAACCCAAAGGAAACAAGCTGTTATCTGTATATACCACTCTGCGCCGCACACTGACGAAGGGTGCCACAACAGTGTTCCCAGACCAGACCAACCAATAGGAATACAAAGGCACTGGCAATCTCCTGCCAACTAACTTCAGAATGGGGGACAAAGAAAATGGGAAAACTTCCAAGCGTTTGAAGTCTGACCCACCGACACCAGTCAAAGGGAAAAAGGAACTAGCGGAAACAATGGAGACTATCTTGAGCAGATTGGAAGAAGTTAGAGACCTAGCCAAATCCACCAAAGAGGAGGTTGTTGCAGTTCGGCAAGATATCAAGGACATCAACTCGAGGCTGACGGAATCCGAGAGCAGGATAAGTAAACTGGAAGATTCCAAAAATAAAACCTGTGGAGCCATCAAGAAACTCACCCTGTGCTCGGATCACCTTGTGAGGAAAGTTGCGGAATTGGAGGATAGAAATAGGAGGGGGAATCTGAGAATTTTTGGAATGCCAGAAAAAGCGGAGGAATCCCTTGGATCATGCATAACCTTCCTTGAACAGTGGTTTACACACGCTACAAATCTAACTTTCACTCAGCCACTAGAGTTCGACAGGGCACATAGAGTACCGGGGCGAATCACTAAGGATCAGAAAGGCCAGAGAGCGATAGTGTGCAAGCCGCTGAGATACCAACACACGGAGCAGATACTTACCTTCGTCCGTAAACATAACCATGTACTATGGAAAGGTGACAAAATCTTCATCTCACAGGACTTCAGTAAAGAAACTATGGATATCAGGAAATCTTTCCTTGCAATGAGACCACAACTAAAGTCACTTGGACGCATGTATGATTTTATCGGACCGACCAAGTTCAAAGTAACAATACAGGGTGTAACTCATGTGTTCTCTGAACCACAAAAACTATGACACCTACTATTCAACCAGGGAGATGGTAATATGGAAGTTTCCCCTTTGGACCAGATGAGCGCTTCTGGATCCGGTCTAGGATGAGCTTTTGATTATCCTATACTAATAGACCATGATCTCTGACTCCTAATAGGCCAACTAACTGAGCTTGGGTGTCTTCGCTCTGCACTATGTTCCTATGTTCATATACTCAAGACCATGGCTTTTGTCACTAATTAATGGGTCTGATCCATTCTGTGGCTCAACCAGCTAGATATTTTGGCCGGAAATAGGTGTCTAGTTGTACGGCTCTACTAGTATATTTATGGTTCACCCACTTTGTTCCCTGTTCTATGATCCATTTGGATGCAATGTCAGCGGTTCTTCTCGTGATTCGAATTTGACAGTATAGTCTCTCTGGAGCCTATTGCAGAAACTACTGTTGAGATTACTATGCTAGTATTCTTATGTTTCAATAATTGCGTAACATGTTGTAACTTTGTTCTGTAGTGCACCTCCTAGGTTTTATGTACCTTTTGGACACTTCATCAGTTATTATTGACGTACCTCAATTCCACTGCTAGAGTCACTATAGTGGCCTTTGCTGAGTTCATTGTTACGATTCAGGAAAGGGGGTGGTGATGGACAGAGTATCTGAATTAAACAGAACACTCGTACCCAGTCAATAGATCAGGGCTTGATCCATCACTGTTTTTTAATTCACTGCACCATCCCAGCTCAGTACCTGGCTACATGCAAATTAGTCTGTCCCTGGCCCAGTGCATCATGGGAACAGGGCAGACCAAACTACCAAGCCAATTCTTTTACTGGAAAGGAAACAAGCTTCCGGGGACCGGTTTCTGGCATTACAGCCGTCTTCGGCCCGGCTTGCTTGAATCCTGATGGTGCAGTGAGCAAGGGACTCATGTCTGAGCATACCCTTCCACGCTTATGGTGGACAAAACGATTCAGAAAAGGGGGTGGTGATGGACAGAGTATCTGAATTAAACAGAACACTCGTACCCAGTCAATAGATCAGGGCTTGATCCATCACTGTTTTTTAGCTCACTGCACCACCCCAGCTCAGAACCTGGCTACATGCAAATTAGTCTGTCCCTGGCCCAGTGCATCATGGGAACAGGGCAGACCAAACTACCAAGCCAATTCTTTTACTGGAAAGGAAACCAGCTTCCGGGGACCGGTTTCTGGCATTACAGCCGTCTTCGGCCCGGCTTGCTTGAATCCTGATGGTGCAGTGAGCAAGGGACTCATGTCTGCGCATACCCTTCCACGCTTATGGTGGACAAAACGATTCAGAAAAGGGGGTGGTGATGGACAGAGTATCTGAATTAAACAGAACACTCGTACCCAGTCAACAGATCAGGGCTTGATCCATCACCGTTTTTTAGCTCACTGCACCATCCCAGCTCAGAACCTGGCTACATGCAAATTAGTCTGTCCCTGGCCCAGTGCATCATGGGAACAGGGCAGACCAAACTACCAAGCCAATTCTTTTGCTGCAAAGGAAACAAGCTTCCGGGGACCGGTTTCTGGCATTACAGCCGTCTTCGGCCCGGCTTGCTTGAATCCTGATGGTGCAGTGAGCAAGGGACTCATGTCTGCGCATACCCTTCCACGCTTATGGTGGACAAAACGATTCAGAAAAGGGGGTGGTGATGGACAGAGTATCTGAATTAAACAGAACACTCGTACCCAGTCAACAGATCAGGGCTTGATCGATCACCGTTTTTTAGCTCACTGCACCATCCCAGCTCAGAACCTGGCTACATGCAAATTAGTCTGTCCCTGGCCCAGTGCATCATGGGAACAGGGCAGACCAAACTACCAAGCCAATTCTTTTACTGGAAAGGAAACAAGCTTCTGGGAACCGGTTCCTGGCATTACAGCCGTCTTCGGCCCGGCTTGCTTGAATCCTGATGGTGCAGTGAGCAAGGGACTCATGTCTGAGCATACCCTTCCACGCTTATGGTGGACAAAACGATTCAGAAAAGGGGGTGGTGATGGACAGAGTATCTGAATTAAACAGAACACTCGTACCCAGTCAACAGATCAGGGCTTGACCCATCACCGTTTTTTAGCTCACTGCACCATCCCAGCTCAGAACCTGGCTACATGCAAATTAGTCTGTCCCTGGCCCAGTGCATCATGGGAACAGGGCAGACCAAACTACCAAGCCAATTCTTTTACTGGAAAGGAAACAAGCTTCCGGGGACCGGTTTCTGGCATTACAGCCGTCTTCAGCCCGGCTTGCTTGAATCCTGATGGTGCAGTGAGCAAGGGACTCATGTCTGAGCATACCCTTCCACGCTTATGGTGGACAAAACGATTCAGAAAAGGGGGTGGTGATGGACAGAGTATCTGAATTAAACAGAACACTCGTACCCAGTCAACAGATCAGGGCTTGATCCATCACCGTTTTTTAGCTCACTGCACCATCCCAGCTCAGAACCTGGCTACATGCAAATTAGTCTGTCCCTGGCCCAGTGCATCATGGGAACAGGGCAGACCAAACTACCAAGCCAATTCTTTTACTGGAAAGGAAACAAGCTTCCGGGGACCGGTTTCTGGCATTACAGCCGTCTTGGGCCCGGCTTGCTTGAATCCTGATGGTGCAGTGAGCAAGGGACTCATGTCTGAGCATACTCTTCCACGCTTATGGTGGACAAAACGATTCAGAAAAATGGGTGGTGATGGACAGAGTATCTGAATTAAACAGAACACTCGTACCCAGTCAACAGATCAGGGCTTGATCGATCACCGTTTTTTAGCTCACTGCACCATCCCAGCTCAGAACCTGGCTACATGCAAATTAGTCTGTCCCTGGCCCAGTGCATCATGGGAACAGGGCAGACCAAACTACCAAGCCAATTCTTTTACTGGAAAGGAAACAAGCTTCTGGGGACCGGTTCCTGGCATTACAGCCGTCTTCGGCCCGGCTTGCTTGAATCCTGATGGTGCAGTGAGCAAGGGACTCATGTCTGAGCATACCCTTCCACGCTTATGGTGGACAAAACGATTCAGAAAAGGGGGTGGTGATGGACAGAGTATCTGAATTAAACAGAACACTCGTACCCAGTCAACAGATCAGGGCTTGACCCATCACCGTTTTTTAGCTCACTGCACCATCCCAGCTCAGAACCTGGCTACATGCAAATTAGTCTGTCCCTGGCCCAGTGCATCATGGGAACAGGGCAGACCAAACTACCAAGCCAATTCTTTTACTGGAAAGGAAACAAGCTTCCGGGGACCGGTTTCTGGCATTACAGCCGTCTTCAGCCCGGCTTGCTTGAATCCTGATGGTGCAGTGAGCAAGGGACTCATGTCTGAGCATACCCTTCCACGCTTATGGTGGACAAAACGATTCAGAAAAGGGGGTGGTGATGGACAAAGTATCTGAATTAAACAGAACACTCGTACCCAGTCAACAGATCAGGGCTTGATCCATCACCGTTTTTTAGCTCACTGCACCATCCCAGCTCAGAACCTGGCTACATGCAAATTAGTCTGTCCCTGGCCCAGTGCATCATGGGAACAGGGCAGACCAAACTACCAAGCCAATTCTTTTACTGGAAAGGAAACAAGCTTCCGGGGACCGGTTTCTGGCATTACAGCCGTCTTGGGCCCGGCTTGCTTGAATCCTGATGGTGCAGTGAGCAAGGGACTCATGTCTGAGCATACTCTTCCACGCTTATGGTGGACAAAACGATTCAGAAAAATGGGTGGTGATGGACAGAGTATCTGAATTAAACAGAACACTCGTACCCAGTCAACAGATCAGGGCTTGATCGATCACCGTTTTTTAGCTCACTGCACCATCCCAGCTCAGAACCTGGCTACATGCAAATTAGTCTGTCCCTGGCCCAGTGCATCATGGGAACAGGGCAGACCAAACTACCAAGCCAATTCTTTTACTGGAAAGGAAACAAGCTTCTGGGGACCGGTTCCTGGCATTACAGCCGTCTTCGGCCCGGCTTGCTTGAATCCTGATGGTGCAGTGAGCAAGGGACTCATGTCTGAGCATACCCTTCCACGCTTATGGTGGACAAAACGATTCAGAAAAGGGGGTGGTGATGGACAGAGTATCTGAATTAAACAGAACACTCGTACCCAGTCAACAGATCAGGGCTTGATCCATCACCGTTTTTTAGCTCACTGCACCATCCCAGCTCAGAACCTGGCTACATGCAAATTAGTCTGTCCCTGGCCCAGTGCATCATGGGAACAGGGCAGACCAAACTACCAAGCCAATTCTTTTACTGGAAAGGAAACAAGCTTCCGGGGACCGGTTTCTGGCATTACAGCCGTCTTCGGCCCGGCTTGCTTGAATCCTGATGGTGCAGTGAGCAAGGGACTCATGTCTGAGCATACCCTTCCACGCTTATGGTGGACAAAACGATTCAGAAAAGGGGATTTTCTGAATCGTTTTGTCCACCATAAGCGTGGAAGGGTATACTCAGATGTGAGTCCCTTGCTCACTGCACCATCAGGATTCAAGCAAGCCGGGCCGAAGATGGCTGTAATGCCAGAAACTGGTCCCCGGAAGCTTGTTTCCTTTCCAGTATAAGAATTGGCTTGGTAGTTTGGTCTGCCCTGTTCCCATGATGCACTGGGCCAGGGACAGACTAATTTGCATGTAGCCAGGTTCAGAGCTGGGATGGTGCAGTGAGCTAAAAAACTGTGATGGATCAAGCCCTGATCTGTTGACTGGGTACGAGTGTTCTGTTTAATTCAGATACTCTGTCCGTCACCACCCCCTTTTCTGAAGAGTTCATTGTTACAGCACTACTGTTATATCTCTTTGCCTACGTAATTGTTCCACTTTTGATCTGAAGTGTGTTTTGCAGCTCTTACGATTAATAGTTTTGAGTAAGCTGCTTGGAGCCGGCCTCGCGGTCGTTCCCGAGTCGCCATGTTCTTTTTCTACTATTGGGGTGGGAGGGGAGGGCTGTGGGGAAGGGAGGTGGGTGGAGGGAGGATGAAAGGGGTGAGGGGGGATTGTTTTTGCATAGTGTGTATTGCTTTGCTTTGCTTTGTTTTCTCTAATTTGCATCCTATCTTGCAACCAAATGTGCTTCTTGAAACCAATGCGGCTCTTACCTATACTAACATTATGTCCTGCGTGATACTACACCAACTGTGTCTAGGCCCAAATGCAACCTCTAATACTAATATAGCCCAAAGCAGTAAGTCAGAATGTTACACACACGACAGATGATGGCTCCTACTATAGGCACTCCCATAGGGACGACAACCATAGATAACCTTAAATTACTCTCACTGAATGTGAAGGGTTTGAACCAACCGATTAAACGACAAAAAGTACTTGACTATCTCTGTAGACAACAGGGAGACATAGCCCTGTTACAAGAAACAAAGCTAGAGGCAAAACACTTTCACACCCTACGTAACAAGTTCTTTACTGAAGTGGTGGGCTCCGGAGCTGTGTCTAAGAAAAACGGGGTAGCGATATTATTAGCTAAGAAGGCCAATGTGGAAGTGGTTTCCTCCTCCGTAGACACGAAAGGCAGATGGATCTCGGTGAAATTAGTCAAAGACGACACTGAATTTTACATTACAACGGTATACGCCCCCAACACACATGAACCCTCCTTCTGGTCAGAACTCGCAAAACAGATTGACACTATTCCGGACTCATCGGTTCATATACTTGCAGGTGATTTCAACCTTCCGTTTGACCCTGCCCTAGATAGTGACTCTAAATGCACCTTCCGACCAGGCAAAGCCCATAAGGAATTCATTAAGGTATGTAACAGATTTCACATGATAGACACGTGGCGTATACAAAACCCCGACGGTAGAGACTATTCTTTCTACTCCCCACCTCACGACTCGTTTTCAAGAATTGATTACATATTCATAACTAGGAACGCTGTATCCAGAATAGAGGACACAAACATTGCACCAAGACTCGCCTCTGACCACTCTTGCATTTCACTTACTTTATCAAATGTTAAACTGACAATCCGCCAGTCGATGTGGCGCCTCAACGACGCCATTCTGAACGATGAGAAACATAGAGAAACTATAGAATGTGCCCTCAAAGACTTCTTAACAATTAATAAAAAGGGTGACACCTCTGACTTAATCCGATGGGAAGCCCTAAAGACCAACATAAAGGGACTCATCATAAAAATATCATCTGCAATAAATAAAAATCATAACGCCGCCCTTTTAAAACTAGAAAAAGACATCTCAATACTCCAACACGAATACCTAAACAGTAGAAGTGCAAAATCACTGACTGACTTGACCAACCAAAAATATGCCTATAATAAACTAGTAAGTGAAAAGGCAGGAGTCTGGTTAGACAGAAGGAAACGTTTTAAAATCTGTGAATCTAATAAGGCGGGAAAAGGATTAGCAGCCTACCTTAAATTTAAAATTTTTAAAAACACGATCAATTCCCTACTAGATGACAAAGGCACACCCAATTCGGACCCCAACAAAATTGCCGACTTATTCAAAGACTTCTATGAGAAGTTATACGCCAGGAATGTAAATGTGGAAAAAGAGAGAGTGGAGGATTACCTTTCAAGGTGCGCACTACCAACACTTACCCCCTCAGAACAAGAGTCTTTAAACGAACCGATATCTGAGGCAGAAGTTACAAGTGCGATTAAGTCTCTTAAGAGTGGGAAAGCCCCTGGTCCGGACGGATTTACGGCAAAATTTTATAAATGCTTCGCACAAACACTTACGACACCAATTCTGAACGTGTTCCACGAGATTAGTTTTACGGGAGAGGTAAAGGGAACGATGGCTGAGGCAGTGATTGCCGTGATACCCAAGGAAGGGAAAGACTCTAAACTCCCCAAAAACTACAGGCCCATCTCGTTAATAAACTTGGATTGTAAGCTTTTGGCCTCAATCCTAGCAAGACACATCCAGAGAGTGCTGCCATCCTTAATCCACCCTTCACAAGCCGGCTTTCTGAAAAACAGACTGTCAAGTGACAATACCAGAATACTAGCTCATGTAATCGAAAAGGCTAAGCTCCTCTCCACGCCCACTGCTGCGATAACACTCGACGCAGAAAAGGCCTCTGACAAGGTGGATTGGACATATCTGGAAGCGGTACTACATAAATTCGAGTTGGGTCCTCTCTTTACTAAACTGGTAATGTCGCTGTATGCCTGTCCCACTGCTAGAGTGAGGGCTGGTGGAGCTTTCTCCTCACCTTTCAAACTGGAACAAGGGACTAGACAGGGATGCCCCTTGTCCCCATCCCTATTCCTCCTGGCAATTGAACCCTTCCTGTACCAAATTCCGGAGAATGCTGACATCCCGGGAATTCCATTTACTGACTGCATTATCAAACTCACGGCATACGCTGATGATGTTTTAGTCCTAAGTGAACAGGCTGATAGGGCTATACCTGCCTTGCTCTCCACGATCGAAGAGTTCTCTTGAGTGCCCGGATACTCCCTGAATAAGGACAAAACTGAGGTGAAAATGCTAAACAATATGAGTGATAAAAATATTCTAGGCGACTCTGGGCTTACCTGGCAACCGAAGAGCTTCAAATACCTGGGCCTGGAGTTTGAGAGAGACCTAATTATGACACTAAAAATTAACGAAGATATACTCTTCAAGAGAGTACACAAGCTACTGGAAGGGTGGTCTCCGAAGTTCTTGTCATGGTGGGGTAGAGCGGAGACATTAAAGATGATGGTCACCCCCTTAATTAATTATATGGCAAGCATGCTCCCTATGACCTTTACAGAGGACTTCCTACAAAAAATTGACAAATTATTTAGTAACTTCCTATGGAAGGGGAAGAAACCCAGAATCTCTATGAAAAAACTACAACTCCCAAAACTTAGAGGTGGTCTAGGCTTACCCAACTTCAGAAACTACCAAACCGCTTTCTTGTGTAAACAAGGGGCTTCCTGGTTCACTGAAGGACCTGGCTACACGCCGTTGTGGATCAATATAGAGAAGGCTGTCATAGGCAAAGCCCCTCTCGCAGCGGTACTCACCATGGACCTGTCACACCTCACACACTCTAAGTACATCATGCTCAACACCAAAAGAGCTCTTCTCAGACTAGACCATACACATAAATCTGGCCTACAGATAAAGAAGTCGGCTTCCTCATCCCTATGGCGTAACCCACTCATAAAGATCAATGGCTCGTCCCCTTCTTGGGAACATTGGTCCGACAAAGGAATCAACGTGGTCTCGGATCTTTACGACGGGCACATGCCATTGCCTTTCTCAGCGATCCAGTCTAAACATTACCTTCAACCAATTGACTTCTATGCATTCCTAAAGCTAAAGTCAGCCGTGTCCACGCGCTCGTTCACACTTTCAACACCTTGGTTAAAGTCGACGCTCCCTCACCTACAATCCTCAGGTCATTTTGTATCAAAAGTCTACAAATTGCTCGCGCCGACTCTAAGCAAATCACTAAGACGTAACAAACTTAAATGGGAAGCAGAACCTAACAATACCGGAATAGATATTAACTGGGATAGGATCCATGCTTCAGCCCTCGCACACAAAGTATCACCAATTCTCTCGCAAACTAAATACATGATACTCAACAGGGTGTTCTGGACCCCCCAAAAATTATTTAAACTAAATTAAGGGATACCCCCACTTGTTGGAACTGCTCCCTAGCTGATGGTGACCTGCCACACATGCTATTCCAATGTCCTATGTTGCACAAATACTGGTTCAACGTCTTTGACTATATTGAGCACATATTCGACATCAAACCGAAGAGGGAATTAATTTCCAAAATTCTGGGGGCCATTGATCCAATGCTATTAGGAGACCATGATCGCCAACTCCTTGACCTGCTACTCACCCTAGCGTGCAAAGTTGTCCTCTGCCACTGGAAGGCAGCTTCAGAGGTCTCTTTCACTGCTTGGAAGGAGTGGCTATCTTGCGTCAGAGGAGTAGATAACCCTGCTCTACACTCTTCCCCTTGGCAAGTTACCAACAAGAAACTCTGGACCTCTCTGGATGCATCTTCTTTCTCCTTTGACCCGCCGTAGTATGTCCAATAATCGCTAGGCGCCTAGAACGCCGGCAAGTAGCCACCCGGAGACAAGTCACAGATTGCACACTGCTACTCTATAATAGGCCAGCACATTACCATATACTACCAGTATGATCTTGTAATTTACTTGTTGAGCTCCATTGTGGTTTCACAAGCTATATCTTGGAAATAAGATGCATGAACACGACGGTTGTTTGCACACTGTATATTTTGGAAAAAACAGCTGTTAATCAAGTCCACACTGAGATCACTACGATGCTGTATCCTGTCATTGTATTGCGGAATTGTAATTTTGTTTTCATAACCAATTATAATGCATCTGCTGTAGTATAATGTCATTTAAAGTATCAATACCATCCTCACGCTTGACCGTCTATCCGTCATGAAGGTGTGGTTCTGGATCAAGCTCTGTGTTACTTTACTTTTATTTCTTTGACCTCAGTAATGTAATGACATGACTGTTTGTATTATTGATTCACACTTGCTTTCCTTTTCTTTTCTTTCTTGTCTAATAAAAACGATTTGAACACAAAAAAAGGAAACAAGGACTTATTTGAAGTGAAAATAAAAGATCCACAAGCATAATAATATGTTTGCTTAATCCTGCATAGGCCATGTCATCCTGTTATCTGCTGGGGCACTACTAAGTCATCAGCGGGTACTTTGGTGTCTTACACATATACTGATGATCGAGAGATCTGCATTGCAAATTGCCTGAACATTGGCAGGATGTTTCTGAAAGGAATATTGATGCACTTCCTCTCGGTCAGGGAGCGATGCAAATGTAAGTACATTTTATCTAAGGTACCTAACAAAATATGCATATGTCTTCAAGTCTAGAACTTATACTTGGTGAGGTCATCTGTAGCAACTCTGTTGAAATTTGGTGTTTTTTATTTATGACTATGTCTGAGCATAACATCTTTGTAAAACACAAGGGCAGCCCAATGTGTGGCTGTAGACTTCTGTTTGTATTGATAATGTATCTGGAGGAGCGGTTATAGCCAGATGTAACACTGACTTTATATCCTCACAGTGGGTGGATTTATTACATACACTGCATTGTAAAAGTCACAATTTAATTTTCATTATGTCTCAACATTCTTTTTTATTGTGTACTTCATAATGTTTTGTCTTCTCTGCATGGTTTCCACAAAAGCAAATGTTTTTACACAGTATGGGCATATGTTTTTCCCTTGCTAGGCTTTTCTGTGATAAAAATGTTGTGATTGTACAAAAAATAAATCCTGGGAAGGTAGCAACACAGGTTTTGAGGAAATGTATATTGTGTGCATTCAGTAAAATTATGTTAAATGCATGTCAAATGTTTGTACTTTATTGTGCAATGTTTTCATTGCACACCAATGCATCATTTAATTTATTTTATGTGAATAAGTTCACAATGCACAATATTGTTTTCATTTACTCATTAATTTCTAAAAATGCCACCAATTTAAGCTTCAGATTCTCCTAAAAGGAGTTAACTTGTATTTCGTTGTGAGTTTAAAGATGAGCCAACAATTGCTTTGAGTTCTTTTTCACGCAAGAGTCCAGGAGTGGACTGGAAATTTGAAGACAGAAAGAGGATAAGGTGAATAATTCAGATGCACACAAGTACATCACTTATTGCATCTCATGAGTGTGGCTTGTTGGGTGTTGTCCTCAACCAGGCCTGATGAACTACCCCTCCTAAGGTCTACTGAAGCAGCCAGAGTGCCAACAGGGAAGGTGGTGACAGGTGGCTCTGTGTGCAGCAGTGTCCAGCTTTTCCTAGAGCTGCCAACTGGAGATGTTTCTGGGACCTAGCTGGTGTCAAATGGTCCTCGACTACAGAAGGTAGCAGCTATATTAGATGCTGCTGCAGACAGTGCTCTGAAACCATCCTTCACTACTCCAGAATGTAAAGCATGGACACTCAGGAGATGCTCTAGGAGATTACTTAGGTCTCTTTGAATCTCATTCTGGGCCCTCATTAGACTATACTGCACCCTTAGACAATCGGTAATCTTGTCCTGCTGTTCCTTCTGCTGAATGGCTACCCCCATCAAGTTTGTCAAAAATTGATGAACAGAATGCAGACAGGGCCGGACTGGCTACCGGCATTTTGACATTCTGCAGAGCTGGGGGCTGATTTAGTTGATGGGGACCTGCGTGTGCAAAACGAAATTCGTTTTGCATTGTTGATTTCGAAGCACACGCAGGTCTCCATCTACGAAATTAGCCCCCACCGCAGTGACATCAGCCTCCAGCTCTGCAGAATGCCAAAATGCCTGGTAGCCAGTCCGGCCCTGAATGCAGGAAAATCTCATACATTCACTCCAGTACAGAGATCTGGGCCTAAATCCTTCGCTTTTTTTGTTCACCATGCCAATCCAGTTTGAACCCAGTCATATGCAAATAAGTCTTGACCCTGTGCTCAATGGGAACAGTCCAGCCCGAACTGCCAGGCCAGGTCCTCCCTGGACTGGAATCAAGCATCCTAGGACCGGTTTCGGGGTTTCACCCCATCATCAGCCAGGATAACTTGACTCCAGTGGCACGGAGAGCACCGGACCCACGTCTGGCATACCCGTCCCATCAGGGTGACAAATGCAAAAACAACAATTGATGGACAGTGTTGGACTTGACCATTTTTGCAGGGTCATCCCTGAAATGTTTGCCTTCCTCCTGGTATTTTGTCTGACATGGTGTTGGTGGTTTTAGGACTCTGGGCATTTTAACACTGCTGTCCAGTGTAAAGTGCATGAGCTCTCTATGGTAAAACATGGTAAGATTGGTTTACACCTGTTTGGCTAATTTCATTTACCTATCAGTCCCCAGTCATGTGGTATCTCATATACCTGGGGCCAGTAAATTAAATGCTACTGGTGGGCTTGCAATGGGGATTGCGCCACCCACCAAAGTAGCCTTTCAAACCTGTCTCAGGCCTCTGCCATTGCAGGGCCTGCACGCGCAGTTTACTGCCACTGTGACTCCCTTTTTACTACATATCAGTTACCCCTAAGGTAGGCCCTAGCTAGCTCTATGGGCAGGGTGCAATGTAGATAAAAGGTAGGACATGTGCCTTAACTGTGTAGAATGCCCTGGTAGTGACAAACAACCATTTTGGTTTCTCACTACTGTGAGGCTGCCCTCTCATAGGAATGCATTGGGGAGTCCCTGATACATGTTTCAGTGGTAATGCCTGATCTGAGAGGAGTAGAGTGTTCAAGTTTGATATGTTTGGAATAGTGGGAATACATGGTGCCCAATGGCGTTCTCAGATTTATTATCACTATTTTAGAAATGCCACGTTAAGAAGTGGCAATTTCTGTGTGCTATATGTCTTTGTGCCTGCCTGATGTGCATTGCATGTCTGGCTCTGGAGTGACAGAGGCTGGGTAAGTCAGCACTGGGCTGAATAGGTCAATCTGCATTTGGAGTGGTGGGAGGAGTAGCACCTGGGACTGAATGGGACTGTGCCTGCCTTCCACAATGCTGGCTACCCCCGCCCCCTCCACCCTGTGGTGTGTCTGGGGCCAGGGCCTACACTGACAAAGGAGGTGGCGGTGCACCTTTAGAAAGGTGTGAGTGCCCCCAAACTGGTTTGGACCAGGCGCAGAGCCCGGTGGCAGGGGGAAAACAAAGACACCAAGGGGTAGAAGTATTAGGGCTGTGACCCCATGAAAAGGTGCTGCTTGGTGCTGACTGGGGAACCTGCGGCTGGCAGGCTGCTGGAAGGAGAAACCGCAGCTGGAAACTACCTGCTGCCTGCGAAGCACTCTGTCCTTATGGCTGAGAGTGCATGAGGAGCACCAAGTGCCTTTAAAAAGGAGAAACAGCGGTGTGCCAGATGGCGCCCACCTGACAAGCATGTGGGCAAATCTCAGGTTATTATTTTCTTTTTAGCGCCTGGTTGGCAGAGGAGAGCCCAACACCGAAAGAGACTTTACTCCGTATTTTGTACCAGCTAACAAGAAGTCAGTCATTTGGCCTGGTGCCCCAGGAAGCCTGAACGGTGAAGGCACCGTAAGACGGGCAAGGCCCACACCTGGTTGGAGGCGGGGCTACCTTGACTTCGAGGAGAGCCCTGCGTGCTGAGTAGAAGATCGGAGCCTCGCGGGCTCCCTGTGCCTGCATCCTCCTTGATTCTCCCGCCCCCCTCACAAGAGAAGCCCCGCTAATTGGGGCCTAGAGGGGAACACTGTTGGTGCCTCCCAGATGCCGGAAGCCAGGTAGGACAGGCTGCCTGAAGACCGGCAGGTTGCCTGGTTGTGGGCGGGGCACAGCCGAAGTTTAGAGCCGGTGCCTCGCGGGTGTCAGAGGCCGAGGTTGCATCAGAGGGACTGGAGCCTCGCAGGCTCCATTCCACAACTTCCTGCCTCCCCCACTGGGTAGCGGAAAAGGCGGGCCACAGGTGTCTGGAGATCACAGGGTACGGTGAGGAGACCGGAAGAGTCTTGAGAGGCCCCAGTGAGTAGGGTCTGTGGGGAAGCTGTGTGACACGCTTCACCTTATCGCTGTTGCGCCGCATGGTCGCTGGTAACTGCATGCTCATCTCTAGCATCGGGGCCATCCATCATTGGAGGTGACCGGGTGAGTTGCACCCCGCTGCCCCCTGTTCATTATACACGTTATTCTTGCTGCATTGGCAGCCAGGAGGGGCCAGGTTGGAGGCCCTTGTGAGGGGATACACCGAGCTTGGGAACACTGCACCATGGGAGCACCTTTAATGTCTGATGAGGACAGGTTTCCTGGGCTGATGTGATCACAGGGGCCTGATATCTTATGGGGTCATATTTTCTTTGCCTGGTATGATTACTGGAGCCTGGGACCTTATGGGTACATTATTGCGAGTATTTCCTGGGGTGCACTGTGACTAATTTTGTGTATGAGCAAATGTGCTATGCTCAATATCATCATTGGGGTTATGCCTAATGTGTTGGGCCCAAGTACAAGACTACCAATGAGTAGTGGTTACCGCCAAGTTTAATGTTGATGGCTGGGAGTAAGGTGCCCTACTAGGCCCCCTTATATTGTTTATGCCTAAGGGGGGCCTAATGGGCACAAAGTGCTAAGGTGATGTATGCACCGTGGTAATGTTACTGTGGAGTACTGTTGATCTAATGGTATTAATGCATAATATGGTTCATGCTTAATGTAATGTGATTAATGCAACATATGATAAAGGCCTGTACCGGTGGTTACTGGGTGTTTTATTACTTACCTGTTCTAATGGTTCTGGCAGTGGCTCGATTGGCCCTGTCCTGTATATAATCCCTTGGACAGTACTACCTAGTGCCAGTTGGCATAATGTATAATTGTGATTGTGATCTAATGTGTTTATGAGTAATACAAAGGCTAGTTTTTATATAACCTTATGTGGAGTTTCTTTTGTGGTGTGCCTAGTGTGTTGCTGCTGTGTGTGTGTGTGTGTGGGGCGCAAACGCTTTACACATTGCCTCTGGGATAAGCCTGACTGCTCTGCCAAGCTACCAAGGGGGTGAGCAGGGGTGATCTTTGGTGTGTAACTCCCTTGACCTGACTAGAGTGGTGGTTTCTGCCTGGCTTAGATGCTTGCCCTAGCCAACCAGAAATCCCATTTCTAACAGACAGAACGCAGAACAATGTCATCTATTCACCCCAGTACAGAGATTGGGACCTAAATCCATCGTTTTTATGCTCCCGATGCCATTCCTGTTTGAACCCAGCCATATGCAAATCAGTCTTGACCCTGTGCTCAACGGGAACAGTCCAGCCCGAACTGCCAGGACATGTCCTCCCTAGACTGGAAACAAGCATCCTAGGACTGGTTTCAGGACTTTACGCCTCATCTGCCAGGATAGCTTGACTCCAGTGGCATGGAGAGCAATCGACCAACGTTTGGGCATACCCGTCCCACTCGCGGTGACAAATGCAAAAACAAGAATTTATGGTCAAAATGCAGAACAATGTCATACATTCACCCCAGTTCAGAGATCTGGGCCTAAATCCATAGTATTTTTGCTCACCGTGCCATTCCAGTTTGAACCAAGCCATATGCAAATCAGTCTTGACCCTGTGCCCAGTGGGAACAGTCCAGCCTGAAATGCCAGGCCTGGTCCTCCCTGGACTGGAAACAAGCCTCCTAGGACCGGTTTTTGGGTTTCCGGGCCATGTCTAAACTAGGGTGGCATGGTGAGCATAAGAATGATGGATTTCGTGATTGGGGGTGAATGTTTTGATTTGCTCTGCATTCCGTTTATCATTTGTGTGTCTTTTGCCCCATCAGGTTTGTGGCCATGGTGGTGACTATTGTGGCTTGACCCGAGCCCCACCAGCAGCTGCCTCTGCCCTTTCAAAAACACCCATTGAGTTTACTGGGTGCTATAAGTGTAGTCTGTCCTGTTTGCAGAGCTGATGCTGTGGCTGTATTTGTCATGGGGGTGGCCATAGTTGATGAGGTACAGAGCCAGATGGGGCTTGTATAGGGGCACTTGTCTACGTAATGGGTACAAGATTCTGCGTGATATAGTTGGTGTAGTGCTCTGAGGGCAAGATGTAGGGCACTGGCCACACAAACATGATGGGCCAGACTGTTCTTCACAATGTTTCTCAGTGGTAGAAAGTGGCCCCCACTGAAGGCTTCTCATTTTCTTTCATCAGGCAAAGTGGCCAACGCAGTTGACGCTGATGACTTGGATCTGGCTGCTTGATCATCAAAACTAGAAAAATTGAATTATTTAGGCAATGATACTGCATATTTTTTTAAAGAAATATATTAACTCAAACATGTTTGGGACATGACTTAGAGTTAGGTAGACTGGTTAGTCCTTTCACAAATGGGACGTATATCCTGTCCGCCTTATTACAAGTGCAATATATACAAAGGAGCTTGAAATAAGACAGACGGGATATTTCCCAGATTTGTGATGGAGTAGTCTGTGCTCCAAACTCTGAATCAGTCCCTGGACCATAATTAATGTTTATTAAGTCAAACTACTCTTATATACAGTATAGTTTTGTACCACTACTGTCCACATTATGAGCCTTACAGATTTTATTTTGCGCATCAGTCTGCAAATTTTTTTTAAAAGGTTAATAGTGAGTGAAGTAACCTTAATTGTGGTTTCAAAGTTCAGGGCTGTGATAGTGTGTGTGAGCTCTGAAACCTTTGACTTTCCTGTCCCACAGTCTACCGTACTATATCCTAGCGACAGTCTGAAGTTGAGTCCCTAAAACAGTTGTATATCAGTATGATAAAATTGGAACTATCTTGGACTTTTTACAGAATGTATTGAGTTTACACACCACAATATGATTCCAACATTGATGGTGTAGTCAATTTAAAAGATAAACATTCCAGATGAGCCATTTGGAATTGAATGACAAATAAGATTGCTATATTATTATTATATTTGAAAATATTATTTTAAAATAATATCTGATAGGCACAATGTAAGTGAGATTCAAAGCCATCTGTATTAGCTGATTCCCTGTCACTCCACCACGTCCTCTTTTGCAAATCTGGTTCTAGTTGTTAGATGCACAGTGGAGGTGCAGTACAGCCCATATATTATTACATACTGTTTATACTTGTATTTGCCCCAAATGAAGTAAGAATTCAATGTTACAGCCGAAACACTCTGGTCAACAAACGCAGACCACTTTGCAGTGCTTTTGAGAGACATATAAATACAACATTCTAGTTCAACTTCTATGTAGATGAAGCCATTTATGAGTTTATAAAAAAAAACATTTTTATTAACATTTTTCCTTTTAACACAAATACAATTTACACTTTCAAGCTGTTGATTAAATATCATCTTTACCTAGTCATACACAGTCACAGGCACATATAACATTGATGCATTATCTAGTGGTGCGTAATTCTCAAATTCCCAGTGTCTCAGTTCCATCTCTATTCCTTTCTGCACTGCCCTTTTGGGTTAATTGGATCGTGGTTTGCAAACCCTCCTCTGAGAGTCCATAGTATTATAGCCATGGGTTCCAGATTTTCTTAAACTTCTTTGGACAACCTCGAGTAATGTATGTGTTTTTTTCCCTGACATGTACCTATCCATTCCCTTTTTCCACTCCCTCAATGTGGACCTCTGTGCCGTCCCCCATTAACCTGCCGAATCTCGCTTGACAACCACTAAACCCCGGTTGACCAGTATTAATTCTTTTCTGGGGAGATCAACATCTGGGGATATACCTAATAGCACGAATTTGGGGTCCATGGATATCTTGTCCCCTAATACTTCCTCTAGCTCCTTCAGTACGGTTCCCCAGTATCTCTGTATTTCTCGGCATTCCCAGATCGTATGAATGTACGTGCCAGTCTTGTGAATACATCTGAGGCAGTTAGGCATTTCAGTCATTCCCATTTTATGTAGGCGATGTCTGTCGTAGTATATCCTCTGTAGGACCTTAAACTGGATGAGGCAGAGTTGCGACTTATTAGCTACTTCTCATGGGTGCATCAATACAGTTTTCTAATCAAGGTTGTCTATGACTCCCAGTTCCAGTTCCCATTTCGCCCTTACTTTTATGAGAGTGTCTGGCTTACTATTTATGATAGTTCGGTATGTCCAGTAGACCGATTCTTTTGCTATTTTACCCCATAAGGAGTCTTCCCTCCAATGGGGCACATTCTGGGAGATTTTCCATGTCAATTCTCTGCGCCTTCCATGCGTGAGCTAACTGTATTTATTTGTAGTGCTGCTTCGGATGCAGACTTTATGAAGATGTGAAAAGGTGGCCAGCTCCTTACGGTCTAATATGCCTTTGATTTTAGAAATATCCAACAGATCCCATTTCTTAAACCCTTTTAATTTTTCAAATTCTCGAAGTCTCCCCCTTCCCAGAGTGGAGTCTCTCTAGTTGCTTTGTTGGTCCATTTAATCTGTTTTCTGCTTTTTTACAGGCAGTTATCCAGTATTAGGGTATCTTTCATAGAGTCACATGCCTGAATCATTCCCCGTTGTCGGGATGGGAGTCCCCGGTACATAAATAAAGTAATATCTCATAGACATATATACATAGTAATGGGCCAGAGGCCTCTCATTAGTAACATATCCATGTCCTTTTGTGAAAAGGACCAAACTTTGGCGAAGAGCTATCAACACCCTCTGGAACCTTCCTGGAAGGAGCTCTAGTCCCTCAGATTTTCTACCGCACGTCATGCTAAGGAGTCTCCACTGAGCTCTGCTCAGCTTTCCTTAGTTTCTGGATTTCCAGTACTTTTTTCTTCAAAATCTCTTCATCTGTGTGGAGTTTTCAGGTTACCCATGGCTGATACTCCTAAAAAAGGACTTTTTAGGTAAAAGAGACTTCATGTGGTTGACCAGCACAAGGACTGTCTCTATTGCCTCTACCCGGATCATTCTTCAAAGGACTGTAAAGTATGTTGTACCTTTCCTACGAAGACCCTCAAAGACAGGGAGGGACCCCTCTTAATTTTGCTGCAAAGGCTAAAAGATAAAGACCAAGCAGTATCTTCTGAAGAGAGTGAATGTTCCTTCAGGACTTCACATTCCTCTCAAAAGAGACATAGGATGGCCTCTCCATGTTCTTCATCGCGGACACCTCAAATGAAGACGCAGAAAAAGTCTTCAGAGGCACATTCCAAGGTTTTACCGGCAAAGGTTTCTCCTCAGGAGACTGTTCCAACCTTCAAGCAACCGGTTTCCACCTCGTCGACTTTACCTGTAACCTCGTAGATGACGACCTTATCTACTTCTGTGGCATCTTCTGCATTATCCACGTCGACGTCGACCACTTCATCGTCGGTGGCTGGTAGGTCTATCTCGTCGACGATTAAAACAAAGAAATCGTTGTCGACGTCAAAACCGTCAAAATCCATACGATCGCTGTCGACGAGCACGCCCACGTCGACGAAGACTACCTCGTCTGCAGTGTCTTCGTCGTCGTCGACGGAGCCTTCGTCGATGAGCCTTCGTCGATGACTACGAAGACACTGCCGACGTCAAAATCGTCGGCGCGACCATCTTGGATGACCGCATCGACGACGATACCACCGTCGACCACGGCATTGTCGACGATACCACCTTTGACACCCGTCGACGTCCCACCATTGACAACCACTCCGACGACAGCTGAACCTACCTTGCAAATTGCGTATGTACACCTTAAAATTATGAAACGCACGCTGACACCAGCCTTGACTTCTCCAAGTAGAGTCCAGCCTTTACCACCTGCCCACCTCCTGGAGGAGGAAGACTCTGATGACGTCAGTATGTTCAGGACTGCTACCAGCCCATCTGAACTTCATGTCAAATATCACGAAAGCTCGGACTATGATGAACATGAGCAGGAGGACCAGGTGGATTACCTTGAGGAGTACAATCCCCCTCAACGTCCTATGGTTTGCCTGCCAGCGACTCTGGTTTCTGACCTCCAATTCCTAATTTCTGATTACAAACAAAGGTTTCCATCTTCGGTTACTCCTCCACCTCCTCCAGTGGTCTCTCCACCACCTAGACCTCGACATTCACCTCTGGTAATACAGCCTGGCCCTTCCACTTCACAACCTCCACCTTCCTCGGATGATGATGAGGAACAACATGAAGAACGAGAACTTCAAGATTCTCAATCAACACACGATGAATGGGACGATTATGTAATTCCCTGTCCGGCATCCCCTGTGCCTAGTCAGGCTGATTCACCCCCTGAAGATATCGGGAGCTTCCACAATATCCTTGAGAGAGTGGCTCAGCGTTTCCAAATACCTATGCCTTCTCACCAACAAGACTGCTTCCTTTATGACTTTAAGGAACCGTTCAAGAAGTCCATCAGGTCTATACCTATCATCAACTACATTTGGGACCAGGGTTTTAAGATTATGCAAAAACCTTCTTCTTTACCCCCGGTGCTGCCTAGGCTGGACAAGAAATATAGGGCTCCGGACACCTCTCCAGCTTCCATGACCGGCCACCCCAAACCTGACTCTGTTATCACACAGGCCGCGCAGCGGAAATCTAAAAATCCTTCTGCAACGCTAATTGCCCCTCCAGATAAAGACGGGTGATGGCTAGATAATATTGGGAAATGTTTCTCATCTATGTCCGCGTTAACCGTGCGCGCTTCCAACTCTTTGGCACTGTTAGGACGTTATAACCGACAAATGTGGGCAGACATTGCCCCATATCTTGGATCCTTGCCGGAGGAGGCAAAAGAAGGGGCAAAAAAGATCCTACTAGAAGACGAACGCTCGGCCTCTGAGATCATCGATTGTGCGATGGATATTGCATCCACTTGCAGAAGCTCAGTATTTAACTGTGAAAATAAAAAGGTCAATGACAACACTGAAATAAACAATTCGCTCTCCGCACATTTGTTTGCAAGATTTATTGGGAACCCAATCAGAATGCAATCGCAATGCAATATACGTGCAGCACGGAGACCTCAGCAAAGCTTACTGAGTGCCCAATTGGCATGACAGTGCAGAGACATTTTATAGGCAGAGAACTCTACCGGATGGGAATCATAGCATACGTAACCTAGATTAGAATATGTCCTGCTGGACCAATCAATGAAGGGCGATTGTGGCATGATACCCTTTTAAGGCTCGAAGTATATCTATACCCTAGTGTTGCTGCCCACGTGTCATCTACAAGAGCAGATTTGGGTTTTCCCCTAAAGGTGAAATCTGTGTCTCTATTATACGTGGACGTGGCACGTATGTACGTGACCGGCCAGGCCTGCAGGTCATGGCGACATGATTTACTGAAAATGTGGGGTTTTGCAATAGCTAGCTGAAAGCTGGAAGCTGGCATGTTTATTCTCGGAAAAGCCTTGCGTTGCTTGCACGTTGCAGCTGACTGAGACTGACTGACACACAAAATGGAGAGTGCGACCATTTTATGGATTTCTGCTGGTGTCTTTCTTTAGTAGCTCAAAGAAGACTATAGGCCTGAAAACATATGTATTTGGTATCATAGAAATGTCCGCTTCGTCATCCCCAAATCTGATACTAAATCATATGTTAATCAGAAGTCATCCATCCGTATCATCTCCTGTTCCTCATCCTCATCCTCATCCTTATGGGTGTGGTGTAGTGAATCACCTTTCCTGAATATGCAGTTGGCACAGGAGCTGGAAATTGCTGCACAACAAGATGGGCATATTTTTATCAGAAGGCACAGTGTCAAAAAGGTTGCTACCACTATTATAATTGCCTCAAGTATCCAAGAGCCCCAGTCTGTGAACCAGTTCATCACATCTTCCCATAGGCCACCTGTGTGTATTCCCTGGGCCTCATCTCTAATGTCTTTAATCTTTTTTATAGCTTTGATTATATTCCCACTGTTATCCGGAATAAATACACAGCATTGGCTCTGAGCCAGGGAAGATGCTGGGGAAGATGCCTCATGGAGGACGGAACAGACTCCTCCATCCTTGGCCAGAATGATATCGAGAGCAATCCTGTTTTGTATTACGACAGCCCTCATGGAGGTGAGCTCTTCTGTTATATTTCCTAAGGCATCAGTGGTAGTGACCGCTAGATCCTCAATCATCCTGGATAACTGGTGAATCCTTTCTGAGGTATAAATATTGCCTAGTACTGGGATCATTGCCCCAACACCTGTTAACATGTGGTCTACCCATGCGGCTGTTCTCTTGGCCCTAACTAGTGTCAACTCTGTCTTTTCTGCTGGCACTAATTTTGTGAAGTGGGTCATCTGTGGGATGATGGATGCCAGGTAGCAACTTCCATATCATCCTGGGGACAGGTAGAAGTATGCCCATGGACCACAGACAAAGAAAAGGCCCTTGTAACCTACCAGACCTGGTGATGGCTCGTCACGACTCCTAACTCAAATTAGTCTGGTTGTGTGGTTACAGCTGCTCATTCCCTTGTAAATCTGGGGAACTTCCTTGGTGGGTAGTATGCCTTTTATCTTGTTTATCCTGTCCTCACAGTCAAATAAACCCTGCTCTCCTCGAGCAACTTCCTCGAAGATGCATCCAAACGAAATGCACTCCTTCCAGTTGTCTTTGGACAGCAGTTCCGAAAAAGTGCATGTTCTGGTAGCTCCTTTCGGAAAAACCGGTACTCTTTTGGGTGTTACTACTTCATCCTTGAGGATGCAGGAGGGGGCTAAAACTTCCCCTACCCTGAACCTTGGTATTTTCAAGTGGCCTGTTTCTATGTCATTCCAGCCTGCTCGGCCTTTCCATTCTTCATTTCTAGAAGCACTGTGTTCAGTGGACTGCATGACTCTGTACAAACCTTTCCCTTCCCTATGCTATGCAATCTTCTTGTTAATAGACCCTAAGTTTATTCTTGGTCCACTCGGGCTTGTGAATAGGCCCTAATTTTGTTCTTCTTCCTCTTGGCGCTATGCTAACTGACCCTTAGAGTCAAGCATTTAACCACTGTTCTTCTCTTGTTTTTAATGTCTCGAATAGGTCTAGGACCAGTGACCTCTGTTGCAAAAACGGCACAATGGATAATGTTCAAGGTTTTGAATAATGCTAGAACCAGTACCTTCTATCGCAAAAATGGCACCATTGAGAATGTCAAAACGTAGGTCTGTTAATTCTTGCTCAGGGACTTGCCCTGGGCCAGTTGGAAAGGCAACCTCATTAAAAATTAATCTTATTAGCTCACTGAGCAATAGTGGCCTCGGGACAAGTAATGTTAGAGTTGCAGTTATGTCTCTTCCTGGGCACAAAATGGTTAATTGTATCCTGGACCGTTGTCCGCAGGCTTGTATTGACACAGATCGAGGTCTGTCTGACCGGAGCATTTGCATTTAGCCAGCAGTCTGTTAATCATTAGTCCATTTCTTCAGCTTTCTGTTTGCTGGAGGAGCGAAAGTTATATCCTTGGCCAGGCTCTGCTGCTGGTATCTGAATCGGTGGGGTCCTTTCTCCATCCCCGGGCGTCACTTTTTTCGTGTGGGACGCGTGGATCCACGAAGTTAGACCGTCACACATGACTGCTGTAGCCGTTGTCAGAATGACCTGCCTTGGCCCCCTCCATCTGGGCTGCAAACAATTCCTCCGTGTGTGGGCTTTGACCCAAATGCAGTCCCCGGGCTGCAGATCGTGGGCTGGTGGCGTTGCGGCCTCTGGAAGGGACTTCAGCACCTGACAATGGAGGTAACGTAAAATATTGGTTAACTTACACTAACACAATAATAAGTCATCCGTTACTGACAGTGGAGCTGTGGACATATGCCCTGGTATTTGCATTGGTCTGCCAAATATTATGTCATGTGGGCTTAACTTTGTTACTCTGTCTGGTGTACATCTCATTGCTAGAAGCGCTAAAGGTAGCGCATCTACCCATGAGAGGTCTGTTGACGCACAAATTTTAGCTATCTTATTTTTCAAAACTCCATTTTTCCTTTCAACAGTGCCTGCTGCTGGGGGATGGTAAGCACAATGCAACTTTTGTTTTATGGCTAATCCCTTGCATAGTCCCTTTATAACATTGGAAATGAATGCAGGCCCATTGTCGGATGCCAGGAGGGAGGGTACCCCAAACCTTGGCAGTAGATCCTTAAGTAGACACTTGGCCACGCTCTGTGCATCACAATGTTTGGTGGGGTAGGCCTCTGTCCATTTGCTAAACATACAGACAATGAGCAAAACATATTTATATGACTGGGTGGGGGGCATGTCTATAAAATCAAGATGAAGGCTTTCAAATGGCCCATGGGGAGGTGGGAAGTGGCCAGGAGCAGTTGGGGTACCTTTTCCAGTGTAATACTGGACACAGACAGAACACTGCTTGCACAACCTTTCTGCTGTCTGGCGGAATTTTGAGTTATACTAACACTGGGAAAACAATCTGATCATGCCATCCCGTCCTACATGTGAGGGCCCATGGAACAATCTGCTCATTGAAAGGAGCATGGTGGAAGGCAAGCATATCTTGCCATTAGGCCCTACCCAAAGTCCCTCCTTTGTTTGGGTGCACCCCTGTTGCTCCCACTCCTCCTTTTCATTGTCAGCTGTATTCCTCTGAATATGTATTGGGTCAAAATGTAGTGAACCACTATCCTCTTTTGTGCCTGTCCTGTCGTCTACTAATTGTACCATAGTTCGCTGGCAGCCTGTAAGTGCTATTCTCTTCGCCTCTTGGTCAATGAAAGCATTGCCTCTGGAAATGGGGTCTTTTGATGAGGTGTGGCAGCACATTTTATAATAGCCACTTTGAAAGGTAGTAGCAGAGCTTGGTGGAGGTCATAAATCAATTGTGCATGCTGTATCTGCTGGCCTGCTGATGTAAGGAACCCCCTCATTGCCCATAGCTGGCCAAAGTCGTGGACCACCCCAAAGGCATACTGGCTGTCCGTGTATATATTCACTTTCTTTCCTGCAACCCACGCACATGCCCGTGTAAGTGCCACAAGTTCGGCTGCTTGTGCACTCTTTGTTGCTGTCAGCCTTCCCCCTTCCAATAATCTAGTGGCTGTGCCCACCACATAAGATGCTTGTAATACTCCTGTGTCATCCCTTAAGCATGACCCATCTACAAATAAATCTCCCTGAGCATCTGGGAGTGGTGTATCTTTAAGGTCTGGACGTATCTTAGTATGCCTATCTATGGCCAAGGCACAATCATGAAAGGAATCATCTGAATCAAAATCCTCCAGCTCATGTTCAGTTGGTAACAAGCATGCAGGGTTCAAAGTTGTACATCTCTTGATGATAATGTGCGGTATCAAGAGTACCAACTCATACCTGGTGAGGCGTGCATTGGTGAGGTGCTGTGTCTTAGTGGATGCGAGGAGTGTGTCCACGGCATGTGGCACATGTAGGACTAATGTGTGTCCTAATACTAAGTTGTCTGACTGTTCCACGGCAAGTGCTGCAGCTGCCACCGCTTTCAGACACGGTGGGAGCTCTGCAGCCACTGGGTCTAGCGTGGCAGAGTAATATGCCACGGGGCGGTAGAAAGCTCCATGTTTCTGAGCCAAGACCCCCATTGAACACCCACCCTTCTCGTGGCAAAACAAATGAAAATCTTTGCTATAATCTGGTATGCCTAGCGCTGGTGCTTCCTTCAATCCTCTTTTCAGCTCATTGAAGGCTGTCTCGAATTCTTGTGACCAGGGTACAGTGTATGGTATGCCTTGATTGTCAGTGCCTGTAGGGGTTTCACAATGAGAGAGAAATTCGGTATCCAGTGATGACAATATCCTGCAACCCCTAGGAACGCCCTAACTTCCTTCTGAGTGCGGGGTCTGGGAAAATGTGTTATTGTTGAGATTCTGTCTGGCAACAGTTTTCTTGTTCCTTCTGCCAACTCATGGCCTAAGTATTTCACAGAGGTGAGGCAAAACTGTAACTTCATTGGGGAGACTTTGTATCCCTTTAGTGCTAAGTGGCATAGGACAGCGATGGTGTCCTTTACACAAGCCTCCTTTGAAGGCGAGGCCAATAGCAAATCGTCAATATACTGGATAAGTGAAGACCCCTCCTTCAGTACCAGGGAGTCTAAATCTGTTTTTAGGGCATGTGTGAAAATGGATGGTGACTCTGTATAGCCCTGCACCAGCCTTGTCCAACAAAACCTCTTCTGTCTAAAACTAAAGGAGAAGAAATGTTGACTGTCAGGGTGCAAGGGGATGGTAAAGAAGGCGGAGCTAAGATCCATCACTGTGAAGGTGGTAGCTGACACTGGTATATTAGATAATATTGTTGCTGGGTTTGGGACCACCGGGAAAGATGGCAACACTATTTTGTTCAATTCTCTCAGGTCTTGAGTGAATCTGTAGTTCGGGCCCTTGGAGGCTTTCTTCACTGGGAGAATTGGGGTGTTACATTGACTGTATTGAATCTCTCTTAAAATTCCTTGCTTCAGGAGGTCTTGTATCACTGGTGCGATACCTTCCTCCCCATCTTTGGAGATCTTGTATTGTGGCACTCTTGGGAGAATTCCCCCTGGCTTCAGTTTTATCTGTACCCGTGGGTAGTTCAATACCCGCCCTACGTCATTGGCACTTGTTGCCCAGACCTCAGGCGGCACACAATGGCGTAGTTCTGGTGGTATTTTGGTGTCTGTGCATTTCATGAAGGCCTGCACCATCAGGCCATTTGCCTTGCTCTCCAGAAGGACTCCTGCGGGTGAGCAGTGTATGGTGCATTGCAATTTGCATAACAAATCTCTCCCCAGCAAATTCACGGGGCAAAACCTGCTACAAAATAAACTGGTGGTGCACTGTTATTGTGCCTACTACAAACTGTAGTGGCTCAGTAAGGTATTCTGTAATAGGTTGGCCAGTCATGCCTACTGCGGTTATCGTAGTCCTAGAAAGTGGAGCTTCAGGCATTGTTAGTGCCTTCAGCATTGATCGTTGAGCCCCTGTGTCAATTTGAAATGGAACAACCCTGCCCAATATCTCTCCCTCTACATATGGTCCGGATTGATCTCATGCTATTGCTGGTGCTATCGCGCAGTTTCCCACTTTCAGGCATGCCTAGAATGATGCTGGGGGTGGGGGTGGGGGCCAGTCAGTCATTACTGGAGTCCATCCTCCCCCCCCTGCCCATTGCTGCTGGGACTCATTTTCCTGTTGCGGGTTGTCTCGGTACCCTGTCTGCCGAGTGTAGTTGGCGTGCTGATGTCTGCCTTCTTGCCCGCTGTTCTGTTTGTACCTACTGTCCTCATTTCTTTTCTTTAATATTGGACAATCTGCTTTCCAATGATTGGGGTCCTTACAATAGAAGCATGCTGTTCCTTGTGGTGGCAAGGAGGTTGATCTGCGGGGTAAGGAAGGTGTCCTACCGGCCTGCTGTCTTCCTATGCCTCACGCCCCCCCTCTGCTCCTTTCCCTACCCCTGTTATTGCTGTAAAACCGTTCTTGTGCTACCATTAACCTCACTTTTTCTTTCTTTAATTTTTCTGTCTCCATCGCCTGTGCACTAGACTGGAAATCTGAGTAGTACTTGGCCGCCGAAAGCACCTTCTTTATCGGCTCTTGTTGCCAGCAGACAAAAGAAGTCTGCAAGTGTGTTCTGATGGGTGGTGTGAGGCCTTGTACAAATGTAGTTACAAGGGCTGGCATCGCATCTCCCATAGGATCTTTCAATCCACTGTTCTGCCTATATTCTTCCAGGAGGCGGTCAAAGTATGTATTCACACTTTCATCTTTCTCCTGTTTGGTACTTGTAATTTTGCTCCAATCAACCCTATCTTCAGGTACCTTCTCCTGGGCCTGGCGTCCCTCCTTTGCCCCTCCTTGGTTCAATATCTGGCCAATCAACCTTTCTTTTACAATCTTCCCAAAGGTCCTTTGGGATGATGATATTGAATAACGTGTCGAGGTCTCTCCATAATAAACCTCCTAACACTGCCATTCTACTAAGCTCTTCATACCATCTTCGCGGTTCTTCTCTTAGCCTGGGAAAGTCTCTGCTGAAAGTGCTAATGTCCTGCCTTGACCTTGGGACATAAACATATGCTAAATCATTTGGCGCGCTGCCAGGTGGTGGCGGTATCTCTCGTAGGGGCATGATAAGTGATGGGACCTCTGTTGTCGTAGAGTTGCCTGTTGTGTTGGCTGTGGTGATGGAGTGGGCAAGAGAGTGAGCTACGTCAATTACTGCACATGTGTGTATTAGCTGCTTCCATTGTTGTAATTTATCTATAGCATATTTAAGCGTGTCCTGCAACTTAGACTCCTCCCATGTTATTAAATCTGAGTCTGTGAATCTGAACTTCCCTACTTCCCAATCATATTTTTCTGGTAGTTGGGCACGACTACCTGTGGTTGTCTGGACGTCGGCTTGCTTAGCATATGCTAAGTGGGCCTGGGGTGCTTTGTTCATTAGCTCTGCTCGTGCTAAGGACAGTGTTTTCTCTAAGTACCTCCTATTCTGTGATTGAATAAAGGAGTCCACTGTTAGTGAGCCCTCCACGAGCTGCTGTAGTAGCGCTTGACAATTTAAAGAATCGCTCTTTAACATCAATTTTGGTGAGTTTGGATTGGATGCAGAAGCTCCTCCCACCATTCCCCCCAAACTTCCTCTTCTTTTGCTCTCTGGAGCTGCCTCTGTTTCTGCCAAACACTGCTCTAGTGTTGAAATGTCGTGTTTAGTGTGATGGACATATGTAAATGCATCCCATATTAGTGAGTGCCACTGTTGTTGGCTGAATGAGTCATCCTGTGATTCATCCTCAAATAATTGCTGCCACGGTCTGTCTATTAGTTTCGGTGTTTTAACCTGTTTCTTAACACATTCTTTGAGAATACTGTGTTTCTTCTCGTTGTAGTCTGAAGCGGCTTTGACCGCTGTTTCTCTCATTAGTTTCAGAGTACCCAGGTCTTGGATAGACTCCAATTCCGGTCTCGCAACCTCATCTTTCAATGCTCTGTGTACAAAGGTTATGGCTGCCTCTCGTTCCCCCGAAGTTAGCTCAGTGTGTTCTGGCTTAGGTACATGCAGCGGTGAAACACCACCCAGGCATCCCAAGAGAATATCTTCTAAGAGTTGGTCTTCCACCCCTGCCCCACCTTCTACCTTCTCTTCTTCTTTAACTTGGACGCATGGGAATGCGCCTACTGTGTCTAGCTGATCTTTTTTCCATCTGCCCTCCAGTTTTGCCTGTAATACTTTCTTTTTAATTTCCATAAGTTCACTGTGGACCTTGGATTTGACTGTGCTTGTTGAACGCATCTCGCTTAACACAAAGTCCCAATTATGGAAAGCTTCCCACTCCAAACTTCTAATCTTCTTTCCCTCTATATTTAACATCAGGCGCAAGTATGACAATTTTGCCATGTCATATGTACTATTACATGGGAACTGGAGATCAGGGTTTTTAGATGTGAGATCATGCCAATTGTGTGTGTACATAATTGAGCTTAGGCCTCTTTTTATAGCCACATTATATGCAGGGGAGTTCTTGGGTGGGGCTGGCTGAGCCGTATCTAAATTCTTTTTACTATTGATGTTTCCCATGGTTGAGTCGTGTGTAGCAGCTAGTCCTAAACGCCTTACAAATAACTGTTCAAGTATACCAGACAAATGGGTTGCAGGGTAGACTTCAACACATAACATGTGACACAATAGGTTGACAAAAATACTTCACATATATATTTCAGCCGCACAGTATTTGCAAGAGGGCAACAAGAAAGCCATACATCAATCACCCCAACAGGTCATGTAGTGCCAATTCACCAAAGCTGTTTCACAAGGAAAAAAGAAGCCAGATCTTGGTTGTGTGTTTGAGCCTTGACGGCCTGTGAAACAAGTAAGATAGGAAAAAATACCCTGTCTGTGGCTGTGCCACAGGGTGCTGACATTCAACAATAGAGCAATAGAGGTGAATTGTTTCGTGCTGTTCAGACAATCGCATAAAACATCTAGGACAAATACTGGGGATCCTACGCGGCAGCGCTGTAGAAAAACAAACCCTTTGTGCAGAGAATGTGTGTGGGTCTGCTGTACTTAACCCCAAAGGTGTGAGGGGAATAACGGAAATTCTATTAAGTTTTTTGATTTTTTTTTTTTTTAGAGAGGTGCACTTTAATCGGTCTTTCCAGCCAGTCCCTTTCAGAGGCCAGAGGATATTATGGGCGGGAGTACTTATTTGGCAACGTTGGTAACTGGGTGTGTGAGGTGAAAGTTTTTATCAGATCTCCGTCGAGTAACATTCTAATACCCAGATTAAATGAATAAGCTGGCAAAGGTAACCTAGGACCTAGCACTAAGCAAAAATACTCCACTTGCCTAGCAATATTTGGCCACTACATAGGCCAAGCACATCACAAGTACACAATAAAAAAATGCAATGAAACCTATAATGATAGAGAAAAGAAACACTGGTGTACCAAGCGTCACACCCCCCTCTTCGTGCCGAGGAGAACCCCTAGGCACGAACCTAGAACCACTCTGGCCCCTAGGTGGACGTCTCCAGGGGGAGGGTGGAGGCGGAACCCAGGCAGGGGGACGGGCGTCAGCCAAAGAGCCAGGAACACCCGGGGCGTTCCTCATAAATGCCAGAATATTAGGCCAGCGGCGCGTGGGCGAAGGTGCTGGACCCAAGTCAGAGCTCATGAGAAAAAAATAAAATCACGATCAACAAATACACAGTAGAAACAAAATCTAGTAGCCAACCTGGCCACTTGTATCGCGATACCTAACAGGCATAAACACTATGTGCCAATCTGGGGAGCGAAACTGCCACGCCCTAAAACGGCGTGCTACCTGCTACCACCCACAGGGGAGCAAAAACTGCCACAGCTCAACAATGAGGGGCCAACTGCTACAACCCAATACTGGAGGATGAAAATCCCCCCCAAGTGTACTCATCAGGCTTCGTCCAGTCTGTTAGAGCATACCGACGTCCGCTGCACCCAATGGGAATGGTCTAACGAGGGTATCCCGCATCCCAGCGGCCGATGACTCTCTGCGGCGGGGGGAGGGGTGCAGACCTTCACCCTCAATGGCTGGCCAAGGGCCTACTGATACCAAAATCGCCAAAGAGTTACTGCCGGCCAGGAATCCTGCAGAAGCTCGCCGTCACCAGCCAGCCAGGCAACGCAGGGGACCAAGGCCAGACCCTATAGAATAAAAAAATGTATGTGAGAAAGGGCAGCAGACTTCAGGTAGCAATGACAGAGGCGAACACACGCCCGTGGCACAGGAACTAAGAAAGGTCAACAGCACAGAGAGCGAGAGAAAGAGAGAGAGAGAGAGAGAGAGAGCTAGACAGGAGTTACCTCCTGGGCTGTGTGGTAACAAAAACAAAAATAAACTATCAGAGCCAAGAACAGCAGAATGAAGAAAGCGATCAGAAAAGGAACCACAAAAGACATGGAGTCTGAACAAGCCGTGTAAATATCCCCAGGACACAGGCACACTTGATCGACATAGAGAGTCAAGAATAAGAAGAGTCAGAAGAGGCAGAAGCACAACACAAGCGTGCCGAGAGCGAAAAGAGCAGGACAACACCAAAGACAACAGAGAGGCCACAAACAGACCATCCACCGGATCCGACCCCCTCCAGCAACCAACCAGACCAGGGAGAGATAAACAAACAGAACGTTATCACCTCAAATCCCCGCCCTCAGAAGGGTGCCAAAGGGTCCGATTACCAGTGTCCGCTCCGTCGGTGTAGCCAGTCAGTTGTAATAGGTCCGCATTCTCTCCACCAAATGTAGAAGCTCAGTATTTAACTGTGAAAATAAAAAGGTCAATGACAACACTGAAATAAACAATTCGCTCTCAGCACATTTGTTTGCAAGATTTATTGGGAACCCAATCAGAATGCAATCACAATGCAATATACGTGCAGCACGGAGACCTCAGCAAAGCTTACTGAGTGCCCAATTGGCATGACAGTGCAGAGACATTTTATAGGCAGAGAACTCTACCGGATGGGCATCATAGCATACGTAACCTAGATCAGAATATGTCCTGCTGGACCAATCAATGAAGGGCGATTGTGGCATGATACCCTTTTAAGGCTCGAAGTATGTCTATAACCTAGTGTTGCTGCCCACGTGTCATCTACAAGAGCTGATTTGGGTTTTCCCCTAAAGGTGAAATCTGTGTCTCTAGTATACGTGGACTTGGAACGTACGTACGTGACCGGCCAGGCCTGCAGGTCATGTCGACATGATTTACTGAAAATGTGGGGTTTTGCAATAGCTAGCTGAAAGCTGGAAGCTGGCATGTCTATTCTCGGAAAAGCCTTGCGTTGCTTGCAGACTTCCAGCTGATAGAGACTGACTGACACACAAAATGGAGCGTGCAACCATTTTGTGGATTTCTGCTGGTGTCTTTCTTTAGTAGCTCAAAGAAGACTATAGGCCTGAAAACATATGTATTTGGTATCATAGAAATGTCCGCTTCGTCACACTGGTTTTCGCCAACTGGCGGGGGCTGTGGTGTTAAGATGCCAGAGTTGGCTGAAAGCAACTGCATTCCGTCCGGAGATACAAACTAAAGTCCTTGACATGCCTTATGACGGCCAGCTTCTCTTTGGCACACATATTGATGATGCTCTTCAGGGCATTAAAAAGGATACTGATACAGCTAGGGCTTTGGGTACCCTTCAGTTAAAAAACCCACCCTTTCGTGGCTCAAGAGGGAGAGGATAATCTTCTATGAGAGGAGACCGTTCCTCTTACTCTTCCAATCAACAATATCAACCGCAATACCTGCAGCGTCAACTAAACAACAACAGTCGTCTTACACTAAGTCCTCCTTTCGAGGGAAAGGAGGTAGGCAAAAGGACGCAGCTCGACGACAATGACTTCTCTCTGCCACAGGTCTCCACTTCCTTTCCACCATTCAGGATTGGAGGAAAAATTAAATCCTCAACGAATAGCTCCACACTGGGCCCCTCGAGGTCCTCCCGAACTCCAACCAGGCGTATGTTACTTCTTCTGGCCCTCCCTTCCTGGTCGTCCAGCCGTACTGTCATCTGACGGTGTTGATGGACCAGATCATTGACTCTCTTTATTTATTTATTTATTTATTTATTTTGTGCGATTTTTAGAGCGCGCAAATACCCAAGGGTGTCTCGGCGCTAGCGTTGCAGAGCTCTCATTTGTGGAGGAAGAGGTTTATGTTGAGAAGAGCCAAGTTTTGAGTTTTTATCTAAAATTGAGGAGTGTCGGAGCAGTTTTGATGTGCAATGGCAGCGTGTTCCAAAGTTTAGCTGTCGCGATGGAGAAACGTTTGTCACCCCAGTTTGCTCTTCTTGTACGTGGGACTTTAAGCAAATGGGCTGATGATGAGCGTAATGTTCTTGAGTGCTCAAGCGGACAGAAGGCTTGTCTCAGGAATAGTGGGCCTTGGTTATGGATTGCTTTATATGCTATGCATAAAGCCTTAAATTTGATCCGACTCCTCACTGGCAGCCAGTGTAGCTGTCGGATGTAAGGAGAGATAGATGTAAATTTAGGGATAGATAGTAGGGTCCTGGCCGCCGCATTTTGCACCGTCTGCAGTTTGTTGAGGACCTTTTGTTGGGCATTTAATAACAGGGCATTGCAATAGTCTGTTTTTGAAAAGACTAATGTGCTGATTACGGTTTTGCCTGCAGATGGAGGTAGATATGGGGTTAGCTTTTTAATCCTTTTTAAAATGTGAAAGGATGAGGAAACCACCGAATTGGCATGCTGTTGGAAGGACATTTTATTGTCAAATATGACTCCCAGGTTGCGTACTTTGGTCACTGGTTCGGGAGGTTGTCCCATCTGAGGTGGCCACCATTGGGGGGCCATGTAGGTTGCAGCCTCCCGAATGTCATCACTTCTGTCTTATCAGAATTTAATTTGAGACAGTTAGATGACATCCAGGAGCTTATTGCCCTCATTCCGTCTTGGAAGTTGGCTGCGACCGAGATGCCATGATTGTATACGGATAGCACCAGTTGGGTGTCATCTGCGTAAGTCGTGAGGGCGATTCCATGGGATTTTATAAACCTCGCTAAGTCCGAAACATAAATGTTGAAAAGTGTTGGACTTAGCGAGGAGCCCTGTGGTACTCCGCAAGGCAGAGAGAAGGTCTGGGAGATGTATTTTCCCATCTTCACTGTTTGAGGGCGGTTGGCCAAAAATGAGGCAAGGAGTTCTTTGGCTTTGTTTTTTATTCCTAAGGCCGCGACACGGTCGATCAAAGTGACATGATCGACCGTGTCGAAGGCTGCGGAAAGATCCAAAAGTATTAGTATCGCAGAACCTCCATTATCCATTGTGGTCCTTATCTCATCTGCTGCTTTTAAGAGCGCTGTCTCTGTTCCGGGACCTTGTCTGAACCCGAATTGGGTGTCGTCAAGTAGGTTGTTATCATGTATGTAGGTCGAAAGTTGTGTGTTCATGATTTTTTCGAAAATTTTAGCAGGGAACGGGAGACATGCGATGGGTCTGTAACTGGCAGGAAGAAGAGGGTCTAAGGTAGGTTTCTTTAGAAGTGGCTTAATAATAGCCTCCTTCCAGACGGATGGATAGATGCCAGTTGCGAACATTGCATTACAGATGGTGGTTAGGGGAGGGGCAATGGCTTCGGGGATGAGATTAAGGATGTCAGGAGGACAAGGATCAAAGGGTGAACCCGATTTTGTTCGAGCAATCAAGGGTTGGATAAGTTCCTGCGCAGTGGCTTCAAAGTCTAGGAAAGCTGGAGTGTTATCGGAGATGGGAGTCAGAATGGATGGGGGAGGAGGAGAAGGGGAAAAAGTGGTGAAGATGGCTCTGACTTTGTCTTCGAAAAATTTGGCCAAAGAGTCCGATAGGGATTGAGATCCTTCAGAACGCGGGGCGAGGGGATTGGATAGGTGAGTGACCACCTGAAATAGTTTCCCTGCCGAATTTTTGGCCTGATTAATTTGATTGGTGTAATAGATCGTTTTCTCCGTTGTTATGAGTTTTTTACTCATAACCAGTTGCTTCGTAGATGCCTGCAGGTCAGCAATATCGGTCTCATTAGCCTTCGTCTTTTCCGACGTTTTATTAAGATCCGTATGGAGAAGGTTCACTTCTATGGTCATCTTGTCTATTTTATTTTCAAGGGTAGTGCCCAGTTACTGAATGGCCGTCATAATACTGGCCAGCGATGGTAGGTGGCAACTTCTTAACCTGTATTTTTCCCGCCACCGACACTAGTCAATCGTTTGCGTCGAGGCCCTGGGGGTTGGCTAGAGGTAGATATAGATTAGTTAGAGGTAGTGTTGGGTTCACATTACTGTCTTGAGCGGACGAGACCAGCTTGACCGGCAACAGATAGAAAGACTGTAGGGCGACTGCTCTGATTTTAGTTTTGGAGCCATTCTTGTATTGGCATTCTGCTAGCGCTTTGGCCTGCACGGAATGCCTAAAGTTAACAATTATGGAGTCCCCCTCAACGTTTCTCCTAGTCTCTTGACCAATCCAACTCACTCTTCTGGCCATAATGATGTCAGGAGATATATTAGGTCCATTATTCACATTATTATTACACGAAGAGTGGTCTTGTGAATGGGGTTCAAAGAAGTTTCCTTTATGCCTAATGTGAGTAAAGGGACCCCTAATAAAACAGCAACTAAAGGTGCTGATTGGGAAGGGAGATAGAGTATACATTGGTTTTCAGTTGTAGCCATTTTGGGGTGAGAAGGGGTATGTGTGGAGGGTGGATCCTTATGGGCATTTTCCTGCCCTTCCATGTGGACCACCTGAGGTATAATGATCGACCTCCCCCCCCCCCCCCCCCCCCGGAGTGTGATTGGTATCAATTTTGCTAGATTGAGACACACCTACTGATGCCTGAGTACTGCTTGCCTGGAGGACTCGGGAACTATTCGCTTGAAGAAAATGGGTCGAGGCACCAGGTGCCAGACAAGAGCCCCCCTTCCTCCGACTGCTATCTCATGCCTTGGAAGACAATTATTATGTGAGGTGTTAAAATAATAATATTTTACCTTAATCCCTTCCAGTTTAGAAATTACAGGTGCTACCAGAACTTTGGTCATAATCTCTAGCCTTACAAAAGGCTATCCAGCAGCAGTTCCAGGTTATGTACAGCTGGTGCTGGGATTGTTTTTGTCTGCGGAGACTTTCTAAGGGCTCCATTGCCACCAATTCCCTTTTTCCGAAATGCATTGGTGATAATTGTGTTTGACACCAATGTTTCTTTCTAAATATTTCAAATTAACATTTAATTGCAGTGTTGTATGAATTTCTCTATTTTGCACTGTACAAAATGATGTTATCTTTGCCAATCTGAGTTAATAGTTGATGGCTTGGCGCACAGCTCGCGTTTATTTGGAATTTTCATGTAGTTTTTATAAATTAGAGTTTTGGGTGCTCCAGCAAGTGATGTAACCGTCCATGTACGTCGCAGTTAGTTACTGGTTGAGTGCGTTACAGGGTGTGAACGCATCCTTGAAATTGGGCACACACATCAGGTTCGTCATATGAAGACAGACTCCATTGTTAGTTGTGGTAATCAATTTGTTTAATCAAAAAATTATCATATTCTTTAGTTATAGCGGTTCATAGGTAGATGTTTTCCAAAATCTTAATTTGACCACAAAAACATCCTCAAAGGTGATCTCAAAACATGCTCCGATGCATTTTGGGCAGAGATTGCCCTTTCTCAAGGAGCTGTGTCTGGGTCATAGAAGGTGATGTGTCTAAAGGGATTGGTTTGGAGAGGAGGTTCGGTTCAAGGGTCCGCGGCAGCGGGGTTGCGCGTAGCAGGCGGTGGTCTTCAGGAGACCACCCCGATCGGCAGGTGAGGAGCCCATGGGAATAAACTGCCAAGTAAGATTAACTTGTGCTTTGGCAGCATCATTAAATAAGCGCTAAATTGGGGTCTGGAGAGCCAGACCTTTGGATCTGACATTTCTACTGGTCATTTAGTTAGCCCCCTCCAACAGGCATATTTATTTGTTTCTTTTGGCTTAATTGTCGCTTTTGCTGACCCGGCGGGCAGGGTAAGGTCCCCATTTTAGGCTTGCTCGAAAAACATCACCAGCGCCCTACCGTAAAATGGCTGGCTTAACTTAATTAGAGATAGGACTACTCTCTCATCACCAATTCAGGAAGACATAGGACTATGATTCAAGGCTCATTACAACAAAAAAAAAAACTACCTCTGAAATTTGTTCAGAGAAGCCAGGTACAATGAAAGAGTTATAGGACTACTCCCTAGATTGGAGCTATCATGGCAGCCATTTTAGATTGGTATACAGGAATACAGTTGAGCTTGAAACTAGTCCACCCCACAGAACTCTAAGTCATCTAAGATAGACTGAAACCTCGTTACTCTACTCTCAATAACCAAGAAATCACACACGCTAAGATACCCCTATATTCATCCTCCTGCTACTGGGTGGACATAACAAAAGAGGATTATTATTAATAATAATAAGATACACAATTATTACTCATAATCCTGACAGGATCCATCTGACACCTGAAGGAAGGAATTCCCATTCAATCTTGTACCCCTCTAATCTTTCTAAAAATGCTTCCAAAGCATTTAAACATAACCAACTTAGAAGAAGCCCTGAAAACTTAATCTTAGACCCTCCTTCAATATAAAAAAGGCTCTATTGTTAACGACCTTATATTCTTAACTTCTAAAATTTCTAAATGGTGCAATACCCTAAATATTCTGCTGAAGGTACAGGAATTGAGAAACATTACTTATGGCACTAAGATGCTAATGTTTAAATTTTTGAGAGAGACCCCTTATGAACCAGGGGATTGGAGTACTTCAAACAGTAGAAAAGAGATCATCCCTTGGCTAACACACTATTATTCTCATACACATTCACATGTGTTCTTATATGAGTAGTGAACTATATACGTTGCAATCTATCCACACATCAATTGTTAAAAATACGTTTATTTTTCCCCTTAAGATTGCTGATTTAAGAGGAAATATTTGTCCGGAGTGTTGAGGATGCGAACAAACCATTTAGAATCTTAACTGTCATGTGAACAGGTAAAAATAGAAAAAGTGATTCTCCAATACTTTAAGTGGTATAGGATTTAATATGAGATACATGTGAGCGGGTAGGCATGTCAAAAAGCCGAAAGGGGCACAAGGGAATTTCAACAGATTGAGTTGAGGAATAATGATGTTCTCATGAAAATCCCTGTAATAAGGAGTGTGGGTAATAATTGAAATGTCCCCCTTAATGATACATCAGCAAAGTCTTTGGGTGGGACCTTAAAGACATGAAGGCATAGGAATAACAAGGAACCCCATGGGGAAGGTCAAAATACAAGAGCTCAGGAAAAAGATAAGGATAAAACCGATGTGTCTTGTTCTCTTAATATAAAATTATCAGTAAGAATGTAGTATAATTAAAAATAAGCTCTATGAAGTGAGAATGATCCCGATGTTCAGATTCTGATAGCATATTATTTGTTCTCAGGAGTATATTGGACAGTGGCAACCATCCAGTGCCCAGCCCATAGGAGAGACTAATCACACAGTCTTGAAAAAGATGGCAGTGTATTAATAAATAGCCATCGAAACGCGTTGACGCAGCAAATACACAATCAAGAGAATCAATCTAACCTGGAAGTCCAGGAGATATCGGGCCTAGGTGTAGATTTCGAGAATACTAGGTTCTCAGATGTGTAATTTTAATGACTAAATTTGATGTCTTTTGTTTGTCTCTCCCTTAATGTGATTCTTTTTCTCTGTTTATAATTTAGTGCAAAAAAGTTTATTATTGCGCTTTTTAATCATTTGAATGTATAAAATTGTGTTAATGAATTGTTTTTAATGCTGTATTGTAACAACGTTATTTTGTTGATGTGCTCTGTGACTACGATAAATTGGTTTTATATGGCCCGATAAGTGTGTATTCTAGTAATAACACTTGTTTTTTAAAAAATAAAAAAATTGCAATTTTTAACAATTGATGTGTGGATAGATTGCAACGTATATAGTTCACTACTCATATAAGAACACATGTGAATGTGTATGAGAATAATAGTGTGTTAGCCAAGGGATGATCTCTTTTCTACTAAGATGCTAATAATGCCCTCTCAAAAACTAAGAGCAACTCTAAGTATAATATGCTACAAAAACGGCACGATTCTCATTCAAGCCGCCAACAAAGATCTGGAACGATTCGACGAATATTTCTCAACCTTAAAAGAACACGTCCTCAACAGCCCTCTCTCTAGAATCCGACCAAATAACAACTTGCAAGCCATCTCCCCACACAGGAATCAATCTGCTTTGATAGTAAACATTATCGCTAATGAGCCCCAACAGTCGAATCAATCTGATTTGCTAGAAAACGTCATCGCTAATGAGCCCCAACAGTCGAAACAGGATTCCAGTAGCTCCATAGCCATGAGTAACAACCCACATCTATCCAAATCAACATTATCCCCAACCAACCACAGAGCCTTTAGCTCCAAATCAAGCACCAACACTGGTCCCAGCCCTCTACTAGACTCTTGCCTCATGAAGTGTCGCTTGTATCAAGAGCTGATAATATCGTATTTAATTACCAAAAATCTCTGGCTGATGAAGTGAAATCTGTCTCTCATCAGGTGAATTTGACAAAAGCACTGACAAAAGAAACTCAGTGCCGTTCACTGCAACAAGGAGACTGGATGCTGGCGAAGAAGTATTTCTGTAAAAGCTACCTTGAGGCCCGTCGGAAAGGACCATATCAAATTGTGTATGTGACTAATACTGCGTAAAGTGTGCTGGCTTCCCGCAGTGAATCCACGCAGCTCACATAAGAAGAGTGAATATTGCAGATGACGAGATGGTGACAGCAACCAATAATTCACACAGTCAAGCTCAAGTTCACAACGTGGCTCCCTTGTGGGAGAAGTTGGGGAAGATTTTGAAGAAGTTGGAGGGAATCCTAAAACTAGTGAGGTGGATGAAATTGCTGGTAAAAGCGTAGATGAAGATCCTTTTGAAGGTACCAGTAAATAGCCATTTTCAATTTGAGAATCAGAGTGAAGAACTATTCCAAAGTCACGACCAGCAACATAAAATAGTCTCTCATCCAAGCCATGAAAAGCTACAGTTGAAAATTTGAGTCTTGAGAACGCCCAGAGATAGAAAACAATTTACAGTGAGTCAAGTTACTGATGCTGGTCAAAGCACAAGTTTTACTCTAAATGAAAAATACTTGGCAGTAGTCAAAATTGAAGAAACATTGATTGAAAGAGTGCATCAAGAAGACAAGTAGCCTACGACAGTAAAGACAACTTGCAAGATAAGACATTGGGAGAATGAAAGATCAGAGTCAATCAGAGAAGAACCAAAAATAACTAAAATGTATTCTAAGAACAGTAATAGTAAATCGCCTGTTGCCAAAAGACCAACAAGAAAGAAAATCCTAAAAAAGAAAGTATGGTTCACCTGAATGGGCATATCTTGCATCTAAAGAAGTATAGTTGGATGTGAAAGACTACATTTCAATAAACTGTTGCCGATTCCTCCTCAAAGAAGAACCACCTTGCGTTTCTGTAAATCCAATAGTCACAAAAAATGTTATATGAAGTTTGGAACTTTGCAAGAAAGAATCCAGATGAAAAAAATAAAGATTCTTGAGTTTATGAAGTGAGCAAACAAACTGATAAAAAAGTAATTCTGAAACTTGATTTTAATTTTTGATTATTGTTTCATGGGGAAAAATTAAAGCTTTATTATTTTAAAAAAGAGTAGCTCAGAGACTGGAAGACTGACATTACTTCTAAGGAAACTTACACATACTTACTCTCTTAAACAATCACTTATAGAAACACATACTTATTTAAACAGGAACTCTTTCAATCTCTCACTCTCACATATACTTACTTATATACATCAATAGTCACATATACTAGATTAAAACATATGTAGTTAGTCATAAAGACACTAGTGAGGCAGGCATTCACTCACTAACACACATATATACACACTCATCCACCCATACAGTCCTGCACATATGCTGTCTTCAAAACACATACAAACAGTGAGTCAGTCACCAACCCATGCAGCCACTTATACACAAAGTGAAACACTGATACATATATTAAAATATTTAAAAATGAATCGCTAATATATGTATTCACTAAGATGCACTTAATAAGCCAGTTAACCAATCAATATTTTATTTAAAAAACATCCATTTACACACTTATTTAAACATGTATTCTTCCATCGACCTTTACATATACATATATAAAACATATTTATTTTTCAGAAAGACACACATTCACTGGATGGTGTCATCAGTGATGTCATGAGTGATGTCACTGACCATGTCATGAGTGATGTAATATGTGACGTCATCAGCAGTGCATTGCAGGCGCGCAAGTTATAGTGAGTTCAACTAACTATAACGTGGGAATTTCAATGGTTTTATGTCTGTAAAATTTCCAGCTAACTATAACTGGTGTGAAACCTATGGTTTTTTCAGTGAATTTAATAGGTTTTTTAAATGCTAATTCCTAACTATAACTGGTGTGAAACCTATGGTTTTTTCAGTGAATTTCATAGGTTTTTTAAATGCTAATTCCTAACTATAACTGATGTGAAACCTATGTTTTTTTCAGTGAATTTCATAGGTTTTTTAATAGCAAACTTCTATAGCTATGAAATAAAATATTTTTTTTTAAAGAATCCTATATTTTATATTTATGTAATACTATTTTTTATATGTATATTCTTCATTTTTTGTTGTTGTCCTGGAGCGCTCCGGGGAGAGCCCCGGTCAGCGCAATTTTGCGGCGCGTACAGGTGAGCGTCTCGTTAGCGCTATTGCCGCAAACGAAAACATCATTGTGACGTATCACGTAGCCGCGTCCACGTGATACGCACGGCATAAGCGCACCCGGAAGCACCCACGTGCATACGAACGCGCTTCGTAAGCGCCGCCGGGCGAGCCACCGGGCGCGTAGCGTAAGCGCGTCGGGTCATGTGACCTGAAAATAACACTTTTCTTTGGTTCAGAACAGTTTTGGTTTCCAAATGATGAAAGCCCGGCTCATGTGACCTGAAAATAACACTTTTCATTGGTTCAGAACAGTTTTGTTTTCCAAATGATGAAAGCCCCCACCTTTTTTCCTCATTCTCACTTTATTCTTTGAGTGAGGAAGACCTGCTTCTATTGATAGAGAAATGGCTACAGTAGCAGCAGCAGCTGGAGCATCTGCACCACCACCACCACCGCCACCACCACAAGGACAACCACAACATCACATTGGTGGTGAAGAAGAAGAGGAGGAGGAGGAGGAGAGAAGGCAGTTCCTGCCTGAAGACAATCCCTCATATAAACATAAGGAGCACTTTATATGGGAGTTTTTTAAAATCCCAAGGGGTGCAAAAAATGTTAATGCTGCAAAGGTGACCTGTCTCATCTGTGGCGCTAAACTTTCCAGGGGAAACCCTGCAAAAAAATATTCATTTGGGAATCACACAATGCTTCGCCACATGCAACGAAAGCACCCCAATAACTATTCTGCAGCAGAGGTCAGAGAACTGACCAGAAACCCTCCCCAATCTTCTCCGAGCACCTCTAAACAACCCACTCCATCGGGTCCTTAAACTAGAGAGATGGTCCCATGCATCCAACGCCAGTTTGGAGAATACAAGATTACTTGTATATTTTGTGGGACTACCATTTCTTATGGGGAGCAGAGCATTCAACTCATAAACCGTGCTGGAGACAACCACCGGTGCCGAAAGAAGCCTTAATTTTTTCCTGTTTTTTTTTCCTCCAGTTGAGCTGTTTACAATTCCCTGTTTTTTGTTTGTCCCCATAAAAAATGCAAAAAAAATATAAAACTGTTCATAAAAGCCAAAAAAAGTATAAAATGTTCCAAAAAACAAAAAAAAATAAAACAAAAAGAATAAAAAAGTTCTTTTTAGAACTACCTCCAATTTTAAAAAAAAAATGCAACATTTAAAAAAAAAAATCTGTTATTCTTTTTTCTCCATGGTACGCTCCCCGGTACGCTCCCCGGTGCGCGTACCGGGCGCTCCCCCGCACAAATCGAAATTTTATTTTTTATTTTTTTTGCCCCGCAGGGCCCTTTTATGGCCCCCACATCAAACCTAGGGGGTCAGGGGGGTCTATGCGGCCCCCTTTTGGTCATTTCCCTCTTTGTTTTTGCCACCTCTTGTGTCTCGATCCTACCGAGACACAAGATGGCAGCCGCTCCGGACTGTTTGGAATGTTTACAGACACCCGAGAGCCAATCAGCTTTCCGCTCGCGAACTCGCGTAGAGCCCTGGTGCGCGCCCCGGTGCGCGTACCGGGGCGCTCTTATAGATATATATATTTTTTTGAACCTAAATTACTCAAAATCCACTGGAGCACATATCTTGAGACATAGCAAAGGCACATCGGGCTACCAGTCCCTAAAATGTTGCCAAGTATCGTGGAAATCCATTCAGCCGTTCGGGCTAAAAGTGAGGTCGACCACCCTATGGAAATTAACATGGGGAAAACACGTTTTGGGACCCCCCTTTTTTCTCAGCCCCCGCTTGACGAATCCCCCCCCAAACTTTCAGGCAAGGACCGGAGCGCCGCAAGGCAAATGTGAGGAAATTTTCAGGCAGATTCCTCAACTGGCGCCAAAGTTATTCACAATAGAATGTTGCGATTTCCCTATTCAAAATAATCCCAACTATAACTACCTACTGGCGACCGCCAGTAGGTAATATATATATATATATATATATATATATATATATATATATATATATATATATATATATATATATATATATATATATATATATATATATATTCACTTAAAAAACCATAGGTTTCAGGCCTTATATAGTTAGGAATTAGCATTTAAAAAACCATTGAAATTGCTCCTATATCGTTAGTTGTACTAACTATATTTCGCCCACCCGCAATCCACTGCTGATGATGTCACATATTACATCATTCATGACATGGTCAGTGACATCACTGATGACATCTCAAATGACATCACTGATGACATCACTGATGACATCATCCAGTGACTGTGTGTTTCTGTAAAGTTTAAATATGTTTTACATATTGAAGAATGAGTGGATGTATAAGTGTCTGGATGAAGGATTTAGTAGGTGTGTGACTGACTGTATGAGTGAGTGATTAAATGTGTCTTACTAAATGCATGGGTTAGTGACTAAACTGTCTGAATGTGTGCATCAGTATATCTGTTGTTGTGTAAGCTGCTGCCTGTGTTGATCAGTAGCTATATGAGTGGCTATATTGGTTATTGATTGGTTGCCCAAGTATTTGAATGGGAGACTAAGTGTGTGTGTGGGTGGCTGGGAGGTGTGTGACTCTGTGCATAGATGTGTGAGAAGTTGATTCACTAGGTGTATGAGTTCAAGAGTGCATGGGGAAGCAGCTATATGGGCGGTTGACTGTGTGCAGGGGTGTGTTGGTTAGTGAATGGATATCTCAGTGCTACATGTCCAAGTAAGTACATATGTACAACACAGTGCATGTGAGAGTAGGCATATATAAATGACTATACATGAGAGCCAGTGAATGTGCGAGTGGCTGTATGGATCATTGTGTACTTGTATCAGTGATTGTATAAGAGAGTAAGTATGTGTTAGTATATGTTTGAATAAGTAAGGTGTTGTGTGTATAACTGTATAGTTGATGAAATGGAAGTGTGATTGATTCCCATTACATTACATACATTTGCATGACTGACTAGGTGTGTGAGTAACTCCATGGATGAGTGGCTGTGTGCGAGTGTCTGTATAGGTGTATGAGTGCATATGATAGTGTTATATTGATTAGTGACTGTATATATGAGTGATTCTATGGGTGAATGAGTGAATGTGTGTGTAGACCTAGGAATCAGTGAGTGTGTATGTAGTAAATGGTATTGGTGTGTCAATGGTTTCAAGAATGGTAGTCTGTATTTAACACTGGGTGTATCAAAGGTTATATTAGAGTGTGAGGAGGTGCATCAGAATATCACATGAATGATATCATCAGTGATGTGATCAGTGATGTCAAATGAGATGTCATCAGTGATGTCATCAGTGATGTCATTTGAGATGTCATCAGTGATGCCACTGACCATGTCATGAATGATGTAATATGTGACATCATCTGCAGTGGATTGCGGGTGCGCGAAATATAGTTAGTACAATTAACTATATAGGAGCAATTTCAATGGTTTTTTATGTATTAAATCTTTTATTGAGCATAGGCAAGCAATATTCACCTCCGAGATATTTATAGGGGCCGTCACCACTCCGGGGAGGCCTAAGTCAGCGACCCCACTGACACCCATCACAAGGCCAGCGGGCACATTGTCTGTTAACACAGCAAGCCGCCTACAACCCAACTGGGCCGGCCGCGTCATAAGAGGTGCTACAGCGGTGCAAGCTATGTAGTTCTAGTGCAACCTGAGAGAAACAAAGAACTGTAAACAACCCCCCTACCCTACCCTACCCTTCCCACCCCTACCCTCCCCTCTCCTTGTCCAATTCCGGGGATAATCAGTCGGCTATTGTCTTCCATTAACGGTCAAGTGGTGCTGCGCGCGCTGGGCCTGTACGCTTGTGGGCGCGTGTCTTGGGTTCTGGGAGAGGTGTTTCCGCCAGGCGTAGCAGACGCAGGTAGCGTGGGCAGCTCACCTCACGAAATTCCCCGGTAAGTAGGGCGAGAAACGGTCGCCAGAGCTCCGCAAAGTCCGCTCCCCTCCCCGCCGCTGCCAGTGACAGTTTCTCCATTCCCAGGATCGCCCAGAGCCGGTGAAGCCACCCCAATTGTTGCGGAGCCTGAACTGCTCTCCAGTGGGCCACAATGTTTTGGACCGCTGCCCCTAGCGCAAGTGCGATCAGTCGTCCCCTCCAGGACTTCAGAGGATACATGAGGGCGTTCGGGAGGCCTAGAATAATGTATGCTGGGAAGCGCGGCAGTTGTGTATCTAGATGTGCGTCTATGAGGTCCAGGATAGGGTCCCAGTAGGGGCGAAGCGCCTCACAGCTCCATAGCAAGTGTTCCAGTGTCCCTAGTTCCCCGCACCCCCCTCCAGCATCTGTCGCTTACTCGGGCATCCCAGTGGTGCAATCTCTCAGGGGTGTGGTACCAGTATGTGGCTACTTTAGTTAGTGTCTCGGTGAGCCCGGTGTGGTGTGCCGAGTGTCTGGCCCTGTGGTACACCCCCTCCCATTCTTTCCTAGTAAGCTGCCGCCCCAGATCCCTTTCCCACCTGGCCTGACCCGCGTTGTACATGTGTGCCTGAGTGAGGAGTAGCTGTTGATAGAGGTCCGAAATCAATTTCTTATCCGAGGTGCGTGTCAGCAGCCACCTTTCGTAGGGCGTGAGGTGCCGTTCGGCCCCGGGCTGGATCGAGGGATGGAGCACCCAATGCCGCACCTGCAGGTACTGTAGGCGATCCGATTCGGCCACACCGTAGTCCGCCTTGACCTGCTGGAACGGGAGGACCCCCTTGAGGTCGAACATGTGTCCCGCCGCTCTACAGGGCGTCGTCCGCCACGTCGTAAACGCTCCGACGTCTAGGCCCGGCGTGAAGTCCGGATTCTCAAAAATAGGGGTCATAGGCGAGGGAAAGGTGGTCAGTCCCCTGGCCACGGCCACTCTATCCCACACTCTCAGGGCGGTGCTTGTGATTTCAGAGGCGTACAGGTTAGGGGGCCGGTGTCGGCGTGGCAGGAAAGGCACGCCTTAAAGGGTACGGCCGGCCACCGCCTGGTCCTGGAAGAGCCAGTGCTTGCCGGACTCCAGTTGAAACCATTCCACGAAGGTGCGCAGCTGCGCCGCCTGGAAGTACAGGGTGAGGTCGGGTACACCGACCCCCCCGTTCGCCGGGGGCAGAGTGGCGAGAGTATGCTTAAACCTCGGTCGCCGGCCGTTCCAAATGAATCGCGACAGCTCCGATTGGGTTTGCTGAAGCCAACCCGTCGGGGGATTTAAGGGGAGCGTCTGGAACAGATACAAGATCTGCGGTAGCAGTGTCATTTTAACCGCGGCAATTCTGCCTAGCCACGACAATGTAAGCGGCTTCCAACGCCGGAGCTGCTCCCGGAGTTTGATTGTGAGTGCTTCATAATTGACTCGCGCAGTACCCCGGACAGTAGGAGCCAGGCGAACGCCCAGGTACGGGGCGGCTGCATCTGACCATTGTATTTTGAATTCGGACTTAATCTCGGCCACCACGGCCGGGCTTAGGGAGATGTTCAGGGCTTCGGATTTTGCTTCATTGATTTTAAAACCCGAGGCCAGGGCAAAGGTGTGAAGCTCCACAAAGAGAGCACGCAGGGATTGCATCGGGTCAGTGAGGGACAGCAAAACGTCGTCAGCGTACAGGCTGATCTTGTGCGCGTCGGCACCAAATTTGATACCGGATATGAGCGCATGCTGCCGCACCCTCTGAGCCATCGGTTCCATATACAGTGCGAATAGGAGCGGCGATAGAGGGCAGCCCTGGCGCGTGCCTCTGCCAATGTCGAATCTCGGGGAGGTATGACCGTTCACCCTTACCGTGGCGTTGGGCCGGCGGTAGCAGTTGAAGATGCGATGGCGGAGTTTCTCCCCAAATCCGAAGTGGCGGAGAACCTGGTCGAGGTAGGGCCAATGCACTCTGTCGAATGCTTTCTCCGCATCGATGGTAAGGAGCATGCAGCCCGGTTTAGTGCGCGACCCGGCCTCAATGAGGTGCAGCACTCGCCTGGTGTTGTCGCTGGTCTGCCGTTGGGGGATAAAGCCCGCCTGGTCAGGGTCTATCAGCTGCTGCATGTATGGTGCAATGCGGCCCGCTAGTATGCCAGTGTAGAGCTTCAAGTCCACATTCAGCAGCGAGATGGGCCTGTAGGAGCCGCATGCCGTCGGGTCACGGCCCGGTTTGGGAATTACAGAGATAGACGCCTCCAGCAGGTCCGGGTGGATGGCTCCAGGCGAGTCAAAGGTGTTAAATAGGTCGCGCAAGAGGGGGGCAAGCTGCTGGCAAAAGGTCTTGTAGAAGGCCGCAGTATAGCCGTCGGGTCCCGGGGATTTCCCCACTTTGAGGCGGGCAATAGCAGAGATGACTTCCTCCAGGCCTATGGGCCGCTCCAGAAAGTCCGCTTGGGCTTGGGTGAGGGTGGGGAGCTCCGCACCCTGCAAGTAGGTCGGGCCGGCATTTGGGTCCAGGTGGTCCGCGTCGTATAGCGCCGGATAAAAGTTGCCGAAGGCCGCCGCAATCGCCGCGTCCTCCGTAATCTGGCCGCCATTAGCCGACAGGAGAGAGCGCACCTGTTGCCGTTGGGTTTGCGCCCGTAGTCTGCTCGCCAGGAGCTTCCCACAGCGGTCGCCTCCGGTGTAATAGACGTGCTTGAGGCGCATAGCGGCGTATTCCGCCACGTCTTGATCCAAAGCTGCCAACATTTTCCGCTCGGCGCATAATTGGCGCCATGCCCTTGCCGCCCCTGTGCGTTGGTGCATCTGTTCCAGTTCCGCCACCCGTTGGGTAAGCTCGGCACGCTTCAGAGCCCTTTCTCTGTTGTTGGCGGTGGCTATGGAGATAAGTTCCCCGCGTAGGACCGCTTTGAGGGCTGCCCACTGAGTGGCCTTTGTGGTGTCGTCTTTGGCGTTGTGTTCCAAAAAGTGGTCAATCGCGGCTGTGAGTCGGGTTTGAGTGTCGGGCAACTGCAAGAGGCCATCTCGCAGCCTCCAGTGTCGTTGTGGAGCTGGCATGGCTCCCACACGAAGTGTCGCTACCACTGGGGAGTGATCCGATAGCGCGGCTGGCAGTATCTCCACCTCTTTTACCTGTAGCGCCAGTTGAGAGGAGCACAGAAAATAATCCAGCCTCGCATACGTCTTGTGCGCCGCCGAGTAATACGTGTAGGCCGTTGTCTGGGGGTGTGTGTGTCGCCATAAATCTATGAGGCCCAAGTCTGCTATGTGTGCGTGACCTGCCGCTGTGAGTGCCCCCACTTGCCCGGATCTCTGGCCCGAGCGGTCTGCCGTGTTATGAAATACAATGTTGAGGTCTCCACCCAATAGTAAGTGAGTGTGTGTGGTGGATGTAGCGGTCTCTAGCGCCGTATGTAAGAATCTTTCCTGCCCCTCATTCGGGCCATAGACTGAACCCACCAGCAAGGTATGGCCTGCAATCTGGAAGCTATAAAGTAGAAGCCGCCCTTTAATTTCAGCTTCTTTCTGGAGGACCCTCCCCTCGAATGATTTAGCCACTAGAATCGCCACCCCAGCTGCTTTCTTCAGGGATGAGGAGAAGTACTGCCAGGGAAAGGCGCGCAATTTGAGTCTGTGCTGGTCGCTGCGGACAAGATGTGTTTCTTGGAGTAGGCAGATATCCGCCTTGGAACGCTCGAGACAGGATAGTATCGCCTTGCGCTTGTTCGGACTGTTGAGACCCCGCACATTAAGCGAGAGCACTGTTAGGTGTCGTGTCATGTCTGGGGTAATAAGGAAGATGCCAATCCCCACCCGGAGACGGTGGCTGTGGGCCAACGGACCGTGGAAGACACTGCGCTGGGAGTCCTACCGGCTCCATCCGCGGTGTTAGAATCCCCTGGACAAGGAGAGCCCCCCCACCCCCCCCCCCCTCATCCCCCAACTCCCCCCCATCCCCAACTGCCCCACCCAATCCCAGCTCAACTGGAGCAACCCCCTCCTCCCGGATCCCCCTCTCCCTTGGTGCAACCCCTTCCCGCCCAATACCCCCTTCCTGCATTACCCCCCAACCCTCCTCCCCAACTGGTAAAGAAATTTGGTCCAACATTGTCCCAGGTCCAGTCACGAGGCCACTGGACCCGTGGTAAAGTAAGTCCGTAGAATGGGAGCAATGGCGACATTGCGAGCAGGTCGGCCCACCCTTAGCACTCCGCCGTAGGCGAAGAGTCAGAGTCTCCATCAGGGAAGGCCAAAAAGCACTCTGCCCTCGCCCCCGCCGCCGGACTAGATTAGCCCGTCCCAACCATGTCCTGTGGAACTAGTGTGTCTCTCTCCCAGCGGTCAGCCATTGTTCGCCTGCGCCAGGCCCTGCGCCACGGTCTCCACCGCAGCTCGTTGTCCCTCCTCTATCTCAGTCGCTGCGGGGCGTCTCGGCTTGCGTCTGCGCCATTGTTGTTGCCAGCGTCCTGGGGCAGCCTCATTGGAGGCCCCTTCTCCCGGTGACCCGTCGTCGACCACCGGCTCATCTAGGCCCAGTACGCGGCAGGCGTCCCTGAGGGAACGCGGCTGATGAAGTACATTGCCAAGCCGAAACACCAGACGGAAGGGGTGCCCCCAGCTGTAGGAGATGTTGCGTTTTCTCAGTTCCGCCGTCACTGGTCGAAAGGTGCGGCGCTTCTCCAGGGTAAGCGCGGCTAGGTCCTGGTACAACGTCGGGGAGTGGTCGCCAAAGGTGATCCTCTCTAACTGGCGCGCCTTGCTCAGGATCTCCTCCTTTGTCCTGAAGTCCTGCACACACACCAGGATGTCTGCTGGGTGAGCCGCGTCAGCCCTCGGCGGACCCGTCCGGTGGGCCCTGTCCAGTCGCAGGGGGGCGTCCGCCTGTCGGCCCAGAATGTGGTTGAAGAGACCCTGCGTGAACTGAAAGAGGTCTTCCGTGTCCGGGGACAGTTTCACTCCCCTGATCCTGATGTTATGCCGCCGGGAGCGGTTCTCCAGGTCCTCGGCGTGCGTCTGGAGATCCACCTGTTGGTCATGTATGCGGGCCAGTTCCTGCCGTAGGGCCTCTATTTCGGTGTCTCGTGCGTTGCTTTTCGTCTCCAGGTCTGCCACTCTCTCCCCAATGGCATCGGTGTCGCGGCGGACCTCCTTGATCTCGTCCTGGAGCTCCTTCTTTAAGGCGTGGATGTCTTCCCTCAGACCGGTGAACAGGGACTCCAGAAAGGACCGTGTGACCGGGCCCTCGGGGTCCGATCCTCCGGGGGGTGACGCGGCCACCGTCTTCTTTTCTGTGTCTCCCCGGGGGCTGGACACCGCGGGGCCATTCCGCTTCCCCATGGCGGTGGGGGTGAAAAGATCCTTTATGGTGCGGTCCTTCTTGGGTCTCCCGCCAGACATGCCCCTCCAGGGCCCCCAGCCGCGTCCGTCGACCTCCTCCTCTGCCAGCCGTGGGTAGACCCCTAGGCCTCGTGGGTGTCTCTCCGGGCTCGGGACGACCAGAGCTTCCTGTGTGACGCTTGGGTGCCGTGTTCAGGCGGGTTCCAGGCCCAGTGCGGGGGATTGCCCCTAGGGGACCCAGGCGACCACCAGCGAGGCCGTCGGGGCGAGAGGACCCGCAGGGCCCGGACCGCGGGGCTGCGCCACTTTATTTCTCCAAGCCTGCGGCCTCCCCGTCGACTGAAGCGTTGTCACTGCCCCCCGAAGCCGCAGCAGCGCTCGGCGGGGGCCGCGTGATGGGAGCAGGGTCGCCGGGACCAGCGGTGAGGGGGGGAGCCAGGACCAGGCAGGGCGGGCAGCCGCCCAAGATGGCGCCCGTGGCTCTCAGTGTTGCACTGTCCAGGGGGTGAGAGAGCGCGGCAGGTCTGCAGAGGCCACGTCCAGACAAGGGGCCTCGTCTGCCCCAGTGCGGGCCGAGTTCGCTGGGTATGTGGCTGTCGGCGTTGGTGGCCCCGGAGGCACAGAGCAGAGGGTCTCCTTAGTCTCACACCACGTGCGAGGGTCTCCGCGGCTCTCCCCGTTGTCCCTCAGGCCGATAGGCCGCTACCTCCCCCGCCGGGTGTTCCAGCTCGCAGTCCCGGCAACGGATGGGTGCAGTGCCGCCAGCGGGGACCGGCGGCAGCGGAGGGCCACGCGGCCAGGCCCAGCGCAGGTTAGCTGCGGTCTCGGCCGCCTCTGTCGGCTGCCTCGTCGTGCTGCCAGTGGTCCCGCTCGCGGGGGGGGGGTCTAGCCGGATTCCTCTGCCCCCCGACGATCCCACGCTGAAGAGTAGGCCCGCAGGGCTGGGGGGGGGGGGGCGTCCGTCTATCTCCGCTCCTCACCTCCTTCCTTCGGGCTCCTCCGCCCGTCCCCCAGGTCGGCACCGCTGTTGTCTTTAGCCGGTAGGGCGCTCCGTCGGGCGGCAGGGTGGTGCAGCAAGCCCGCAGAAGCCCCCGACAAGGGACCACGGGGGCCTCGCGCTCAGCAGCGCGGGCCGGGCTTGCTGTCGCTGCAGCCGCCGAGCACAGGAGCGCTTGAGTCGGCGTTCGGGCTCCGCCCCCTGCGGCCTCGATTCCCTGCACCGCTCTCCTTGGGCCGTCGGAGCCGCCAAGTCTCCGGACCGGGTCAACCGGGGCTCCACGCCGGGAACCGGCAGCGCTACGGTCCTGCACACCCCTGCGGCAACGCCGGCCTCAGGCCCGCCAGGGAAGTGCTCGGGTCGGGACAATTGCTATGAAAATGCTAAAAATAGCGGCCGGCGGCGGGAGCTTCGACAGAGCACGTCTGCTCACTCCGCCATCTTGGCCACGCCCCCATCTTCAATGGTTTTTTAAATGCTAATTCCTAACTATATAAGGCCTGAAACCTATGTTTTTTTAAGTGAATTTGCAAGGTTTTTAAAATGCGAATTCCTAACTCTATAAGGCCTGAAACCTATGGTTTTTTAAGTGAATTTGCAAGGTTTTTTAAATGCTAATTCCTAACTATATAAGGTCTGAAACCTATGGTTTTTTAAGTGAATTTGCAAGGTTTTTTAAATGCTAATTCCTAACTATATAAGGCTTGAAACCTATGGTTTTTTTAAATAAATTTCAAAGGTTTTGTAAATGCTAATTTTATTAGCGGATAACGTTTATATATGTTATTATCCTTCTGGGATCACCTGAGCAGCCATCTTGTTTCTCAGGAGAAGTGAGGCACAAGAGAGCACAAAAGAAGAGTGGAAAACACGAAAAGGGGGCAGGGTTGAGACCCCCTGACCCCCTAGCCCTTCTCAGGGGGTCCCAAAAGGACCACCAAGTGCAAAAAAAAAGTAATTTTTTTTAAATCGCGGGGTTCGCGCACGTTGCGCGTACCATACGCGCACGGTGCGCGTACCCTGTGATTTTTTTTTTTGCCCTTGGTGGTCCTTTTGGGACCCCCTGAGAAGGGCTAGAGGGTTGGGGGGTCTCTACCCTGCCCCCTTTTCGTGTTTTCCACTCTTGTTTTGGGCTCTCTTGTGCCTCAGTTCTCCTGAAAAACAAGATGGTGGCCAACACTTCCTGGTTTGGACAGTTTGGAATGTTGACAGTCGACTGCCAGCCAATCAGAAACTCGCTCGCTCACGTAAGGGTACGCGCACGTACGCGTACCGTACGCGTACGGTGCGCGTACGGTGAGCGCATATAGATATATAATTTGCTCAAATTCAATTTTCTCAACAACTACTGGAGGGATTTTCACCAAATATAGAAAAGGCACTACTGCATACCTGTCCCTACCATTTTGCCAAGTTTGGTGTAATTCCGTTCAGCCGTTCGGGCTGTAGCCGTGTCTAAAGGTCCCATAGAAAATGCCATTTGAAAATTTTCAAATTCAATTTTCTCAAGAACTACGGGAGGGATTTTCACCAAACATAGCAAAGGCACATCTGCATACCAGGCCCTACCATTTTGCCAAGTTTGGTGTAATTCCATTCAGCCGTTCGGGCTGTAGCCGTGTCTAAAGGTCCCTACGGAAATGAACATGGGGAAAACACGTTTTGGGACCCCCTTTTTTCTCCTACCCAGCTTGACGAATCCCACCGAAACTTTCAGGGAAGGAGCGGAGCGAAGCAATTTTAAGGAAAATTACACGCAGATTCCTCAATCGGCGCCAAAGTTATTCCCAATAGAAAGTTGGGGATTTCCTATGGTAACTAGGTCCTAACCATATATACACCTACTGGCGACCGCCAGTAGGTAATATAAATATATATATATAAATATAAATATATATATATATATATATATATATATATATATATATATATATATATATATTTCAACAATGAAGCCCTAAAGCTTCGAAAGAGCACACAATGCTGTCTCTTGCCTTCCTCGCTGTAGCTTGTTTCTTGACACCTTTCATTCATTTCACCAATTCCGACGGGTTTCGAGGCTGGAACGCCCCGTAATCATAGAAGGCTTCACAGAGGGATGACAAAACAGTGCTTCATTTATACTTGTTTAATTGAATGAAGCCGCCCTCAGTGGGCGCGGCACAATCCAGACATGTATTAGCATTCTGGTAGTTGAAGTCCTAGAAGCGCTGCATTAGCGTAATTGCCTTGAGTGGGCTAAGTCGCTCTGCGTTCATTAGGCCAAAATTATATTCTTTAAGTAAGAGTAGTCCGTTTTTTTAAATGCTATTTTCTAATGATAATGTTCATTAAACCTACGTTTATTTCGGTAATTTTTAATTTTTTGTGTGATATTTTTTAACTTTAATATCCTAAAAATCGTTTTTGTTTGTGTTTGGTATTAAAAGTATATAATGTCTTCTTTTTTATTAAATACTAAAATAGATAAAAAATGTTAATTAAAAAGTGGTGTTGTGCACCCATCGTGTACCTATCTCGGTGGGTGCGCAGATTCAAACTGCCATATTGGTGAAGTCGTGAAGGACAGGCATTTCAGCCAACCCACTCCGCTTACTCTTACAGGAAAGGAATGACAACGCTACATGTCCCAGGTCTCCCCGAGGTGATCTGCTGATCACAGCTTTAGTTGTCAGCATGCCACAACCACTCCCTCACAGCTGGTTTATACCCACACTACACCCAGCACAGGCATCACAGGACATGTCACCCTGCCAATAAAAAGGGCTGGGCGCACGTGCTCGACGCCATTTCCATTCTCTCCCATCACTAGAAATACACAGAGTAGGTGGCAGCCGAGGCACTTTGCCTGACACGGGCCTCCCGCCACGTGGCGATGACTTGAGTTTCACTGAGTTAGTGCCACCAGAGCTGAGCGGGTGTGCAGCCTGCGATGCTGCGTAGGCCTCGATACACCATCCTGGCAATCAAGACCCGATTTGAATTCTGAGCTCGGCTGTACCGCATGTACGCCGCACAGAGATGACTCCTGGGCGGGTGCAGCAGAATGCGCTGGTGGCCTGACCACTCCCACCCTACTACCACAGAGGCAGCGCAGAACAGGACAGCGGACCTTCCCAAAATGACATGGCCCCTCAGCCACACAATAGCTGAATGTTGGGAGTGGTGGGAACCAAGTATGTGTGAAGGAGGCAAGTCACTCATCAATAACATTGCACGCAATGCCAAGTGTAGCGGTGATGTGCTGGACAGACCTCACAATGCAGAGCACAGACCTCTCCATGTGTGCATATACTGCTGGTGCTTGTAGTGTTTTGGGCAGTGGACACAACTTTGTTACCTCAGGCAGTGGGGAAGATCTCGGTCATGTAGCGGTGTCATCCCCCCTGTAAGCGGAACAGGAAGCGGAGTTGGCTGGTCCAACGTACACCAGTCCAGCGTAGGAGTGTGAATAAAGAGGCCGGGGCTCAGGGTGTGATTCACTTCTGGGAAGGCCAATGAGTCTGCCAGACCGGGGTCCCTCACCCTGCCACGAGGCAGCCGTCGTGACCGCCGGCCTCCTCGACACAGGTCCCCTGTGAACCCAGTGGCACAGCAACGCAGTTATGTCTGTACAGACTACTGCATTCGATGTACACTGCGGACAGCAGGGCTCACAATTCAGATTGAGTCGTGATTGCAGATGACGCAGTCCAGTGGTTAACAGACATTGCATCCAGTGCGGCCCGCCTGCACCAAGCATCATTGCAGGCTGCGCCCACGCTCAGTACTTCAGGTGCCACTAACTCAGTGCACCACTTATCATCGCTGGCTGCAGACACGCTGAATTGCCACTAACTGTGCAGACCAACTCAACGCCACACGGCTGTGTGCCATTGCTGACCGCTGCCTCCGGTCAACAATGCAGACAGCAGGGCTCACAATTCAGATCGAGTCGCGATTGCAGATGCGCAGTCCAGTAGGCAAGACACATTGCTCCCGGTGCGGCCCGCCGGCACCACGCATTATTGCTGGCTGCGCACATGCTGAATGCTTCTAATGCCCCTACCTCAGTGCATCACAACTCCTGGACCCTTCACAATAGAATCTTTTATGTGTTATTTCAAATCTGGTGGCCCTACCTTAGTGCTACAAAAGGGAATGTATCGCTTTTTTCGCCCTAAGTTGACAGGGTATTCTCAGATGTGAGTCCCTTGCTCACTTGGCCACTGGATTCAAGATAGACTGGCTGATGAGGATTATGAATCTGAAACCGGTCCCAGGATGCTTGTTTCCGGTCCAGGGAAGACATGGCTTTGGCAGTTCTGGCTGGACTGTTCCCATGAGGCACAGGGTCAGACTGATTTGCATATGGCCATGTCTGAACTGGGGTGGCTGAGTGAGCTAAAGAATGGTGATGGATTAAACCCAGATCAGTTGACTGGGGGTGAGTGTTTGATTTGCTCAAACGCTCCGTCCATCATCCCCTTTTGTACCCCCTACCTTAGTGCAGCACAAGCATTGAACCCTTTATGATTGAATCTCTGTGTGTGATCCGATAATTACTGTTGTATTTGTTGCCAGCACTAACCATTCCCTGAGGGCTGCCTTACACTCACCCCACACGCATCCAGCACAGACGTCACTGGACATGTGATCCTGGTAATAAAAAAGGGCAGAGCGCACGTGCCCGTACCCAATTTCACTATCTATATAAGTGTGTCCATATGTTCATTATGTCTGCATGATGCACTGTGCCCTACCACATTACATTGTGCTGTGCACAGTGCATGCACCAATGTTACCTCTGGCAGTGGGGAAGACTTTGGTTATGTAACTTTTTCTCCGTCATTATATAAGTACATGAGTAGAGACTGGATCACTACAGTACTGCAAGGAGAGTGTATAGTGAATTTATAAGTGCTTGGCGGAGTGATTGGATAGGTACATATGTTGGCGGAGCCTAACCCCTCACGTGCTTGGCTCTAATTGGCTGCCCTCCATGTGCCAAAAACTGAAATTTGGGATTTGCATGGCCATGTTTGCTACAGCTGCAACACTCCACTGAATGTGCAATAAACATTCATATCCACACAGATGTGTCATGACCACGATCTTTCATGTGTGGAAGTATGGATGAATGTATGGTCAGTGGTTCTCACTACCTTCCATGTTGGCCACGTTGTGGGACTTGGGTCACAAGGTGACACATTGGAGCTTGTGGCCTGGGTGGCGGCAACACTACAACATGGACACCCGCATCAGTATATTCCTCATACAGCCCAGGACGGAACCACGCCCAGATCTTCGGAGTCATTGTTCACAGCCTCACACAGGACTGGAATACGCGAGTCCAGCCCACTCGGTTTACGGTTCACTTTTTTAGTGCTTCTAGTCATTTATATCTGTTACTGTCAGTGCATCTTTTACTCTAGAATGACGAATGTTCAATAAATGCATATTAAAAACGTCCATACCGTTTGTTCTGGGTACGTCTCTGAGACTAAGAGGCTCATTAGGATGCCCGCCATCCCGATGTGAAAAGGGACCGCCCGCCATAAGGGCGGGGGTCCCGTGTGGGCCATTAGGATGCGCCTGCCACAGTGGCGGGCACATCCTGCATATTTAACATTGTGGCACGTGCGCCGCAATGCTAAAAATACATGTCATGCATTTCAATACACAACGTGACAGGCACCGCGCAGTGCCTGCCACATTGTACATTGAAATGCAGGGGGTTACCCATGTGCACCCCCCCACCCCCCAGAATCCCAGGGGGCCCACAACGGCCTCCGCAAGAGATTCCCGCATGCCTTTCCTTGGCGGCAAGGCCGCCACCGAAAGGCATGTATCCGCACCCATCATAATATGGATGGCGGTGTCTAGCAGACATGCCACCATATTAAACTCTTTTCCGCCCGGTCGACGTGTCGACTGGGCAGAAAGCGTGGTCCCCCACCATAGTAATATGGCGGGGGAAATGGGTGGGGGGCGTGAACGGATGTCGGGCAGATTGCCACCACCATGGGGGCGGTGGCAATCCGCCCGAGATCCTAATGACCCCCTATGTGAGCACAAGTGACTGAACGAAAAGTATTGCACTGTTTCCACGATTCTGAGGGATCAGGGTTGCCATGTTTGATAGTTGCCAAGAACTATTATCTCCCTGATAAGAGGAGTTTCTAGTGGCACTGTGAGCTAGCTGGCATACAGACCAACATACTCGGTGGGGGCATCTGGAATCAGTTCAGATACCAAGCCCACAGTATATGTTGTCTAAACGCACAGATCCTGTAAAGACGGGTGTTCTTCTGCCCCGCAAGTGGTTGCCGCGTTCGTTTGGAGAATTATCGAATTTATTCCAGAAACGTTTTTCACAGAGTGTTGGCTCCGCAATTGGTATATGCCGAAGAAGGCTAAGGAGGTTGTAGCCGTTTTAAGCTGCATTTACATTATCTGCGCCACGAGCCCAGTCTAACTAAGAGCATCCACAGGGTAGCGTTAGGTTAGCATCCTGTCTGGACATTGCTGTACCAGCAAGACCTGTATGTGGAATATTGTGCTGTCCAGGCCTTTATATATAGCCTGAAATTTGACACTATTATGCGTTCTATCCTGGAAATACTAAGAATCTCTATGATCTTTATGACATTTCAAAATTAAGCTCCGTTGTGTATAAATATGATGTATTGATGGACTAATCACATTAATTTTGGAAAGAAGAAGCATCGCCACGCCTATCATGCAAATTGGGTTCTATCAAGATAAAGAGATCAATTGTGCCCTGACAAAGGAACTGTGGACACATGGTCCTTTTCCGAAACGCGTGTCGGCACCTTGTCTCTTTCTTTTTTTTTTGTGTGGTTATATATTTGATTGTCTCTTTGTATTGTTTTCTTTATTGTATGGTGGCTGAAGTATGCTTGATTGGTTTGAATGGATGAGTTAGATGTTTTAGTTTGTATTTTGGAGAATGTTTGATGTAATTTGGTCTTTTCATTGTGTGCGTGGGGCTTGCTGTAAATAGTGTTGTATAGAATTGAATATACTGTATATATGAACTATGTAGATTGTCTTGATATTTTTGTATATGATACATTTCATGATAATATAATGAATAAATAAACATAAGTTTTTCTAAAATAATTCTGTTGTTGGGACAATGTTGATTTAAACTAATATTGTGGATGTATCACCCATATTAGAAGTGAATACCGAGGATAGGTTTTGTCTTCAGTTTTAGTGTTTTCCCTGTTTCCCCTCCCGTAGATTAAGTCTTTTCAGGGACCCTCTGCTGTGTTTTTGAAATAGGTTTTATAGGAACTACACGACAATTGAAGAGTGTTATGTGGTCTTTGAAAAGTAAATCAGTGCATATATGGAGCATCACTGAAGCAGGGGTCGGTGTGCACTCTTCTTTTATACAAAATATAACGGGTTAAAAAACGTTTCTGTAAGTACCATATATGGTAAGGACTGTTGGTTGCTGCCTTTGGAGTCATAAATTAATTGTCTAATGGTCACTTCAGGTAGATCCCGACCTTGCGCGGACACAAGGTGGCCAGAGGATAAAGTGTCCAGATGTCTGGCATCGGGAGAGCATGATCACTGCGTGTGCTAGGTTCCGATTGGCTATGCATTACTAACTCATTTAATTTATACGGTCTGGGATGCCTGTGTTAAATGTAATGGCGTGTCCCAGTACCTGGATGAAACATTTTGTATAAGTCACTGAAAAGGAGCAGAAGGTGAAGTGCGCTGCGATAGCCACAGATAGCGTGTTGTCAAGTGAAAAGCGGGAAAACTAAACGCGTACTTTTTTCATGACACGTATTGTCATAAATGTTAAAAAGTATTGCCAAATATTTGTTTGAATTTGGTAAGGGCCCGGGGAGCTTGGGAAAAGGTGTTTTTATAGACTGTGCCACCTGTGTCAAGAATGTAACGGCGTGTCCCAGTATCTGGATAAACTCAAACATATTAGGGACCACAATAGTCTTGATTGTGAAGGAACTGCCAAAAAGACTTGTCTGCTATCATTGGGGGCCCAACCCATGCTCTAGCTGGTGGGCTCAATAAATAAGGATATACTTAGGGAGGGGGATGTGTAGGCCCAAATAGATGGAAGGGCGAAGAATTTCAGTCCCTGAAAAGTAGGTGTGCTGGGAACTGTGCATGTCGAAATGCGCCACGGGCCTTTTATCAAATGGTCGTAGGTGGGAGAGTTATTTTTTTCATCTAACAGGAGTATACAAGTGTGTTGCTGGAGTTTAAAGGTACTTATTGGATCTACCATAAGCTCAGTTGGTTCCATGGGGTGTCATCGTTGAGCCCCACACTATTAGTCTGAAGTCTGTAAACCCACTTCGGTTCTGTGACCCCCATATGCAGACAAGTTTCTCAATCACTGACCACCACATATCTTTCTTGCTGTGAATTTTCTCTATGTGATATGTGGTGAGTTTGGTAAATATTCTCTCGCACCATATGGTGGTCCTCTGTTCACTGATCCTCATTGTAAATTTTCTGGAGGTCATTCCAATATATAGCAAAGGCCACACGGGCACTCAATGATATACACCACATTGCAGCAGTTGCAGTTGGTGTCTATTCTCTATTCACATGGCTTGGAGAAGCCATTGTCCAATGTTTTCCGGTGTTTAGTAAGGGGGCATACGGAACAGTTGCCTCAGGGGTAGTGGCCTGAAATTAGAGAAAGGTCCCATAGTGTATTCGTCTTTCTGTTGCCTTTCTCTTATTCCTTTTGAAAGAAAAGAGGGGGTTTGTGAAGGATAATTGGTTAGATATAAGGATGCACCAAGGTTTGTTGAAAATATTTTTCACAGCATTAGATGAGGTGTAGTAGGTGCTGACAAAAATCATAGCCCCACTGTCTTGTTTTATGTTAGTATCTGTAAAAGAGCTTTTTTGTGCCCTTCAATAATCTTTTTGATCATTCCTTCCCCCAGAGTTTTTTAGTTAGGGTCTGTGCTTCTTTCTTGAAATCTCATACTTTGGGGCAGTTCCTCCTTATCTGTAGAAATTTCCCCATGGGAAGGTTGCCACTTAGTGCTCTGGAGAAGGGGGATGTGCTATTAAAGTGCAAGTGGCTGTTTAGGTCTGTAGGTTTTCTGTAAAGAGAAGTTGTCAGACTGACGTCTTTAGCTGTGACTGTGATATCAAGGAAGGAGACTGTCTGTTAGCCGTCATAGTAAACCTCAAGTATGGGTTTCTGCCATTGAGCCAAGTGAGGAAAGGCAAGAAGGTAGTGTAATCCCCGCGCCCGATGACTAAAACGTTGTCAATGTAGTGCCGCCAAAGGTGAATTCCGTCTTTGAAGGGGATGTGACCGTACATAGAGGCAAGCTGTACTTGGGGCAAAAGCGCTGGCCGTCAGTGTTCCATGATGCTGTAAATAGATGTTGTCTTCAAAAGAAACAATGTTCTCTGTAAGTGATAGTTCGCCAGTTGCATGATCCATTGAATGAGGGCTGTACAATCCCAATCTTGAGATAGCAGGAGGTCTGTAATAACCCACAGGCTCTCTCCTACTGAATGCTAGTGTGAAGGGCCCCAATGCTGAGACACAACATCTTCTCTGTGGTGGGATCATAATCCACTTCTTTCAATGGGTTCAGCGGATGTTTAGCATCCTGATGTAGAGTCTTGTTTGAGTAAATAGGGGGCATAAATCCAATCAGTGTATTATGACAGAGGCTCAGGAATTGAGCTGATGCCCAACAATGTGGGTCTGCGTTGAGGGAGAGTTCTCCCTTTATGGATCTTTGGGATGGTATAGAACTGCAACAGTTGCAATGTGCTACATGTAATTGAGTGCCCATGTGGCCTCCTCTACATCAGAATGACCTCTAGAAAAATGTAATCAGAACCAGTGAACAAAGGAGCCCCATATGGAGCAAGAGAACATCCAGCACACTCAGCACACATTACTTAGAGAAAAATCGTAGCGGTGGTCAATGATTGATAAACTTATTCTGGATATGGGGGTCACTGACAACGTTCTCAAGAAAAGACCGAGACGGCTTTACGGACTTCAGACTAATAGTGTGGGGTTCAACAATGACATCCCATTTAACCAACTGAACCTTTGGTAGATTCGATAAGTACCTTTAAGCTTCAGCAACACACTTGCACACATCCGTTAGATGGAGAAAGGAAACTATTCTCCCCTACAACTGTTAGATAAAATGCCTCATAGTACATTTCGACATGCGCAGTTCCGATCCCACCTACACCTCAGGGACTACGATTCTCGGCCCTTCCATTTATTTGGTCTTACATTTCCCCATCGTTAATTACATCCTTCTCTATTAAGCCCACAGCGGGGCCCCAAATTTGAGTATGGGTTGGGTCCCCTATGAGAGCAGACGAGTCTTTTTGGAAATCCCTTCACCAGTCAAGACTATCATTGTTGCTAATGTGTATTATTTCTAATTGACTATACTCCATCCGAGGTTACCCAACTGCCCTCACCTTTCTTTCAGTCATGCATATGAAATGATTTATCCAGATTCTGTGACATGCCATCACATTCTTGACACAGATGTCCCAGTCCATAAAAACTACTTTTCCCAAGCTCTCCGGGTCCCACCTGAATGCAAACCGATCTTTTGGCAGTACTTTTTAACATTTGTTACATTCCTTGTAATTAAAAGATAGAGGTTTAGTTTTCCTGCTTTTTACTTGACAACTCGCCATCTGAGGTTATAGAAGCGCACCTCACCTTCTGCTTCTTTTCAGTCACTCATACAAATTGTTTCATCCAGGTACTGGGACACTGCATTACGTTTTTTACACAGGTGTCCCAGACCATAAAAACTACAGGCCCGATTCACAGAACTAACTTACTACAAAATCCTAAACGTACTACTTTTGTTATTCACAGAAGGCATTTAGTAGTCTTAATTTAGAATTTTGTCTAAAGTTAGGATTTTGTCCTAAGTTAGGATTTTGTCCTAAATTAAGATTTTGTCTTAAATTAGGATTTTGTCCTAAATTAGGATTTTGTCTTAAATTAAATTTAAGACAAACTTAAGTTAGGACAAAATCCTAACTTAAGACAAAATCCTAACTTAGGAAAACATCCTAACTTAGGACAACATCTTAATTTAGGACAAAATCCTAATTTAGGACAACATCCTAATTTAAGACAAAATCCTAATTTAAGACAAAATCCTAATTTAAGACAAAATCCTAACTTAAGACTATTAAATGCCTTCTGTGAATACCAAAAGAAGTAAGTTTAGGATGATGTCATAGGTTAGTTCTGTGAATCGGCCCCTACATTTCCTATTATCCCTGGGGTTCACTATCACAGGTGCATCTCCTACGTCTTGTGCTACTCACCACCGCTAAGTCGGGCCACCTGAGTTGGAGGAAAAATACTCACCCTTGAGTGGTACTTATTTGTACCACCAGTGATGCACAAAGGGATATAAGCAGGTACACTGACGGTACGGACCCTTGAAGACGTGAGTAATCCAGGGACTTTGATGTCCTGGTCAGCACTGATTGAGTAGCCCTTTTCCTCTAACCAATGCTTTCTATTACTGTTTAGGTCTCGCGCCTGCGATTGCAGGGCGAAGCCCTGCTGTTGCAAAGCGAGCCTATAGTGATCGTTTCTGCTTTCAAGGACTAAAGAGGAGAGGACAAGAGACTGGCACGCGCACGCAGCCTGCCGGAATCGGATCAGGTCGCGCGCGTGAACACGCGCTCCGATTCTGGCAGGCTGTTCACACACACACAATGGATATGGACGCCACACACAAACAGACAGGTACACACAGACACACGTACACAGACACATGCACACGCAGACATGCGCGCGCGCACACACAGAGACACACACACAAGTGCACCTACACGCACGCACACACACATACAGAGACCCCCGCCGCCGCACACACACATACAGAGACCCCCCTGCCGCCGCACACACACACACACAGAGACACACACACACCAGCGCACCTACACACACGCACGCACGCACACACACATACAGAGACCCCCACCCACATACATATACACACACGCACCCACGCACCCACACGCACGCATGCGCGCACACACACACACTGTAAATCCCTATCGCAAAGTGAATAGAGCACACTCTGGAGCTTGTGATACAATTTAGATTCATTTCACAGCGCAGTAAGTTTGACAGACAAGTTTCGGCACAATTGCCTTCCTCAATGTCAAATCATGTTCATGCATAAGCAATTCATTTAAATAAAGTTGACAGATTGCTTCAGAGTGTTTAGTGAAACAGAGGACGGTTCACAATTCATATGAATTCAAATTTTTGTGTCAGCCATCTTTGAACATGCAAATACATCATATTTCCATGAGTGGGTGGTGAGAAATAAAGATCATAACTTTTTTCCCAAATTGCCAAAATCCTGATCAATTTCATATGTACACCTCATACGAAGCAATTTTGTCCCGAATGGGCAAATATCCTAAATATACAGATTCATCCATTATTATGATAGGAATCCTAATTGGCCTCTATGTGGTGTTGGATAAACGGTAGGAGAAATTACAGAGTATTGATAAAAAATAGATCTCACAATTTTATACAATAATTATCTTTCCAAATCACGTCCTAAATGGGCTTTCATACATCTTGTTGCCATCTACTCATATTGTTATTTTTGTGATTACTCTAATTCAATCTATTAGATATGTATTACTCCATGGGGAGAGACCATTTGTTGTACTAGATATCATCCATGAGGCATAATATTGCCCCATATCCTATATGAATCCAAATTTCCTCCTCATTATTTAATCCTCTTGGGGCCTTGCTCTGCAACTCTATTATATAGCTAGACCTCAGTGTTCCCATCCTCTTTCTTCTTTTTTTTTTTTTCAAAACTGTTTTTATTGAATCGCAGAAATAAACATCCACAGTGCTCCGAACCCCGGAGGGGCTGTGACAATAATCACGGTTCATATTGTGCGATACATTTAATGAACAAACCCTCTACTCTCCACCCCCCCAACTACCCAACCCTCCCCCCTCCCCCCTCCTGCAACACTCCGTCTTTTCAACACTGTTTAAGGTAAGTATACAACCGTCCGTATAAATAACCATGCCTCAGCATGTTCACTACATCTGCCCATCCTCGCCCCTTGGCGGCGGCGGAGGCTCCAGCCACAATCCCCTGTAGTCTGCCCATCTTTTCCATATTTTATAGTGTTTTGTGGGACAGCCTCTGGCCTCGAATACCGGCCGCTCTAGTCCCATGCAAAAGTCCAGTCCTTTCTTCCACCCGGCCACCTTGGGAGCCCCATGGTACTTCCAGGCCTGTGCCACATCTCGTTTGGCCAGTGTTAGTCCCAGCAGCATCAAGTGGCGCTTGTAAACATTCCCGCCCACCCCTTGAAGCACATGGAGCAGGCCCAACTTCGCCGTGCGAGGGAGCTCCCACCCCAGCACCTCCGACAAACAGTCCCACACACCCATCCAGAATCTCGCCAGGCCACTACATTCCCACACTGTATGCAAAAGGGTGCCCAATTCATGACCACATCGCAAGCACGCCGGGGACTCAATCAGCCCTGCCTTCCACAATCTCTCTCTAGTATAATAAGCCCGGTGCAGGTATTTGAATTGTATTAGGCGTAAACGGACTGCTATTGCTGCTCCCCTGGGGGACTCAAAAGCCTCCCGCCAGTCCTCCTCTTCCAGCTCTCCCACATCCCACGCCCAGCGATCTCTCAAGGGCTGTAGATCCGAGGAGCAGTGTGTCACTAACGTTTGGTATATTTTGGATATCTTTCGGTCCTCTAGATCCCCCATGAAGACCTTTGCCTCTATCGGGCTGAATTCGGGTAGCGTATTCAAGCCCACAAGCGCGGGTGCCAGAGCGTGCCTAAACTGTAGATAGCGATAGAACTGGGTGCGGGGCATATCAAACTCTGCACTGAGGTCTTGAAAGGTTTTAAGTGTGGTGCCCCTGAGGACCTGGCCCAAAGTTGAGATTCCTATCAAATCCCAGCCCCTAAATCCCGAAAGGGACATCAGGGCTGGGAGTTGCCCGTTATGCCAGAGCGGGGTCTCCCCCGTCAGCTTTCCCCACCATCCCATACGGCGCAGTGCTTGCCGCCATACCTGGAACACAACTTGCGTTGCCCTGGGCAGTCTCTTTCGCAGCTGCGGTGAATATAATACTGTGTGTAGGGAGTCAGGTTCCATCAGGTATCGTTCTAGGGCCTATGCCGCGTCCTCCCCGCCACAGTACCACCAGTCATTTAGGACTACCAGGTGTGAGGCTTGGTAATATGACAGAAGATCCGAGGTCGCCAGTCCCCCACAGTATGTGGACAGAAAGCAGGTCCGCAGAGCTACTCTCGCTGTGCCACCGGCCCACAAAAATCGACCGAGTGCCGAGTTGACCAGTCGGAACCAATGCGGCGGGATTGGGAATGGGTGGTTTTGTAGTTGATACAGTAATCTGGGAAGGGCAACCATCTTAAAAATGGCGGATCTACCGTATATATTGAGGGGCATGCGGGACCAGCACTTCATTTCCTGCTGCACTTTGTCCCATACGGGAACTACGTTGCGCTCCCAGGCTATTGTCGGCATGGTCGTCAGGAACACTCCCAAATATTTAAGGCCCCCGACCGCTCTCTGTAGTGTTGCGGCCCACGGCCCGACCTCGAAGTGGTCTCCCAAAGTCCAGAGGGTGGATTTCTGCGGTTTCAGGCAGAGTCCGGAGACTTCGCCGAAAATGTTCATGATGTCTAGGACCCGCGGCCCGGACCGGTTCACATTTGTAAGAAAGAATAGGACATCATCCGCATACAGTGCGATTCTGTCCGACGGTCCCGCCTGCCATTCAAATCCCTTCAGCTGTGCATCTATCCGGACCCATGCCGCCAGCGGCTCCATAGCTAGAGCGAACAAGTAAGGCGAGAGGGGACACCCCTGCTGAGTGCCAGGTCCTATTGGGAAGGCTGTCGATACCTCCCCCGCCACCCTCACCGAGGCCATCAGACCGGTATAAAGAAGTCGGATATAGGACATAAAATGGGGCCCTATATTGAGGCGCGGAAGGAGGGCAAACAAGTAGGTCCAACTCAGGGAATCAAAGGCCCTGTCAATATCGGCTAGTAATAGTGCTGCTCGATCTCCGGTTTTACTCATCGCCTCCACCGCCACGTGGGCTCGTCGAATATTATGCCGCGTCGCCCGGCGGGGCATAAATCCAGCTTGATCCGGATGGACCAAATCTGATATGTATGGTAGAAGGCGATTCGCAAACGCCTTAGCAAGTATTTTGGCCTCGATGTTAAGAAGAGAAATCGGCCGATAGGACTCGTGGCGGTCCGGAGGTCGACCGGGTTTGAAAAACACTACTATTTCTGCATGTCTCCAGTCCGCCGGCAGAAGGCCCTCCTCTCTTGCTGCCTCCAGGGCGGCTTTGTAGTGCGGCCCTAGTTGGAGGTGGTAGCGCTTGAAAAATTCACTGGGGAAACCGTTGGGCCCTGGGGCCTTACCAGTATTGAGTTCCCCCAGTGCCGTGCCCAATTCTTCGGCCGAAAGTGGGGCCTCAAGGCGCTCCCGCACATCATCTGGAAGCGCGCGGGGCGGGAGATCAGTTATAAACTTATCAACGTCAAGTGCCGAGAGAGAGTCCCGCGGGGCACACTGCACTGCAAAGTAGCCAGCGAAACTGTTCGCCAGTTCCATTGGAGCTGAAATGGAGGCCCCGGTATCGTCTCTGAGGCCCGGCAAGTCCTGTGACTGGAGCACTTTTTGGCAGAGTCTATGAAGCATGGTACTGGACTTGTCGCCCCATTGATAAATCCTACTTCTGGTCGCTAGCCAGATCTGGCGGGCCTCGCCAACTGGAGGGAGGCATACTTCTGCTGCGCCAGTAAAAGCTGCCCCACGTCTTCCAGGCGGCTCGCCACCCCACAATGAGTCTCCAGCTGCTCCACCTCCGCCGCGCCCCGCACCAGTTCTTCCCGTCCGTCGCCTGCGACATGCCGCCGCGCACCATGCTATGTCTACCCTGCGCAGCGTAGTTTTCATAGCCTCCCAAACTGTCCGTGAGTCAGAGACCGTACCCAGATTTTCATCCCAATACTGGGCGATAGCCACCTCTAAATGTTGCTGATACGCCTCCAGCTGCAAATGGCAGGTGGAGAGGCGCCACCGAAATGGGCGTCTCTCCCTATCCAGGGCAACCTCCACAACTACGGGGGAGTGATCCGAGAGTCCCCGCGGCAGGATAGCCGCCGAGACCACTCGGGTAATGACTGCGGGGGGAACAAAAATGTAGTCCAGTCTCGAAAACGAGCGGTGGACCACCGAGACGTACGTGAACTCCCGCTCATGTGTGTGCAAATATCGCCATGCGTCTACCCAGTTCAGGCCACTCACCATCCCATTTAATCTAGTGGGGGTATCTACAATGGGGTCCCCCCTGAGTCTGAGGCGATCAATCCGACACTGCATGACATCATTCCAGTCTCCCCTATTATCGCAAGGCTCTCTGGGATCTCGGCCCATACCGTGAAGAGTTTTTCAATCAGGGCCCATTGCAAAGGAGGCGGAGCATACACGCTCCCAAGAACCACTGACTCTGAGCCCACCGTCCCCTGCACAAAGACATAACGGCCCTGGGGGTCTATCCAGTGTTTAGTGTGTGTGTAGGCCAGTCTACGGTGTATCAGTAAGGCCACCCCTCGAGAACCTCTCCCGAAGCCCGCGTGGTGGACCTGGTCATATCCATATCTCTGTAAGCTCAGTGCTTTGTTACCCATTAGGTGTGTTTCTTGTAGGATCAGGACATCTACATTCTCTCTCTTCCCCTGTCTCAACACCGCTCCTCTTTTGATCTTGTCGAGCATACCCCTCACATTCCAGCTCATCACTCTCATTAGGGCACCAATTTGCGCCCGCCTAGGGTTTTCAGCCCCCATCTAAGCGCAGATGGATTCGTACAGCAGGTAGTAAGCACAACAGGCATGAAAGCCACAACAGCATCATTCGAGACAATCGTGTGCAGGACAACCCTCCCTCCCCTCCTCCCTCAGGCCCCAACCACCCCTCGCCAACTGCAATCCACTTCCCACAACTCCCCCCCACCCCCTCCCCATACCTCAATGAACAATGAAGTATCTGTCGCGGTGTAGCGTGGCTCCTGCCCCCAACATGAGACAGACCGCCCACCCCACCAATGGACCCCCATAGCTACCCTAAACCCACTAACAAACTAGACCTAACAGAGGGGTCGAGTCCGCCCTCCCTATGCCGTCCCCCCACCCGAGTCCCAAAACCACAAAGTTACTTGTACAAATGAAGCTCTTTGCTGCAGTCCGCCAAGGCTGTCCACATCAGGGAGGAGCGAACCAGTTTCCCTCAAATCTAGATGGAGCAATCACTTTTCGCTGCGATATCTAAGACGCCGGATCTTGAGAGTCTGGAGCCCCAGTAGCTCCAGCTGCCCCATTCTCCGTAGAGTAGTTCTTCTTAGAACGGGACCGCCAATCGCTTCTGCTACGCGACCGCCGTGGAGTCCGAGGGGGCCCAGTCGTGGAGGAGTCCGAATCCCGACCCGGGGGGGTGTGCACTCTAATACGGACTGTCTCGTCCGTCCAGGCGAAGACTTCCTCCGGGGTGTTAAAGAATAAGGTCTTGGATTGAAACACCACCCGCAGGCGGGCCGGGTAGAGCAGAGCATATTGAATTTTTAGACCCCGCAGTTTCGCTTTGGCCTCAGTGAAGGATTGGCGCTGCTTCTGCACCAACTTAGTGTAGTCCGGAAAAATTAGGATTTTATGATTGTCATATAGCAGAGGTTCCTTCATACGGGCCTGTCTCAGGATCGTGTCGCGGTCGTGATAGTTGAGTAGTTTGGCTATCACAGGTCTAGGGCGTTCCCCAAACGGCGGCTTCTGGGTCAGCGCCCGGTGCGCCCGTTCGACTATAAAGCAGCGCGACAGGGACTCCGGTGGAATCCAACTTTCCAACCAAGTGGTCAGGAAGGCCTCCATATCACCCTTCTCACAATCCTCCGGAAATCCCACAAACCGTAGGTTGTTCCTTCGGGCGCGCCCTTCAGCATCTTCCGCCCTCAGGGCAAGGCCCCTCTGGATGCCCTGAGGTTTGGCCACCTTTCTCTTAAGAGTCGCAACGTCATCCTCCACTCCAGTAATCCTTGTTTCGGCTTCTGTTATGCGAGCCACTGCGTTGCGTAGGTCTTGGCGCAGTAATGTAACATCTGCTCCAACTGCCCCAATTTGTGCGTCCAACATGTCCCAGAACTGTGTTATCGCCGCCATAAGGGCAGCATTATCAGGGACAGATGTAGGAGGTCCCCCGGCCGCGCCGGCACCCCCCGGCGGCCCCGTAAATTTGTCTATTGTGCCCTGCTTTGAGGTGTGTCCGCTATTGCCGCCCCTCGTCATAGCTGCCAAGTTACGTGGAGAGCAGGTCCAGGGCCCTATCAGAACAACAAACAAGGTGCAGGTGACCCCCCTCTTGGTCAAGACGCGCCTCCGCCTAGGACTCCGCACCCCTGCACTCCGGTTGTACCTCCACGGGGCTGCTTCTCCCTCCAACGACCAGTAGATGGGCCTCCGCCAGGGCCAGGGCCAGGGCCACGTGAATTACTTCGCTGGGCGCTCTCCAGGGGGCTTACCACCACCGACCCGCAGGCCGTCACCGCCGAGCCAGGCCACAGGAAACAGCCCCCCACAGGACCAAATCGCTGCAATTTTCGTATGGCCAGTCTTCGCTACCTGCTGCCACCTCCACTCCTATGGGCCTGCCCTGTGGCCCGTTAGTGTTTCAAATCCAGGGGAGGAGAAGGTCCAGGGCACGGCGGTAGAGGTGCCGGATGTTGTGCCCCCAGGCCAATTGTCACTCCCCCCCCCTCGAGCAGTACCAGGAATCACCGCTCAGGTGTAGCAGAGGATGGGGGGGGGGGGATCGTATAGCCAGGGGAGGGGGAGGGGGGCTCCCCGCCGCCTCACAGAGCGGCCGCTACCGCCCGGCCACAGCGACCTCGCAGCAGCCCGCCCAGCCGCCGATCTTGCTCTCCAACCAGCCGGTGTTGTGGAGCGGGGGCCCCCGGCAGCCGACCCGCCAGCCTCCTCCCTAGTCACGCCCAGGGTACCTTCGCCGCGGCAGCCTCCGGAGTCCCGATTGCCAGGGACCGGCCTTCGCCTCTGGGTCACGACGGGTGCGCCTTACTTCCGGTCTGCCCCTGCAAGGCGAGAGTCCCGGCTCCTCTCGTGGCAGCAGGCCGCACGGCTCCAGGGCCCGAATCTCCGCTCAGCAGTCCGCCTCAGCCCCCAAACGATCGCCACTGCTCCGCAGCAAGGTCCGGTAGGCGGATTCGTCGGTTCGGGATGAGGGAAGCGGGGGATATGTGAAGGATATCGGATCGGCGGGACGGAGCTCACTTAAGCCGCCTTGGCCACGCCCCCCTCTTTCTTCTTTTTTAACGTTGTCTATGCAGAAAGTTTTTAGGAGACTACTGTTACCTCTATGCTCCTGTTCAAAGTGACAGACCGCTGGGTACCTCTGAGCTTTATTTGTTATTGCTCTCCTGTGCTCTAAAATTCTCTTTTTAGCTGGTGTATCGTACTTCCAATATATTGTGTCCCACAGGGACATATTATGCAATATACTTTGAAATTCGAATAACAAGTGAGAAGCTTAATGAATTTGCACTTGCGATTTCTTCCCCGGACTGTGTTTTCTTTAACCTTCTGGCTATTCTTGCATGCTTTACAATGTGAACAGGAAATGAATCCTGTGACGGGATCCTTTTTTCTGGTGGCTCTATCTATGAAGTGGCTCCGTACCAAATGATCTTTTAGGAATGAGCCTCTTCTGTACATGATCTGTGGTGCATCAGGTAAATTTTTACCAATGATATTATCAGACTTTAAGAGGCGCCAGTTCCTTCTAAAGATTTGGTAAATCTCTGATGCATTTTCTGTATAATCGATTATCATTCTTACAGTGTTTCTACTTTCTATGCCTTCATGTTATTTTTTAGGTTCCCTGTCTAAAAGTAACTGTCCCCTAGGTGTGAGTTCTGTCTTTTTTTATGCTTTCTCCAGCACTCCTTTAGGGTATACTCTCTCAAAACCTACCTATTGCACTCTCGTTTGCTTTGCTATATTCAGTAAATGACAAAGAATTACGTTTTATGCGTAATAATTCTCCATACGGAATGTTATCAATCGCACTCCACAGATGGCGTAGAATATGGAATTCCCTGCTGATAGTTTGCGGTATAGGGTTGTCTGCAATGTTTTCTACGTATACTGTTAAGCACAAGCATACTGCACTAATGCAACTAGTGAACTGTAAATTGAACTCATTTTTTCCAGGATGATATGTATTCCTCAGCTTCACTGTGGGAGCCCCTCCAGATGATGAATAAATCATCTATATCGCTGTCCATTCAGTGGTCATTGTCTCCTGCCCAGGCCAGGTGCTTCTCGCACCAGCCCACGAACAAATTTGTGTAACTGGGGGCAAAGCACGTGCCCATGGCAGTTCCTTGTTTTTGTAGATACAGTTGTCCTGAAAAGATACAATTTTTATTATGTAGGCAAAATTAAATTAATTCAAGAAGCATCTGGTTATGTCCCTGATATTTCAATGCTCTTTTTTGTAAAAAGAATTCTATTGCACAGAGACCATTCTCATGTGTTGTACTTGTGTATAGGCTTGTGATGTCCAGCGTGATAAGCAGCATGCTTTCTTCCCACTGCATACCTTTGACGATTCAAAAAAAATCTTTTGTATCCCTTATATAGGAACTTAGGTCCTTTACTAGGGGGGAACGAAAACAATCTCTGTATGTCGAAGTGTTATCCAGCAAGCTATTTTTGGAGAAACAATTGGAGGACCTGATGGATTTTAGTGTCCTTGTGCACTTTTGATAGATGGTAAAAAGTCAGTAACTCTGGATATTCATAATGCATAAATTGATAGTCTCTTTGTTCTAATACCCTTTTATCCTGCCATTTCTCCAAAAGTAGATTAAAGAGGTGAATACTATCTTCTTAATGTGTGTTTTTTAGAAATTGTTACATAGCATTCCTTTTTCTGACAGTTGTTTCAATGCTTCAGATCGATATTGGTCTTTGTTTAATAGAACAATATTTCCTCGCTTATCTGAAGGCTTAAAAATTATTGAGTCATCCTGTTTCAAATTCAGAATTGCTTTCCATTGTGATTTGGAAAGTTGTTTATAAATCCTTCAGTGTATCCTGTTTGTAGCTTTTTTAATTCCTCAATCACACTTTCTTGAAAAATAGCAATACTGTCATGTGTAGTTCATGGAACAAATTTTGATTTAATTTTTATATCACTGATGCAACCTTTTTGTGATACTCCAGCTTGTTCTAGCAAATAACTATATTTTCTTCTGAACGTGGTTGGGGACCAAAATCTTCACCCATTTCTTGTAATAGCAGGCGAGTTTCCAAATCTGTCCCTGTAAGAAGATCTGTTTCTTCTTTTTTTATCCTGAATGGAAAAGCACCGCTATATAAGTTGGTCTCATCCGGTTACAGGAGACTATTCAACTTTTCAATTGTCCTCATATATAGACGCTGAGTTGTGATGTACAAATTGCAATATTCGTTTAATGATCCACTTAAAGAAAAAAACATCAGCCAAACCAGAACTTCTTCAGGGCGCAAACGGTATGTTGAGGCGTATCAATTTCCAATTTCGATATTTAGTAGTATTGGTTGGTTACATTTTCTATTTCCTTCGCTGCCAACAAGCTGGTTTCTGCAGTGGACGCTAACTTCTAGCATTCCCAGGGCCCCAGGAGGCCGAGGTAAAATGGAATTATATCATTGCAAAATAATCCAGTTTCTAGATGTTGTCTTGGTTTGTCAACTCAATGAGAAATTTGGTGACGGCACATATGAAAACAGCTTTATGGATGGGGCAGCACCTCCAAGTCTAGTAAAGTGGGTGCTGGAGTTGGAGGGGTCAATACAATTCCTCTATAGTCTGCCCATCGCTGCCATATACATGTGTGTTTTTGAGACAGCCCCAGGCCTTGAAGACAGGTTCTTCCAATCCCAGCAAAAATCTAGACCCCACTTCCAGACCCCTAATTGTGTTGAAGAGGATGTTTTTCCAGGAGCGTGCAGTCTTGTTTGGCCAAGGTTAATCCTAAGAAGAATAAGTGACGCTTATATCTATTGCCACCCATATATTCTGCTATATGAAGTTGGCCTAGTCGTGGTTTACTGCATATGGTCCATCCCAGCACCTCAGCTAAGCATCTGTGAGCCCCTTCTGGAACCTATCAAGAACTGGGCATAACCACACCACATGTATAAAGGTGACCTCTTCCACCCCACAGCGTAGACATATAGGGGACTCAATGAGCCCGGCTCTATAAAGCCATACCTGTGTATAATATATTTTAGCTGTATTAGCTGCAATCGATAGGAGATGGCAAGCTCCTCGGGGGGACTCCAGAGCCTCCCTCCAGTTATCATTATCAATCGGGCCTATATCAGTCTGCTAAACCTCTCGAAGGGACTCTAATGATGATGCACCGTGGGTAACCAAGGTTTGATATATTTTGGAAATGTTGTGGTCTTGTAGGTCCCCCCATAAGAAGTTTGCCCTCCAGTGGACTGAATTCGGAAAGGTCTGTGAGATTCTTGAGATAGGGAGAGAGTGCATGGCAGAACTGTAAATATTTATGAAATTGGGTGCATGGTATGGAATATTCCCTCTGCATGTCCGAGCAGGATGTAACAGTGGTGCCTTGAAAGACGTCCCCCAATGTAGAGATCCCAATTCGGTCCCAACCTTGAAAGCCTTGCAAGCATTGTAGTTGTGGAAGAAGGCGGTTACCCCATAGTGGGGCCCTGCCTGTGAGCCTATTTAGCCAGACAATATGGCGAAGAGCCTGCCGCCACACCCCCAGCACCACCAATAGGCCGAAGGGAGAGAGCCTGGGTATGAGCACGACCATATAGAAATTAATGTACCGATGGGTCTCCCAAGACCCATCTCTTAACATTGTATGCAGGTACCTCTCTTGGGCAGTACGACCAATCATTAAGCACCTGTAGCTGGGTGACTGCATAGTATGACTGTATATCGGCTGTTGCAATGCCACCACAATAGGTGGAAAGAAAACAAGTGTGGAGTGCCAGTCTGACTGCCCCTCAAGGAAACCCATTTAACATGGAATTTATCTGTGTGAACCACATTTCTGCAATGGGATTTGGGTGATTCTGAGGCTGGCATAGGAGCTCCAAATTGGCGAACGCCCGTATAGGGAGAGGGGTAGGCCCGTCGAGGATTTCAATCCTGTTTTAACCTTGATGAAGACCTTATCTAGATTACGGGTCCATGCCATGTCCTGCCTATCTGTGATGAAAACCCCTAAATATTTCAAGCCCTCCTGAGTCTGCGAGAGGTCTGTAGCCCATCTACAATCGTCATCCGTCCCCCGTAGAGGCCAGTGTGTAGATTTTTTTATAATCAGAAAAGAGATCTTTCCAAATATACGCATAATTTGGAGAATTCGGGGGCCGGACCTATAAGGGTCTCTCATAAAGAAGATGCTGTCCTTGGCGTACAGTGCGATCCAGTCAGAAACTCTGGCGGTCCACTGAAAGCCTCTGACCTGAGCGTCTAACTGAATACAGGCCGCCAGCGGTTCGATGGCCAGTATGAACAGCATAGGGGAGAGTGGGCATCCTTGTCTGGTGCCCCCGCTGATTGGGAATGGTGGAGACACCCTACCGGCAACACAAATGGAGGCAGACAACCTGTGATACAGCATGCAAATATATAATAGGAAGTTTGAAACAAAACGTAGGCGCATGAAGAGAATGAATAAATATGCCCAGCTGAACGAATCAAATGCTCTGACGATATCAGCTATCAGAAGGGCAGTGAAGGTGATCTGTAGCCGCGATTGCATTATGCACCCTGCGTATATTATGTTGCATGGCACGCCGGGGCATGAATCCTGCCTGATCCGGATGAATTAGATCAGGGAGGTGAGCCAAAAGTCTGGTGAAGAGTGCTTTTTCTAGCAGCTTCTTCTCTACATTTAAAAGAGAAATGGGCAAGTAGGATGCATGAAGTTCTGGAGGGCGCCCCGGTTTGTGGAACACGACAATTTTGGCGTGTCACCAGTCGGGAGGTATGACTGCGATCTGGGCGGCTTCCTGTACTCCTCAAGATAATGGCCTAGCAGGGCTACGTAGGCTTTATAAAATTTGCTGGGAAGTCCATTTGGGCCCGGTGTCTTACCCGGATGTAGATCAGCCAATGCAATGGTCATTTCCTCCAGGGACAGGGAAGCCTTGAGTAACTCGCGGACCTCTTCAGAGAGAGCCTGCGAAGGGATGTCAATAAAGAATTGCTCTTATTTTAGAGGGATCAAGAACCTCATTTGCAACATATAGAGCTCAATAATAGTCGGTAAACGTGTCAGCTAACACAGCAGGGACAGTAATCAGAGCATTGTCAGAGTTTCGGAGGCCCAGCAGGAGAGTATGCGCTTGTGCTTGTTGACACAGTCGAAAGAAGTCTTTCAGACTTGTCGCCCCAACTTGACAGATTCTGCTTTGTGTAGAAAGCCACGCGCTCCGCGATTCATCCAGCTGCATGCTATGATGTTGTTGGAAAATCCGCTGTTGTCGACGCGTTTCTGCCCTGTCCGCTTCCAGTGCCTGCCGTTCCATTGTCATGATCTTTGCTTCTAGCTGGATGAGTGCCTGCTGTCACCTACGTCGCTCCGCTGTACAAAAACCAATGCCCACTCCCCGTAATGTGGGCTTCATGGCCTCCCAAAAGGTGCATGCTGATGACTGTCCCTTCATTATATGATATATAGTCGGAAAGTGCACTATGACTTTGGGCCCTATATGTTGGGTTTTGTAAATGCCACGCCGAGAGCCGACACCAAAAGGGGGGTTGGCTCTGGCCAATCTGAAAGTGTATAGCTACGGGCGAGTGATCTGATAGACCCCTAGGTAGGATCATTGCCTTTGGTACTCTGTGGTCATAAGCACAGGGAACAAATATGTAATCAAGCCTAGAATCGGTGTGGGAGAAGTCAGTGTACCAGGCCTCCTTGGGGTGATGTGTACTCCATGTGTCCACCCAACCCACCATGTCTACCGGGGTACGTAATTTAGAATCGGATGGGTTTGTCATGGTTCCCGCAGGGCGCCATCTATCTACCTCTGAAAACATTACGTCATTCCAGTCCCCGCACACCACTGCTAGATCTACCAGCATGCCACCCCATATCCCGACCAGGTGATCTAGATAGCTCTGACCCAGATTTGTAGGTGCATAGACACTGCCAAGCACCATCTGCTCCCCTGCATCCTCCCCATGAACAGAAATATATATACCATGGAAGTCATCCCACTGTGTCAGTGTGAGTGAAACCCGGCGATGAATCAATTTGGTAACACCTCTGGAGCCCCTCACAAATCCTACATGGAAGGCGTGTGCAAAAGAATATAGAGCCAAACAGGGGGCCTTTGTACCAAGCATATGTGTCTCCTATAAGAGAAGGACATCTGCTCCTATGTGTTTAGCATGACGGAGTACCGCGCCCCGATTAATCTTGCCCAGCATACCCCTCGTATTCCAACTCACAACTTGTATCTGTCCTGGAGAGTGCACTATTAGTTCTGTCGCCATTGTTTTATGTGAGAATGATATGGTATATTAGCAAAACGAGAAAGTGAGATCCTAGGGACATTCAAACTACGCAGATTACAGAGGTCAAAACAACACAATCTGTAAGTCGTACAACAGTCCCACCCCCCAACCCACCCCAATACCTCACAACTGAAGTATCTGTTGCTGGAAGCACCCCATCCTACCTCCAACGGGGTGGGGGAACGCTGACTCCCCAAATGGATCCTCTGGGTCCTTATAGTGCCACGAGATCTACTGGAGGGAAGTGACCTAGCTCACATGAAAGGCCCATTTTCAACCTGAACACCAGCGCAAGTACAATTGAGAATATCGATTTGCATCTCCCAGGGGAAAAGAGAACCAAGTGATGAATGAACTTATTTCTGTTGAGATGGCACATGTTCCATGTCTAGTTTATTATCCTTGGAGTGCCATGAGGATCTGGACCTGTGACGTCGCTTGTCCTTGGGCTTCGGCTTTGGCCTGGTCGAATCTCCAGTCGAGGAATCGGAATCTCTGTGCGGCAGTGTATGTGGCTTTGAAGACCATTGTTCATCAGTCCATATAAAGACTTCATTCGGGGTATCAAAAAAGATGGTGCAATAGTAAAAAATCACACGTAGAGGGGCTGGGTACAGGAGCATGTAGTTGATCTTGAGATCGCGAAGACATGCCTTGGCAGCGGCTAACGACTGATGCTGCTTTTGAACCATTCTCGTGTAGTCTGGGAATATCATAATCTGCTGGGACTCATAGACAAGATCCGTCTGCGTCCTCGCCCGCTGCAGGATGGCGTCCCGATCCCGGAAATTTAAGATTCGTGCAATCAGGGAGTGCGGCCTGGCCCCCGGCGGAGGCCTCTGCTGCAGTGCCCTATGCGCGTGCTCCACGAAGAACGGTGAAAGGAAGTCGGTCGGGATCCAGGAGTGAAGCCACTGCATAAGAAACTTTCCTGCGTCATCTCCCTCACAGTTTTCATGGAAACCCACAAAGCTGAGATTATTTCTCATTGCGCGACCCTCTGCATCCTCCACTCGAAGGGCCAGTCCCTTGGTCAGTTATTCGAAGGAGGTAACTTTTGTTGGAGTGTGGTTACTGCATCTTCAACCTAGGTAACTCTTGTCTCAGTTGCTGTAATGCGATCGACAGCATTACGGAGGTCCTGTTGCAAGAGTGTAACCTCTGTTCCCATTGCGCCGGTCTGGGTTTCCAGTGCTTGCCTGGACTGCGTACTCTGCACCAGGAGGGTTGCATTGTCTGGAAGGCCAGGCATGGCTTCTGTGGCCTCTGTGGACTGAGCCACCGCGGCCGTGAATTGGTCCATAATGCTTTGTTTTGGGACCGGCCCAAGTGCCTTCTCTTTGGACATGATTTGAGTCTTGGAAGTTAGGGACCTGTGCCGCTAACCCTAGCCAATCACGTAGGTAAAATAGCGCAGCACACTCGCCCCCCCAGCTGGCCGCTCCAGTCCCAGCGATCGTCTAAGAAAGGGCGATGCCTGATCGACTTATATGCCACATATGCCAGGTTTAGGATGCCCCAATGGCCCCATGGCACCGGCCCCTCAGAGCAGGAGTCGCAGAGGCCACACAAATTGCACCCTCCAGGAGTGTTAACCTTATAGAGGGCCCGGGCTCCAGCAATCCTATGCTGCAGGTCACCGTTTCTATTTAAATCACTGGCCCGCTGCAGCCGCCTAGTACGACAAGGTCCGGGGGCAGCAACACAGTTCTGGGTCCAAAAGTGAGAGGGAGGCCAGGAGAGGGGGGGGCTACCTTGACCGCAAGCCACACCAGAACTTGGTTTGGCTGCCTCCACGACAGGAAGTATACCCCCTTCCCCTAATGGGTGCCTCACCTCTCCGCTGGATGACGGCAACCAATGCCACCACTTGGCCTCGGCGTCGCAAGGTCACAGGCTATGATCCTCACCTTAGCTCCTGTGTTGTCCACCAGCCACTGCCCTTATGGGGCTCCTACAGCGTCTCAGTGTCTGGCCCAGCAGCCCAAGACTCCTGGAGCAGCTACCAGCGGCCGCACACCGTCTCTCCTTGCTCTCACCAGGCTGCGGTCGGCCGAGCACACCGGCCCGCGGCATCCCCGGCCGCACACATCGCGCTCCTGGAACTACGGGTGGCCCCAACTGCTCCCCCAGGCAAAGCAGGCTCCAAAGGATCGTCGGGGAAATGGTGTAAAGCCATGGCAAGTAGGATTCAATAAGGATGTTGTGTGGGCTAGCGGAGCTCGCTCAGAGCATGTCCGCCACAGCTCCCATTTTTTGAAGGTTTTTCATTGTGCTGGCTTGAGGCTGAACCATCCTGCGCTGGTAGGGGCAAAGTGGGGGTCATGATCATCATATCGAATAGCCTCCCAGTAAATATCAAGAAAACTTTAACAATTGGACCACACTCACAAATATTGTGGATAACCTTCAAAGAGGGTTAGGATTTGGTATTGGTTAACTTCTGCAACAATGTATTTGATTCCACCTGTAGCAGAGTGGTTTCAGCACTCGATTGTGGCTTGGACACACTTCTTTGTTCAATCAGTAATAGTTTTGTACTTATGTGGGTAGGGGATTTTAATATTCAAACTTGCCCCCTGTCCCCCATGCAGGTTTGCGAGGTAACTAATCAGGACTGGCTGAGTATACACATTTTCCTCATTATGACTTTGGGGGTATATTGAACTCAATGATCACCAAGTTTGACTTAAAGCTACTAAAATGTGTGTGTGACAATAAAGGTGAACCAATATCAACTTTTACAGGAAGAAATGCTTCAACAATCATTGATCATATTTTGATCTCAGCTTGTGTAATACACCCAGGGTCACCCAGCTGGTGCTGAGTGCCCACAATTGTATCATATTGACAGCCTTATTTTGGGGTAGGAAGAGCAAAGTCCCATTTCATACTATTGCTAACATTGCCCCTATAAGAGCAAATGGGGTACACATCAAGTGGGAGGGAGTCGATCCCCTTGGAGTCCTGTATGATAATATTTCCAGGAGCCTTGCAGATATTTTTAACTGTCTTGATGATGAAGTCACCCCTAACCAGTTACTGACCAGCTTTACAAACATCATCTGTCTTATCAGGGATCTATTTACCCGCCCTTGTAACCCAGTACATGGACTGCATAGAGGTTGGTTTGACCATGCTTTTACTTCAGCCTCCCAACAACTGAAACTGGCCCTCCATTGCCAACCTAGAGACTATACGTTGATTAAAACTCTCCGATTTAATTTAAAAAAGGCCCTTTGTGCCAGGAAAAAAGAGTTACAAGAGGCAGCATGGTCTAAATTGTCCCAAGCAGCGGACACTGCAGACAATCAACTTTTCTGGGAGACAGTCAACTCATCATTTTGAAAGAGCAACTCTTTCCCAGTGATAATTTCTCATGTCACATGTGATGCGTGGGTGGCCTATTTTACAGACATTTTTAAACTGCCTGATGTGATGAGAAGGTGCACACATAGTGAGATGCAGTGTCATTGAATCTTGCAATCAAAGAGGTTTTGTCAGCGCTGAAAGTAAGTGTAGGAGGTAAAGCCCCAGGACCCGACTGAGTCCTAGTGGATGTTTATAAAGCAGCTGTTGATCTGTAGGCCAAATTTTAACTAGGGTTTTAATATAGCCATGACTGATACGATTCCATCCGCATTGGCTATGTCTATTATTATACCTATCTACAAAAAGGGCAATCAATCTGAACCGAAAAACAATTGCCCAATATCGCTTCTAGATTCATCGGACAAGTAATGAATAAGGTATTATTAAAGAGATAATAAGAGTGGGAATGTGAATACTCTCCCCTTGCACAGTTTGGCTTTAGACAAGGCATGGGGACCCTAGAGCAATGTGTGAATCTGGATCTTCTAATCGATAAATACACTTGTGCTAAAGGTGGTAGATTGTACTGTTGTGCAGATCTGAGCAGTGCTTTCGATCTATGTGATCACTCTATTCTCTGGCCAACTTTGCTCGCCCTTGGTGCACCTAGACTGATTATTTGCTTTCTAGCAAAGCTGTACGAGAATTTATCGAGCAAAGTATGTTTTGACTCTCATGGTGAATGCATCACTAAATTTAATGTGAAAAGAGGCATTCAGCAAGGCTGTGTCCTTGCTCCACTACTGTTCTCCCTGTTATTAATGGGATGGACAAGGCCCTACAAGTGATTCAAGCAGATGCCCCACAAGTTGACAGGAGGCCCATACCAGTGTAATTATATGCGGATGAAGGAGTTTTGCTGTTAAGGACCCCAGTGGACACACAGCGATTAGTGAATACCTTTGGGGATTTTTTTTCTGCAAGAAAACTGGTGGTTAATAAAAACAAAACGTATACTATGATCTATGGGACCAAGCCAAACAAATGCAGAACCTTTCATATTGACAATACCCCTGCAACCATGGTTGATACCTTTTGTTATTTGTGGAACACTTTTGAAGCTAATGGGTCATGGTTACACAAAATCACTAATGTCCGAACTCATATGAATAGAAGTGCCCATGGGTTCACAACCATCGCCTCGATACAGCACTAGTCCATCCCATCTCTCTTGCTACTAAACGTTCTCACCTTTCGTACCCACTCGCACAATTTCTAGACAATGCCGTGAAGAAAACGTCTTTACCCAATCCCTCACAACAAGAAGTTATCAAGCCTCCTTGACCTCCTATTGTTTGTCTATAATTATGCTTGATTTATCATTCTCTATAATATACATATATATGTTTATATATATATATTACCTACTGGCAGTCGCCAGTAGGTAGTTATAGTTAGGACCTAGTTTCCATAGGAAATCCGCAACATTCTATTGGGAATAACTTTGGCGCCGGTTGATGAATCTCTGCGAATTTCTCAAAGAAGATGGCCCGCTCCGCTACGCTCATTCCCTGAAAGTTTTGGGGAGATTCGTGAAGTGGGGGCTGAGAAAAAAGGGGGGTCCTAAAACGTGTTTTCCCTATGTTATTTTCCATAGGACGATTAGACACGGCTACAGCCCGAACGGCTAATTGGAATTACAAGAAATTTGGCAAAATGGTGGAGTCTGATTCGCAGATCACCCTTTTGTTTAAATGGTTTAAATCCCTCCAGTAGTTGTTGAGAAAATCAAATGTGAAAAAATGTATATATTTATAAGCGCGCACCGTGCGAGCACTGTGCAAGCACCCCGCGAGCACCTTGCGAGCACCCCGCTATTTTTCCGGATTTTTTTTTTTGGGGCCTTGGGGGGTCCTTTTGGGACCCCCTGAGCAGGCCTAGAGGGTCAGGGTGCTTCTACCCTGCCCCCTTTTTGAGTTCTACACGTTTGTTTTTCTGCTTTCCTGTGCCTCAGTCTACCGAGGCACAAGATGGCTGCCAACAATTTCTGTTTTGGAGTGTTGACAGACAGTGGCAGCCAATCAGCATGCCTTCCCGAGAAAGCTGCATGCTCATTGGCTGTCAACACTTCAAACCAGGAAGTGTTGGCATCCATCTTGTGCTCGGTAGACCGAGGCACAAGAAAGCAGAAAAACAAACGTGTAGAACACAAAAAGGGGGCAGGGTAGAAGCACCCTGACCCTCTAGGCCTGCTCAGGGGGTCCCACAAGGACTCCCAAGGCCCCAATTTTTTTTTTTTTAAACCTGGTCTGTTTTTTTTCAAATTACCCCACGGGGGGGACTAAATCGCAGGGGCATAGTGATAAAGAAGTGTGGGGGTCCCCAACCCCCCCACACTGCCCAGGGGACCGCTGCCCCCCGGGGCAAAGCAACGCAGCCCCCTGGCCCATACTGGAGGCTCCTGGTGGGCTAGTTGGCCCCCAGGGACCCCCAGTATGCAAGGGGAATTAGTTCCCCCTCTGCAAACGCGCCAGGGGGCTGCGTTGCAGAGAGGTGTAAAAAGGGGCATAGCCTCATTACACCTCTCTGCAATGCAGCCCCTTGGCGCATACTGGGGGTTCCAGGTGGACTAGTTGTCCCCCAGGGACTCCCAGTATGCAAGGGGAATTAGTTCCCCCTCTGCATACACGCCCGGGGGCTGCGTTGCAGAGAGGTGTAAAAAAGGGTGTGGCCTCATTACACCTCTCTGCAATGCAGCCCCCTGGTGCATACTGGAGGTTCCTGGTGGGCTAGTTGGCCCCCTGGGAACTTATTTTCCGGACATAGTGTCCTCCTCAGATGGGTGCTTAGAGGAACCTCATCTGCATTGCTTAGTGAGCGTTGTTCACTTCCTCTAGAATTAAAATGTTTTAAAAGGGTGGCTGGGTCAATCGCCAATATGATGCTGGTGGGAAAAATGGCCTGCTCAGGTGGCTATAGTGATATGTGTCATAGGAGTACGTAGATTGTTAGGATACATAGTTTGACAACTAGGTATTCTCAATATTGAGCAATTGAGAATAATTAACCAATGCCAGTTATTTTTTCAGGTGGATAATAAAATCGTCGAAAGCAGAAATACCAGAAAGGTTCCGAAAATGCTAACCTCCTCAGGAAACATGAACATTCTCCCAGGTGCTAGGTTGGAAAAGCAGCCACTGAAAGATTTCACTATTCCGAAGATTAGAAGACCTGCTAAAGAAGGTATAATGTTTCATAAACATACAAAACGGGCCTTAACTGTTTCACTTTACTGTACTCTCCAATGTCCTCTGTAGTTTTTAATGTCATAATAGGTGTATATTGGAACAATAATGTTAATTTACATCATTTTCTTTTTTAATGTATTTTATTGTATTGAGGAATTTATATAACTTAAATCTATCTCTGATAGGTTGAGGAATTATTTACATAGGACAAGTTCATAATATGTCCCAGATAAATGTGAAAATGTATTTGTAGGTCAATAGAACTCATGTGAATGACATAAGGGCATGGTTCAGGGTGGAAATGTGTTTACCTTAATGTATGTTTATGGAAAAACAAGGGGGACCCTAAAAGTGGCCGTGGACCAAGGGTTTAAGTCAATTTCTGAAAAACAACGGTCCAAAGCCGTTTCAAGGATAAGCAGTAATATCAAAACAAACCATAATAGGCTGCTCTAAATTCGTCCAAGTCCAGCCGGACAAGGAGTTTATTATCATAGTAATAGTTGAATTTTTGTAAAATCTTAGTGCATGAGCAACATTTCAAAAATAAGGAGCACAATCCTATGTTTTAACTCGGAACAGAAAACACATTAAAGAGATAAAGGATAGTTTTTGGAAAAAGAAAGGAAGATTTCCAGGCAAAGGAGAAATGAGCAAGCTGGACACTTTTTAGATCAGTGTTGCAAGTGTTTGCCAGAGTAGTACATACAGAACTTAATACAATTTGGTTTCACTGTATGGCTACTTAAAAAGGTCGATTTTTCGATCCCGCGCTCAAGATAACAATGGGATCATCATCAGGACTGTACAAATTTAACTATGCCTGGTAAGAATAATGATGCGCCTCGAGTTGTGCGGGTAGCTTGTCCATTGTAGGACGAAGTGCTTTCCATGCAAGACTTGTTGGTTTTGGTGGAGTCGGTTTATTCTTGATAGAACAGATAACGCCATCCAGTTAGAGATGGGGCTCGTGGGGCTCAGCGTGTCGGTATATGTACCAACTTCCTTGATGGGCGCGGTATAGCAACGTGGTTTCTTTAGGTATGCACAATGTGGGTTAGACCCGGTAGAGATAAGCGTTCCTTAAATTAGTTGAATCCGCGGCATAGTGGAGCAATGTCCATGCGTTGCTGACGAGCTGGCACTGATAGCCTTAATGTATGTGACACTCAAGCCATTGCACCAACATCTCTTCCATGGCTTGCAGATAGTCTTACTGCCTTCATAACTTGCAGATAGTTGGTGAATTACTGATGGTTTACCCATCGACCCTATTAAATGCAAACCAAACTTTTGGGCGCCCCTTCTTTTAAATGTTTTTAATAATTTAACGTATGCCCCGCTACCCTGCACCTGGTACTCGAGTATTATTGTCCAGATTTTTTAAAAGGTCTATTGTTTCCAACCCAATTGTAATAGGCCAGTCTCCTTAATAGATAAAACCTTAAAAATTTTGGGTAGAGTCTTGTATAATAAGATATTAGAGTGGTCTTAGGAAAGTGGCATTTTAGAGCCTTGTCAATTGGCTTTTTTTTTAGGTCGAGCTAGAGAAAGCAATGCAAAGCATTGCGTCCAGCTCGACAACTAATGTTGTCTATCTCCTGGGAATCTGAGACAGGGGATGTGCACGCGGCGATTTCACTTCGTGGGCGCGCACGCCCAGCCCGGCGCCGTGCACATCTCCTGTGTCAGATTCACAGCCAGACAGTCAGCCTCTTGCCGCTCTCAATTGCGCGCACACATATCCACACTCACGCATGTGCACACACACACACATACACCCACGCAGGCACAATGCATCGGGACGAACGCACACAGACACACAGCCCCACATATACACATGCACAGCTAACAGAAACACAGTCACACATATACATACACACGCGCACACACACAGCTACACCCACACAGCTACACCCATCCACCCCCCCTCCCCTCCCTCCCCTGCCGCCACCCCTGCCGCCACCCACACTACAACTAAGCCCCACTTACCGCATCAGCCCAACTCCAGACTTCAGCCGCCACCGCGGGGCTCTCCCTCTGGCATGGGAGCCCGCGTCACCACTGCTCCTCTCCTGGCCAGCCACTCCTTGGGCGCGAGCTTCCAGCAGGAAACAGAAGTCCCGCCCCACGGTTTCGTCACGCGCATGTCTAATTTTTATTTTTAATGGCGCTGTCGTCTCCGCAGTGCAGCCACAGTGCCCAGCTTCTGCTGTTCTGCTCGGCGGGTGTGAAGGCTTTTGCTACGCTGCCCCCGTTCTATCCCTACTACCACCTGGAATGGTGAGATGAAACCCGGCTCACCAGTTTCATCCGTGGCACAGGCAGGGGTGGAGGCTCAGGTCACGCTGCCCCACGTCCACACTCGATCGTCCTTCGCAGCCCGCCTTCGAAACAAGGCGCAAAATTGAAGTCTGCTGCTCCTGCAGTCCTTGCTGATGCATTTTCTGGAAGTCTGCCCGTAGCAGTGAGACATCTGTTGAGATCGTCCCCACTGTGGTTTGGACGCTCGACAGTGCTTTCATTATGTCTTCAAGTGTGACCTTCTTCGCCCCCTCGCCTTCTGTCGCCTTGCCCGTGGATGGGCGACCCTCTATCAGGGGCGGGGGGCTCTTCTCATATGCATATTTGTCAAGTTTGGCCTGCGTGGTCTGATTCTGTGCGCCCCTTCCCGACATAGCGCCGTCACTGGTGAGTTAGGTAGTCCGCCGCCCAGTGACAGACCCCCTCTCGCTCGCAGGATCCGTAAGCTACTGATTGTTGACCCCAACACTAGGATTGATGTGTTGGCGTGGTATGGCAGCAGTTCGTGTGCGCCTATGACTCCCAGCTGGTGGTCGCAGTGGGTCTTATTCTTGGCGTGCCTCTGGTGACCCTGTTATGTTACTGACCTGGTCCGCCAATACCGTCTATCGAGCCGCACCCCAGCAAGCGAGTGTTGGAGTTCACAATGTCAACCTGCTCCTGCCAAGTCGTACCGTATCCGGGTGATCACCATGGGGGGGGGAATGGGGTCACCCACTCGCGTCAGGCCAGCCTCGTTCAATTATGAGGACTGCACGCTGCAGCGCCAGGCTGGCTGTCTCGCTTTCACCAGGCCTCACCCCCACTTCACCATTGTTCTTGCATGCAGTTGTGCACCATGCACCGCTTGGTGCTATTAAGGAGTGTCCCACACGTACTGAAGGGCAGCGCAACCTCCACCACCAGCGCAGTACCAGCTGTGCACCTCCGCGCCCCTCCCTTCGTTTTCGGGCTGCAAACTAATTTAGAACCCGGCTGCCGTGTAGGAGTTAGGCCGTCGCGGATTATCCCTCGCCCCCGTCGTTAGCCTTCTACCTTTTTTTGGGGGGGTTCTACAAACCTTGCTCTCCTTAGCGGTGCTAAAGTCGCCTCATCGTTTGCCGGGGGTGTCACGTTTCTGCTGTCTCGCAGGGCAGGTATTGCACAGTCACCCTGGGGCCGGAGCTCCTGTCCGTCGCGCTATCTGCCTGACCCCACCGCACTCTGGCTGCTTCTCGTGCAGTTGTTCGCGCGTCACTGGCTGTCCCCGGGCCTCCCCGCAGCTCTCTGATTGTGATAGCACTGGGTGTGACGTCAGCCTTCGGCGTGCTGTTTGCCGAGCCCCTCCTCACCTCCGTCGCGTCCCCGGGCCTTGAGTAACCTTAGGCCGCGGTCTTCAGGTTCCGTGCAGGCCGCCACAGGTCGCTCTCTGCTTCATGTGGATCCCGGCACTGATTTCGATTCGGAGTTTCACTGGTCGTCTCCGTGTGGTCCCGGACCTCGGGACAGGCCTTTGGAGCGTTGTGGATTCCGTATTAATAGGCGGATTGATGGGAAGGGCTGAGTTATCCCCGGAGCTCTTCAACTACACAGCCATCTTGTTCGGCTACTAGCCACGCCCCCCGTTAATTGGCTTTTTGAAGTAAAGTTGACACCATTGAACAATGCCTAAACCTTAATTTAATGATGGGCAAGTGCACCGTAGCGTGGGCCTCGCTAATCTATTTGGTATTTATGTATTTGACCTCTGCTTTCGACCTTGTAAACAGGTCAAAGCTCTGGTCCATCCTCTTGGCCTATGAATTGGATGAGCCTCTGGTGCATTTCTTGGCACGCCTTCACAAAGATCTTAAGGCTCAGGTTAGGGTCAGCTGTTGGAGGTGAGGTCACCAAAGCCATTAAGGTAGGCAGGGGGGTTAGATAGGGCTGTGTTCTAGCCACCATCCTTTTTATAATTTATATTAACCGACTGTATAAAACATTAAAATCAATGTCCCATGACGTCCTCAAAATCAATGGTAAAACACTTCCCGTTCTTCTCTATGCAGACGATGTTGTCCTTATGGGCCGCACGCTGAATTTCTTACGCAGTTTAGTGCGGGGTTTTGTTAACCACATGGACAGTTCGACCTTACGCACCAATTAAAAAAATTGGGCAACCAAACCAGAAACTGATGAGTACTAGTACTTTTTCATATCTTGGGGTGGTCTTTGCTGCGAAAAGCTCGTGGACTGAGCACATGGTTCACTCCAGGAGCAAGTTCTCAAAGGTCATCAACTCCATCCTTAGTCTCCCACGCCCAAAGAGAACAAGGGCTATTTAAAAAAAAAAAATCACAATGTGTACCAATAGCCAGAGGTCTGGGGTACGCCAAGAGTCTCTATATCCAACAGGAAGAGAACAGATTTTGTAGGAAGTTATTAGGTGTACCAATCTCCACACCTCAATATACCTGCAATAAGGATCTTAAATTAAACTTTATAAAGGATTTTATCAAGGCCCGTCCCGCCCTTTTCTGGTTATCTGTCTGAAAGAACACAGCTGCATCCCTAATGAGAGATATCATAAGCGATTGTATCCGTCGGAGAAAGGGAAGGATATTCAATGGCTTTCAGGGGTGTACCGAAGCTTAAGTAGTGTCAATAAAGGAAGTGTCTTCTAGAATCCCAGCACAGCAGAGACCATGCATAAAAATGACCTTAGGAGTGCACTTTACTCACTATATAGAATGGAAGGGATCGAAAGGGAATCTAAGAAATCCCTTGACCTTAGCTACATGACCATTGAACAGCCCGTGCATCCCCTGGCAAACTATCTCACCCTGTCTATGAGCCATTGGGAGAGGAATCTTCTATTTTGCCTAAGGGCAGGTACTGTTAAATTTGTACCATGTTTCCCCCTCGGCCACCACCCTAACCTTGATGACTTACCTTGCCCATGTGATGGGCAGAGTGGCCAATCTATTTTATATTTTTTGTTTTTTTTGTAAATATTATTTCAAGTATATCAAGTGGCTTTCAACCCCGTTTTAAAAAAGTTAACTCCCATCACTCTGGAAAATGCTTACCTGAGGTTACTCAGCCTGGCTGACAAAGAGCTGGTCTTTCGCACAGGCACTTTCTTGAGAGTTGCCACTCAAGCACGTCAGACGATGTCTAATCCTTGAGTTTTTTATATTATATATACATGAGGATTTTGTATTAATTCAATATATTTTACTATCGTGTTTATACATATTGTCAATGGATTTTACTATGATTCTTTTTCTGTGCATTTTAAAAATTGTCAACTACTGTGCTTTTATGGATACAAAGCTATACGAATAAAGTTTTTTTAATTGAATTGAATTGGTGAATTACTTATCATGTAATACCTGAAATAGTTTTAAGACCCCTGTGGTTAGAATCTCTCAGTTTTAAGAGTCATATAATTTCCTAGACCCAAAGACTTCTCCCTTTGGATATACCACCAGACAATTGAGTATTAAATATTGTGGTATCAAAATATTGTGGACTAAATATCGACAATCAACATATTGTTCAGATAATTATATATATGTAAGATTAGACTTACTGGGCCAGATGTACAAGGGATTGATTGGCAATAAGTGATTGCAAACTGCACACTGACTTGCTAATTGAATCTGGTTTTGCAAATCAGCCGATGTACTCTTAGATTGGATGCAAAATCACTATTCGGAGTAAGTCACAATCCAACTTACTTAGTATTCACGAGGATGCCATCATGCGGAATGTTGGCCTGCTGGGCTCAGCAGCCATCATGTCTGTGATTGTATTTAAATAAAGCATTTTTTTAATGCTGCCTCTTCTACTTAACACCTTGGCTGCTAGGACTTTTCCCCTCCTGTGCTGAAAATCCGTGATCCCCAGTGTATCATGACGAGCTCAGCTCGTCATAAGCACAGCTCCAGTGTGCCTCATGACGAGCTGAGCTCGTCATGAGCATCGAAGGGGTTAAAAGGAAACTGGGAGGCATTATAAGGAAAAAAGTACTGACATTTTTTTATTTAGGAGTTGCCAGTAGTCTCCTGGATCACTGGAAACCCCAAAACAAACCTTTTTTTAACTTTCACAAAGTAGAAAAGGTTCCATGGGGACCCCTCCCACTTTAGAAATCGGTTATTGCAGACCATTGATGGATTGCATTGTGAATCCCAATTTGAAAGGAATTCCCTAAACAGGTTCCTTCCCAATTTTGATCTGGAATGCATTTCACGACCTATTTTGGGATTTGGTAACTGTTGGAAAGTGGATTATTAGTAGGGCTACGTATGCACATACCACTAGCAATATGGCCACAAACACAATATAAGGTCCAGATAAGGTCTCAATAAATTATTGCCTTGCTCAACCCTTGGTAGCAGGCAACAAGCAGGTATGCTTAACTTAGGAGACAGGTGGGTAAAGCATTTAAAAACAGCAAAACATTACATAAGTAAAACACAACACTAATTAAAAATCCCAAATCAATGTATAAATATTGGAAATATTTTCATGATTAAAATGACACCTAAATGACTAAAATCCAATATAGGTAAGTAAGTAATAAGTTTATTGTATAGTTAATTTAAACCATAACATTTTAAGAGGCAAATTTGAACTGATGCACCAAATTTTCTAAATACTTAATTAACAATAACATTTGCAAAATTCCATTGCTTGTGTAATCTGAGCAATATACATTGTTTAAAATGCAAGGTGCATATATCTAACCAGGTCTAATATATGCAATTTCATTCTTGAGATAAAACATAATCACATAACCACTAAAATTCATATTCAATGTAAGAAGTTGTTCAAGTACAAAGTAAGCAATGTATACATTGAGTTGTTTTATAAATGCGGTGAACTATATAAAATGTCACATAATGCCTTTGAATATGCACCAATAAAACAATACTGTATAGAAGGAAAAAGTGCTTTATGCTACATAGAACTATCCCTCCTAGTACCTCTAGCATACCCCCTGTGCTTTGTGCTGACTAGAACTATCACGCCTTTCAACTCCAGCATATCCTCCTGGTATCTCCCACTCCAAGGGGGAGATGCAAAATGTGAGGATACCCAAAAGAAACGCCCAGTATACTCTTCGTTTAGGGCAATCTTAAATCCTATACTCTTGCTTACTCCTTAAGGTACCTATGCATTAAAGTATCTAACACTAATAACTAGAATAGTAATAACTCTTTACGACTCTTCTGCTAATACATTATAGTTAATTTACCGAAAGAGACCAAACTAGATACAAAATGCAAAGAAATTCATACAAAGAGGGGTTCAACCTGTTAAACGAGCACACATTATTCTGAGAACACAATTCTCCAAATCAGATCCTACTAATACCCCGACTATTATTCAGGTTTCCCAATGTATTTTGCAAATGATGTTATTAACGTCTGCCGCTGTTTCAGAGGGAGAACTGCGGCCTGTACTCTTGTTAAAAGTTTATTTAAAATGTTCACAAATTTAGCGCAGCACCCCAGGTGATCTGCTATTAAAGCAAAAAGAAGATGCCTGTACACAGGTACGTACTCCGTCTGGCCAAAAAATCGGTTTCACAGTAATCGCCTTTGCTGATCTAAAGCTGGGCAAAGCAAACACTAGGAGCTGATGGACAGACTGCACTGTTCCCATAGGGCGCAGGATCAAGACTGATTTGCATATGGCTGGGTTCAAACTGCAATGGCATGGTGTACCGGGGTGAATGTATGACATTGTTCTGCATTCTGTTCATCAATTGTTCTTTTTGCATTTGTTACCCTGAGTGGGACAGATATTCCCATACATGGGTCCTGTGCTCTCCATGCCACTGGAGTCAAACTATCCTGGCTGATGAGGGGTGAACCCCCGAACCCGGTCCTAGGATGCTTGTTTCCAGTCCAGGAAGGACCTGGCCTGGCAGTTCGTGCTGGACTGTTCCCATTAGGCACAAGGTCAAGACTGATTTGCATATGGCTGGGTTCAAACCCGATGGTCTGGTGAGAAAAAATATGATGGATTTAGGCCCGATCTCTGTACTGGGGTGAATGTATGACAGTGTTCTACATTCTGTCCATCAATAGTTCTTTTTGCATTTGTCACCCCGATTGGGACATGTATGCCCAGCTGTGAGTCCCGTGCTCTCCATGCCACTGGAGTCAAGCTATCCTGGCCGATGAGGGCTGAAACCCCGGTACCAGTGCTAGGATGTTTTATTCCCGTCCAGGGAGGACCCGGCCTGGCATTTCGGGCTGGACTGTTCCAGTGGGTGCAGGGTCAAGACTGATTTGCATATGGCTGGGTTCAAACTGTAATGGCACGGTGAGCAAAAAAACAATGGATTCAGTCCCAGGTCTATGTACTGGGGTGAATCTATGACATTGTTCTGCATTCTGTCCATCAACTGTTCTTTTTTGATCTAAAGCTGGGCAGCAGCATAGCAAATGAAACCATGATTCTTGATAATTGTGGCATAAACTGCAATTATTATCAACACCGAAGCCAGCCCATTGCCGGTTAAATTCCCTTATTGGTAACACGAGTAGTCCTATATAAAGGATTTGAGCCCGAGCAGCTGCATTGATGGAGTCCAAGAAATATGTTTGGGGTTTCCCAACATGATAGGAATCCTTTAGCGGCTGCTCCAACCCTAGGCTATCAACGCCACGTAAATCCTGTTCCAAGTAATCCACTTTAATTTGCTGGTTAAGGGCTGTCTTCCATGCAGAATGTGGAATGGCGGCATCCTCAAAGGCAGAAACTTAAATTTTGAATAACAGGATCGCTTATTTTAGTTGGATGGACCAGGGGTTACCTGGGTTTTCATAGATGGTTTTCAAAAGTCTTTTTATCAATTTCTTAGGAGTAGTCTTGCACTTGATGTAATATTTAAACATGTATGCCTTACACTCAATAGATTGAGTTACTAGCCCAAGCTCTAGTCTTAACCTAGAGATTCGGACATGTCGTGGTTTGTGGAATAGTTTTTTGTATGCTCTGATGTGACAAAACTCCAGAGTAACGTACAATACGCCAGAATAGGCAAAACAACATTCCTGCAGGGCTGAAGTTAAGGTTGCCTGTGTTACTTTTAAGATACAGGCAGCAGAAGCAACACTTAATAAGCAATTTAATTGGTCAATCCCATATGTAATGGCTGCCGCCTTCTTTTTAAGGCCTTTTACTTGGGCTATGGCTGAGCCAGTTTAGCTGAACCACACACCCAAGTACTTGTAATGCCTAGCTGTAGTGATGGTCTTACCATCCAATTGCCAAGTTGCCATTTTCTTCCGTCAGTAACCACTAAATAACAGGCCTTTAGTTTTTGACTGATTCATCTGTAGGTTGTTAGCCTAGTAAAATCTAGTCAAGGTGTCCAAAGCCCTTTGCAAACCCGACTTAGTGTGATCCATGACCACAGTGTCGTCAGCGTACTGAATTATTTGCAGTCAGACCGAATTTAACTTGGTAGGAACCAAACTACAGATATCCAGTACTTTCCCTAAAATCAGTCGTATACAGATTAAACAGCATAGGAGTGAGAACACAGCCCTGTTTTAGTCAGCGGTTTGTTTCAACTTTCCGTGTAACCGCTGATGAGTTAGTTTTCACCTGAACCCAAGTCTTTGTGTGTAATGAGATGATAGCTTTTAGTTGATTTTATAGTATACTACAAGCTGCGAGCTTCCTCCTGAGGGCGGCCCTTTCCACCCTATCAAAAGCTGCACTGTAATCTATAAAACAGCACAGGAGAGGTGGCTTGTTCTTCTGAAGGGCATGGTACCTGAGGACTGAAAGAGCTTGAATATTGTCTACAGTGGATACCCCAGCAATGAATCCTTTTTGAAAAAAAGGCTAAATGTCCTCCTCAGCTTCCAAGACTTCTAAATGTTCAAATAAAATGTCGGCATAAGCTTTTGCCTCAATGTCAAATAGGATAACTGATCTATAGTTTGTGGCTAGAGTCTGATCTCCTCTCTTAAATAAGGGGCATAAAATGGATCCTCTCCAGGCTTCTGGTATATCAGCGTTTTGAAAAGAATAGTTATAGAGTGCTGAATGCAATGTGGCCCAACTTAAATGGGCTATCTTAAAAAAGCCAGCTGGAAGGCCTTTCGGGCCTGGGCCTCAATCAGATTTCAACAAGTTAAATACTTTTGCCACCTTCTGACTGTTTGTTAGGCAGCCCAACTGGCACTCTTTCTCAGGCTGTCCCAGTCCATGTATCAAATCCTCTTGATGTTGTGGAGTTGGCTTGGTTGCCTACAATTTTTTTTAAAGATTGGAAATGAAGTTACAGACTGACCAGCAACTGGTAAGTTGCCAAACTGATCCACATGCAGCTCAACAAAATGCTGCACCCAAGCTGCTTCGGAAACTCAATTTTCCCTAATAGTAATACTGTTTTTTAGTTATTAATATGGGCTCAGAATCGCACCTGATTAGATTCCATTAATAACTGCAAGACTGTGACCCATTCTTTATCTATATTTTCCTTCAGTTCCTCCCAAGCTGTTTTTTGTGTAACCTTCTGGCCAATTTTACTGCTGCAGCTGAAGTTTTGGATGGAAAGCACCCACGAGCCTGCTGCGCTTTTGAAGTGATCTTTTGGAGAGGATGATTGCCTTGCAAAAATAACTGGGCCTCGCTAATTTATGCCCCCCTTGAAATTTGGGCATACCCTCCTGTTCCAATAGTTATTTCGTAAGTTCTCCATAAACCTTCCCTACTCCTTTAGGGCACATTCTGGTTGAATTGAAGTTAAAGTAAGCTCCAATGCTTTTAACCAGGTATTGACCATAGGTTTATAATTGGACAGCCACTTAATTCTTCTGACTAGCTTTGCGGTCTCTTCCTCTGTTGAGTTGCATACCTTGATGAATTTATCCGCTGATTGCACTGTAAGACTCAGCGAGCTCTTTAATGGGTTGCAGTTACTTTCTGTTCTAACTGATATATCAAAGTGACCCAGTCGGGCAGCAAAGCCTTCAGATGAAAAAGTATAGTCAATGGTCGATACATTTTTACATGCTGGGGGAATATCCGCTTCTGATTTCTTACCTCAAATTCTGACTGAGCTGACTGAGCTGATACAAAATTGTGGAGCTTCATAAAATCATTAATTCAATAACCAACGCTTGCCTTGGAGGCTCCAATAATAGTCGTCCCATGCCCCTAATGTTAAAATCTCCAGTAATAATACATTTGCTGTAGGGATGGTCTAAGAAGAGTTCTTCAAGGCTTTCAAGGAAATGACTTACCAACTCTGTCCTTACTTTCATAGAAGCATTCAGATAACAGTTAACCACAATCAAGTCCATTTGTTTACTGATTTCCTCTTATTCCTAGCTTCTTCTTCCGCCTAATGAGCTCTTAAGTATGCTTTTTATTTGCTGTCCTTTGGGCGGATGCATTAAAACATATGGGTACTTCGGGGGAATAGGTTTCTCCAGTACAATCCCCAATCAGCAAAGGTTTCTTTTTCTCCCCACACTGCACCTCTCAACACCACACTCCTCTATGCTATTCTCAAGAAAACCCCTGTATTGTTCAAACATGGAGGGTCACATTTTACCCATAACAAGTCCACCCATGTAATGTGTTTAAGAGCAGGGATATGGCTGCACAGTCTCAGCAGGTGCATGATTGAGCTTGTCCTGAGAAGCACACGCACTTCTCTTTATTGTGAAAGTGACGGATGCCCGGCGGGGGCATAACTCGCTGCTGATTTGTTGATTATTGCACTGCATGTCAGGAAAGTTACAAATATATCAGTTGATCAGCCCTCGCTGGAAGAACCTGGATTTCATCCGGCTCAGAAATCAACCTATGGCGTTTGCAAAGGAAACTGCTTTCACAATGAGTGAAATATCTCAGTGGGCTAAAGCATGTGCTGGGAGATCTTAATATAATGTCATCAGAAAACGAACACAGTGCTCCAGTTCTGGCGCTTGTGTTCATTTGTCTTATGCATTTAGATTACTTCAAAAAGCCATCACTCCCATCTACAAAATATTAATCTTTGAACTCAAGCACTTTATCCGAGTGACGGGGGGGATCGGACCTGGCCCAGGTAGGTGCCGGAGTTAAGGTGGGCGCTCTTGGAACCAGTGAGCACGGCAGACCTCTAAACCCAGCTGCACTGGTGTGCGATGCAGCGGGGTGCAGCTCAGCTCAGCCCATCAAGAAAGGGTGTGGCAACGGGGGTACTGGGAGTACACCCTCCGTGCCCCCTGACTCTAAAATGGCGGGAGCAACACCCCAGCGAGTAGATCTCAAATGAAGTAGCCAGTTGATGGGGATGTTTTAAACAGTTTCCTGAGGTCCATAAAGGAAGCAGCTTGGGAGTCAGATGTGAGGAGAATCCAGAGCTGCAATGTGCACCTGACCCTAAGATGGCCGCCACTGGGGACATTTGAATGGGGGAAGCTACCACCTTCTCATGCTAAACAACCCCGAAGGTGCACAACAAGGTCTCCAGCGAGAAAGCACTACAAAACATAGAAGTCGGCTGGGACACTCCAAGGGGCTCCCAATTACCAGCGCTATATACTGGGGGTATGGTGAGACCTGCTTATTCAAAGTATAGGTCATGCCCGGGCTTGCCCGAAATGGCACCAAGATCAAATATATAACTGACGCTATGGGGGGCTATAAAGATTTAAAGTCTGAAGAGGATCAGGTCTCTAGGCACAACTCCTTTTCAGCTTCACCCCGCCAGGAGGTTTGTAGGCAAGAAC